>NC_138239.1:21844765-23044765 GCF_964197995.2 Scardinius erythrophthalmus
TTTGAATCACACTGATGTCTGTCACTCATCCCAAAAAAAACATAAAACAATCATTTAATAGATGAACACTTGTTTAACAGACAAGTGAGTAACAGTAGTTTTTGTCACTCTCTGTGATGTTTGAACATCAGAATGAATGTTGTTTCAACGCGGAAAGACGTCAATACACACCCGTTTTTCAAGTTCAAGTTCACCAACGTTAATCTATTAACTCTCCTGACTGCTTTTTCGTACAAAATGGCGAATTCGGCAGATGGCGAATTATGATTGTCAGATCAAAACTTCTGGCTACGTGTGATCTAAAGACATTTACACCTTGAGGCCACCCATGAAATCAAATTAACCCTACTATGGTTTCGAGTTATGTTAGCTTGTTTGTTTCCATAGTTACTCATGAGTTCCGCATCTGTTTCATTTTCTGTTGATTACTACAGTTCCCTTGCTTCTTGGCCCGGTCTCGTTTAAGTATGATGTGATTGCATTATATGAGTTTAATTCCTGTAATCTCCTGCGCTATGCAATTATTGCCACTACAGGCCACACATCCTGAAAACTATTTTATGAAATGTTACTGGTCTTATTGTGAAGAATGCTTATTGCAGATGAAAATAATTAATTTAAAAAAGGTTAAATAATATATAACAATTATATTCAATTAACATTAGTTAGTGTATTCGCTGAATCACAAATTAACAATAAACAACCATTTTGTACAGCATTTATTTATCTAGGTTCATGTCAATGTTTGTTCATAATGCATACACTTCTGTTAAAAGTTTGCGGCCTGTAAGACTTTATGTTTCTGAAAGGAGTTTATGTTCACCAAGGCTGGATTATTTGATAAAAAATATTTATTTCCTGAGTAAGAAAATAAATCTTACAGACCTTAGATTTATAAACAGTAGTAGAGTGTATATATACATAAAACAATAACTAATGACTAATTACACAACTTGAAGTATATGTAGAAATTTACATTAACCAGGATTTATTAATGCTGTAAAAGTGGTCAGTTTTAGTAAATATGTCAGTACTTTTCACAGTGTAAATTCACAATGCACTTTTTCTCAATGAAAGTTTGGGGATAGTTAAAGTACAATGCAGATTAGTTAAAAAAAAAAAACACCTTATGAGGTTCAGAGGATCTAGCCCAGCGTGGAATCAGTCCACATGTGTGAAGCATGCCCAGACTGAACCACACCATATTTTCAGTCCCTGTTCAACAGCTCAACACTCTGTCTCGACCCTTCCCCCATTCCTCTCTCAGACAGAATTACAAGCCATTACACACCTGTCTGGACACCGATGAACTTGAACACTAATCCCAGGTCACAGGCAGGGCCCACTCGAGCACCAGGAACTGGCTTTTGAAGGAACTTCTAACATTCTTCCACAGTATAGTGACAGAGAGCCAGATGCATTTACACCAGGACATCTCACTTGAGCCTTTTTCTGTGACTATGAAAGGACAATATTATTATTTAGTTTGTAGGATATTTCAGATAACATCATCTTGTCAATATATATATAAAAAAAAAAGATTAAAGATTTTTAACAATATTAAAAAAAAAGATTTTTAACAATAAAAAAAAATCTCTCTCTCTCTCTCTCTCTCTCTCTCTCTCTCTCTCTCTCTCTCTCTCTCTCTCTCTCTCTCTCTCTCTCTCTCTCTCTCTCTCTCTCTCTCTCTCTCTCTCTCTCTCTCTCTCTCTCTCTCTCTCTCTCTCTCTATATATATATATATATATATATATATATATACACACACACACACACACACACATACATGCATGCATACATACCTTGTACCATATCTTGTGATTGTTGAATTTCCCTCTAAAATATCAAATCAACTAAGAAAACTATATAAAAGGATCTTCATATAAAGAGTCTTGACTATAACAGCGAGCTCAGAATTTAAATGTACTTTAATGGTCTCAGTTCTGAGTTTTCATCTGAAATTAATTATCCCTGTATTCCTCATATTAATCCTGACATTTACACATCCAAAACTGTCAATATGTTCAGTCTGCTTGAATAAATGGCATGACACTCTTCAACAATTGAGGCTTTAATTGGGGAGAGGTTAATTTTCTCTTTAAACCCTAAAATGAAACCTCTGCCACCAATGTAACCAGATAACATTTCACCCAGAATGTGACTTTCACATCCTCTCTAACACCTAATTAAAAGTAAACTCCTCCTAGATTCTGGCATTGAAATGCTTGCAACTCAGCAAAGCTGCAGAAAACACAATACATAGATATCAGACTCCAAACTGTTAACACTTACAGGGGTAACAACACTGCTATTTCCCTATAGCTTTATTTATTAGTTTATTTATTTTTTAATCTGTACAAAAAGAAAACATATGGCTATTCAATTAAAGCACGCACATCACCAGCAAAAAAAAAAATGCTCAAGTTATGTCACGGACAAAGGAAATAATAAAAAACAGAAAAAAGTCGGCACACCAAGGCTCCAAAAATGCAAAAATAATCACCTGTTAGTATTAAGGCGTGTTGGAATTGTTTTAGTTTTTTTATCGTCTGACTAAGAAACTGCGCCCTCTAAACGTTACCTGTGTGAAAATCCACTAATACATTTTTGGAGCCTTGGTGTGCCGACTTTTTTCATTTTTTTTTTTTTCTTTATTCAATCAATTAATTAATTAATCAGTCAGTCAATCAATTAATCAATAATCAGATGTATAATGTATTCCATTTGTGGGTGTCAATCAATTAAATATAAATGATTTTTATTCATTTAATGCAAGATAAATAATCAAATAAGTCATAATTAATCACATAGCCCCTATAAATGAGAACATTTAAAGCAAAACGGGGACATACCAAGAAATTATTTAAACTTTTTATTTTCACTCCAATTGTTATGCTTATAATATAATGTGTAATGAAAAAAAAATCTAAAAGTGTTCTAAATATTTTTATTTAAAATAAAGTATAGTATATACTGTGCGTAAACATATACATATAAATACACATATATCTATACATACACACACACACACACACACACATATATGTATATGTTTATATATGTGTGTGTGTGTGTGTGTGTGTGTGTGTGTGTGTGTGTGTGTGTGTGTGTGTGTGTGTGTGTGTGTGTGTGTGTGTGTGTGTGTACATATGTATGTATTAGTGCTGTCAATTGTAAAAAAAAAAATCCAAATTAATGTAGAAACAACACAAAGATTATATTTTAAATATTTGTTTAATTCGCATTTATTAATGAAAGAAGGCATTACCGGTACCAATACTGCTACTGATGTCACTATGAAATAGATTTTTTTTCTCTATTTTATACATTACAGCCATTCAGCATTATAGTAAAATTGAAAGCTATACATTTGAACATTTATTAGGCTTTGAAAAATATAAAACATTTTATAAAATGTATATAATATATATGTATATATAGCGTATCTTTCTCAGATATTGGCATGGAAACCATTGCTTTAGATAGCCACTGTATCAGAGTTTTAGGTTTCTAAAGTGACAAACAGCTGTGCTTGCTTTGGACTTGCTGTCTAACAATCATCAATTTGTCAACTTGATACCCAGCTCATCTCTCTTACTTCTGAGGTCAAAGGTCATCACAGATATGTCAGTGTTTCATGTCATTTTAATGACATCCAACCAGCTGTCCAGACAGCCGTACACATACAAGAGGGGCCATCTTTATGAGAAAACAGCTTCTTTTACCTAATTTCAGAATTAATACTTTTTTAATTATTTTGCAGAGCAGATAAACCCACAAGGCGTTCACAAACATGATGCAGGGATTTTTTCTTTACAAAAAAATTGTTACTTGTGTGTAAGCAGAGGCTTAACTACAAACTCACGGATGGTATGGAGCCTCTCTTGTCTGAAGAGGTCAAAGGTTATGTTAACTTTGGGAATATCATCAGGGCTGCCGTCCCCCTCGGGGAAGTAAACTTGACCCACCTCTGACCCCGACAATACAATTGGGCTCTGGAGATCACGGCCGAGCAGTCTGTCTGCTTATCGTCAGCGGTTTAACACCACCTCCGTCATCATCAATCAGACACAGCCATTTCTCCAGCCCCCTAATCAGCACTGCCATCAATAACCACACCACTGATTTACCATTCAGCGAGTGCCACGTCCACTGCACACCTCACATTAATCATAGACATTATGCCTAAGCATTTGGACTGTCAGGGACGTCTTAAATTATTTGATAAAGCTGTAAAAATAAAGCTCATATTATTTAGTGCGTAATTTTATCCAAAACCGTACATTCTGTTTTAAAAAGCAGCTTTAGACTGAGAGATTAGTTAATCCTCAATTAAATGAAAAGCGCTAGAAATAATGGCACGGCTATTCATATCTAAGGCTATTAAAAGCACGCAATCCTATTCTATGATTGTTATTCTAGTTCACTAAAGCTTTCATAACAGAGAATATTCCTGTAGAAGATGGATTTTTTTTTCAAGATATAAAAACTAGTATGAGAAGTCCCTTCAGCAAGTGGACTGAAGCTGAGACCTATCCACAGCAGAGCATTTATCAGCCCCCTAAGTGGCTGTAACAAAAGCAATGCTCCCTGGGAGAGAACCTGACAGCAGTTTTCCCCCTTATCGATCGCCACGCTCGCTCTGAGTGCTCCAGTTTATGACAAAAGAGTTCACGACACCACAGTCAGAAAGTCAATACCGTGATAAATACTCTCCTTCTGTTGGTCCCTTGTCCAGCACTTTACCAGGCATTTGCCATGACAGTTATTACTGCTGCAGTAAATCTGTGGCCAGTAGAGAAGAAAAAGAGAAGGAGACTGAGAGAGAAAGGCAGAGAGGGGGAGGTTGGGAATTCCACCGCCAAATTTATGAACCCAGGATACTGTTTACTTAATTTAAAGACTCACCACAGAGGGTCAGACAGTCAGATCTGAGGATTTGATGAGATGTGTAAGTCCACAGTTTAAAGGAATAGTTCACCCAAAAAATATTATAAAACATTCAATATAAATTGTACGTTTAGCATAATATTATGTAATGTTTAATATTATTAATATACATGTAATAGTGCACAATTTGTATGGACTTTATATATTAATCATTTATTATTACTATTATTATTATTATTATATAAAAGTCCCACACAAATTGAGTCCAAGTCTTCTAAGTCAGTTGAGTCAATGAATCTGTTGACTGAATGATTTGGTCACGTATCGGATTGATTCATTCACTCTGGCTCAACCCACTGACTCAATGACTCGGTCGCAACAGTTTTCTGGATGGAAAAAATATCAGTGAATGATTTAAACTTTGGTTTGTTAGTTGCAGAAAGCATCAGAAGACTTGGAATTTAAAGAAATCATACAATTTCTGAATGTCCTTTAAGGAACACATCTTTTTAACCTGTAGGTTTCCTGTGTAGACTAATTTATATCTCAACAATACTATTTTCCATCACTTTCAAAGTAACAACTGTTAGCTCATATTTTAAATTGAAATTAATGAAAATCTTTATTCCATTTACGCTTTATAGAAATGTGACATTTCAGCCTGTTTGCCTTTTAAGGGAATTAATGTAACACTTCATAATACACATGTTTATGGTATTAATATTCCCAGGGACACTTGTTTTATTTGAATATTTTATTTTTATTTAGTACATTTTCAGAGAGACAGCTAAGCCCTAATCCAAAATAAATCCGGTTAATGTTAAAATGGCCATGTCCCTCTGCTTGGAATAACATTAATCAATACGGAAGATTATGCCGATGGAAATTAAGTTGTTATGTAAAATGCCCCATTCCTGTACAAGATTAATATTTCCTTGCATATTTATACATCTAATATTTTGAAGAAAATCACATTACACTGTGTAACCTCAAAAACCTGCTAAGTGTCTTGCAAGAGAAACGTATCACATGGAGATTACTATGGAGAACATCGCAAGACACTGCTCATATAACGTAAAGCTAAAACCTTCCTGGAGCTATAGAGAGATCATGGAAACAGGGGCTGTCCAGAAATGACAGGTCTGAGATCAAATCCATCCCTGAGGAGCGAACTATCACACTGGATTTATTCCAGCAGGGTGGTGTGTAAATACCTGGAACAGGTTCCTGTCGTGAACACAGACCTTCCAAATACGAACAGCAGTCAAAACAGAACCATGCTGTTAAAGGGAGGGAGTGTATACCAAGGAATGAACATTTGCTGACTCATTTCTGTAATTTAACAACCAGGTCGAACTAAACAGCATGCGTCTCTCATCAGGGAGTATATTTATTCCTAAACAGGTTTCAATAGTTCGCATAGAAACAAAAATTCTGTCATCATTTACTCACCCTCATGTCGTTCTACACCTGTTTTTTTTTTTTTTTTCATTTGTAGGAAGATGGATTTTTGAAGGATTTTGTCAAGCTACATAATGATTAAAAACCATTATAAAAACATTAGTGGTCAACACAAATTGTGCACTATACTCTTCTGAAGTCTTCTGAAACCAATACAATAGCTTCATGTGAGGAACAGACAAAAAAATCAGTGAAGAATTCTTCTGAAGATCTGAAAAGAACAATAAGTCAAATGGACTGCAAAAAATTGCACTTTGAGGCCATCTTTAAAAATCAAACACCATAGGTTCTTGTGTGTCCAAGACATCAATGGTGTCATATTTGTGAGCTAATGCAAATATAGGAAGATCTTCTGTGAATAATGATTTAAATTTTGCATTGCAAAAAAAAAAATTCATTTAAATTATCCAAACAGTTGCTTAAAAATATTTTTCAATATTTTCAAATCAGTATGTTAAAATATCCAATACAATTTTGTGAGGTTTTTGCTTAAAACAAAAAAGCAACTAAATGTGTTCAACTTGAAAAATACACTTTTTGCTCATTTGGGGTTTTTCTTTTTGCTGTTGTAAGCATAAACCACATTAAATGTTGCTAGATTTTTATTTTGTTCAACAGAAACAAGTCTGAAACAACATCATGGTGAGTAAAGGATGACAGAACTATCCCTTTAATCACTTATGAAGAAAATACAGGTATATATATAAATACTACATAGGCTATATACAGTGTGAGCTAGGCTGGCTTAATGTATGGTTAATTGTAAGGCGACCTTTGTCTCTATAACAATACGGAGTTATATTAATATGTTCACCACTAATAACATTTTCAGACCCCTAGCCCCCGTGTTCCCTGCTATGATATTTTCAGAGACTTATTGCTTATTATCATAAAAACATTCAAAAGTACAAGTGTAGTGGTTGTATATTCAGTAAAACGATACTTGGTTACTCACGTAACCTCGGTTCTCTCTAGAGAGGGAACGAGTATTGCGTAAGCTCTGCTTACGCAGCGGGAAAAGCCTTCTTTTCTCGAGATACTGAAACCAAAAATTATCCTTAATTTCATATATTGTCAACGCAGTGCGGCTGCAGGCAGCTGAGCTAGAGCGGCATACTGCGCGCTCATTGGCTGCCGCGCGGCAACTGCTTAAGCCTACCAGTGAGCCTGGCGTGACGTCACGCCCAATGAGGGCGCGCGCGACCTTGCGCGTCATAGCCCGCCAGAATGGGCGGCGTCAGAGCGTATATAAGGAAGGCTCGTAGGCTATATTCTCTGTTTTCTGTCGACTGAAGCGACGCGAGCGATAGGCTCAGCACGGTCAGGGAACGCAATACTCGTTCCCTCTCTAGAGAGAACCGAGGTTACGTGAGTAACCAAGTATCGTTCTCTTACGAGAGGTTCTCTCGTATTGCGTAAGCTCTGCTTACGCAGCGGGAACCCTTTGTCCACGCCGTGCGAGCCTAACAATCACATATGACTCATAGAAAAACATAGAGGTGATTAACAGGTGGCCAGCGGTGCGGGCCAACACATGTTCATAAGCACACATAGGGAAAAAACACAGAACGGCACTGCCGGTTCATGTTAACTGATACCCTGAGCGTGCAGCTCAACAGACAAGCTAATCGGAAATACAGCCTGACCCTTGGGCAGGACACGAATCACGACTAGACTGACAGAAGTTTAGCCTGCATAGCGGGAACTTCCAGGTTATAAAACCTAACAAATGTGGAGGGGGACGCCCAGCCCGCCGCCTTACAAATGTCATCAATGGAAATCCCACTGGACCATGCCCACGATGAGGCCATGCCTCTGGTGGAATGAGCCCGTATGCCTAACGGACATTGCAGGTCTTTTGACGCATAAGCTGCTGCAATAGCGTCTACTATCCATCTGGACAGTGTCTGTTTCGAAGCGGCGCGACCCTTGGTGCGCCCGCCAAACGAAACGAAAAGCTGCTCTGAGAACCTGAAGGCTGCAGAGCGCGTCACATAACACCTTAACGCCCTGACCGGGCAAAGGCAGTTGACCCCTTCCTCACTGCTGGAGGACGGCAGAGCCGATAGGGTAACGACCTGAGTCCTGAAGGGAGTGCCTAACACTTTGGGGACATAGCCGTGCTTCGGTTTGAGAATGGCTAACGAGTCGTTAGGTCCAAACTCGAGGCACGACGCGCTGATGGACAGCGCGTGTAAATCTCCCACACGTTTAACTGAAGCCAGAGCTAGCAGAAAAACGGTCTTAAGCGTCAAGTATTTCAACTCCACTGAGTCCAAAGGCTCAAAGGGATGCGCTTTTAAGGACTCTAGGACCAGGGACAGGTCCCAAATAGGAACCGTCGGGGGCCGTGGAGGGTTCATTCTCCTGGCCCCGCGTAGAAAGCGGGTAATGAGTTCATTTCTGCCCAGTGCACGGCCGCGCGCCGACTCAGCGAACGCTGCTATGGCCGCGACATAAACCTTGAGCGTGGAGGGGGACCTGCCCGCGTCCAACATCTCTTGGAGAAATTTCAGTACCTGTGGAACTCCACAGGTTCGAGCATTAGAACCCTTATTCACACACCACTTGTTAAACACTGACCATTTAGACGCATAGAGCCGCCTCGTCGAGGGGGCTCTGGACTGCGTGATCGTGTTAATTACCCCTTCTGGCAAGCCAACGAGTAATCGTTGATTATCCACGCATGCAGAGACCAGTGCTCTGGATGGGGATGCAGAATCGAGCCTCGGGCTTGAGAGAGGAGATCTCTCCTCACCGGAATCGGCCATGGGGCTGTGTCTGCCAGTCTCATTAGCTCGGGGAACCATGGTTGGTTTTCCCAACGCGGGGCTATGAGGAGCACTGCGCAGTTCAAACTCCTGATCCTCGCTAGCACTTGAGTTAGCATCGAGATCGGTGGGAACGCGTACAGCGGGGCGCTGGGCCAGGTCTGGGCCAGCGCGTCTTCCCGTTTCGAGAAGAACCTCTGGCACTGAGCGTTCTCGCTCGTGGCGAAGAGGTCGATCTTCGCTTCGCCGAAACGACGCCAAAGCGTCTGTATCGTCTGGCGGTGTAGAGACCATTCCCCTGGGGGAACGTTGTCCCTGGACAGTCTGTCCGGGCCGTCGTTCAAACGACCGGGTACATGAGCTGCCCTTAGGGAGCGCAACGGGCCCTGAGCCCAGGATAGGAGGCGCTCTGCGAGCGCGCACAGGGTTCTGGATTTGATTCCACCCTGGCGGTTCACGTACGACACCACTGACATGTTGTCCGAGCGAACTAGCACATGGTGTCCCCGTATAAGCGGTAGAAAGTGCTTCAACGCTCTCTCGACCGCCAGCATCTCTAGACAGTTTATGTGAAGGTCTTTCTCCGTATTCGACCACGGGCCGCAAATCGGACTGCCTTCGTGAGTCGCTCCCCAACCCATGTTGGACGCGTCTGTCGAGATCACTTTGCGGTGTGCGATGGTTCCCATCGACACTCCCCGCTGATACCATTCGGCCGTCAGCCAGGGCTGCAGGGCTGTAACACAGCGCTGAGTCACTCTGATTGGAGTACGGCCTGAAATCCATGCTTTGCGGGGCGTTTCCGTTTTTAGCCAGCGTCGAAGCGGACGCATTCGGAGTAAACCCAGCTGCAGGACAGCTGCTGCTGATACCATGTGGCCCAGCAACCTCTGAAAAGTTTTCAATGGAAAAACTTTTCCCTCCTGAAAGGAGGCGGCGAGGTGTCGAACACAGCGCGCGCGCTGTGCGGACAGTCTGGCTGTCATTGCCGCCGAGTCCAGGTCTATACCCAGAAAAGTGATAGACTGGCTGGGGGCTAAAGAGCTCTTGTCCCAGTTCACGGAAAGACCCAAGCTTTGCAGGTGACCGAGAAGCGCTTCTCTGTGGGAAACTAGTTCCTCCGCCGAGTGCGCTATAATCAGCCAATCGTCCAGATAGTTCAGGATTCGCATTCCCCTCGATCTCAGGGGTGCGAGAGCCGCATCCATGCACTTCGTAAATGTACGGGGTGCCAGGGATAGGCCGAACGGCAGGACAGTGTACTGATATACCTGGCCGTCGAAGGCGAATCTCAAGAATGGCCTGTGACGGGGTATAATCTGAATCTGAAAGTACGCGTCTTTCAGGTCGAGAGATATGAACCAGTCCCCCGGGCGAATCTGCGCGAGGATTTGACTGGTTGTGAGCATTTTGAACGGCCGTTTCATAAGCGTTTTGTTCAAATATCTCAGATCCAATATAGGTCTGAGTGCTCCGCCCTTCTTGGGTACGAGGAAATAGCGGCTGTATACGCCTGCCTCGGAACCCGGAGGGAGAACCCGTTCTATCGCCCCTTTGCGCAGCAAATTCGCTATTTCTGTGTGAAGCAGATGCGCTGCATCCGCTTTCACTGTAGTCTCGGCCCGAGCGCGATAGCGCGGAGGGCGGCGAGCGAATTGAAGCGAATAGCCCTTTATCACTGTGTTCAGTACCCACTTCGACACACCCTGGATAGCTTTCCATGCATTCGCACTCATAGCTAGGGGTCGAATCGCCTCTGACTCTCGCTCGTCGCGCAGCGCGGGACGGGGAATCTGTGGCGGTGTAAGCGCGAATCGCGCAGTGGCAGTGAGGGGGAACGGGGGTTCGCAGATGGCGGCAGCCGGCTGAACAGCGCTGTGAGAGAGCGCTTTGTGAGACGGCTCGCGGCGCAGAAGCGGGGCGGGCTCGTGGATGTTTATCGGAGAGTGTGCGTGCTGTAAAGCGGGCACAGAGCTCTTTATTATTACACAGCCGGTGGCTGACTCGTGCGTGTTTACATGAGGGTGCGCGCGCTGTGTAGCGGGCACAGGGCTCTTTATTAGCACACCGTCGGTGGCTGGCTCGTGCATGTTTAGTTGAGAGTGTGCGTGCTGTGTAGCGGGCACAGGGCTCTTTATTAACACACAGCCGGTGGCTGGCTCGTACATGTTTAGCTGAGAGTGTGCGTGCTGTGTAGCGGGCACAGGGCTCTGTATTAACACGCGGCCAGTGGCAGAATGTTCCGTTACCCAAGCGTGTGGGACAGAGCGAGCACTGTGTAGGTGTGAGCACTGAAGTGTGGGCACGTGACCTACAGTTATCACTCGAGCGGCCGTAGCGCGCCTTATGTGAGTGCACTCTGTGGGGTACACAGGGGAATTTGTGCTTGTGTGTAGTGATGAGCACTGGGAAGTGGGCATGTTTACTACACTCATAACACTGACGGCGTGAGCCGTCTGACCAGACATTACGCTCTTTATTCGATTTATCTGGGTCGCCGTAAAAACGGCGTTTGTGTGCAGGCGAGAGAGTTGCGAAACTGGCTCGTTGGCTGCTGTGGGCACTACTGCAGTAGCCTTTGACAAGGGGACTGGCAGAGGGATACATCTTAGTTTCGACGGTGGTCCGGCCGCGGCGGGAGCCGCCCGTCCTTTCCTCCCGACGGGTGCTAGGAGGACTTAGCAGGCTCGGGCTTCAGCGTTACCTTAGGCCGAGGCCCACGCGGGGGCGGCGGCCTGTGCTGGCTGGTGGAGCGGGACCTGGGGCGGCCGCGCTGGCGCTGCTTAGAGTCTGGGGGTCGAGACGGCCGCTGTGCGGAGCTGCGTGCAGGAGGCTGGCTAGAGCGGCCTGCAGCGGAGCTCGAGCGGCGGGGCAGGAAGAGGTTCATGGCCTGTGACGCTTTCTGTACCTCAGAAAAACGGTCCACGAGGCCGCTCACTGCCGGGCCGAAGAGACCAGTAGGCGAGAGCGGGGCGTTCAGGAAGACGGATCGCTCTTGTTCCCCCATATCGGCGAGAGTTAACCAAAGGTGGCGCTCGATGACGGTCAGCGAAGCCATGGATCGTCCGATCGCTTGGGCTGCTGTCTTGGTCGTGCGAAGGGAAAGGTCCGTCGCACTGCGCAGGTTGGTTAGGGCCGATCTGTCCAGTTCTCCCTCGTCAAGCTGGCGGAGGAGGTCCGCCTGGAGAACTTGAAGGACCGCCATAGTGTGCAGGGCTGAGGCGGCTTGCCCAGCGGCGGAGAAAGCGCGGCTGGCGAACGCCGAAGTAGTCCTGCAGGCTTTGGACGGGAGGGCAACCTTTGAGCGCCATCTCGCGGATGGGGGGCAAAGATGCGCTGCAACCGCCTGTTCGACCGGTGGAATCCGGTCATACCCCTTCTCCGTAGCTCCGTCCACGCGGGAGAGAGTCGATGAGGCCGGAGAGCGGAGTCTGGCCGAAACTGGAGCGTTCCAGGATTTAGAAAGCTCGTCGTGGAGCTCAGGCAGAAACGGCGCCGGTCTAGACGCTGGAGCCTGGCGACCGGTGGTCAGGAAGCATCCATCAAGCCTGTTAGGCGGGGGTACCTCCGGTGCAGACCACTCGAGGCCCAAACGCTCGACCGCCATAGTGAGGAGGTGGAGAAGCTCGGCCTCCACTCCGGCGGGAGCCCTGCTGGAAGCTCTGGTGGAGGAGGTGGATCGGGCGGAGCCGGACCACGCCTCGCTGTCCGACGCTAACAAGGAGCATGTGTCCAGCCGATCGTTGTCGTCCGCTTCATCCGCTGTGTCGACGGCATCGAGGGCGAGAGCCGTCGGCTGCGCGTCGGGGAGCGGGGGCGGAGAGGGAGAGAGCGAGGCTCGCGGGAGAGGCTCCGGCGAGGCCTTGGCTCGTGTCTCAGGCTCCGGTGGGCGTTGTGAGCGGCGTTTTTTCTTACGCGGCCCAGCAACGGCAGGAGCGGCGTCTGAAAAGAGGGCGAGTCGAGCCCGCAGGGTCGACATCTGCAGCTCTTCACAGCATTCGCAGCCGCCCGAGGAAAACGCGACGGCTGCATGATCCCGTCCCAGGCAGAGAGCGCAGAGAAGATGGCGGTCTCCGTCGCTGAGCGGTGAGCGGCATGAGCCGCACGTGGTGCGAGGCATTTGAAACAACGCCTCGTGCTCTTTTAGAGTGCTGCGGAGAAAAGCAATACACACAAAGAGCTTAACACGGAAGGATATGTATCGCCGGATAGCTGAGCTGGCACGGCAGGCTGAAGGCGGCGAAGAGATCGTCCGGCTTCCTCAGGCTGTCCTAAGCTGGCTCGTTAGCTTGATCCAAGAAGGCCACGGCGACGGTTTCCTCTCAGAGACCAGCGATGCGAGTGCTTCGCTGAAAAGACAGAAATCAGAGAATATAGCCTACGAGCCTTCCTTATATACGCTCTGACGCCGCCCATTCTGGCGGGCTATGACGCGCAAGGTCGCGCGCGCCCTCATTGGGCGTGACGTCACGCCAGGCTCACTGGTAGGCTTAAGCAGTTGCCGCGCGGCAGCCAATGAGCGCGCAGTATGCCGCTCTAGCTCAGCTGCCTGCAGCCGCACTGCGTTGACAATATATGAAATTAAGGATAATTTTTGGTTTCAGTATCTCGAGAAAAGAAGGCTTTTCCCGCTGCGTAAGCAGAGCTTACGCAATACGAGAGAACCTCTCGTAAGAGAACTTTGTTAAATGGTCTCATACCAACAGAACACACGCTAATTAATTGAAATGTGTTACTTCCGATGGCTGCTTGCACTTACAAGCATTTAAAATCCTCAAAACATCCTGAGGAACTTAAGAAAAACCTAAAACCAGCCCTATGCAGCTGTCACATATTAATTCATGGGACGGGCTATGGCACCAATATGTAAGGGAATCTTCTTTGAAGTAAACTAAACAAATGTTTTCCATCTTAAGAACTGATAAATGTACCTAGATCAAAAGAAACCAAGTCTAAAAAACGAATTCGGCAGCAAAGCAATAGTAACAGCAAATATCCTGTTACGGTTCTGCATGTTGAGCTAACAAATTGGCACTATCTCATTGAACCAACAGGATTCATATCCTCACTAAACTGCATAGGGCAGCCGAGGGCAGAGTAAATTGCGGAGACCCGCACACTGCCATCCCCACTGTGATACATACTAAACTGTAGAGTGATAATGACCAGAGAGAGGGTGAAGAGGTGGATCAGGAGGTACAGCGAGATTAGGCCCAGTGCGGTTGCGCTGTGCCAGAGTGTAGTCATGCGTCACACCGAGGCTGTTGTTCTGCTTAGTCCCTGGAGTGAACAGGACACTCATGGCTCCCCCTGATAACTTGTCTCACCATGCAGATGAGCCAAGACTTCCTCAGCCCACCAGATTTCCAAACACACACGCGCATGCACACACACACAGACAAACTTCTGCTGTAGATGCTTTGATTTATACCTAGTCTAACACGCACGTTGTTTGCATACTAACACAGTCGCAGACTGCAGTACAATCCACAGTACCTAACATGCTTTCTACAGCTTCCTCTATCTCAGATAGTTTGGTGCAACATATTCTGGGATTATTTTGGTCAAGAACTAGACACTTAGACAATAAAGGGCAGTCTGATATTTATAGTAACCATTTAAGGGCAGATAAAGCTAAAGATAAAGTTAGATGAAGTGGATTATTCAAGGATGCAGTATCGTAGTCAAAACCAGCTCATTCGATTCAGAGTCAAGACTGGGATGAGAAGAAGGCTGAGTTCTACTCAAGACCAGGACCAGAAGAGGATCGAGTTCTACTCTAGACAGAGGGTCAAAATCTGTTCAAGACAGAGACCAGAAGAGAATCGAGTCAACTGAATCAATGACAAAACAAAGAAAATATATGATCTTGGACTCCAACACTATGACCAAGACCATACAAAATATATTGATTTCCTTATCCAGCTGAGTCATAAAAACGTAACTCCTTTACTCATGGAAACTACTTAAAATCCACCTAATGTCATTGAAACTTTTTGTAAAATATGAATTAAAAAAAGTCCACAAATGATGTGAGGGGTTATTTATACTTGGACACTTCATGCCTTTTTAGTAATACAACAATGAAACAAATGTAAAGGCCTTCTAAGAGGCATTTTAGATGCAGTCACTCAAATCACCACCTGAGATGGTTTGAAACTTCAGGAGATGGTCTGAGATGCATACAAGACACTAATTTTAAATGACTAAATTTAAATGCATAGTTGGTGAAGTCACATATGCATACTTTGCAACTACGTCAGCTCATGGACATTTTGGAGCCCCACAATCCAAATGTGAGTGTGCAAATTATGGATAAAATACATGGACATTGAACAATCGGCAACCACATAAACTTGCCATATGGGGTATAAAGAGTGTCAACAGAAAATGTAACTCATGAGAGATAGTAGACAGATTTATATGCGTCTCGCATAGATATATGTATGTGGCCAAGTGTAAATGGAGTGTGCATACTTGATCAGATAGCAATCCAAACCCTGAGGCTGGGACTGGGTGAGACTACTGTACCCTTCTGAAACAGTATTGGCTTTGGAAGCCTTTCATGGGGGAACATTCTACTAGCTTGTCTCCTTCGTTTGAAAGGATTCATCCTCTTAGAGATTAGGTGACCCTGTGTCGCTTATATAATCTGTTGAATTAAGTCTTATAGAGACATTTGCATTAAATTCCACCTGTCATCCTTATGTGCTTCTTGACAGTTTAAGGTCCCAAATTTAGATTCTGTTTCTGCAGCCGTTGACCAATCTCAACAGTCAGACACGTTGTGTTCTAAGCCTAAATTAAATGTCCTCTTTTTTTGGAAGACCAGATTGTCTCTTTAGCTATGTCTCACATTATTTTTCCAAAGCCCCTTCTATTTAAAAAAAAAAGTGTTACCTGAAGTGTGGAAGATCAGCTTATCCCACAAGCTGAGGAACGCTCCTCTAATCCTTACCGTTGCTTTTATTCCGCCGCAGAGCCAGAGAGTGCCAGTCCCAGCAGAGCAGACCTTTTCATGTTCCCCTGCCCTCACTGTTCACACCGTGCCCTCCGCTGGCATTCCACAATCCCCTGGACAAAGAGAGCAGGAAAGCTCTATTGTATTACAGAGCATCTAGGGTTACTTCCTAAGAGAAGTCTTAAGGAAAAGAAATGGTTTGATAAGAGCAAGGTAGTCATCCTCAATCAGTCTTATGCAGAGTCCTGCTCAAAAAGGTGATAAAGCAGGGTTATCAGAACTTTAACACTAAATCCGGCAATATTTACCTTTTATCACAGCACTTTGGTGGGTTTTAACATTCTTTAACATCTGTCCTACCCATTGTGAAATGTTTAACTGAGACGTATGATCAGACGTGACAATTACACTTACGCATTTGGTTGACTGTTTCATCCAAAGTAACTTAATGTGCATTCAATGTATAAATCTTCATTTTGCGGGAATCGCACCCATGACCTTGGTATTGCTACGTTGCATAATTATTATTTTTTTTTTGTCTTTTCCAGTTTGACTTGTTTTCCAGTTAAAATATCTAAAAATACTTACAAGATAAATTTACTCAAGACTGGATTTTTTTTCTAAATAATGAAACTTTAATACACATGTATTTTGTCTTATTGCGTTGGCAGATTTTTGTTATAATCAAGTTAAAAACATGTTTTAAGGATCTTTTTAGATATTAACTGTAAAACACGACAAACAAAAAAACAATCAAAAACAATTTGTTTTGTGTTGCACCATGTTCTACCAGTTGAACTACCGAAACTATATAAATAATAATAAATAAGTGACTTTATGATTGTCCATCACCCACAATGGCTCTCCAATGACCCAATGTTTTGGTGTATGAAGAGAAAGGGAGAGTTTTCATATTTAATTATGGGGGATCTAGCAAATAACCATGTCCTCATTATTTTGGCCAAGAATGACTTATTAGCATTCTATCATTCCATCAACAGTCAGCAGTATAAAGTCAGATTACTCTGTGGAACCCTTTCTCTTTAATTACAGTGTGGACAGATTTTTTTCAAAGGTGAAACTATTCCCCTGC
This sequence comes from Scardinius erythrophthalmus, assembly GCF_964197995.2. Classification (NCBI taxonomy): domain Eukaryota; kingdom Metazoa; phylum Chordata; class Actinopteri; order Cypriniformes; family Leuciscidae; genus Scardinius; species Scardinius erythrophthalmus. The sequence goes on from NC_138239.1 coordinate 21,861,942, forward strand.
TAGGTGTGGCTTCTGTTTATGAGGAGACTGAGCTCTCTTTTTTGTGGCTTTCATGTGGCAATTAAATCTGTCTCCTAACACTGGGTGGCGGGAGGTGCTAAGACAAGCAAACGTCTGAACGAAGAAAAAAAAAAAAAACTTTTGGCTGAAGGCTTTAACAAATATAATTAATTACTCCAGACAGGTATGTATTGAAAACATTCTGATCCAAGCCTGTGAGCCATTTAGATCAGTGGATATATTAAAATAAGCTACGGCAAAGACACAGGAAATTAAGCCCAATGTTTCTTAGAAGTTTTTGAATGTAGGTAAGAAAAATGTTTTCATGTTTTGTCTAAGGATGTTTTAAACCACATTTACATGACTGCTGAATATGGGTTTAGGAGTCATTAAAGAAAATCGTCAAGGTTTAGTAGGGTTAAGCTCTATCAGCATTTGTGGCATAATGTCGATTACCACAGAAAGTTATTTCGATTGGTCCCTCTGTATGTTTGTATGTATGTATGTATGTATGCATGTATGTATGCCTGTATGTATGCATGTATGTATGTATGTATGTATGCATGTATGTATGCCTTTATTTATTTTTAAAAAGCTAAATTGCGGTTACAAGAATGCACTTACGATTAAAGTAAATAGGATTGATGTTTTAGAGGTTTTAAAAGTGAATTGAAACAGTTAATTATTTGAGCAGTAAAACTGTCCAAACCATCCCTTTGGTGAAATAAACTTCTATATATATATATCTCATTACATCATTCTCTGTGGTAATTGACATTATGCCACAAATACTGCTGATAGAGCTTAACCAGTATTGAACACATTCCTTTTTTTAAGCATATTTGTTTGGACTAAAACAGATATTTGTATATATATAAACAGATTTGAACACCCAAGTTTCTTACTCAAATTACCCACACACAGAGATTTCACTCCTCTAGCACATTAGCAATTCAATTGTTCTTCTCAGAGGGGTGGGGTGGGGTGGGGTGGGTGGGGGAATCCTGGAGTCTTCTGACACTTCCCAAATCAATCACGTTGTTTCTACCCTCTCGACAGAGATAAGGTGCAAAGGGAGCAAAAATTCCACACCATTAGGTCACTGTAAGAGAAAGTGTCTAGACGTTTATTTGTGTCTCGTGTCTCTCAGTCTCGCTTTGAAGGCGCGGGGTGGCCCCTCTGTCAGGTGTGTCCTGACGGGAGGAGGTGTGGGGCGTGGGGTGGGGGGTCTGGATCAAGGTGTGGTGCTTGGGCTTTGATGTGGGGCCTGTCATGCTCCGTTGCCTCCTGATGCTTCTTGGCTGCCGTGGTGTCTACAGCCGCAGACCAGGTAAACCTTGGGCCTCTTTCCACACACACACACACACACACACACACTCATACGGCTGTCCTTTTTTGTATGCTGTGACACAGGAGGTGCTGAGCTATTGAAGGGGTTACAATGCACGTCTTGTTGCCCAGCCTCCCACATTTCTCCATTCTGTGGTTACTGAGAAGACAGCTATGCAGTAATTTCAGAGGTATTATGCCCCAGGCAATAGGCCCCTGTAAACTTAAAGGGAAAAAGGTGTCTCAGGTAAAAATCAGGCTGAAGGCTGGGTGATGAATTTCCATTATGACATTTTATTCTTCGCATCTCTCTCCCTCAAATCGAAGTGCAGTTACTCCACTTGAGACACGTCAACATGTCCGCGTTTCAGAAGCAGGTTAATTTCTTGCCAGTCTTTATTCTATTATGATAACCCAGATGGCAGCTGGAGAACTTAATTCCTCTTATATTTACCAAGTATGAGCAGAGCTGTTATGAAAACCAACGTGCTCTGAAGTTGCGGTGTCTGTTTTCGCCACATTGCTCCGCAACATCATGCATGAGAGACTGCGATTGCGGTGTGCATGTGCAGCATATGCTGTGGGCGGCCTGGAATGAGACACACACACACACAGTGCTAACTTCAAATACTAAACATGAGAAAATGATGAAAACTGCTAAAAAAAAACCACAAAAACTGTTTTATGCCATTGTAAGGTCATTAATTAATTTTGTTTTAGGAATATTTAGGAATTAAATATTGTTTTCCCTAATACAAGCAAAATCATCTGCCAATAAAAGAGGATAAAAGAGATACATTCAAGTTAAATTCCTTAAAAATTTGTTTTAAAGGGATAGCTCACCTAAAAAAGAAAATTCTACCCTCCTTTACTCACCATTTTGTTGCTTCAAACCCTTAGGATTTCCTTTCATCTGTGGAAAACAAAAGAGGAATATTTGTGAACTGTCTGAAAAAGAGACAGATATTCCAATCATTGATCACTGAAAATCTTGACATCCACCCTAGCATTCATGAGAGCAGTAGCAATGTCTGTTTTGTGAACAAATCATTATTTTCGGGTTCTCAAGTTCAACTCACAGACTCAAAGGTCTGGTCATATCAGTTAACAATTCACTGAAAAGTGAGATTATCAATGAATAACAATTTCTCACACAAAACTGGCTTCAGAAGAAAAGTGAGACCAGCACAGTGTTCAGAATTTCTCCTCTATATATGTTTGGAACGACATGAAGGTTAGTATATGATGACAGAATTGACTAAACTTTCAAGGTTATCTTGTAGATTTTACAATAAATTGTATAAAATAAGGCAAAGATACGGATTAATAAAATGAGTTTTTTTCTCTCCAGTGGAGGCAAACAACACACCAACACTTCTAATGACAGTACCTCACAGTTTACATTGTTGTCCTCTTTCCAGGGGTTGAACCTGTGCCCTTTGGCATTCTCATTGTAACGGTGATCATTTCCCATCAAGTAACTAACTTCAGGTTATAACCTTTATGTCTGCACACCTGAAACTTCAGAATGACAGCAACACTTCCTTTACACAAACCCACCTTCAGAGCTGCATGCACAGTCATTTCAAGGTTTGGGTCTCATTTGCATGGGATTGAACTCAAAACTTTTTTTGAAATTCATAAGCCACAAATATGCACTTTTCACACACTCCCATGCACTGTTTAACTGCTTGTAACATCACACATTTTGGCTAACAATAGTAAAACATTTGTGGAAAGTCTTTACTTGGAAGCTGCATTAGCTAACAACATGTTTGCTGTTCAATTACTACAGCATTAGTAAAAGCCCTGTAGTGAGTAAATACTTTTACTGAAAGCAATTCACCAATTCAATTAAAAGTTATTCTTTTCCTCAGGTTCTTAACATTTGGCTCAACAAAACTCTCATTGACTCTTACTTGTATGTTTATTAACATTTGGCTCAACAAAACTCTAACTGACTCTCTCTTGTATGTTTAAAACAAAAACAGCACATTGAATCAACCTGTGGTTAAAGGCTTGTTTTAACCTGTGATTAAAATGATTGTGAAAGCACATACTTACTGGAGCACACATGCAATTGAGACTGTAAAGTATTTATGCATTAGGCTTAATTCACACATCTGCATTTACAACAAGCACTGTGCCAAAAAATTATTTTCTCATAGACGTTGGTGGACTGAACCTACAACCTTTGTATAACTGAACCACAATGTGTAAATGTTGTGAACCATTTTGTTTTCAAGAGTGACAAGGGTTAGTTGTCACACTTCTTACTCTGGTGAGTATTTCTCAATAGGTTTATTAAAAACAAATCTATTTCTGTTTGAGCATATACTATACCTAAAGTCTTGGCGACAAAATAACTATTTCATCATTATTAACTGGGGGGAAAAAATATAGGTCACTGAACATATGCTGAACTTTGATAGCAAAGCATGTTGTTGTCACACCATAAAGGGTAAGTTGTCACAATAGTATCTGGCCAAAATTACAGACAGCCCATTATAGACTTTCCAGCAAGATATAGACCATAAAACAGCAAAAATCTCTGTTTTTGCCCAACAAATATTAAATATGTAATAAATAAAAGTATATAAATAAATATAAAAATAAACTAAATTAATAAATTAAAAAAAAAAAAAAAAAAACACATGTGAAACTTGCTCCAACCTGGTATTATTGAAAAATCCTGAAAAAATGTATATACTTAAAGATATAGCCCGAGTTGCAGCTAGTCCTGGTTTCCTGTTTAACTGTGCAAGTGGGGTTTGTTAAAGTATTCCTGGAGTGTATAGTGAACATTAAAGGTTTAGACTATGTGTAACAGTTATTAAAATATCCCCAGTGTGTGATATATGAGTGTGTGTATTTTTGTTTTGTTTTTAGAAGCATGTGTTCCAGTATTTTATGTGTGCGAGAAACATGTTTTATAGTATTTTTACAGTGCATTTGAGGCGAGTGTGTTAAATCGTTTTCAGTAAATGAAGTGTGCGTAAAAGTGTTCAGAGAGAGTATGGACCGTGCATTAAAATATTGTGTGTGATGTGGGCGTATTAAAGTATTCTCTCTCGCGCGCCTTTGAATGGTTCAACACTTCCTGTCTTACAAGCCCTGCCTCCACACATTGTGTAAATATTATTTTAGCAAAATAATAGGCAGTTAATAAAGTTTAATTGATCTGTGCAGCTCTGCGTGAAATCTGCACCAATCAAACAGAGCCTAAAATCTAGACCTCATCTGCTAATGTTGATTTTCTATTTAGTTTTGGTTTAGAATAATTTATGCTTAAGGAAGTGGGGCTTGCTCACTATTTCTGCTGTGAAATAACTGTTGAATTACAGACACATATCAGTCAGTCACATCTAAATTATACACAAAATTACCCAAGTAACTAACATTTAAAAGGTCTACAAGCATCTAGAAATCCAAAAAAGCTTCATCACTACAGTTGTTGTCTTTGGGTTAAGGATTAAATCCTATACGATTCCACCAGGTGTGAACAATATTTTACGACCACTAACATTTGCAACTTTCATTTTTGTTCTTGCTTTCCCACCTCTCCAAAAGATGTGAGTAAGATGAAAGTACTGCGGCCGTCCCTTATCGCTGTCTTTTGGAGCTCACCAAAATATGAATAAATTAATGTAAAAAAAATATGGCAGTTCCACGTTACAGTAGAAATAGCATTTGGGATTATAGTTCTAAGGACAACCCTGACTATTCACACTTGGCATTAGCAAGACAGCCTCAGTACAAGAAGGATATTTTTTATTCCTTCAATTTAACTTTAATTACTCAAATCTCTGTGAGGGCACACAAGAAAAGCCCAGGCATTTGTGTCAAGAAGATTACCAGACTGCCCTGCCAAGTCCGTGCGTCGCTGCATCGTTAGATAGAATTCAAATTCAAATCCGGGCTAAAGACAGTGCAGCTGTCACCCCCCTGGCCTGCAAAGCACCCCTTGGATCAAAAATTAGCTGTCCTCCTCTGCCTGCTTCTCATCTCCTTCCTCTTCCCCCCTAAGGACCCTAATCCCTCTCTCCCCACTGACTGTGACAGCCAAAATAAAGCCATAAAACCCTCCAAATAATTAGTAATTAAAAATAAAAAATGTTTTCCCTTTCATGTTCAAGTCAGGTATAGGAAGAGCCGCATAGGTGTCAAGGGTACTGATTCCTGTGCCAAAACGAGACCGTATTTTCTTCTTTCCGACTCAGGTCTTCACATGCACGTAGATACATTTGTCCACATTGGAGACACATCAATCATAAACACGCATGCAGTTTTAGAAGTCTCTTATTCGGACCAAGCTTTTAGCATGACAGATTTTAATCGCAGTGGTGGAATGTGCCGATGTTTCAAAGTGACACAGTCGGGAAGTACTTTGGTCTCATCAGGTTGGTGAGAAATCATTCTACGGTAGTGTTCTCTTATATCTGAAGCACACTTACTGTTGTGTGAATAGGTGCTCAGTTCACTTTTATACACTGGTGCACGCAAATAATCTTTTCACCACTTTTATGAATAGAAATACCTGGAAAAAGCTGTTTTCCAAAAATCTCATTCGCAGTTTCCCAGTGGAGGATCCCCCGTGGAAGTACAGAACTCGGGCACTAGGTGAATCATCTACTGTAAAATAATGAAATATTTGTGATTTATACAATAACGTTCATTTATTTTAAAAAGTGCATTTATTTGATCAAAAATAGTAATATTCTAAAATATTATTACAATTTAAAATAACTGTTTTTCTATTTTAATATGTTGGGAAAAGTAATTTATTACTGTCGTGGCAAATTTTAATTTTCAGTAGCCCTTACTTCAGTGTCACATGAAAATCATTCTAATTTGCTGATTATGCAATAATTATGCAGAATATTGAATGCTGAATATACGGCTACTTTTGAATAGCTGTCAATTGAGAAAGGTGCTTTTTAGAACCAGATGTTGTAGTTACAGCATCTACCAGCAGGGGTTAACTAAACCAACTAACCAAACCTTGACACCTTGATAGGTGCAAGCCTATTGGGCCAGCAATTGGTCAAAATGCAGAACTACTACTGAAATACAGTTAAAGTGAATTTATACCAAAAATACATACATTTTCAAAACAACAGTTCTGTTTCAAAACCTAGTGAGCTGCCTCACTACAGACTGTTTACATCTAAGGCAGCATTCTACCCATTCATACAAAATCGTACGACCTCACTCGGGGTTAGGGGTAGGGGTAGAGGTAGGGGTAGGGGTAGAGGTAGTAGGGGCGGGGTCAGGGGTAAGTCATTCGTATGAATTCATACGAATTGGGCAACTCATAAAATACGTACGATTGAGCAAAAATCATACAAATTTAAAATCTAATCTAATTACAAATCTAATTCGTACGAATTAGCCACCTTGTAAAATACATACGAATTGCTGTGAGATCGGATTGGAACTTCATAAGTGACAGATTTGGAATACTCCAAATAGCATTGCGTACCTGTATTGCAACTAACAACTGATTTCTAAAGAGCTTGACAGTAGCATGTTGCTAAGCTAACAGTATCTTACAGAGCACACTCAAATATCAGGTAAAACAATCTATTTTTAATTACACTGAACTATTTCATAGATACTTTTCAGGACTGAATGAAATATAAATATGTACAAATTTTTCCCTCACCTCGTCCACCATCTTGATTTATCGTTACCCATCGTGCCGCAATGCATTCTGTGATTTCCTTTTTGTAAAAAGTATACAAGCAAACTTAGAACTTAGCTTTTGGGTCATGATACTTCTGTAAGCAGCTCACTAGGTTTTTGGAACAGAGCACATGCCTACTCATGACTATTAAGTTTGAGGGATTAGAAGCAAATGGCACTTATTGGCTCTGCTGTCTTATTATTCACTTTCCATTAAAATAGCTCGACATCATGGCCGTAGTTCCTCGCTGCCTTTTAACACGGGGGCTCTGGAGTCCCCCACCCCAATCAATCAGGTCTGTTAAACCCCATAAGAGGTTCTGCAAAACCAAATTATAGTGCCATGGTTTGGAATGCTATGGAAAGCAGCTTGTTTTTCTACTGGAAGAGCACCATACATGTGCTATAATTGATTGGCATGCTACAATTACAGGAGCCTTGCAAGGTTATGAACGGACCTGGCATTGGGGTTGATACATTAAAAGTGTCTGGCATAGCCAAGTAAAGCATCTGATTGCAATTTCAAAGCAGAGACCTGGCGCTGATTAAAATCAACAGTCCAGATGTATAGTCTGAAGCCCCCTATGTGGCAACGCAAAACAGGCAAAAGAGAGCAGCACCATGGGATGAAGCTGTGGCACGGCAATATTATTACAGAGTTTTGCCTGATGAATAGGCATTACTACATCAGTCAATCATTTATGAGAATCAGTGAATCTGGGCGGGGCTTAATCTGGCCATTGATGCACTGAGCTTCGCAACATACCCTCCAGAAAGTTCATACAGATGAAGAAAGTGTGTATTTCAAACGTGTATCTCCTGAAGGAGTTTCCCAACTGATTTCTGCCGACTTCTAACAAGCCGCAAAAGCCGGCTTGGTAACCCCACCCCCTCTTCCTCGTTCCTCTCTTGGCCCCAGGGAAGGAAGGACGATTAATATCTGCCTACCTTGTTACCTAATTCATTATGGAATAGCAGTTAATTTGATTTGATATTATTTTAATAAAATTCAGTAATATATTAGATTGTTTCAGGCTATCAAAATAATTTTCCAATTATTACGGTTACTCAACCAAGTCTCTTTTTTTCCCCTTTGCGAACGGCAGTTGGTCTGACTCTGAATATATTAGCTCCAACAACTCCATCCCGTCTGAGGGAAGAAAAACTATATATGCATGATTACACCAGAAATGTTATTACTGGTAATGTGATGCCCGCAGAACTAAGAAAATGGCCTACAGTTGGATGTGTGATTCGCGCAACGTGGAGCCTTAAATGCTTTTGATTTCCATCCTGTAGGGAGAAGTTAAATATATGTGTCTTATTTATTATTTATGCGCAAAATAAAAGTGTATATGCACAAACAGAATTTCCTTTAAACACATTTACATTTGTAAAACTGAAATATACTTTTCAGTAGTGGGGTAAAAATCTATGTGCACTCTGTCCTCCATCTCATGCAAACTTTCATGTAAATTTCATATAATTGCATATGAATTTCATATAAAATTATTTTTATTTTAGTGAACCCAAGCAGATATTTTACAATAATCCAGTCCCTTCCAAACGAATCTGGAAACCATTATTAAACTATAAACTATTAAAAATCATTTTAATTTACTGAAATGAAGCTTTAAAAAATATTATATTATATTATATTAAGTAATAAATAGTAAAAGCTGTAAATAGCAGCAAACATATAATAAATACATGCAAATATATATTATATATAATAACTAGCTTATGTCTTAGAAAGGTACAATTTCAAAGTAGCTTCCACAATATTGATATTTTAACTAATAAACTGATATGTTGATCATTTGACTAAACAATGTTCAGAGATTTTAGATGCATAAGTAGGCTAAATGCACTTGGCTTGAACTTCTATCTTCTCATGCCACATGGGAATCCATGAAAAAGGGATTTTGACCTCAACCAGACCGCACATGCCAGGATTTTGTCTTGGATCCTTTGGTACTTGGATCAGAAACAGAACAATGCACAATAAAGTGACTTCTAATTAACACACTCTCATCGGTGAAGCATTGTTGGATTGCATTTGTATTAAAAAAAATAATTCGCCAGACTGGGGACCAACATTCCCATAGTCCTCTGAGATCTGCATACTAATCATCTAGGGAGGGTCACGATCCGCCTATCGGATGCTCTCGCCTCAAATTCTGACCGAAGGGCTCCCACAAAGCGATGCTCCCCTCTTCTCTAACAATCACACTGCCAATTCGGGAAGTCTCCTGCTGAAGTGAGGGACGCCTGGCAATGAAGAAATGATTTTTTGATGTTGTTTGATCATTCTGCTTGGTGCATGTGGGCACAATTTGACTTTTCCACCAAAACTTCACAGATTATTCTTTGGTAAAAGAAGGTCACTAGACAACTTTCTTTGCCATTAAATGAAAATGACAGCATTTAATGACTTTTCCTGTCTTGTTACTTAAATTAAAAAAAGTTTCCAAATTAATTTTGAGCATGTTTTTAATTTTTCACTTGGAAGCACTTTGTTACAACTTTACATTTGAATACACCAAACAAACTGATGGACCCATGGAAAATTACTTTATGGTAAAACGGTTACCATTGAGGCTTCTGAATGCAAAACACTTTCAAAAGCCTAGTTTACATTTGATGTTGAAATTCTGCTAGGATAAATGATGGAAACCAGTTCCTTTCACAAAGACATGTCCAAATCAGGTCACAAATGCCTCATTGTCACCAGCCATGTTTTTATGAAACTGCCTAGGTCAGTTATACATTTAAGTACGTGCTAAATAAAAGTAGCTACAATACAATTCATTGTGCTCAATGTCAGTGATGAATCACAAACTGTGGCCAAGAGAGCTCAACACGCTGCAACTGAAGAAAACACATGCAAGCGCGTTGAGCTCTCTCAGCCACCGTACTTTTGAATTATTCAAACAAAAAAAAGGTACAAAAGGAGTGTTTCTTACTTGTATATTTTTTTAATTAAGTCCACAACTGGTTTGATACCCACTTTCACTATAGGCGTACACCATATGTGTTGTTTTCTCCATTGTGGTCAACACTGTACGTCTCCCCTGGATATTTGTGCACAACCTAGGCATCAGTTATGACATTCTTTTTACTTTTTCCACAGCACTTTTTTCCACACACCAGAAATAATTTTCTTATCAGCATTTTGTTTGTCTTGTTTTGCATCTGTCATGATAAAAACACAAGTGGCAAGTTCCTAGAAATCCAATGTTCTTGTATTTATGTGGGTTTTATGCATTTTGCTAAATATTGTGCCATTTTCAACAAATATAATAATTAAATAAATAAATAATAAAATGTGTGTGTGTGTGTGTGTGTGTGTGTGTGTGTGTGTGTGTGTGTGTGTGTGTGTGTGTGTGTGTGTGTGTGTGTGTGTGTGTGTGTGTGTGTGTGTGTGTGTGTGTGAGTATATACAGACCCTTTCCAAAAAATTTGACTGTCATGGAAAAGTTTATTTATTTCCATAATTCCATTCAAAACGTTAAACTTCCATAGATTATAGATTCAGGGCCCACAACTTAAACGATTTCAAGTATTTAGTTGTTTATTTGTACATAATTTGGGCTTCCAGCTCATAAAACCCATGAAAACAGGATTTCAAAAAATGTGAATATTACATGAAATCACACAGTAATTACACAGTGATACCATGGTCATTGAACCAGGTTTTGGTTCTTTTGGCAGTGTGTGGGCAGGTGCAAATCCTGCTGGAAAATGAAGGAAGCATGAAGTGCTCTGAAATTTCCTGGTAGACGACTGCGTTGACTCTGGATTTAATAAAGCACAGTGGACCAAAGTCCTCTTTTCTGATGAGAGCAAATTTTGCATCTCATTTGGAAACCAAGGTCCCAGAGTCTGGAGGAAGAATGGAGAGGCACACAATCCAAGATGCTTGAAGTCCAGTGTGAAGTTTCCACAGTCTGTGCTGGTTTGGGGAGCCATGTCATCGGCTGGTGTTGGTCCACTGTGCTGTCCACTCAATGCAGCCGTCTACCAGGACATTTTCAGAGCACTTCATGCTTCCTTCATTTTCCAGCAGGATTTGCACCTGCCCACACTGCCAAAAGAACCAAACCTGGTTCAATGACCATGGTATCACTGTGTAAATACTGTGTGATTTCATGTAATATTCTATTTTTTTTTTTAAATCCTGTTTTCGTGGGTTTTATGAGCTGGAAGCCCAAATTATGTACAAATAAACAACTAAATACTTGAAATCGTTTAAGTTGTGGGTCCTGAATCTATAACCTATGGAAGTTTAACGTTTTGAATGGAATTATGGAAATAAACCTTTCCATGATATTCTAATTTTTTTGGAAAGGGTCTATATATATATATATATACACACACACACACACACACACACACACACACACACACTAAGATAATAAAAGATTATAGGATTATGCCTTACTTAAGCAAGTACACCAAGAATTTTTTTTTTAACTTGAGAAGAAAAAAATCTAAATAAATTAAATTACAATAGATCTGGAGGGGAAAAAATCTCATTGGTAATACTTTCTTATTTTTATGGCTAATTTTATCATCTTACACATATTTGCCTCAAGTTAAATGATCTTGTTTTAAAGATATAGATATTTTTAAAACAAGACAAAAAAAGATTCTAAGATCAGTTGGGTTACACACAAGCACATTCTTGCACACTTCTGACTCCACACTCACACACATTCATTCACATTTGCATACACAAACATATGCACATACCCACACGCTGACACACTAGCACTCAAATGCACATACACAATCAGTCACACGCACACTTTTAATAGTACCAGTACACAAAGAAAAAAAATGTAACTATCTGAAAACATGACAAACCACCTTTGTCTACATCAGGTAACAATGCAGAGCCTTCTAAAACACAAAGCATTAGGAAAACCGTGTTTTTTCGTTCCTAAGATTCAGCTGAAGTAGAAAATGAAAACCGGAGAATGACAAGCCATGATTTATACCTCCAGAAGCAAAGATAACAGAACAATAGCGGTGGCCCACCAGTAAGTACACAAAGGGGATTGTTGAGGTTTTTTAAGCTTTAAAGCAGGTTGTCACACTGAATTTTTCTGCTTAATATCGCACTTTCCTTTCGATGGTCAATGTGGCTCGTTAAAACAGTGAGCGAAGACAAAAAGTGATTTTATATGACTGATGTGCCATTCCTTCATTCATTCAGTCTGTCATTCATTTTCCCTTTTTTATTCTTGGCTAAATGATCAAGACCCGGGTATCTCATTAGTTGTGTGTGCAGAAAGTCTTTTGATACAACCATTCACCCTCCTGGTCAATATATCCTACTTCAACCATCTTATTAAGTGGCGTACCAAGAACAGAACAGGCCACCAAGGGCAGCGAGCTGTCTTTCCTGGTATTAGACCAATCCTCTAATGTTTCGCAGACTAGAATATGTCCAGCGTATTATTTAAAAAGTCCTTCTCTTGATGCTTTTGTGGTTTTTTTTTTATTTATTCCGAGCCACATTATTTTTGGTGACAACAGCATGATGGAGGACACGACCCTCTCTGCCAACTCTTCCTCTTTAGCCTGATTCGAATAAAGAGCTTTGAATTAAGTGGACAGCCCCCCTTAGACTAACAGCAGTGTGCCTTTAAGAAAGCGACCATGCCAGAGAAAATAATTTTGATTGACGTTACAAGGAAATTTCCAGCCCGACTGATTTAATTGTGAATGCCAGGGGGCATCATCGGGGGCCAGGTAATAGCTCTTTTGCAGGGTGATTTTTTGATCTGGGCTTCTCCCTATGGTAGCGTCCGCACAGGCTCGGAGGGCCAGAGGGCAGAAGAACAAAGAGAACTTTATGCCTGTGAATTCCACTTCCTTGCCTTTGAAAACAAAGCTTCTGGAATGGGCAGTTAAACTGTGGAAGTAGATTCCCAAGCTCATTTGATGTTAAGTCTTTAGTGTCAAGAGTGGCATATTCATTTATGAAAAGCGAGAGAAAAAGAAAAAGAGCGAGCGAAGGAGAAAGGGAGGCAGCTGCATCTTCTAACAAACAGGCTTGCTGTGTCTTGGACGGAAGAGGTGTGGATGGCTTTTCAAACGGGCCTGGAGGATTAGGGGATGAGAGCTTAATGAGAAACGCATCGGGCGTCAGCTGACTGAGCTGTCAGACGGCGTACTGCGCCGAGCTGGGGGTTAGCGGGAACGGGGTGAGGGCGAAGGACCCCCGAACCTGCTCCTAGAGCCGTCACCGTCTGGTCGGCGCGTGACCTGTCGTGTGTTCGCGGGTTGTAAGCTCAAATCTCGACACCAATCAACGCTGACCCTCAGATCCAATGGCTAGTCAATCAAATCTGCTGAACACCGAACGCCTACAGTAAAGCATCAAAACATAGCTTGCTTGAACAAATGTGTATATGAACATTAAGGGAAGATAAAAACAGGTGAGTCAAAAGCATCTGCACAGTTAGGTAAATGATGATGCCAGGGTGTTTCTTTGCAGTTGCTAAAGTGGTTTGAGTGTCATTAGAGTCCACTCTCAAGTCTACAGTATATGATATTCTAGTCCAGTAGTGGCTCCTCCAGGCCGTAAATTTAGGTAGGGCAGACTCTGGGTCTTAGGCCGTGTGTCCACCAAAGCTTTCTTAGCCAGCTTAAAATGCTAGGTGCTCTGCTGAAAACGCCTAGCTGTGGGCGCTTGAGAGCGGTTTGGCAGCACAGCATTTTTTTTTTTTCAGTTGAGACTCTTTGATTGCTATGATACGGAATATCCGCAGAAGTGTTAGGGTGTACTCACACTAGCCAGTTTGAACCGTGCCCGAGTGCGTTTGACCACCAAAGCGCGGTTCGTTTGACTAGTGTGAGTGCTCCGAACCGTGCCCGGGCGCGGCTCGATTAGCCGGCCCTGGCCCGCTTGGAAGAGGTGGGCCAGAGCACGGTTCAGTTGGACTCGGGCGCGGTTCGCATGCAGTGTGAGCGCTAACCGTGCTGGAGCACGGAACAGGACGCGTGACGTCGGGAACTGTAGTCCGTAATCAAAGCTGCTAAGTCCTTGCTGCGCTTCAGCTGGTACCTTGCAAACCTCCTCATACGAGCAGCACGATTACGTGAAAATTTTCGTGCCACAAAGGCGATAGATCTGTTTAACAACAGGCTGTGAGAGGGATGTGGACCAAACGACTCAAAATTATCCGCAAAGTAACCAGAGCGATGGACTCCATTGTGTTCAGTGAGAGCGCCGCTCTTCCTGTTTATCCCGAAACCGTTGCACCATAATGACGTAAGCGTGCTCCGGCACGAATGCTCAAACCCTATGTGAGTGCAGGCCAGAGGGGGAGTGGGGAGGGGGGACAATCGTACTCGGGCCCGGTTCATGGCAACCGTGCCTAGTGTGAGTACACCCTTACTAGTATCTCATTTCACAGATAGTTTGTTTCTGTGTTGTTTCTATATAAAAATGTTGCTACATTATAAAGTATTTGCTCTGGCTCTACATTTGGCTGGTTTTAAATGATTTTGTTCTGTTATTATGCTTGTTGTTGCCATCTATTGATGTTGTACAAGCAGTATGTGGCGGTTGGTCGGTGTTGTATTTGTCCCGCCCCTCCTCCACTGTGATTGGACGGCTGGGTAAAAAGTGACATTCTTTAACTCTCAGCGACCTTTAAAAAATGGCGAGTGTTCAGCACTTCAGCGTGAAATAGAGACGCTCAGCGCCTCGTTATGCTCCTTGCGTTTTAAAAACGTGGCGCTCCCATTGAAAACAATTGGAAAAATACGCTAGCCACGTGAAAAAAAGCTTTGTTGGACACAGGGCCTTAGCGCTAGTTTATGATAAACATTTTGTAAGCTTTATATCCCTAATCGCTGAACACATCAGACATACTTTTGGCAGAATTCTAATATCCTTGCGTCATTCAGCCTGAAGGTGGCGCTCTAATGATGACTGGCAGTTTAGTAGTCTATACATGACAAACGCATAGAATGCCATCTTAGAATTGCCTTAATGTAGTATTTATTGTGTCCGAAAGTTGTTTTAGAATGTTGCAAGTTGTGTATGAATTCCAGTGAGGAAAACAAAGGCATATCTATTCTCAGACGAAAACAAAACAAACACATCAGAACTGCTGTGTATTAGGGGTGCAACGGTACAGATAGCCCACGGTACGGTCCGTACCTCGGTTTTTGGGCCACGGTCTCGGTTCGGTTTCGGTACATGTTTTGTGCAGAAAGAGACTGCTATTTCATCCCAAAAATATGTTTTATTTTTCTTATGAGCATAAACAGAATGTCACAGTAGGAAGAACATCAATGTATGGAATAAATTAACACTCTAGTCTGTACTGAACAACACTAAGTAATACAACCTCTTCAACTATCACTTATGAAATACAAAATGTAAACAAACACACTTCAAAATATTCAAGTGGATCCCAATTCCAAACCTTGATAACTGGTATATGAAGTGATCAATGTGAAAGAAAAAGTGCACTTTTACCTTTAACAAACATAAATTAGCTTGTGCTTTGAATAAAAAAAAGCAGAGCAAAATAATATAATGAAAAAATACTGCATTCAGGATACAAAGTGCAATGTTATTTACTCATCCACTATTGAGAGATTTTTGTGCAAAAAGATGAGTCTATCAACACTGTCTGGTGCAAGGCGAGACCGGTTGGCACTAACGATGTCCCCAGCAGAAAATTCTCAACTTTCCAGAATGCCGCAAGCGCACCGTAGGTCACGTGACAAGAACCAAACAGAGCGCAGCTGATAGTTGCTTTAGCAACGACAGACGCCTCCGGAGCGCCTCCGCCCTAGCGCTTTGGAAAAAAGGAGAACGCGGCGCGCCTAGCGTTTTCTACGCGTTTTTAGGCGCGATATGTGAACGGCGCCTAAAGCAAAAACTAAAAGTATCAGCGCGAACTCAATGGCAAAACCGAAGTACCGCGGGACACGAGGGTAGATTGTCCCGTGCAGGGCTGACCGAACGGTCCGGTATTTTACCGTGTACCGTTGCATCCAGTGGCGGTTGCTGGTCTTTCAAAGAGGGGAAGCTCATTTTCGGCCTACATCATAAAAAATTTCCATTTATTTATACGTAAATTCTGCCCAACGTTCATTTTCAATAAAATGCTCTGTGACCCTATATCGTTCCAACTAGGCGTCTTTTCCAGTGACTTGACCAGTGTCCTCTCAATGGCCAGCAGAGTTAGGTATAATTGTATAAATGTAATAATATAATAAAGGTATAAATAATAATATAATAAAGTATAATAATAATAATAATAATAATATATAGGCTATTTTTAATTATTTTAATAATTATTGTTTTAATTATTACTAATAATATTATAAAAAATTTAATAGGATAAGTAATAATACATAAAGGTATAAATATATAATTGTGTGAAATGTATTATGAAAAATGGCTAGCAATTTTGACAAGCAAATACCAAGAAAGAGCTAGCAGCAGTTTGTCTTTTGACTATCACTTGAAAAATCCGCTATGGGACTGAGCTCCAATAGCTTCAGCGGCAGCGACTTTTTATTGTATGAAATCGCTGTCAATTAAAAGGAGATGCAGCCCCTCCAATCATCACGCGGAAGCCCGGAGTCCGGGCCAGCCCACTCCTCATTCACCCCCAGAGACGCTGAGCGTCCGTGGGCGGGACATAATCGCAGCATTTATCCAATGACCGTCTAGTTTCGAAGCGCTGGAAAAAAACTGTTCAGAGCAGCCTCATTGAAGTCAATGGACGCTGGGCTTCAACCATAGACTGTAAAAAATAGGCTTCAACAGGGAAATGCACTCACTGTTTGTGACGCTACGGGAATGTATGAGAAGGAAATCGAGTCAGCCGACCTGCTGTATGTAGCTGATTCTGAACGAACTCGTCTTTGAGATTAACGTTTTCTAACGCATTTTTAGTCAATAAAATGTTAACACAATTGTACATATTTGACCATTTTTTTTTTTTTTGACATTATAGGGGAAGCCGAGCTTCCCTTGCAGTCTTAAAGAAATCCCCATTGGTTGCATCCCTACTGTGTATAAAGGCTATTCACATGAGCACGTTTAAACTAAAGCGTTTATACTTTCATTAAGTTGATACGCTACTCCACATAGGAAGAACAGACATGCCAACTAGTTACTGACCTGATGCAGACACATAGCTTAAGCGGACTGATAATGTCTTGTTCTGGAGAGAGGTTTACGTAAAGTAACTTGAAAGTAAGCAGGGCAGCCAGAAATCTGCCCCACTGGCTCTCTATGAGAGTGCGCTGCAGTTCCATTTTTCACCACAGATTTTCATGGGAAATTTGTGGGGAGCTGTAGAGCTTAGGAGGGCTCCGAGACCGGCAGCCACGATTAGTATCATAAATACATGACAATACGTGCGCTTCATTTTAATATATCCTGCTCACTTAACGACTTAAAATAGTCTATAGAAAATCCGAAAAATATTTGATGCAAAATGCTGAACACATTTATAATTTATTATTCATTCAGTGTGTATAGAGGTCTATGTTCGGATGAATATTTTGGTGGGAATCTGACCCACCTGCCAATACAGACGAGCCGCGGCTTCGGTTTTGGTTCAGGTCACTCCTTCAATGGAAGCCTATGGGATTTGGGATTGTTTTTTTACCCATTTTATGGTCTGCAAGTTAGAAATCACAAGTCCAATCACTTTGAAAGTTCCACAATTTGAGTTATTTTTCATACCAGCAGCACAAACAACAAAGAAAGAGTTGTCTTAGTAAGCACCACTTATTAATTTGTCAATAACCTGAGCCTTGATTTGCATGTATGTGACTAACACAGCCCTCCTTTAGCAATCACTTTCAAATACATAAACAAATTCTTGCAAATTAATTTATAGCACAAAACCATGCATTTCTGGAATTTTACTTATTTAGTACCAAGCATGAACTATTCAAGTTTATGACACCATTGAATACAATTAATGAGATTTTTTAAATACATTTCGATATGATATTCCACCAAAGTTCTGTGAAACAGGTAAAAAAATCTGATTAAATAAAATGAAGACAGAGGCATTTAGTAACATGCTAAACAGATACAGCAGACACTGTAATTGAACTGGCTTTCATTTCTTGTATTCAATCTAATTGTCGTGGTTTTAGTTTATGACAAGTTGCAAGACAATTCAAATGTATGCATATGGTTTTACATTGGCAGTTTGTTGTGAAGTTTCATTATGAATAAATCACAGAATAATAACTGGCAAAAGTGCATGACAAACACGCCATTGCTTTCTAGTTTAAGTTTAACATTATATCATACATCCAAAAAACACATGCATTTCTGGTAATGTATTTCTTGACGTGCATATGTTGTGACATCTCATATTAAGAGATCATCTTCCCACTTGCCAAGTGTTTGTTTTGAAAGAAAGGTTATTTTTTTGTTCTTCATCTCATGTAAAATACTCAATTTCTCGCTTCTAATGTCGCCAATACCTGTGTGTCCAATAATTTGAGGAAGAATTTGAGATTTGAATGCAGATTTATGCATTGACTTTAAAATGAGCTGCCAGATGCAGCACAGTTGTTTGCGCTGATCGTGATCTCACTGTATGTATCATGTTATCCTAAGGCAGTATTTGCCAGACGCCTTTGCATAAAGGTTATTTGAGGAGGAATTTTGATTTTAAACAATGTCTGTAACATTTTTAACTGCAAAATGATGAAACCAGAACACTGGAGGGAAGCAATTGAGATTGTGTAAACAAACTTTCATCAAATGAAACTTTCCCTTGTCAAAACTTAACCAAAGGATTCTTTTGAATGGAATGTAGAGAGTTTAATGTTAACCTTCCTATCGTCCTAAAACAAATCCACCCACCTGTGTACTTGGGTCAAATTTTACTCACACATGATTGCAGTGTATTACAAAAGAATATACATCTTAGATTGAGGTTTTTTTTTTTATATATATATAATTTAAATATTAGAACAGCATGCTGCAAACCATTCTAAAAGGTCAAAGGTCAAATGTGAAAGGTTCTTCAAATACAGGTAATTACATATAAGTCAAACAGTGTATTACAATAACATACAATTTAATAAATAAAAATGAAACTGATAGAATCATTTAGGAGTTACACATCATCTGTTGAGACAACTTTGGCAAAAGATGTTCCCTATGTACTTTCAAACACTTCTGTTTTTTCATAATATCTCATATGACACCTTAAAATAAACTTCTGTATTATTCTACTATTAGTTACATGAATTGTTTATGTAACAGATTGACAATTGAATAATAATAATATTTAAAAATATTAAATCAGTGCTATTTAAAGCTTCATAACATTCTGAAAGGTCAAAGGTGAATGGCCATAACTGAAAACTGAAACTCTCAAACTCAATGCCTGTTTTCGTTATCAAGCCTTGTTCCAGTACTAAAAACAATGTGGTGAATATAGCATTTTCCTTTCTGAAAATGGGTCAGAAATGACCAGAAGACATCAGAACGGTTATTAAAAATATTAACCGGCAATATTATTCAGTGAGTAAATTTACACTTAGAAAAAATATTTTACTCTCCTTTCTGTGTTGATGCAATTTATGAAATTTTCATAATTCAATTTAACGATCATTTGCAGCAGGATTGCTACTTTACACACACAAATGTGTTAATTTGCCATCCTGAACAGTTGGACACCCATCATCTCAATGTAATGATCAAAATCTCAAGTCGTACACCAAGGAGCGGATTTTGATGCTCATAATTACAATAACATTCCAATCACAAGCTATCTACTTAGCGATATTAGCGGGTCTGGTCTGATGGAGATATTATCCCCGGTTATCTCACGCTGTTATTTTTGGATAGTACGGATCAAAGCTCCCATGCTGGCACACTGCGTAACCTGCCCAGCGCATTTGGAACGTGTGATTTTAGGCGATGATTATTTAACCAGGGCAGCATTGTTGATTTTATTATATAAGTCAATAATCTTCTCTATTCCCCAGATTTAGTTAATCTTCCTAATTACAAATTAGCATTCTCCACATACCAGTCCTAGATTTCCAAATTAACACCCCCGCTTCTAGGGGACGGTGAATCAGCCATGCTCTCTAATTCCTCCATGGACTGTCTGACGCACAGCAGATTTCTCTCTCCACCTCCTTCTTCTTCTTCTGTCATTTTCCCCCTCAATTGTCTGCTTCAGAGAGAAGGGTGGTGGGGAAAAGAAAAAACAGAGACTGCAGCATTGGCATCCTTTTTTTTTCCATCACACACACACACACACACTGCTGGATCAGTATGTTTTGATCAGGAGCATTAATAACAATTAGGAATCTAAATGGTGAGGTGGGGCCTAACCGTTTCCCCCTGTCTCTCTTCATCAGGGAATATTGGCAGCGCTTGAGGATCGTTAGGTGGCGCTGCTTGGAATATGACAGAATATCTAGATGAGGCTTGTCAAAATGTTTTGGATGGAGTGCGGTAAATGAATTCTGATAGCATGTTAATATGAAGCATTGTATCATTAGACTGTGGGATCGTCAGATTTGTTGTGCGGCTTATAATGAAGACAGAATAAGATTCTATCTGGCAGTGGAAATTATATTTTAGCAGGAAATCGGTTTTAGAGATTTAAACTGTTTTTAATTTATATCGTTTATGCATTATTTAGGAGTTTTCAGGGCCGTCGAGCATCCTCACGACTAGACGAAGAACATAAATAAGTAACCAAATAATAAATAACCACACACACATACAAAAAAAACCTAAAATCTTTTCATACCATTAATTACATTACAACAGAAACGATCGGAAAACTCTTGCAAATGTTGTTGCGCATTATCAAACATCAAGCATTAGCCAGCCGTGTTTACAATGCGGCAGACATTCCTCCAGTGGCCAAAATGTTTGATTTCCCCCAGAACCGATGGTCAAAACATTGAACTTTTCCGTCGCTATCCGCGCCGTCTTTGAGGGTTTAAATCCCCACTCTTCCAGCATGAAAGCGAGAGATGAAAACACGCTCTCAAAGTCCCACGTCAAATACAAAGTTAAGGGCAACAAGGGTGGAAATAAACAGATTTGAAAAAGCAATCAACATTTCCCTAAAGCTCAGGAGCTGATTTGCATCAGATTCAGAGATCATGTTTTTTTTATCAGTAATCACAACCAATCAGGAGAGAAATTAATCAATGAAAGCGTTAGCAGGAGTGATATCCGGCCATCTGGGGGTCACACTTATCTCGCCTTCAGCCTGACACGCCGCCTCACTCCCGGGCACCCGCTCTTGCCCTGATCCGCCCCCACCCGCTTTCCACTGGGCTTGTCATGGGCTCATATTTAGGTGACTGATTTTTTTTTTTCTCCAATGAGCTCTAAGGAACTCCATATGGCCAGGATCAAAGGTGTTGCTGGGTGCATGGTTCTGCTTTATTGCCAGCCGCTGCTGTTAATTAGAAAACAAGATCAGAGGCAGTATTAAAATCCAATTAAATTGATATGAACAGATTGCCAAGTGATGTTCGCTAATGTATAATTGAGCACCATGCAAATTTCAGTGGCTGCCTTTTGTTTTCGCATGTCTCTTCGTCTATCTCTCTCACACAGAATGAGCAATGGAGCTTGAAAGTTTTTTTTTTTTTTTTGGCTTCTGCTAAAGATAAACAAGTTAATGCTATGAGATGGGGGGGCACCGCTTTCATCAGTTAAGCTAAAGCGATACTTTCCCTGGTGCTACGGGGCTGCTGGCTAGGGGGGCAGAGGGGCAAGGAGAGAGGAAACCGACCCCACAGGGATAGAGATTTGAGAACGCCTGTTTGAACATGCCCACAGGACAGGCTGAAGTGAATCAGGGACTTAAAGTGAATCATAAGGAAAGCCGGCGGCATATCTGTATCCGTTTTTATCATCAGGTGAGATGCCATTTGCCTGCATTGATAATTACACTGAAACCGATGTCAGGTGGATTCTGATCAGTCTCGGAGCAATCTGATTGGCGTGTGGTGTTCAAACCACGCCGTCATATTCAGGTCTTTATGACAATACTTTGATTTTACAATAAACTTGATTGCTGTTCACCTAACAGACCCTGTAAAACTGAAAGGTAAAAAGGTCTTATCTTGGATCATGTATAATATCTTAAAGCACTCTGAGCACACACTATAATGACACTGGTTTTTGAGTAATAGGACAAAACAGATTAAAAAAATGACTATAAAATGCAAGTAATGGAAAATAAGCCAAGTACCGGTTTAGAATGAATCTTTTCAACATGTTCAGAGGTATTCACTTGTGTTTGGGTGCATCCCCTGCTTTATTTTCTCAGAAAACGTGTTTTCTTTTCACTCAATATTACTCGATATGAGTCAACAGTCAGACACACACACACAAAAATAATAATAATAATAATAATAATATCTCAAACGTTCATCATAAATATTGACAAATCTAGCATTCACTATATTGAACGAATGAATAACGATACTACAGGATGGTTTTCAGCTCCATCTATTGAACTGTCACAATACAGAGAACATCTTACAAAATAATCATATATCACAGATCCAATACGTGCCATATATCACATCAAATATGCCATAGCGTTTTCTTATTTATTTATTTTTTTAGAGTTGCTGATAAGAGGTTCTACCTAAGATGATGATCATCTAAGAATTTTATTTTATTTATTTACGCACCATAGTCTTGGTGATGTTATCAAACTGCAGATAAAATTGCAGGTAAAATGTAAAAAGAGGACATTAAGCAATCTCTTCTCTCTCTCTGCATTTCCTCTCTGAAATCTATACATAAAAAGTAGCAAAATATATAACAAATATATCAAATGTACAATAAACATACTGCGAAATACAGTAGCTCCTTTACAACATCAGTATTTGAGTACTGCAGTAGTAATTCTAACCGTACCGCATGTGTCGCCTTTGGCTTGCTCACGGGGGGCATTAAGGCGCTCTGTAAATCTGCTTTGAAAAAAGCTTTGCATTGAGATGCACCATGAAAAGCGCGATACAAACTATATGTGAACTATGATTTTGCAATGTCATTAGCGTTACACTTGCGTGCGTCTTGTGTTATTTTTCTGGGCAGGGGTGAAAATCATTTTGAACTGGGAAATCTTACAAGATTGATTTTGTCGCTAAAAACCTTACAAGAAGGTTTTTTGCCTTTGAAACTTGATGTGTGAACCAACTAAAGTGTTTTCCCAAACAAAGAGAGACGTTGTTAAGTCTGAAAATGGGATCACATGACACATTGTTTCTCACATGCTTTCACACCTTCAATGACAATGTGTTGTCTTCCTGTTTGTGACACATCCTGATTGCGTGTGCGTTTGTACATGCTAGCGTGCTTTTATACATAGATCATGTCTACATGCATACATTAGTATATGGTTTCATTTATATGCAAATGCACTATGAAAACACACCACAAGACAAACACAACGCATTCCTGACAAACAGCACAATTTCCAGTGCTTGTGCCTAATCAATAGACATCCTACATCACCACGGTGGTGACAAATCTGTGACGGAGAGAGACTAATAAGGAGCATTGTTCGCTTGTGAATGACATGACTGCACTGCCTGAAAACGTGCACTTCAGCGAGCCGGGCTACCGATGCTCCAAGGCCCCGAATCTGACAGGGGGGTACCGGGAGAGCGGAGTGGCTGCAGCTGTTGGTCTTTGTGTACGTGTCCCTCCGCCCCCGACGTCAGCTGAAAGGTCCTTGCAGTCAAGTGAATAGCGGGCGAAAAAAATTCCTTCATTCCCACAAAATAGCACGCTAATGTCAGGAAATAAAACTTGAGTATCGGAAATTGCGCCAAAAGCTTCACCGTAAATTGCAGATAAAGGGAAATATGCTTTTTTTATGAATAGCAATAAAAAACCTCAATAATTTGCAATAAAAGGGATATGTGAAATATGTAAAGGCATTGGTGTGGCACAGGAGCTCAGAGACAGGGGTGGCTTTGGGGTGGGGGGGAGGGGGCTGAGTTCGGCATTGAGAAAGTCGTCGAGAGCAGGGGTTCTGATTGAGGAATCAGTGCTATTCACGTGAGGTTTAAATAAACCAAATCTGGCCCAGGAACTGTCTGTAATAAATGAAAAACATGACTGAAGAAACTAAATTTTTTCATCTCCTCAGATTGTCCAAGGTACGAGCACTAATCAGACAGATTGTTAAGGCGTTTTGTTTTTTAAAAAAAACACACAAAAAAAAAACAGGTAGAACATTAGTCTCATGCCATTTCTCAAGCATAGTTTAGGGAATAGTTCACCCGGAGAATGAAAATTTGGTCATCATTTACTTACCCTCATTTTGTGCCAAACGGAGAATTTTTGCTATTTTTGAATTATGCATCGTTCATAGTGACCACAAATGTAAATCTCCACAAAGAAACACCATTAAAGAAGTCCATCTGACTTGTGCACTATATTATATTTCAAGTCTTCTAAAGCCATACGATATCTTTGTGTGCGAATCTCATCAAAATAAATGAAATATTGTGGCTATGATGCCGGTTGGATGTCAAAGACAACAAAAAAGTCTTGTCACTAAATGTCACACCATATTTGATTTGAAAGCTGAAACGTAGGGGAACATTTTCTGTGTGTATAACAATTGTTATGTGTGTATAACTATTGTATGGCTTCAGAATATTTGAAATATGTCACATAAATCATACAGACCACTTTAAAGGTGGTCAATGGTGATTGTCGGGGATTAAAAAACAGAAAAATTGTTGTATTGAACATAGCAATTTATTAATGACAATTACAGTGAATAAAAAAACAGCTATAATTGTAATTTCTTTAAAAGCACCAAAAAAAAGATCAGTTTTATGACACCAAACTCTGTATCCGAATACGATAAGTAAAACTACCAAGGAGCCAAATCACCAACAAAATGATGTAGTCAATGATATCTCAGTGTTTGTGAGATGTCACAGTACATCACCAAAAGCCCTTCCAAACCTCTCTGCCTCCGTCTCAGCGTGCATTTCACACGCATTAATGTATGACTGTAACATAACTGTCCGGCCATTACCACTAAATTATGCACTGGAAAATTCTCTCTTTATTAAAGTCATATTTCGCAGTGGCAGATGGTTCCACGCTGAGCTGAAGCAAGGAGCATAATTAAACGCGACACTTTCCCCTGATCCAGTTTCCAGAGCGGGCCTGGGCGGTGGGGCGTTCGCTGTGGAGCCGTGCATTGAGTCTAGTACCTAGATCTGCCACCTCTGTCACTGACTGTTAACATCCGGAAAGCCACATATATACAGTAAGTGTGTGTGTGTGTGTGTGTGTGTGTGTGTGTGCTCATTTGTTGGAATAGAAATGCCTATGTGTGTGTATATATACATATGCGCCAGCTGAGAAGAATATCTATGATTGCATATATTTTTGTCAAAATATCTCAACCCCTGCAGTCATATTTTAACGTATTTAGACTTGCATGATACTTTCTATACTGTGTAAAAATAAATCTTGGTAACAATATACAACAAGGCCCCATTAGTAAGCATTAGTAAGTGCATTAACAAGCATTAACTAACAGTGAGCAATGCATTTGTTACAGTATTTATCTTTGTTTGTTTGTCAGTATCTTTCTTAGTTAATAAAAACACAACGGTTCATATTGCAGGTCCATTAAATATGAATAGATTCCGATTTAAATAATGTATTAGTAAATTTACATTAACTAAGATTAATACATGTTTTAGAAGTATTTTTGTTAGTTCATGTTAACAAATGGAACCATATTGTAAAGTTTTACCAAAATATTTATAAATATACAGTGTGTATTTCATGTGTATCTTTCAATCATGCAGCAAAATTTTACAATCAAGGAATTTATTATAAGGTTTTCAAATCTTTGCCTGAACGCAGACTCTCTCAGAAATAAGCACAGAAAATGAATCACTTTGTAAACAACACTTGAGTATTTGACTAGCCTATATTTCAGAGCTATGGCCCTTTTAGCTTACAGTACGTCATAAGGCATAAACTCTTTTGGTCCTTCTAGACTTTGCAAATGTTTAAAGGCCGTCACTTGCACAATTTAAAAAAGAGATCATTTAGGAGTGTATTTACAATAAAAACACACCTCCTTCAGCAGTAAATTAGAGGTATTTATGCGGCTTTCTAAAATAATTGCTTCTAAATAATGTCAAGCGGCTCCCTGGATTAAATTTCCCACCAGAGGAAAGAACTTCCATAGATGCAACACTTTGAATAATGTGTTTTGATCTGTTAATACATATCAATGTTACCAGCCTAATGAGCTACTGTTACAGCATAGTACAGGAAGCTGATTAACACCACAGCGGTTAAACTGTCTGCACTTCCTTAAAACACGTCAAGACTATATATCAGGTGTTATTGTTTAAACATACATTTCTCACAGTTTACCTCACATATTTCCATAGTCAGGACCATTATATTATACATCAGTATAATAACAACAATAGAAAAAAATGACACTGACTTTTAAAAGCACTTTTCAAATTGTAAGCTAAAATCAAACAAGAAAATATCAAACTTGCAAAATTATTAAAAATGGTTATTAGATACACAAAGCATTATTCACAGAGCATCCACATCTTTTGGTCTCAAATTTGTGCTTGTTTCATATGGTTTGATAAAAAAAAAGTGTGCTCAACAATGAATCTATATTTTACAAAAGCAGAAAAAACACACTGGACAAATAGCTATTTAGTTTGCCCAGTTATAAAGTAAACAAAAGTGCTCCATTCTCCAAACCTAGCCTTGCTATTATTAGCATGATATAATATTAGCCAAAAACAAAAAAAGCATTTAATATATAGAGTTGAGGTATTGGAGCTTGGACTTAAGTCCAACTTTTAAAGGGGTCATATAATGTCATTTTTGTACAAGCTAATATGATTCTTTAGGGTCTAAATTAAAAGTTTGTAATATACTTTAATTAAAAATTCTCATAAGTATTGTAAGAAAACGCTCATTTTACCTGGTCAAAAACAGCTGTTTTCAGCACGCCGTGCATGTGTCTTTAAATGATAATGAGCTTTGCTCACCCCGCCCCTCTGTTCTGTGCGTACACCGTAACACAATAGCACACTAACCATAACGCGTTGTTCATTATAAACGTGGTTTTTGAATTATATTGAGAACGTCGTATATAGAAAACATGCCGTAATGTACCCGAGTGTAAAAATAGCCGCATTCATCGTGAAGCGTGCAAGCGATTTGCAAAGATTAATATAAAGATTAATATAAAGGTCAATAAAACGTTACACTCACTCACTTCTTCTGGAGGTGCAGCAGGAACACAACACGAATAGTTGGTACCGATCCTTTTTTCAGGAGCAGCTTCTTAGCAAATAACCAGCTTTTTACTGATCCTCGTTTGTAAAGCAGTCTGGTGAAATGATCCGCGCAAACATGAAAGCATTGATGTTGATCGTGGGGAATATTCCCTTCGAAAACAAACTCAGCCACTGCGTCTTCAGCTGTACGGATTTAGGAACATCAATATGATGCTGTGTTCGTTATTACACCCAAGAACAGAACACCACAATCTCTTAGACCGACGGCATTCTACTCAGTGCTCCAGCTATCAACAATGAACGCGCGTCGGCGCGTGCTAACTATGATTCAAAGCTCGCTCACGAGGGCGGGTCTGTGTTGAAACGCTGCTGTCAATCAACCATCGTGGGAGGGGCGTCGATTTTGTGACGTCACAAAATCGAACAGCTTGATTGGAGATGGGAGGAAACATAAGAAGATTAAAATAAAACCAATGGATAGATTTTTATCATTTTATGATGGTTGTGTACAGGCACTGCCAACACACATTTCAGTACAATTTCTTTGTAAAAGTGCATGTACCATTATATGACCCCTTTAATGGACTTGCACTTGTCACAGATTCAGATGCATATTTACTCTGACTTGACTAAGACTCGAAAAATAACGAGTCCAGCGCGGTCGGTGAAATTCGCTCAGCTGATGGAAACGTCTCTGGCCTGATTGTGTCAGTACTGCATCGTCATCATTTGCATTTGTCTTTAAGTCTTGCCAGTTTAAATCCTCAAGTCATTTAAAATTGTTCAAGCGCAATAAAATGTGAAAGATAACTGAATTTGGTCTTTACACACTCTCTGGGGGTATTGGGGGGGAAGAATTAGACACAATCCTGGGTCAACAGATCTCAAAGTGACAGCAGCCTAATATAGCCTACCTGCTGCTGTCATTGTTGCATAGCTTTAATAAATAGCTTTAAAGTAGCTTTAATAAGAATCAATGCATATTAACACTATAGAACATACAGCGTTTTTTTATTTGTTTGTTACTTTTTTTACATTTGATTACTTTGTCTGTAGTATTTCTGTTTCATTTCATGTGTATCTTTGAGCTATTGTATTTATTTGTCCTACTGCTTAATAACTGTTTACAAGTTTGTACTCACATCAGGCTTTAGTTTTAGCTGTGATTACATTAATAATTGTTTTTTGTGACCTGATACCTGACTTCCACCTTACGGCGCCACTTTAGCAGCTTGAATTTTCTAGGTGGGAGCCCTTTTCCAAGTTCATATTTTTCTATAATGACATCCCAAAATCACCTTAAAACACCCACTACAGAGCAGAACATTTTGTGTTATTTTCTGCTCATTTTGTGTTTTTACATACTGAGTGAGACACTTGCCTCTTAAATACAGCTACCGGCAGGCAGAGATGAGAAGAAAATAGAAAAAGATAAAGAACTCTCAGACAGAGGATATGACACCTAATTGGCCCAGATATCACAGCATGAAATATTCATGATTTGATATAAAAAAGGAGGACTTTTAAAGAGAATATGGTTTGTAATGATGAGGTTACAGCATTTTATCTGGCCTTTGACTGCTGTGAGCTCCACTGACACAGTTACTAAGAGCACATGCGCAGCCTCCACCAGATCTGTGTGTGTGTGTGTGTGTGTGTGTGTGTGTGTGTGTGTGTGTGTGTGTGTGTGTGTGTGTGTGTGTGTGTGTGTCTTTAATGCCTGCATTAAACTGCTGTCAGCACTGAACATAACCCACGATAGGTGAACTAGGGCTGATTAGTATATTAACATCATCCATTGCTTCAATATGAGTCATACAAGAAAATAAAAAAAGCTTTGTTGAAGAGGTTATTACAGGTGAGTGAATGCAAGATACGCCCACTGTTTAACATGACTACAGCAAGTGACGTTTCAACAGAAGATGAGACTTGCAACTCATAACCCTTTCTTATCCACTGAGATTTATTAGAGAATAAAGAATTACAAAACCTGAATTTGACCAACAGTATTTAGGTGTTTCCATTTTGAAAATCCTGAACTGAATTTATTAACATTTCCTATTATTTTTTTATTATTTAAAAAAAAAAAATTCATGATGTGTCAATTAATTAAAGGGTTAGTTGACCCAAAATGTAAAATTATGTCATCATTTACTCACCCTCATGTCGTTCTAAACATGTAAGACTTTCATTCATCTTTAAAACACAAATTAAGATATTTTAAATGTTTTTATGTCCCTCCATTGACAGTCCACGCAACTACTACTTTGACACTTCATAAAGAGATTGTAAAACTAATCTATATGAATTGAGTGGATTAGTCAAATTTTCTATAGAGACATGATCACTTTATATTATGAATAGATTGAATTTAGGCTTTTAATCACAAATAAACCTTTATTAACACACACATCAAATATGGTGATATACATGTGTGAGAACCGATGAGGTTCATTCTCGTGTTACGCAGCACGTTTGAGCTTCCGCAAAAGATTTGTTCTTGCTCATCAAGCAAATATGGTTGGGCTTCTGTTTTCTGACTTAACCGCTCAATTCATATGGATTAGTTTTACATTCTCTTTATGCACTTTTTGCACTGACAAAGTGGTCATTGCATGGACTGTAAATGGAGGAACAGAAATCTCTGAGATATCATTTAAAATATCTTCATTTGTTTCGAAGATGAATGGTCTTACGGGTTTGAAACGACACTGATAACAATTAATTGCATCTGAATATGAAGATGAATAAATACATTCAATTATTTTGGCAGACAAAAGCATTGAATATGCACCACAAATGTGACTTTAAATGTTTTTATATATAAATAAAAATAATATAAAATGTATAAATAATATAAATATAAATAAAGACAATTAATAGGTCATTTTCATTGCCATTAATATATATATATATAAATTCAATAATTGTAGCATTGAATAAGCATTACAAAAATTACTATAAAAGTCAGGCGACTCACAAAAACTTGAATGATGTAGGCTACTTCAAGCTTGAACTCAAATGGTAGCAAAATATAATATTGCAAAATGCATGTGCGGGACAATAATTTAATATTCAATTACTATTTAATTAATTACTATAAATGAAAGTCTTACATTGACAGCACATATTTTGAAATAACCCCCTAGCATGAGAACACTTAGATTAACAGCAAACACTTACTTACATTACTAAATTTTGTTTAATTTGGTTACCATTGGTTATATAGGCTTTTTTTAGGAAAGGTAAGGAGTATAGAAGTCTGTCTGGAGTGGCCTCTTCCTGCCCTTTGCTCAGAAACACCCATACAGTAGCGAGAATGCAGAAACACACACACATATACACCCTCAAACACACATATACACACAGGAACGCTAACAGGCATCTCAGGAAGCCAATGAGCCAGTGCCAGTGCCAGGGATCCGTGCGGATGCCAGACTGCCCCCTGCTGTAGTAATCTGGAAGAATTACATCGAGAAGAGTGAAAAGAGTGTGTGAAAGTGTGTGTAGCGTTTGTGAGAGTGAGACAAAGAGACAGGCAAAGAGACAAAGCAAGGGAACGAGAGAGAGAGAGATTTTTATAAGGATATAAAACTCATATAGGGCTTGTCACTTGTGTGTGGCGCGCTCTCTTGGTTCTGCATCACAATGAATGACATCACACTCGCACAAAAAGGATCTGGCGATGTGCGCATTAGAGTCCTTTGTGAGTGCAGACCTTGGCACATTTCACCTTAATGAGTGGCTTCCAGCTCCGCTCCAATCAATAGTCTTCTTGGTTTTTTTCTTGTTTCTAATGGATTGCTTTTATGATTTGCCTGAAACTGTTGGCTCGTGCCTCACGCTCTCTGTGTTACCAGCTTGGCCTTGGTCAGCCGCAAAAACGTGTGAGACCAACATTCTCCCCAGTCGTGCCACAGAAAAGAAAGACGGGACGACACGGGGGGGGGGGGGTATTGAAATAAGAGAGAATAAAATGGAAAACCAAAATGGTTTGGTGCTTTGTTTTATCTGTAAGTAATTAAATCCATTTTCCCTTTCTTCCATTTTTTTCTGTAAAACCAACACTAAAATTTGGCCACATTATTGTCTGCATGGTAGACGCAACTGCAGCCAAACTATACCCATAGGACTTTGAGCTGCTGACATTCAAACCATTTTGTAATGGAATGTATCTGAATGAGCTCTGAGCTGGATATGACGACGCCAACAATGCATGTAGATTTGAGAGCAAGTCCCTGCCTTGTAATCTTTCCCGAACTGTGCTGCGTCCATTTCATTACACCCAAATAATTCTTAAAGCTTAGAATATGACACTGCATACAAAATTCTGAAATTAATTATATAATAATTGAAGAGTTAAATAAAAATAACTGAAATTCCTTGCTTTCTTTTTTTTTTGCAAGCTAAGGAGTATTGTAGTTCCAGCTTATTTATTCAAATACCCACAATTCCTGCAAGAGTCACAAGGGCCATTAACGGCCACTGCGAGAACCTGACAAGGGCAGTCTGGGAAACGCAGCCCAGACTGAGTCACTATCCGGACAGCCCCACCATTTCTACCTGACACTGATTTCTTCATCTGACAGTAATTTCAACCCTTACAGTTAATGAATAATGGAGTGAATGTGCTTAAATTCTGAAGACAGAAGTCAGTTTAACATAACCACTACCATCAGCGCTGACATTAATTGCTCCCTAATTCTGGCAGTCGTGGCTCAGAGAGGCCTGGAGGAGAGAGTAAGTGCATGAGTAGAGAATGGATATAAGCCCCTGACATGCATGGAGAGTGACAGTGAGGGCCAGTAACTTGCAGGGCGAAGAAAGGACCTACGAGTCCAGTGAAGGGACCCTGTCTGGCAAGCCAGCTTCGGAAAAGTGGGCGGAATTGCTGTTGACCTCTACACTTTGAAATTAATAGTGAGGTCATTTTTCTTTTCCATAAGTGCTCTTTAGTGATGTCGAGGTGTGGTGGCTCTGGTAAGCTCAGAATGTTGAGAGCCATCAGGTGAACTGTTGGAGAACCAGAATTATGACTAATGGCACTGCCATCTTGAACATTTAAAGAGCACATAGCTTTGCTTGAGAAGCACAGTTTCCTTTTCGAATGTGGATGCAACGATATATAAAAAGGCTGGCCTTTCTAAAAAAAGAAAAAATGATATATATATACTGAATATATAGACAAAAGCTTAACATCAAAGCCATGGTGATGTGTGCACTACTATTAAAGAGTTTGGGGCCAGTGTGGGATTCTTTTCTTTGCTTCGAAAGAAATTGATTATTTTATTCAGCAAGAATGAATAAAGAGATAATAAAAATTTCATCATTGCAAAAGATTTCTATTTCAAATAGATGCTGTTATTTTGAACTTTCTATTCATCAAAGAGTTCTGAAAGAATATATAATGGTGTTCACAAATATATATATATATATATATATATATATATATACACACACTCATCTAAAGGATTATTAGGAACACCTGTTCAATTCCTCATTAATGCAATTATCTAATCAACCAATCACATGGCAGTTGCTTCAATGCATTTAGGGGTGTGGTCCTGGTCAAGACAATCTCCTGAATTCCAAACTGAATGTCAGAATGGGAAAGAAAGGTGATTTAAGCAATTTTGAGTGTGGCATGGTTGTTGGTGCCAGACGGGCCGGTCTGAGTATTTCACAATCTGCTCAGTTACTGGGATTTTCACGCACAACCATTTCTAGGGTTTACAAAGAATGGTGTGAAAAGGGAAAAACATCCAGTATGCGGCAGTCCTGTGGGCGAAACTGCCTTGTTGATGCTAGAGGTCAGAGGAGAATGGGCCGACTGATTCAAGTTGATAGAAGAGCAACTTTGACTGAAATAACCACTCGTTACAACCGAGGTATGCAGCAAAGCATTTGTGAAGCCACAATACGCACAACCTTGAGGCGGATGGGCTACAACAGCAGAAGACCCCACCGGGTACCACTCATCTCCACTACAAATAGGAAAAAGAGGCTACAATTTGCATGAGCTCACCAAAATTGGACAGTTGAAGACTGGAAAAATGTTGCCTGGTCTGATGAGTCTCGATTTCTGTTAAGACATTCAGATGGTAGAGTCAGAATTTGGCGTAAACAGAATGAGAACATGGATCCATCATGCCTTGTTACCACTGTGCAGGCTGGTGGTGGTGGTGTAATGGTGTGGGGGATGTTTTCTTGGCACCCTTAGTGCCAATTGGGCATCGTTTAAATGCCACGGCCTACCTGAGCATTGTTTCTGACCATGTCCATACCTTTATGACCACTATGTACCCATCCTCTGATGGCTACTTCCAGCAGGATAATGCACCATGTCACAAAGCTTGAATCATTTCAAATTGGTTTCTTGAACATGACAATGAGTTCACTGTACTAAAATGGCCCCCACAGTCACCAGATCTCAACTCAATAGAGCATCTTTAGGATGTGGTGGAACGGGAGCTTCGTGCCCTGGATGTGCATCCCACAAATCTCCATCAACTGCAAGATGCTATCCTATCAATATGGGCCAACATTTCTAAAGAATGCTTTCAGCATCTTGTTGGATCAATGCCACGTAGAATTAAGGCAGTTCGAATAATGATAAATATATATATTAAAATAAAAAATAGTTACTTTAAATTGTAATATTTCACAATATTACTGTTTTTACTGTATTTTATCAAATAAACAATTATATACTATATATATATATATATACACACACACACACACACACACACACACACACACACACACACATATATATATATATATATATATATATATATATATATATATATATATATATATATATATATATATAAAGCATTATATACTTTCTTTCAAAATATTTTTAAAACAAAATCTTACTAATCTTATTTTTTCTACTTTTTTTTTTCTCTCTATTTTTTTATATAAATAAATGTATAAGTAGAAAAAATAAATAAATGCATCTTTATATGATACATCTTTGTTTCCCAAGAAAAAACAAAGGTGAAGAGAATCATGCCGTTTGTTCATACCTTAACACTGAAAGAATGAACTAATGAACAAGTCATGAGGCTATACAATACATACCACTAACTGACTTACAAGCAGTGCTTGTAAGAGAAATACTGTGCCTTATGAAGGATTCAGCGCCCTCAAATGTAAATGAGGTAGCCGTTGCTTTTGTCCTCTTCGGTTGATACAAGAGAAAAGAGCAGCCACCGTGGCCCCCTTCTTTCATCTCCACCACACAAGAGGTGGCGGGTGACATCGGCTTCCTGTCTAATTACTGGAGAGCACTATGTCTGGCCAGAAAGGACAGTCTTGTGCCATTACACACGTCCTACTCCAGGCCACTTTTCACACTCTTTCTTCCCTTCCGTTTCCCCCTCCCAAGGCTTTCCACTGTCAACTCCTGCTATTTGCTGCTCCTTTACCCGGCCATTAAGACTGGCCCCTGTCCAGGCCAGATCTTCAGAGAAAGGTCTGTGACATGGCCATATGCAACCCAGCCAGTAGCTAGAGGGCTGACAAGAGAGAACAGTCTTGCATTTAATGACCCATCGCCATGCTCTGCCTCCTCAAACGTCATTGGCCTTTAATGACTGCACGGGGCAAACTCAAGTCAAAGTCAAAAGGCGATTTTTTGGATGAGGCGGACTTTTAGCATAAAAGTGTATGTCTTTTCATCAGGCATATTCACATCCGCTACATTTGCACTCCATGTGGCATGGCAATTATGCATAATTACACTGAAGGGCCGATGAGACTGGGAGATAACCTCAGAGATACCAAACCCCCTCCCAGCCTCCGGCAATGGGCAGCCCTATTGTTTCACAGCCTGGACTGAGGTAGTATGATGCTGGTGGGATGTAGTATTCATTGTCATGACAGCGGGGTTGAAGAAGTTCAAGGTGTTCAAAGAACGAAGGGTTCACATTGGCCCAGAAGCTTCCAATCTGGTGATCCAAGGCCCTTTTGACCTGATCATCTGGTCCTGGCTGTCCAAGCACGTTCACGCTCTGTTTCCTGATACGGTGAGACAAAAGGGCCAAGATAAAATCTGACTGCTAGTGCGTGCTGAGCAAGCCCAAGTGATTATCAAGCCCCCAGAGCACCTCAAAAACCCTGTTTACACCTGTTATTAAGATCCGTTTCAGGCGATCTAATCGTAAGTGGACAGTGCTAAATACAGATGAAAACCGTGTCCAAAGCTTTTGTGATCAGATCAATAATGTTGGATTGGATCACCAGAGATGGAATTTAAAGAGAAAAAATAAATCTGCACAATTAATCGTTAAAAGAATGATCTCGATTCAAACACTGATGCGATCTTATTCCTAAATGACAACAATTCTACTATGTCAATTAAACCTTTGACAAGTATGATCACTGTGGAAAAAACTTCACAAACTGTTTTTTTTTTGCAACCACAAAGTATCATTATTTCTGTTACAATAATTCAAAATATCACAAAAGTACTGGGATAAAAGTTTAAGATCGGACATAAACACTGATGTCTATTATGGCGATCAAAATAGAGTAAATAACCTTTCGAACATTTTAAAATATATTCAAACAAATATTAATTCAAAACTTCTTTCAAAAACATAAAAAAACAGCTTACTTTCCACAAACTTTTGAACAGTATGTATATTGAAAAATGTCAACACCTTTCTTTCTTTTTTTTTCTTTTTTTTGTAGTTAAAACAGTAAAAACAGAATTTACTGTATAACACGGAATTTCACAGAATTTGTAAAAAAAATAAAATAAAAAAAAAGAATAAATAAAAAGCAGGTCAGTACACTTGAATCGCAATATAGACTTTCATTATAATTATTATTATTAAAACTATTTTTTAATAAAAGTTTGTTTAATTTCATATGATAAATTAATTTAATGTTTTATGCCTTCAAATGATTGCTAGAAAAATTTAAATACACAACACAGAATATCTGAAATTAAAAATAAACTTTTCTTAGAGATGACATTGTATTTTTAAATTAATAAATCGTTGTTTTTAATTAATTAGACATGATTTTTGATTATTAAAATGGAATTAAACCATTAAAATGGAATCCAGAAAACTTAAAAAGAAAACAGAACTGAGTAAAAATAAAACAGAATTTGAGGAGAAAATAAACAAAAAATATAACGGATTTCATTGGGCCATATGGACCCCATCCCACTGACTTTCATTGTACGGACAAATGCACTCAAATTGATGTAAAAATATCCTTGTAAACACAGTCATTTATATCTTAAATGAACGTAAAAAGAAAATGCATGTGTAACAGTATATTGGATCTGTGCATTTGCTTTTAAAATGACAGCAGCCTAATAAACCTGCTGCCGTCTGTCATTAATGTTATAATCAAAGAACTAAAGAAAAACAAAATGACTCGCTGATCTTGACTGATACTTTTGTAAATGTATTAAAGAATGAATCTATATTTATAAAAAGACAATTATGCAGTGTCATTTTAAATGTGATAACATTTTATTTAAATTACTGTACTTGATCTTTTAGTTGTATTTATTTATGTTATTGCTAATTTGTTTATTTGTTCTTATTTTATTACTGACCGTTTTCTTGTCTTTAATAATTTTTGAAATTTAAATTTAAATCTAGTTGTTGTTGCTGGGGTATTTTTGTTAAAACCATAGGCAAAAGTTCCTCTGTAAGTGTTTTTTAGGCTGCTGATTTTTGCTCTATATATAGCTAGGCTATAATGTTTGATCTAAATGCTTAACTTTATCATTTGGGTTACCTTATTGGAAGCGAAACTGGAATCGATAAGATTCAGAATCGACTAGCACAATCGGAATCACTAAAAGTCAAATGATACCCAATCCTAGTTTGGAACAACATGAAGGTAAGTAAAAAAAGACATACGTTTAATTCTTGGGTGAACCATTTCTTTAACACGTAAGCTACTTTTATTGCTATACTCAAATTCAATGTTTAAGGCAACTAAACAAAGTGTGAAATTAATGCATGATCATATTAAAGTACCTCTTCTTAGTGTAACCTGTCAAACATGAAGCATTTCTCAGCCACTGGAGTAAAAGTAAGACATGTTTACACAAGTATTTCATATGCAGAAAGAGTAAGACAGTGGCAGGGTCATATTAAAGGGCTAAGCTTTTGCTTTCCGCCCAGTCTTCAGGGCTTCCCGCTCAGAGCCGTGCGAACAGCCTAGTGCCCGGGTAGGACAAACAGTACGGCTTCAAGGTGGCACTGTGTAGTCTGAATCAGCGCTCTCCTCACGCCCCGCTGGTCCCCAGGGCATCCGCGCCAAGGCTGCTTTCATTTGCACCCACCACCACAAAAAAAACAAAAAAAAAAACGATGCAGGGATTTGAATAATTCTGCATCGTAGTCACACAACAAAGGTAGGGAGGCAAAAGGGAAAAAAAATATGGAAGCTGAAATTTCGCAGGCTTCTCCTCTTTGCTATGCTAAGGCTTAGCGCACAAGCAGCGGGCAACATTTCAGGTGCAGCAGAGAAAGGCTGATAAAAGCAAGCGTGGGATTACACTTCATGACCAAAGACATTCATCTCTCCTTTTTCTTCATTTCTCATTCCTTTTTTCCCTCCTTTTGTTCAAACGGCATCCTCGGCTTTTCCCTGTCAGCTCATCAGAGTAAAGCCACTCAAGCAGAATGCCTCAGCGCTGCTTGTATAATTAGCTGGACATCTCTTTCACCTTGCTGCACTGATAGTGGAGTGTGAGGCTTATGTCCCCTGAGGCATGTACAATCCCCTCCACCCCCCACCCCCATCAGGCCAACCAAAAGTCTTCCTCCAGAAGTACAGTACTGTACTGTACTGTCCTGTCCTTTAAGCCCGATGCACACTGTACAATTGGCCATGATTTAGCCCCTGAGACTCATGTTGAAAATCGTAAAAGATTTTTTCTTTTTTCTTTTTGGTCAAATTCATGCTCATGACAACCAATAGGGCTGGATCTTAGCATCAAAAAAAGTTCTGACAGGGTCCGGAACTCCTGCTGTGTGACTGCAATAGCAGATAAGAAATTTATGACGTTTGAACATGCCAGAGAGATATAGAAAGATGTAGGTAAGGCTGCTTGATTATGGCAAAAATCATAATCACGGTTATTTTTTGAAAAAAAAAATTTGGTCAATATTGAAATCATGATTATTAGCACGATTATTGGTGGGCGATATGATCAGTCTTTTTTGAGTAATTTTAGATAAAACTTCACAATTATCGATAGGTTACTTCAGAAAAAAAACGAATACTACTTTAACTAATATAGCTAAGTAAAAGGCCAGGGTGCCACAAAGGTATATATATATATATATATATATATATATATATATATATATATATATATATATATATATATATATATATATATATATATATATATATATATATATATATATATATATATATATATATATATATATATTAGGGCTGGGTAAAAAATATCGATTTCTCGATTTTAATCGATTCTCATTTTTACGAAACGATATCGATTCTTAAATCCCAAGAATCGATTAGTCATCCTGTTTTCAGTTGATGAATGAATGTAACATTGATGCGTGCATCCCATCCAATAAATCGCAATAATCTTTGTGCTTTGTTATTATTGATATGGAAAAGTCTCAGATTTCAATTTACGTCCATTTTCTTACGAAATTCAAAAACATAATTACCATTTTGGCGCTGTGGCGTGATATCGCTCTGGCGCAGCTCTAGAGAAGCACATGATCTTCTCTTCCGCCTTAATAATACCAGTTACAGCACAAAATAAACATGAATGAGCATCTGAAAGTGTGTTAAAAGATAGTGTACAACTTATCGAAGTCCGTATCATGTGACATGGAATCGCTCAATCAGTGTTTTAACCATGGAAAGACGTTAGTAAACAATGTCATGTAACGTCACATTTACCTCCGAAAAAACATATCCAGTGACCATAAACTCGTTAGTCAGCTAGAAAAATTAACTCTAGAGAGGAGCATTTTGTCAAATATATGCACCATATTACATATTCATTGTAATTTTTTATGTTCTTCAATATTTAATGCATTTTTGAATAAATCTGGAAAGTTTTTTATGACAGCCACCATTTCAATTTTTATATAATTTCATATAACTTTACTATTATAAAAATAAATAAAAGTGTATTTTAAGTGTTTGTATACAAATCAGTTAATTTTTACCTTCAATATTATAGTAGGCTAATGAAGCCTATAGGCTACAACTGACTCCCATAGTTTACAATAATAGTTAAGAGATTTTTTTTCCTTGAGAAAATTTGCCATGTATTGTACCTGATATCCAAAATAATCAATATTGAATCGAATCGTAGTCGAAATCGAATCGAATCGCAAGCTTGTGAATCGAAATCGAATCGAATTGTGAAATTTGGGTCAATACCCAGCCCTAATATATATATATATATATATATATATATATATATATATATATATATATATATATATATATATATATATATATATATATATATATATATATATATATATATATATATATATATATATATATATATCTATATATCTATATATCTATCTATCTATCTATCTATCTATATATATATATATATATATATATATATATATATATGTCATGCGAAAGGGTTTTACTGTGCAAACTCTCCAACAGTTAGAGTACATCATGCCCTTAATGTCGACTTCACAATCAACTGACTAATCAACTATTTTACTCAATTATCCCGTGTTTAAACAGCGATATACTGGTCTCTCAGCCCATCCACCTCACTCCCTAGAAACAATGACACATCTGAAATAGAATAAATGACTCAATTATGACGACGGAGCACGGCAGTACTGCGATGTGGAGGCAGGAACGGTGTGTGCGATCAGAGGCGTTAACTCAGCAGGGTGTTAATGCAAAATGGGCCAAACTCCCCAGCAGGGGCAGCAGCTGAATGACAACCACCCAACTCTGCCGACGGGCCCGATCAGCCCATGCTGTCCAGGCAGGAGGCTCCCCCTACAACCACTGACACCACAGGAGTCACACACAGCTGCCTTACCGACAGGACAGGTACTCGGATCCCTCACAACACACATTCTCCCTCTAATGAATAGTGTGAACTGTGAACACAGATTCGAATCAAATTCTAGGACAACAGAATAACTTTCCAGATAATTTTCCTATCATCTGACTGCTTTCTAAGTCATTAAAACCGCAAAATGACACAAAAATAAATAAATGTTCCTTTTAGCAATGTCAAGTCAAGTCAAGTCAACTTTATTTATATAGCGCTTTTCACAATACAGATTGTATCAAAGCAGCTTCACAGTATTAAATAAAATAGTACATCAGTGTTTGTTTCTAGTGTAAAACGTCCACGTTTGGTAATGCTGATCAATAGTATTGTTGATTGATTAATTAAATTAAGTATCCCCAACTGAGCAAGCCAAAGGCAACGTGTCCAAAGTACCAGCAACAGATAACCAAGTGACCAATAATAAAAAGTTTAAACTATTTTGACCAAATACATTTTAAAAAGTAATAATTTTTCATATACAAGTCAATTTAGATTACTTAATTTAGATTAATTACTTAATTTACATAAATTTAGCATTACATCATTATAATGTACAGTTATGAAAAATGAATATTCATTTTACAATTTTCCAACAATTACATTTAACACTATGAAATTTAAAGTGAGCTTTAGATGGCATCAAATGTATTCTAAATGTAAGTAATAAGCATGCACAATGAAATATCCACTATGTACGTAATATCGACTGATACAGATAAAAGTTTTAAAAAACTCTAATATCGGGGGATAAATCCCTATATTATAAAACAAAAAGTTTGGTGTCTGGAAAAGCATCATGCAAGTCATAAAAAAGAGCTCAAGAGAGCATGTAGATAAAACCACACTTTTCTGACTGGCTGTGGTTTTGTTGAGTAGCATAGCATTTCCATTTTCAATGTTGACGGCCACATTGCTTGTCATTAGAATCGTGGTACGTCATGTCTGGTAGAGACACAGACAATAATATGAACAGGTTCAGATACTAGTGTGGTCTCTTGGTTAAGAAATGATTAATGAGACCAAATGAATGCGTGACTGGTGAAAGGGGATTCAGAGGGAAATAATATCAGCTCTTTGCATCATGAATCTGATCTAAAGCGCTTTAATCGTGACGCAGGATGCCGTCACTTCCATCTAGAATGAAGTACTTATTCACTTAAAACTGATTAATATTCAGAAAATGAGATTAAAAACAAGTTGAAGTATTTAGTGCCTCCTCAACAGCATGAGAGAAAAAAACATTTATAGAATAAGCATTTATCAAAAGCAAAGGCAAATGTAGGCTACTAGTTGATTTGTGAAAAAAAATAGAGCTAAATATGAGTATGCTAATTGAGGTGACACTGACTACCCACATATGCCATATTCAAAATATAGTCAAGATGCACAGATTATGCAACATATTCCAGTGGACGATCAAATAACCAATGAATAAAATGAACGATAGCATGTAGGACTGCATGATCCATAGAAAATTATCACAAAGGTACTTACGGGTTTGGAACGACATGAAGGTGAGTAATTAATGACAGCATTTTCATTTTTGGGTGAACTAACCCTTTAATGTTATTAGGAGCAATAAACAAAGTACTCACACGCACCTTTCAACCCGCAAACTAAAAAAAACAACCCGTGGCAACAATGTAAAAGTAGCCCAATTCTGTGGGAAAACAGTGGACTTGGCAACACTGCTGCTTCTGTGTGTGTGCTTAATGTTAGTCAAATAACAAAAGACAAAGAGAAAACCACACACTGCTGTTGACGGAATAACTTTTGTAGCTTTAATAAGAATCAGTTTATATATATATATATATATATAATTTTTTATTTATTTTTTTTCGCACAAAAGAATGTGAAACATGAATGTTGGCAATATCATTTTCAGTTTTTAAATATATTTAAACATAACTGAAAATCACTTTACGCACTTAAAGTATTATCGTATCTCACATCGAATATTGAGTTATCACATTTTGCATTTTTATTCAATATCATGCAGCCCTAATAGCATGTTTAAATAGCCCCAAATTAATGTTTATGTAAGGGATGGGCAATGTGGCCAAAAATATTATCACAATACGATATTTACCACAATATTAATTTACTATTAATAGGTGTTCATTAATATGTTAACAATTTGAAAATATCACATGAAAATACAACAATTAATTAACAACAAAACGATGACGATTTTTTATTTTATTTTTCAAATAAGATGCTGCACAACAGAACTGCATAAATTTAAAACATGGATGAAAAAAAGATGTTGGTTGTGTGATATTGTGTGAAAAATATTATTATTAATTCGATTTTTTATTACTAGTAGTAATACATTTTAGTTTACAGTAGTGAGATATTTCTGTCATAATTTCTTGAAGTTAAACCAAACTTTTATTTTGACCGTTTGACGTGAAGATCTTTCAGTTTTAGTTTCAGTTTCAGTGTGAGATGAAGTTCATGTGTTCATGTCCTCATAAATTTAGAGGGCAGAAGCTGAAAACACTGTAAGCGTCATGTGTGTGAGTTTGGGTATCAGACGAAACCGTACAGTTTCATTCACAGAAATCACTTATTAGCGACATGAACTGACTGGCTGTTGTCGCATTTATGTCTGCTGTGTGATAGATGTTTGATTAATCCATATCAGGTAAAAATGTCCTGAGCTTACCAGCGTTATCAACGTAAATTTTGTCTTGATGGTATAATTTATCGCCCAGCCCTAGTTTATACAGTGTTTCCCATTCATTAACTTAGATTGTGGCGGCCGGCCATAGTCTAATCTGCCCCGCCAGTTTCATAATAAACTGAAAATATATTTAAACTTCTCACATAAAAGGAAGAACATTGTTTTAGTTGTGCATTGTTTTAGTTTTGCTTCGTCTCTGCATGACTTGTTGACTAATTAGAAACACTGATATTTCAGCCCGTTCTCATCCTAGGGCATCATATATTGACGC
This sequence comes from Scardinius erythrophthalmus, assembly GCF_964197995.2. Classification (NCBI taxonomy): domain Eukaryota; kingdom Metazoa; phylum Chordata; class Actinopteri; order Cypriniformes; family Leuciscidae; genus Scardinius; species Scardinius erythrophthalmus. The sequence goes on from NC_138239.1 coordinate 21,905,325, forward strand.
TTTTGACATTTCGTCGACATCGAACGCACATGGCACCCTTTAGCGTCAATATGAGACGCAGATGTAAATGGGCCAGAAGGCGCCTCCTAGCGGTCTAACCCTAACCCTACCCCAGACCTAAACCTACCCATAACCAAACAAAGCTCTGTGCGTGTCATATTGACGCTAAAGGGTGCCATGTGCGTTTGATGTCGACAAAATGTCAAAAGCGTCAGTATATGACGCCCAAGGATGAGAATGCGTTGGATATTTTTAAATTCATGACGTTACAAAAGTTATTATCATGAGGATTGCTAGTCTGATATGGTCAAAAGATGCAATTTTTTTATAACTAGCTAGCTAATAACACCTTCACTATAGGCTTAAAGGAGAACTCCGGTCAGTTTTAACATTGAGCTAATTTTTTTGTACATTTGGAGTGCTGTCAATACAGAGAACAACGACAAAAATCGGTGTTGCCTACACCGAGTTATTCTATTTTTAAAATTTGCACCCTGATTGCCGAGTTCACGCGCGTGATCATAGGTACTAAACCTATGTAAACAAAGGTATTTGCGCTGGCTTAAATAACATCATTTTTATACATTTCTTTCACATCTACTGCAGTCAGATCCACTCGTGTTCACTCTGAAGGAATCACTCACATTTTCTGTGCACTTGTAATGACACATCAAGGATGTTAAGGGGGCTAAAAGCAGGTTTAGTACTTGCCCTATTGAAGTCAACAGGGTGCAAATTTTAAAAATAGAATAACTCGGTGTAGGCAACACCGATTTTTTTCGTTGTTCTCTGTATTGACAGCACTCCAAATGTACAAAAAAATGAGCTCAATGTTAAAATTGACCGGAGTTCTCCTTTAAGAGATATAGTCAGTTTAGATGGAAAGGATCTCAAGTTGACTAACTGAAGACGTTACTGTAGCTATACCCATTAATAGATTAGATTAATAAATTTTCCCTATTTACGAATATGACGAGACACGCACAGGCGAGTGACATATGTACGCCATTTCCCGTGAAAACCATCCAGCCCGGTCTAAAACATAAACACTTATAATAGGCTTACCAAAGTGAATACAGGGTGATACAAAACATGTGTTTGAAGAAGGATTGATGATGATTGATGATTTTGTTAATTTTAAACAAAAAAAGTTACATAGTTTACCTTTAAATGAAAAAATAGTAAGCAACTCATAATGTTACTAAAATCTATACTCGACATTTAAAAATAGGGGCAAGCCTTTTGATCTGTCCAGACTTCCTGTTTATGTCCAGGCAGAACATCAAAACCCATATTTTATGAGATCTATAACATCTGAGATTTGTTCTTTACATTTGTTAGGATTAGTAAAAAAAAAGTTAAAAAAAATTGTTTGAATGAAATGGTGCTACCACTCAACAGTGTCTGAAGATACAGCTCTCTTCTCTCTCTCTATCTCTTTCTTCAGTTTTTTCCCTTTCAGGGAGCTCTTTTTCCTCTGGAGGCAATCACTCAAAACCCCTCCTCTGTGTGGTTCTCCACTCGAGACTTGAGCAGCTTTTCAACTTCATCTTGTCAATACGGGATAAGGAGTCCGCCTGAAAGTTCATTAATTCCTGAGTAACCTATGCTTCAGTTTTGCTAATACCCAGTTCTATTGATGTTTTCTTTCCCATGGAGTGGTCCAGGTTAACCCCTACACCCCACCCCAGGTCCTTGCCAGAAACAGCACATTGTCAAGCCCCACATTACGCCACAGAGATGTACGAGGGGCACAAATGGGGCATCATTATGGTACGACCCAGTGCAAGGGAATGCTGGGATGGTTGCGTACCCAGACCCACCTGCCCTGGGAGACTCTACGCTCAGCCCTCGCCTTACACAGCTTGGGGCCTGGGCAGGATGTATAGGCCCTGACCCCTGAGGTCATGTTCCGTGTGCAAATTCAAAAGCTTGACATCTGTTGCCTGGCTTTTTGATCACGCAGAGAAAGAAAAGCTCAGACCGCTTGTCAGCCAAACACTTGTCCTACGTGAAATAATATCCCTGCAAGCCACCTAGGCCATAATTAAGGGGTTTTGTTGTTTGTTTTCTTTTGTTTTGTTTTTGTTTAGACCAATGAAAAGAGAATTGAAAGTGGGATGGGTTTAGTTTTGCTGGGAAAGGGGTCTGCTCTTTGTTTTACAGGACAATGGTGTCCATAGAGCCTATGCAGGGAGGACTTCTGTCACGCTGGCCTTACCCTTATTCATACTGTATCATATTTGATATGTGAATTTCTAAGGCCTCTAAATTATTAACATGGTCAAACACAATTTACTACATGCCTTATGATCCATGGTTGTTAGTTCATACTTTTTTTTTTTTGCAAGTCTTTTAGTATAATTCGAAAAATGCCCACCTTCAGGTGATAGCCTACATTTTGCTTTGAAATCTTTGAAACGCAAGAGTAATATTTATATTGTTGGTTATATTTCAAAGTGAACATTGAAGCAACTTAGGTTTACTTGACTATCCATACATATTTGTTTTAAATCATGTTAAATGTAAGTGTCATATATGATACATCAGGCTTTTGAGGATTCTCTAGTCTAAATCATCATTGTATTGCATTGCATTATACATTGTGCGCCCCATAAGTAAAACTACAGAGCTTTAATCCTAAAACTAAGCATTTTAATATTGCCAAGATATTTTATTGGGAGATATAGAGTGATAACTTAGGCTATATTTACATTTTATGTAAATAGTCTGCTATTGATATAAAGATAAGCTATCAGAATTTCATCCTACTTTTGGCCATATAAATAACAACTACCAAGCAGAATATTTTTGTGCAGTTTGGTCCTCTGAATAAAAATTAGCCTAGTTGTTGTTGTTGTGTTTTTTTCTTCTCAAGTGTGAGCTCCATATTCTCCTATATCATAATATGGGATGTAAAAGCCTGTTGTATTAAATATGATACAGAACAATACTTTTTTTTCCCATTTTTAAAACAAATATTCTTTAAGTTTCGATCAAATGTTTCTAACCATTTTACGGGTTTTCCCAGGCCCATGTTTGCATTTTCACAGGATTTCATGCTTTCAAATCCACAACATTTTATAAGACATCAAACTCCTTCAAACATTAAAATAGTTTGAAACTGTTAAATGCATTTGAATGCGTTTTACATCAAATACAGCATATTCAGATGCTAAACAAATGAGTCGCTTTGAATACCACTGTTTCTCACAATTTCATTTAAAACCCACCCGAATGTGGGAGAGACAATATGTATGAAAATGAGTTTTGGATCCTCGCTCCCTCTCTCTTAAAAAAAAATAAAATAAAAAATGTCCTGTTCGGTGAGGAACTTTCCCAACTGATGAGAGGCTTATTCTGTTTTGGGTGGGATAGACCTGCATTGTGGCTTTTGAAGGTCCCTGTTTTTTGATGCGGAGATGTTTAATAGTTTCCTGGCACAGTTGGCATGGTTACCAGTGGAGAAAAGCAGCGACTTAAACCTTGTGACTGAATCTCCGTGAACCTGCGATAATCTCCGGCCAATCTCCGTATTAACACCCAACTTCTACTCGATCTGCCTTCATGCCCCCAGCCTCCCTGCACACGCTCGCTTCCAGGCGCCTCACAAAGGCTTTTGTATCGGGATAAATGGTGTAAAAACGGGCGCCCTTGGAATCATTTCCCATCAAAGCCCTTTTATTGCCAGACATGTGGCATTTGTCTTTTTAATTTAAAAAAGAAAATATCATGCAGTCAGTGTTGACTGCCGAGGACGTGCCGTGATTGTTTGGCACGATGCGAATGATGAAAATATAGATGAGGGGTTTAGCGTTCTTCCGTGGCGAGCTTACTGGCCCAGAAACTGTATGTAGGGTGAGTATGCCAGCCAAAGCCTTTAACAACCCCTGCCATGATTAAAACACTATATTAAAATGACATGGGTGGTGGAAACGCATTCTTGCCCTCAGCTTCTGAACCAAAGTCTGCATTATTTATTACCGTGGCCTATATTGACCGGGTTACATTTGCCATTTTCATTTCTGTATACATACACGATGATTGCTTCAGCCTGACCGAAAGTGCAAGTGTGTTTGGGCATATTCACAGTCACATTTATTGAGAACGTGCATGATTTATACCGTCTTTAAATAAATCTGGCCATATTCAAAGTTTCTAACTGGGCACTTACATACTGATGATGCTTGCTGTCGTTTGGATCAAATGGCGGGAGCGCGGCAACTCGAAACCTGTAGCAGCTAGGTCTCCATCAGCGGTGTCAACTGTCAAGACGAGATAAACATTTCACATGTGGGTAATATAGTGTGTTACAGCATACATACAGTGTATAGAATGTGCTGTGCTTTCTTCAGTTGGTGGAGGACTGTCAACAACGGTGGACCGAGAACTATTTCAGACAGGTACCATATTTACCGGAAGTGAATAATGTCAACAACTCTGCTGAATCTGCAGCGCGGCGAGTGTAGTTCGATTCTTGAACGAATTGCTGGGTCCGAAATTTACGGAAGAGGATTAGGGCCAGGCAATAATAAAAAAATAAAACCATCTCGAGATTAAAGTCATTATAATGCGAGATTAAACTCGTTAAATTTCGAGAAAAAAAGTCGAAATACAATCTTGAGAATAAACTCATTAAATATCGAGAATAAAGTCGTTGTGTTGCGAGAAAAAACTCGTTAAATTTCGAGAAAAAAGTCGAAAAACAATCTCGAGAATAAACTCATTAAATATCGAGAATAAAGTCGTTGTGTTGCGAGAAAAAACTCGTTAAATTTCGAGAAAAAAAGTCGAAATACAATCTTGAGAATAAACTCATTAAATTTCGAGAATAAAGTCGTTGTGTTTCGAGAAAAAAAGTCGAAATGAAATGTACAGAATAACGCATTCGATCAGTGTTCATTGCATAGCCTCGATATCAACCTCATCGAGGTTTCGTGGTTTCCCAGGATACCATAAGACACATTATTAATCGTTGTTGGTTGTGTACGCCTCCATCCACAGAATGTAACGACTGTAACCATCTATACAGCCATTAATGGCAATGCCGTACGGTTTTAATTTATCATGGCTGTCCATATGCCAGAATGTATTTGGGCCAGCGAAAGTGGCGTCTTCTCAAGCGTCTCCTTCGTCGAAATTCCACACCTTGAGGATCAACAAGTTTAATAATGCGTCTTATGGTATCCTGGGAAACCATGAAACCTCCATGAATTTCATGTTGGACAAAAGCGAGTACATCGCGCAAATTGGACTGATTTTTTCTTCTAAAAACACCTAGCCGACCTAGACCTAATGTTCTATTCTTTGTTACTGAAAGAAAGTCAAAAATATAGATTGTCTAAGTGATCTAACTCTGCCATGTCCTCTATCAGGTTATGCAATGAACACTGATCAAATGCGTTATTCTCTAACGTTACATTTCATTTCGACTTTTTTTCTCGAAACACAACGACTTTATTCTCGACATTTAACGAGTTTATTCTCACAATTACTTCGACTTTTTTCTCGAAATTTAACGAGTTTTTTCTCGAAACACAACGACTTTATTCTCGAAATTTAATGAGTTTATTCTCAAGATTGTATTTCGACTTTTTTCTCGAAATTTAACGAGTTTTTTCTCGAAACACAACGACTTTATTCTCAATATTTAATGAGTTTATTCTCAAGATTGTATTTCGACTTTTTTTCTCGAAATTTAACGAGTTTAATCTCGCATTATAATGACTTTAATCTCGAGATGGTTTTATTTTTTTTATTATTGCCTGGCCCTAATCCTCTTCCGTACTACATACTCTATTCACCTTATTTTTAACGGAAATACGGACGCAGCCAGTTGACGGTATTTTGTGCGAGACTTCCGGTCAGGCACTTCCGGTAACTGGCGCGCTGATCACTTTTCACCATATCGGTTAATTAAACAAGTGTTCCTAACAACTAACTCATCGTCATGGCTTCGGGGAAGACCGGGATTGTTTGTGCAGTTAGAGGTTGTCATAAACTGATACAAAAGAAAGGTTTACTTGGAGCAGGAGTGTTTTAATCATCGAAATCATTGACATTTTAATCAGGCGCCCTACGACCAGAGACACACTGGCTGCGTGGCGTTTCTGTTGCGTGGCGTTTTACATGTCTTTGCACACCAGTAACGTGTCTGACGCGGCACTGCTAGGTGACATATGATCCTCATTCATTGGTGATTATATTCGACATAATGGGGAGAGAGTTGTGGAAGGCCTTTAATGTTAAACATATATATAGCAGCAAAGACAACGTCGGCAGTATTGACGGCAAAACAGGCTACAGAATATTTCGTTCTGTATTGACAGGTGCAATATTAGAAAATCGATTTTTTTTCATTGCATTTATATCTGCATTTGTCAAAACCTAAAATTTCAAACATCAAAATGTAATTTATTAATATGTATTCATGTAAAATTAAATACAAAGATCTTTTCCTATTCTATTTTGTCTGGAAACGCTTCCAAAACGCTTGCGTGTCGCGTGAAAAATAGGCGTCGATTCTATTTATAGCATGCACGCGTTTTCCGCGCCTGTGAGACGCGCGTGTCACGCAGGCAGTGTGCACGTTCTAACCTGTTAACATGGGAGCCGAAATAAAAACGGACACGCAGTGTGTCGCCGGCCTGAGGAATCCCTTCGCCTGTGGTTAAAAGCTTTACATTTGAAGAAACCATCGAAACGACCGTATGTTTGTTCTTTTCATTTCGTGAGCACCTATAGAAGACCACCCGATACCAGAAAAGTGGCTGGGCTATGAACATAGGCGTCGATTTCGGGGGGGACGGGGGGGACGTGTACCCCCCGGTTTTCCTCATGAGTCATTTTGTACCCACCACTTTTAACTTCCCTCCATATTAATTTGACTTTTGGTTCGATTTTTTGACAGTTTTCAGTTGGGAGGAGCATGAGAGAGAAATTTGGTAATCATTGTCTGACCCAACAAAAAAACATTATAATATTCGTTTTATTTTATTTTCCATGTTCGCATTTATGAGGGAAAAAAGTTTACGGTTACGGACGTAAAGCGGTCTGAAAGCGGCACTAAAAGACTGCTTTAAAACTTTCACAGACACCTCAAACAGAACAGCTGCCTTTCTTTAAAGTGAATTTCGTTTTGTATTAATTATATCTTAATTTTAATCAGTGTTTCATGAACCATTTGCCTGGATTTAATAGCCTATATAGCTAAAAAGTAAATATAGCAGAATCATACGGTGACGCATTGCACATATATTATTTTTTCACCTCAATTATGTCTAATAACGAAATCTTATGTCGTTTTAAAATAACGATGCATTTTAATTGTTTATTAATGAGCTAGTCTTTTCTAAATCAGTGTAGGCTGCCTGCATCTCCACATCTCCGCTGTAATGTAGCCTAGATGCGCCTTTTATACGGACAGGATTACATAATCAGATGGTAGCTACCGTATTTGCTTTCGATTGGATTTTTTTTTCGTTGGTGGACATTTTTTTTATTAACTTTATTGTTATATTTCTCATGTCTGTGAGGCTTGTCTACTCTATACACTGTTTGTCAGTTCATTTTTGAGGCGCGCTCCATTTCACAGAGATCATGAAAGCGCGCCCTGTTCGTTTTCTTTTATTTTACAAAAGCACACCGTTTTATTGTTGTTGTGAGTTTACACAAGTAAACGTAGTTGCGACTGATGTATTATTATTTTCTGTATGACCAGAAATGGAGTATTTTAAGTTGTTTCAACTGTTGATAGGAAAATGCGAGTGATGGCACCGGCGCCTCTATCCATGTCATATAGTGCGCGCTCCACACTCCGCACAAACACTCGGATATGCGCTTCATAACAACAAACATTTAGGTTAACGTTAGAGCGAGCGGCCATGCCAGACGGATAATCATCTTCATGTTTAACTAATCAAATTCTGTTGCATTTTCTTGCGCCAGTTTGAAAAGGGCGTCTGAAACACTTAGCCTATAGCTTCAGATAAACGCCAAACGCTGGTGTTTTTCTTTAAACAAATTCGTTTAGGCTTTAAAATAAATATTTTTTATGGGCTAATTAATGCCACAATAATTTGTTTATTTTATTGGCTAATTGTATTTTTTAATTTTTGTTTTGCATTGAATACCATTGAATATTTTCATCGAATGCATTGAATATTTGCTGTGCACCGCTATGCCATCCTCCCATAGAAAGACACGTTGAGAGCCACCTATTTTAAATAATAAAGGGTTTCTATGGAAGGAAAACGCTTAATCTATAATTAAATGCATTGCGTTCATATTCTTTATCACTGAAGCTTTTTCTTTATTATAAGGGTGTATCATTCCATTAAAAAAGGGACTGTTTATAAGGTGACAATCCGTTATACATCTTAATTAAACAAAATAAGAACACAATGTTGTAAAAAATAAACAACTTATGTTCTGTTAGATGTGTTTTGACTACTTTTTGTTTAATTATATCTCTAGGTAATGTAGATATAGCCTATTAACAAAAATACATCTTATTAGGCCTGTATAATATATAATATTAAAAAAACGTATAGGCTATATAAAATATAAAAAAGCCTATATAAAATATATTTTCAAAAAGATTAATTCATTGATTAATTTTGCATGATTGGGGGCTGATACTATTTGCTTAAGCTTTTTGAGCGTGTGATAAAGATACACATTCACATTCACGGCGTATTTAGACACATTTAGACGCATTCATAATCATTACTTTTACGAAGTGGACCAGCGGAGCGGAATATTCAGAAATGCGCTCTCCACTCTGATCGGAACTAACCCGAACCTCACTGTCTGCTGAACTTACGCAGAAACATCAAAATATAACCAGCTTTTAAAAATGTTTTTTAAAACTAAGCACTATTTTAGCACAAATTATGAGGTTATTGGCGATTTTTTTTTAATAATTATTGATTATTTTTTAATCAAATTATTAATTATCAAATTTTTTTTTTTTTGAAAGTTTTGGGTGGGCCTGTTGAAAAGTGGGGCCGTGTCTGAGCTACAGGACATCGTCTTATAACCTGCGCGAAAGAGAGAAAAAAATGAATGCGTCATTGTACCCAGCACTTCTGAAAATGCACTTCCAAATGCGTCTCTGTCCCCACCACATTTCAAACCAAACTGACGCCCATGGCTATGAAGTCTCAATAAAAACCATGATAAAAACTCCAAGGAGAAACAAAATCATTATAGAAACCCCTGTATAAAATCTAGTGATCATGGCATGATGGCATGATCATGGCATTTATTTTGTATGATTTACAACTATTTATAGCCATCTACTTATTGCTATCCATCCTATGCTTTGGTTGCATTCTTATGGCATTATTAATACATTTGACATGACAAAATACCTCTATATTAGTCCAGCGTTGGCTCGACTATGTTTAGGGCGGGGCTGAAGGCGCCGGTGAAGTTTTGTCACTCTGCCAGCTAGATGCATGAGTGTTTTCAACCAGGTCCGGTACCCTAACTGAGTGAGGCGGGGCTTTAGTTCTTTGTAGTATTCATCTGCTACGGCATGTGTAACATTTTTCTATCAACTCTGCATAATCCTTCGCGATCGATATGTTATTTAGCCCAGGGAAGCGAGGAAACGGAAGTGCCGCACAAAAACCGGATATTGGACCCATGTTTACTTCCGCGTTCGAAAATAAGGTGGATTGAGTAGGTAGGCCTACTTATTTTAAATAATCACTTCACTACCGATAAAAAAAAATATAGTATGAGTGTGTGTACTGTAGTATGAATGTAATCTGGACGTAGCCTACTACATTCACCGTGTTGTCATTATCATGTGATCTAAAGTCAGTTGCATTGCTTATCTGCCATAGGCAAATCCTCTAATGACGATGATAATTGTTGTTAATGTTTTTTTATCCCCCTTTTTCTTTTTCTTTTTTTCAAGCATTTAATAAAAAAATAAAAATAAAAAAAATCCTCTTCCATGCCCTCATGGGATAGTAGCTAAAGTGTGCTTCAGAATCTCGCTGGAAGTAGTCCGGGTACTTTTTGCCTACTCTTTACTGTGAATGAAATCGGACATAGGGCCTACTTATTTTGTCTCATACTGTTTTTCGCCTATTATTGTTGGGATGTGTGATTTCGGATGCAGGCAATGACTTATGAGGTGCTTATCAATTGAACAAACAGTCATTCACGAGCCATTAATACAACAGAACGCATGAGTCGGAAATAGAAGTAATATTTTGCCGTTCAGCCAATGAGTCACATTAATTAAGTTACTACTTAGAGTAATTCTTAACTTTTTATACACTGTACTACAGCGTTCACGCTGTATATTTGAATCACTAAATAAATGCATATACTGGCTGCATCCGAAATCGCATAGGCTACTTCCCTACTATATAGTTGGGGAAAAACAGCATGTGACAAGAAGTATGTCTGAATTCACTGTAGGCCTACTCATAAAAGAATAGGCAAAAAATACCCGGATGACCTACTTCTTCCAGCGAGATTCTGAAGTGTGCATACGATGGACACTTTACTATCCCAAGAGGCCACAGGAGAGGATTTATGAATAGCAGTGAAGCAACCTAGGCTACCTGACACTGGTAGCTAGGTCACATGATAATGTGGCAAATGTAGTACGTCCATAGTACATTCATATTACACACATTCATATATAGAACGTATACTGTTTTAGCAGTTGTGAAGTAAGTAGCCTACTTATTCAAAATAAATACCTACTCAAGAGAGTATGCGATTTCGGATGCAGCCACTGGCTCACTAAAAAGAACTGAATCTTACAAATCATTTGTTTGGAGAATCAAACTAGTCCAGTTGCTTCACGATTCACTTAAATGAACAGGTGCATAAGGGTTATTTACTTCCTTTTTTTATTCACTTGTTGTTATTAGCCGTATTTTATAAAAGTAATGAAATTAATATAATAATTGTATTAATTGAATGAAACATATTACTATAGTTTTAGAATGCTTAGTATTTGTATTTAAATACAGGCAATTGTTCAGGTCAGTTATTGGACTGCAATTATGCTGTCTCTTAAAAGGTCATTTAAAAGTAATTTAAAGACAACACTTTTACAAGAACTAACATTTATCTCTAATATACTATGTCTGTTTTTTTAGAAATCTGAAATTATCTCATCATTTGGCAACAGACTGCATGCTGCGGGCAATCTATATACAATATGATCCAAGAATTTATTTTATCCTAATATTTCTTCCTCCAAAAAAAAAAAAGTTAGTTAATTCATTAAGGAACCAGGATCATTAAGATTGGAATAGGAACCGGAACTGTTCAATTTCTTACATCTCTACTGTCAACAGTGTGCCCAGTGAGGGGTCCAAAAGCTGTGTCTGAGCACACAAACACATATACACACTAACATAACAGGAAAGCAGCAGTCAGAGCGAAAAACACCAGATAACAAGGACAAGTGGACTCCTGCCGTCAGCTCAGTTCAGAGACAATGCATGTCTGCCTCAAAGACATGTGTCTGTATTTCTTAACAAACAAGCGGACACCCGGAGGTGTGGGCAGGGTCTGATCAGCTGTCAGTCGGCCCTTGAAAAAATCACAGAAACATACTTCAAGTATGCATTTCTATACTTAAGCCCTAGAAAATTGCGGTCACTTCTTTGACTTTTTGACTGCCATCTCTGTAAATATTCTTTTCTCTTTTCTTGTTGCTTTATTTTTATTTCTTTGGGGGTGGGGGGTAAAGTTCTTCATGACAACGCCTTTCTTTCTCATCTTTGGCTTCACTTTGAATGTCACCAGGATTGACAGAATAATATGCACTCATCATTTTGCAGATGCAAAAAAAAGAACTGTGAACACTGGGTACATTTTTGGGGGTATTTGCTTCTTTTTAATCAATGGAGAAAGACTGACGTGTCCAATCATAATAACACATCAACTGCTAAATGGGCCTTTGCAATCACTGTCAGTTCCATTCCATTAGGGAGTCCTGTATGTACGGACATCAATCAGCTTTTTGTGGCGTTATTTATTCATAATTTTATAATTTAACTATTTATCTATTTATTCATTCTAAACAATTGAATTCTGCACTTTGACTATGCCCTTGCCTAATCAAACAATGCTGGTACAACAAATTGCTTGTGTGCAGGTTGTCTAATTTTGCAACAATAAAGTGTACAGTTATTGTATTTAAATAAAATCTAAAAATCTTCCTGATTCCTGAAAAAAAGATAAGCACGTGCAATCAATGATTGAAATTTTATGCGGCATTAAAGAAACTGAATTCTGCATATCAAACAAACATAAACAAAAAACTTACTTAATTTTTCTAATTTCATGTTATGCTGTGGAAAAGCCTCTTAAGGACTTGTAACCCTGCATAAAATTGTATATAAAATAAATGATATGTAAAGATCAACTGTGGGAAATCTTGTATTAATATCTCAAATGAAGCAACCATGAAATTATTTGCCTTCATTTAAGACGGCATGCAATCCAATTTAAATATTGCTTACTTTAAATCCAGGCTGATTTCTTTTTATCCTCCAGAAAAGAAAATCCAGTGGGTCACCCACATACTGGCAAACAGATAAAGCCTGCATGAAATTTTAGCTAAACCATAACCCACTGTCTGTCCTGAAAGTTCATCAAAACTAGATCCTCAATATCCAAAAGCCATGTTCCACTCACATGTAGTTTCTGTTATCCTGTGGTACGCCATTGAGTTTCAAAGCAGTTTGCCAGAATTGTGAATAATTCAAATAGAATTATATTAGGGAAATATATCCGTTTTTTTTTATATAAATACAATGAAAGTCTACAGAGACCCTAAAGCAACATGGTCATGTTGAAAATTTGAAATGGGAGGAAAAATTACATTTTTTAAAATTATAGTTCTCTCACAAAAGTATTGCGTTTTTCCTGAGAAACTTTGCATTCATTGTAAAAGCACTGAAATATAGTTTTTCCTCCCACCTCATAGTATTTCCATCACAAAAGTTTTGCGAGCGAACCCAAACGTTTATCAGAGTAACTGAGAACGCAAAGCATTGAAATATAATTTTTCCCATCTGCTTTTTGTACCATCACCATGTCCCTTTAAGACCTCACATTCAAAATATTGTCTTTTGTGTTCCACAGAAGAAAGAAATGCATACAGGTTTGGAACAATATTAGGTTGGAACAACATTTTTGAGTGAACTATCCCTTTCAGATGATTTGTTAAGCCTAGATCAATAGCAATCGATAATCTTCATCTTCATCAAATATTGACGTACAGTGTTCAAGTGGATGAAGACATAATGCTTAATGCATTATCCAGATTGTAATGATGCATGTTGATAAGGGAAGAAGGAGACGGGAACTGGAGAACATTTAACACTTTAATATATAAATGAACACAAAACGAAAGTAAAAGCGGCAGCCGCACACACATAAACAAAACATAACATAACGTCCAGGCCTGGTCCTCTCTTGTCCTTCACTGTCATCGGTTCTCCTTTTCTGCTTCCGAAGCTCCTCCGTGAGAGATATGAGACCGGTACAGCGTGCAGGTGGCGCTCATCATCAATCACGCCATCGGCCTCACGCCGTTCTCTCACGGCTCTTGGCCCAGCCCTGCTTGCCACACAGATCACAAATATTAATAAAATGAGAAGCAGACATCATGCCAGCCTATGAAGTGTGCACACGGCACACCTCACTCCGATGGCCTTGGCCTTGGCCTCGTGCCCAGCAGGGTCAAAACTCAGAAACCTGTCTAGCTGCTCACGTCCATTAGTCCGATTGCTAGCAGCAACTTGGCATGGCCAAGATCCCCCTCTCTCCCTAACTCACCAGACAGGTTGTCAATTTATCACGGAGAGGTCACTATCTCTCATCTCTTCAAAGTGTCGTCTAAACCTGAGCTCTGCAGTGTGGATTCGACGGGCTATTAAGCAAATTACTGGCTGGTCAGTTATTGCACTTTGTGCACTGCTCATCACATAACTCAAAAGGCCTGCTCATCTCCTTTTGACCCCCAGGCCCACTCTGCATATCTTGCACTGCTAATTCATTGATTAAGTGCTTGTAGCTCTTGTTGTTGCTAAGAACGGCAGGAAGTGGGAAGTGGGAAGGAAAAAAACAAAGCACCGTTATCGGAATGGAAAGCAGCGGGAGGGTTTGTACAGGCACGCTGGCATAGCATCATTTGTTTGTGTTTGTAAAGCATGTAAATAATATAGCAGTAAGTATCACTGTGGCTACACATAGTTTAGGAAAAGAGCAGGAAGATTGAAGGTAATCAGATTAAGACCACATGCTGGCTATAGACAAAAAGCAGCAGTATAATACTCATTTGTACAAGAAAAATAATGATAATTCAGGTAGGTGTTATTGAACCTAGCTTTGCAGAGCAATGGTTTTGGATTGTGAGGAGACTTGACTTGAAAAGTAAACGGTCATAATTGTTTAGTATGTGGCCAGTGACACTACATCAGAGGTCAACATGCCTTTAAGACTCATTTCTGGCAGTAAACAGAGAAATAAAACAGCATACTTGTATTTAACGAGCACAATTGTGTGTAAACTACTTAAAATGCCTCTCTTTTTCTTTTCATGCTAGCTAAGCCTCTATGCCTGTACTCTCACACTGAGCTATATGGTAAAGACTGTGTTATTTTTTGTGTGTGAACATGTGTGGGTGTGTGTTCGTGCATGTTAATGTGTGTGGCGTATCTAAACCCACAAAAGTGTCTACCTTAATGCTGTTATCCAAACTAGGACAGAGGAGAGGGTATCCCTAAATGAGATTAACATTGCTTGTATATTGCATAGGTACACAGAGGCCTTGATCATCATGGATGGAGCTCAAAGATATTCAGAACAAATACAAACCTAGATCTACAGCAACCGCATTTTTAAGTGACATATCTCTTGAACTCAGTTTAATGTTGGACAATATCATAGTCTACACTGATACAAAATATATTTTTTATTTGCATTAATTTACTGTATGTACAATACAGGTGATAACTAGACACAGGATGGCTGATTGCAGTTCACTTTGCTTTGATTCCCATTGTGTGAACTCTGGTACGCCCTGCAATTTGTATTAAAGTAATCCATCTTACCTCATGGACCACTGGAAGTATACAATGAAAATAGTTTCGCAAAAATAAAAATGAGGTCTTACAATTCATAAAGGTGTTGATTTCAGCCAATTATATGAGTCACTTACGAGATTTTCTGCTGGCCTCAAAGATACCCTTATCTTGTCATGGTGATTACTGAAATAAGTTCCTTTTTCCTCTTTATTTTTGCAAGTTACTAACCATCTTTTAAGAGGTCAACACTCCCTGTCTTGATTGACATACTTGAATGTATAATGAACTGCTCGGCTGTTTCCCACAAAAAGCCTCAGCTGGATCTCAGAATTCCAGCGAGCTGCCCTTGATGTGCATGAGACCGGGCTGACGAACCCCTATCTGCGCTAATCATTACCCGCCAAGGCCTCCTCTTTTTTAATAAACGAGATAATTGGCTATCATTGTCTGGCTGGCTCTGTTTGGTGAGTGGGAATGGAAATGGCAGTGACCAGATGCCTCGCTCCCACTCTCAAAGCTCTTTAATTAGAGAGGGCCCAGCGAACCTAAGGACCACGCCATTACAAAAGCAGGGAAAAGGGCAATTAACGGCCGAGTGGTCCCCTCTCCGTCCATCTGTCAGAGCGCAGGTGAAAGGATGATGAAGGAGGTCTATCCTCAGAGGCCCATATGGAGATCCTTATGGGCAAAGTCTCTCAATGCCTTTCCTTTAAGAAACATAGTACTTTTTTCCATCCTTTTGCACTGGCATCAATAACTGCCTGGGAATGCAATGAGACAGCTGCGTGGTCAACAGACAGGCAGTCTACCTGTCTTGTTAGATGGTGCACATGTAAATGGGTTTTCTCCATGCATGGTTCAATGTGATTTTTTTTCTTTCTTTCAAACAATGCAGTCATCAGACAGCACACCCCCAGAGAGTACATATCGGGTGAAATTTCATTCCATTCACCAGTGTGATTTTCCCCTTACATAAATTTACCATACAGTAGTACAATGTTCAGAATAGCATACTACCTCTTTTCTTCATTTATTTTGACAATATACTGTATATACTGTATACAGAATGAAAATGATTTTTAACATCACTTTTTAAATTATTATTTGCATGGACTTCCAAAATTTAAGACATGATTACGAAATTGAATTAAATGTTAAATATCTTTTTATTATTACTTATTTACCAACATTCTCCAAAATATCTTCTTTTGTGTTCAACAGAAGAAAAAACTCATACTGTAGATTTGGAACGACTTGAGGGTGAGTAAATGATGACAAAATGTTCATTTTTTGGGTGAACTATGCCTTTAATACTACTGTTTTCATTTGGAGTGAACTGTTTATTGTTACAGTTTGTTTTCTGGTTTATTGTTGAGTCTGTTTTCTTCCTGTTTAATGCCTTACTGTATGTATTTATGCTTTCATGTGGCACAAGTCTGATTCCCGAGCTAATGGCCGAATTTGGAACCGCATAGTATTACTCTTTCTAGTACTATATATATATAGTATGTTAGTGTGTGGTTCCCAATTCAGCAAATGATCCAGTTCTTTTTAGTGATTTAAAAACACTTCTGAAAAAATTGGAGCAGTTCATGATTTAATCCGATTCACTAACTGAACCTTAAATCATTCTTTTTATCAAGTCCGACTACAACCAAGACATGATACTCTGTTAATGTTAGTTTGTGAGAACTTTCTGCGTATGATTCATCGACTCATCACAGTGAGTAGTTAGAGATAGACATTATAAGTTTTGATAGTGGTATTTATAATATATATATATATATATATATATATATTATAAATACCACTATCAAAACTTAGAATGTCTATCTCTAACTACTATATATACTATATATATATATATATATATATATATATATATATATATATATATATATATGGAGGAATTTGCTCAAGTTTCATTAATTCATCCATATTGTAGTTGCAAAGGAGTGTTTATTTATGTACATAAATATTTGTTACATATTTATTTACATTACATTTGCACATCTGAATGGTTGCAGGCAGGTGCGGTTTAGCAAATAATATAAAGAAAGGAGAAAAAATTCTGTACATTTCTATAACTTGCAAGAAATCGAATGTTTATTGAGATAGCAATGAAAGCTTCTCTGATTGGCCATTCACAGAGATTCAATGTCCGCCTTTATGTAGGCCTATTGCTATGTCAAATTCTCAACAACTTTACCTTGAGCAACATGACATTTTCTTGGCAGAGGTTTAGAGACACCTCACATAGGTGAGAAAAAAATCACCTTTTCAACAAATCCAACATTATTAACATGCTCTTAATTAAGACCAACAGTAATACAAAATTGTGAACATGAGGGGGGGCAGGCATGTACTTTTATGAAAAGATTATTCATTTGAAGCTAAGTGTACGTGATCATTAAATACTGTAATGACTGTGAACAGTGCGGCAGAACGTCTGGGGAATGATTGTTGTTGCGCTGAATTAATCCAAGTTCTCCACGCAGTATATTTACTTAAGCCATTAAAATCCATGACAGAATGCCGTCAGGCAGAATCAGTGGTATTCAGATGACCTGCTTTTTGTTTGAACGTATCATTGGCCCTGTGCCCATTCAAATGTCTACAGCCATTGCACTTATCAAACGGGATCTAAATGCAAATTCACATTTTCTCACCAGCCGCAAAAGCTCTGGCAGTTTACTATTTAAATAGAACTCTTCAGCAATTATATGTAATTAGATACTATTATTAGATGCAGCAAATTTCAAGCATTTAACTTCTAGGTTTTTTCTTCGACTGACATTTGTTTATATTTTACTAATATGACATTGGAGATTATACAATGGCAGAATTTAAATTTCTTAGCTGAACGATTTATTTAAGTCTCGACAGTAGCTCTCTCCCGTGGTGCTGACATCTTCAGGTCAAATTATTCAGTAGGCCTACCCTTGCAGGGCCATTTCTAGGCATAGGCAGAAAAATTCTTCTTTTTATATATATATTTCCGATAACGGAGCATATATTTGCACTAAGTGCTTGTCTTTTTGGCAAAAAGACACCTACTAAATATCTACAGTGGCAT
The DNA here is from genome assembly GCF_964197995.2 of Scardinius erythrophthalmus. Taxonomy (NCBI): domain Eukaryota; kingdom Metazoa; phylum Chordata; class Actinopteri; order Cypriniformes; family Leuciscidae; genus Scardinius; species Scardinius erythrophthalmus. The sequence continues at coordinate 21,923,478 of NC_138239.1, forward strand.
ACACTCTTAAAAATAAAGGTTCTTAAAAGGTTCTTTGTTGGGGTATATGGTTCTGTGAAGAACCTTTAACATCCATGGAACCTTTCCATTGCACAAAAGGTTCTTTGTAGCGCCAAAAGGTTCTTTAGATTATAAAAAGGGTTCTTCACCATCAATCTCATGTGACCTCACATTGTTGGAGTAAATTTGTGTTTCCTATACAATGATTTATTTGTGGCGGCCTGCCACAATATCTACACTGACCGCCACAAATAGATTTGTGCTTCCTATGTTAACTAGACTGTAGCGGCCCGAAAATATATTTAAACTTATAATAGTAACTTAAAAGGAACCTTTGAGAAGGGTTCTTTGCAGTACCGAAAAAGGTTCTTCTATAACATCGCTGTGAAACCCCCTTTTTGATTCTTCCTGGCACCTTTATTTTTAAGAGTGTAGGTCATAGGGCGTGAGGTGCTTGAAAGTATTGGCGCGTTCGACCCGAGGTCGAAATCTGCCTTTTGCCGAACTCGCTCTTCTCCCTTTCCCAACCCATGAGATGTAAAATTTATAATAAAGGTCTCTAGCGTTATATTTTGCCAACAAACTAAAATCGAAATCGTGATATGGCTTTGTGCCTTTATAAAACAGCACAATACTTTAATTAAGGATCCTATATAGGCATTCTGTTTGTGCTACATGATGTAAAGAGAAATGCGCACTTTGCTTCAATAGGGGGATTCAATAGGAATCTCGCCTAGGGTGCCAAAAAGGCTAGAAACAGCCCTGCTAGTAGTGACCAGTGTTAGGGGTAACGCATTACAAGTAACTAGAGATACGTAATCAGATTACTTTAAAGTAACTAGTAAAGTAACGCATTACTTTTAAATTTACAACAACAGTTATTTTTTCAAATAAGTAAAGCAAACTATACTTTGTTTTCCTATTTATTGACTGACAGCTGTCTTGTCCTCATGTTGAGTGAAATCGGGAGTATGCAGAGACGCTGAGTGTGAACATGATGCTTATTGTAGTTCTAGACTAAATGTGAGCATGCATGTACTTGCACAAAAAAAGATTCAGTATTCCTTAAAGTCCAACTGAAATCAAAATTGAACCTATTTACTTTGTTAGCGCATATTACTAGTCGTGTGGTGAAAAATGAATCTGTGCAAGTTAATACACAGAAAAAAATTGTTTGCCGTCGTAATCTTTAATCAAAGTCTGAAAAGTTACTTCCGGTCTGGAATGGCGTTCCTTCTCTGATGATGTAGGTTTGACGGCTTGGGTTGGGAAACGCATAACCACTCCCCTCAAACCGTTAGTCTGTTATGAGTGAGAGATGGAGAGGAGGAGCGCTAGAGTAAAACCCTGCCCTCTGCTCAATTTTCCTTTTCACTGGGAAATACGTCACAACACTGGAGAAAAGTCGTTTGCAACTTCCGGTTCACGCGGACTTTAAAATGAATAAAATCAGTGAAATGCTAAATCAGAATACTACGCAAACCTCCAATAATTAAATGTGTTAAATAAAACAAATGTTTTCATGCATTTAATCTCACTTTTTTTGACCAATGTACTTGCTACTGACCTTCGATGGTTCAATTAAACCATAAGCAAAAATGACTTTAGATTTTTTTTGTCTTTATTGGTGAAGTAAGAATTATTAAAGTTTCTTCTCCATCCAGAATGGCAGAACAGCTGAAAGGTTTGTTTGAGCTGTGCCCTCTACTGTACAGACGTGAATTTGCATTTCCTTCAGCCTTATTATTTCAATTTTGATGTGAAAGCATTTACCAACGCCCCACCCCCCCACCCCAAAAAAAGCCAAGCCCAGGTGAGAAAAAGTAACGCAAATGCAACGTAACGCATTCCTTTTCTTAAAAAGTAACTAAGTAACACTTTAGTTACTTTTTAAGGAAGTAACGCAATATTGTAATGCATTACTTTTCAAAATGACTTTTCCCAGCAGGTAGTGATGCTGTGTGCTTTATACCACTATCAGATCTGTATGTGTGGGTTCTCCAAAGCAGCTTTTGGGATATCGATCCTCACTTTGTCCACACACACTCTGGGACAGCCAAAGATGCGGGTGGATGGTAGAAAACAGAGCGAAGGGGAGTTTAAACAGGTCTGCACCTGACATTAGCAGACTCTTGGTTGTGTTGATTGTACGTGTTTTTTTATGACATACCTGCTGAAACACTGGACAAGGATGAATAGGCGTCTCATCACAGCCGTGGTACTGACCCAGAGGAAGGCTTCAACCTTCAAGTAAAAGAGGCCCATGTCGATTTATCATTCTAATTATCTGAGGCAGCTCTGGGGCTGTGCTGCCCAGTGACTGTCTGACTAAGGGAAAATGCACCAGCAATGCACAGCTAAAGTGAATATTAATAGGGCTGGTGGTTGCAGACTTAGGATGCTTTTTATTACGAAGACTAATGGTCCACTTGAGCAAACCCTCATTGCAATATCTCAGCTTGTTTGACCCTTTATGGCCTGCTTTGAATATAATACCAAGATCTGGTCAGGTCACCATCTCAGAACTCAATATCACCCAAGGCAATTTCAAAGTTAACCCTGCAGCCGCCAGCGTCTGTCACGTCCTTTCATAAAGACCCTTTGCGCCGAAATTCCCTGTTCTCTTTTGGACTAAAAGGCTAAAGTTTGTTTTCACACTGCAAAAATTGATTGTAAATGTAATGATAATTTTTTTTTTCTAAATGTTGCTTCTTTACTGTAAAGGTCTGTCAACCACTGCTGCCACTTTTTTTATTTAATTTAATGTACTTTTTTATTTTTTTTTATTTTTACAATGCAGCAAAACAGCTTTACATTTCACCCTTTCCGAAACAGTGCAGTAAGTGTGTATTATCGCTGTCTATGAGGTGCTTCCTCGCACACACCCACATGCAATGTCCTGTGAATATTCTCCAGCCTGTCAACAAAATATTTTCTCCCTTAAGAAACACAAGACTGTTAAATCACAGCTCCACTGCCTGGTCTTGTTCACAAGGAATGCCGTCGCAACCAGAGAAAATGGTATGCGGCGTGTTTGGGGGGCGAGCCAAAGGGAAACTCTGTGTTTTATAGCATGTACAGTACATACAAATACCACAAAGCATTCAAAAACTGCCCTTTTTCTTTTAATCTTACCACATTGGAATATTGCAATAACCGCTCAATCTGATGCCGGACCGCGATTTCAGAAAGGTCAACTTATCTTTCAGACGCACATATGCATGCAATGGAGGGTGAAGAAAAAAAATGTGTAATGATAATTCACTGCACAGACAATGAAAACGAGAGACAAAAAAGATTTTATCATTAAATAAAATATATACATGGAAGAAGAGGCTTTGGATTGGACAGGGCGAAGGCGAAGTGTTTTGCTTATCAACTGGAATCGGGAGATTGAAAGACACAATCGCCAGACGCCCCCTTCCGAAACGGTCCCCCTCCCCTCCCATTTCCATTACTGCATCGGGATGCTTTCATCATCTAATTTGGGTGCAAAAACGGAGGTGAAAAGCTTCACACTATTAAAGTGAACTCAGCTAAGGTTAAGAAGCCTTGTTGTGCACACACTTCCACACACCTACATGTACGCTTCTCTCTTTCTGTTTCAAAAGTTAGTGAGCTTCCTATAAGCATCATAGGCTGGCTATGTATTTTAATTATGAAATATAATATATAAAATACTTAATTTAGACCAAATGCTAAGAAAGCATCACATGTAGGCCTATCATTTGTGGAAAATGTAATCCCAGAATGCAATATGAAGTGCTCAGCAAATATTAATTATAAATAGTGTATATATTTCACATTTCATTCTGCACTAAAGGCATAAATAAAAAATAGTGTTGTTAAAAAAAAATATTAAAATATGTTTAAAAATACCAAATATTTGTTTATGATATGTGTTTTTATGCTTTTTAGACTAGAGTACAGCAACATTAGCTTAGCAACATGCTATAATTAATTACTTTTTAAGGTCAGCATAAAATTAAAATTCAACATAACTATTTTCCAAATGCATGTTATAGATTTTATTGTGAATAATTCAACCATCCATTGATCTTGAAATTTTGAATAAAAAAGTCATAAATGGATATTCCGGTGAAAATGACAGACTTCTCTCTGGTGACATATGCAGGACTTTTCACATCATGTGGTTCTCTTAAACCCCACCCATGCAATCTCACGTTCATCAGCCTCCATTTTTGAGTGCAATGCACACATTTCAAAACCCAATCAACAGTTGATTGATTTAAGTCTCCGCCCTATTTTTATTTATTTTTTGATAATTTGTTACACTCGGATGTATATCACAATATGGAAGAAAAGATCTGTTGCTACTTCTATATCATCATTGCTGCGTCCGAAATCGCGTACTGTATGAGTAGGTATACTATACTGTATTTGAATTTACTTTGCATATGCTCTTTAAAAGTAGGCTACCCTCTATATATGAATATGGGTATGAATGAAATTCGGACGTGTACATCCACCACATTTGTACTGTCATGTGACCTATCAGCATCAGTGGCGTCGCTTCACCTACATTCATAAATCCACACCCGTGGCCTCATGGGATTGTAAAGTGTCCATCAAATGCACACTTCAGAATCTTGGAGTAAGTAGTAGTAGCTCATCCGGGGGCTTTTCGTCTACTGTTTTTTTAATACTATGTATCGAACATACTACTCTTTTGGCGTATTATTTTTCGTATACTATACAGTAGGGAAGTATATGGATGCAGCGCATGACTTTAATCAAGTGAAGTTGAGTCAAGTGGATCGCTATATGTGCCATGTGGATTCACTGCCTATGTAGAGCATAATAAATCATTCACTTATGAAGTTTAGGATGCTGTCTGAGAAGGTAGCTGCCTATGTAGATAGTGAGCCAGCTTACTAAGTTTTGGAAAAGAGCTTGTGTCTCTTCTCTCCTCCATAGAAACCATGTAATATTTAAAGAGAAAAAAGTGCTTGTTTTTTTCTGCTAAATGTTCAACCAGGAGGAGGGGCTGGATCTAGGGTTTCACTCCTTCTCTGGCTTGAGGGCTAGCAGGCATCTATTGAGAGGTATGTAAACCACGGGAACAGGTCAGGGCAGTTCAGACACTGAGTGGTTTCTTAACCCCTCACTGTCTCATCCTGAGACTCTTATGTGTTCTTGATGGACCTCAAAGTTGTAGAGCTGGCAGCCAAGTGGAAACTGACCCATTTGACATTTGACCCTGAGGTCAGTATTTGGAAGAAAATTGAGTAGATGGAATGATGGATCCTATATATCTGAAGGGAAATAAATAATGGGTCCCAGTGGTTTTCTAGAAAATGTTTTCTGCAAAATTTTACAGCCACAGGTGTTGATCAAGTAAATGATTTACATTTTCTGATTAAAAAAAAAAAGACAGAAAAATAAAATTGGGGCTTAGCAATTTGCACATGTACACTGTATAATGTGCTGTGGTGCTCATTTGAGCAGCATGAGTTTTGTTTCCTGATACCATCCTTCCTTGTTTCTCTCAGAATTTCCCATTTTCTCTCTATTAGCAGTGCATCCCACAAATCCAGTCAAAAATATGTCCAGGTCATTTCACCACAAAATGTAAAAAAAAAAGAATATATATATATTATAATAAAAAAATAAAGAAATTATATTTTGCATAAAGAAAATAGACAAGAAAGATTTTCTGCATTCTGTAGTCAAAACTAAGCCAGGGGACAGGGGCCCTCTTGTGGGCCTCGACCAACTTCCAAGGGGTGGGGGACGACAATAAATCTTAACGTTATTTAAATTGAGTTAAATACAAATATAATTAAAATGCTAAAAAGGAAATACACTAAAAACCAAATTATTTTTGAGTCTGTATATTTTTTAGTACAACAGAAGAACCAGCGATGCATATCAGCCTAGATAGAAGGGACTATGAATATTGTCTTGGACAAACCACTGCACTAGGTAATAATCAGGGACAAAATCAATTAAAGGCGTCTTATAATGCCCTTTTCACAAGATGTAAAATAAGTCTTTGATGTCCCCAGAGTGTGTATGTGAAATTTGAGCTCAAAATACCCCACAGATATTTTTATATACAACCCAGAAGCGCTGCGCTGTTAGGTGAACTCACTCAGAGGCCCACACAGAAGAAAATGAATAGTTGAATAAAGTTGTTGTTTTTTTGCGCACAAAAAGTATTATTGTCGCTTGATAAACTTAAGGTTGAACCACTGTAGTCACTTGGACTATTTTAACGATGTCTTTACTAACTTTTCTGGGCTGGCAGATTACATAGAAGCCTATGAAGGAGTGATCCAGCTCTCAGATTTCATCAAAAATATCTTAATTTGTGTTCCGAAGATGAACGAAAGTCTTACGGGGTTGGAACAACAAGAGGGTGAGTAATTACTGACAGAATTTTCATTTTTGGGTGAACTCACCCTTTAAGGGTGTGTTCACACTTGGCAGGTTTTCAAACAAAGCTTCTTCATTTTTGTGCAACGGAGGAATTCCTGCCGCTGTTTTGACTCCTTTACACGTTTTATGAACCCTTCACAAGTTCTCAGCTGGTCATAATACGCACATAAAACAAGCGCATTTAGTCCAGCACTCAGCATAGGTTTGGATGTTCGGTAAGTTCTGTCGCAAAATACGTTTTTTTATCTTTAGGTTCGGTCTTAAAAATGACAGTGTGAACGCTAAGCGAACCAAGACTAAAGGTATTATTTTCATTTTTGGTTCATACCAAAAAAACCAAGAGAACCAAACTACAAGTGTGAACATACCCTATAACTGTGCCTGCATTCATTCCTCTCTTCTCTCTCTCTCTCTCTCTCTCTCTCTCTCTCTCTCTCTCTCTCTCTCTCTCTCTCTCTCTCTCTCTCTCTCTCTCTTCTCTCTCTCTCTCTCTCTCTCTCTCTCTCTCATTTACTCATTCCTCCCTCTCTGTTTTGGACGAGTGCTTAGTTATCACAGCTCTTTAGCTTCTGCTGCCAGATCTCTCATTTTGTGGCCTTTTGATCATAGACTGGTCAGAGAATTTGGCCACAAAAACAGTGTTTAGTAACTCGATATTGAGAACAGAGCCAAACGGGCCCAGTCAGTTCAATAGGGAAAAAAACTCCCTACATACAAACCTACCCAGGGAAAAAACTCACACAAATGCACATAAGCAGCTTTTAAAGATCTAGGCTCTGGATCCACAAGCCGAAAGAACACCCTGTTTAACAGGGTCCTGGTTTTACAGAGGCCTGTCATTTCGGTCAGCTTATTGCATCGGCCTTTGTGAGCCACCTACAATCTCTACTGAGGGAAATTTCCTGTCATTGACTACATACAGCTCACTTAGACGGTCTGCGCCTCATCTCAGACACACATAGGCATTTAGAAAATGTGCATGGACTGTTTGCTCTAGTGTGGAACAGGATTACTGGGGTTTTTATACGTGAAGGACTTCATTTGTAACATGATATTTCTGTGGATTCGTTGTTAAAAGCCGTCTGACCGCTTTGAAGCAAAGCTGAGTCAACGGGAGACACTTTCTCAGGCTCTCCGGCTCATCGTCATTTCACATTAGGACAATTGATAGGTCTGAGCGTCTCTCCCCTGAAGGCGTGTCAAGATAATTGCATTGTATGACAATAAAATTAATGCAGTGATGATAAAGACTGAGAGTAAACTATTTTCATGCTAGCAATTTACATTTCACATCTGCATTTTGAGGAGGAAATGCCTCTAACAATATTGACCAATGGCGTACCTAGAGGCAGAGTGTGGTGACCCCAATCTGGAATCTTATTAAAAAGGTCTGCAAATTCTGGCCAAATTATCCACTAAGTTGTTATGAACATTAATATCGCCTAGGGGAAGAGAAAAAAAAAAAAAGCTGATACCGTTCAATACGCCACACAGGGAAAAACCTCCACCACAGAATTAAAGGTATGGGTAGGCAATTTTCAGAGAGGCTAGCAATAGCGAGCTAGCTTTGAAAGTGTAAGATCCCAGCTTTCCTTTAGAGCGTCTCCAAAACCACGTCTCCTTCAAAACACATGAACGTCCACAGCAGGGAGCAAACAAAAGCGTAACGAGTGATGGTGTTAAATTACTTCATGTCTCAAAGCACATAACATTACAATAATAATGAACATAATTTAAAGAGCAGTGTACCACCTGAATGCTGCAGTTTCATTTTGCCGTTGAAAGTGTTGCCATTAAAAAGCATACATTTTAGTCACAAACCGCTCTGAGTATTATGTCACAGGTTTCCATTTCTTCCAAATTACAGTAGTTCTGGAATATACGTTGCAAGCTCATTGTTTTGTGAACAATTGGAACTGTAAGGTGTCTGCTGTTTGTTTACGGCGCTCTGTTACTGACGTCTGTCTAACTCTGCATAGCATGAAACACGCTGATGACGTGTAACGTCTGCGCGACCATGTGCGCGGAGGCATGAAAATACATACGTTGACAAGCAGGTAGGACATCGTATTATTGAATTCGGACCGAATGCCAATCATTTTATGGTCCTACACCTTCCACAGATGATATATACATTTAGACATTTAGTGATTGCTACCATGATGTGAAGAGACTTTCGACCAGCATAACTAAAAATCTTTCTGGAACAAATCACCTACCCTGCCTTTAATCTACTATACAAGACCATTTAAATAAATAACAACCTAAGCATATTGAAATAAAGCACCACTAACATTAATTGGAAAGTATCTAGTATCTGCCAATAACCTAAGCACAAGCTCCACTCTTCAGCACAATGGTAAAAAAAGAGTAAAAAAAAGAAACTCTTCTAAATCTTCAATATAGCAAAACAAGAAACACTAAAAAGTATTTACCCTGACTCAAAACATAAAATAACACATACTGTAATTTCCCCTACTATTCTAGTCCATCTAGACAATCATGCTGGGAGCTAGAAATCCATGACCTACAAAAAAATAATGAATGCAGTCGAAAGGATTTTGTATTTTTCTGTGTTAGTAGCATGAACTAGAATAATAAGCAGATTCTACACTGTAAATGCAAACATCGTATTTAATTAAAAATAGTTAATTGACCTTAATCATTTTTTTTCAACCTGCTATTAACACTCACTTTTAGTAAGTTACTTGTACTTTGAGGTTGAAAAATCTTACCAGCTCAGTCTACTTGAGCTGGATTCATTTAGAAAAAGTACGTTTAGGACCTGTGAGCATGCGCAGATCAGTCCTCTCTACGCTAGACGGCGATATATGGCCACGCCAAGACTCGCCCTTCAATAGCTACTATTGGCTGAAGGTGAAAACCGTAATTTTAAGCCACCATTGTGGTGATTAGTGTTTGTTTTAGTTGGGCTCTTGACCCTTATATCATTAATTTAACATTTTGTTTAGCTGCTGTATCTGAGTTATATCAGCCAGATGAACAAATAGAAAAGGTGATCTGATGGTGATGGTTGTGTTTAAACTTAATCGTTATTTCACAATCATTTGACCTGATTCACTGAACTCATATAGAGCCCAATTTCTGAGTTAGGTTTACTTTATTAATTATAGCAGCACTGTCCTGGTACAGCATATTATTTTTATCCATTTCAATGAAATCCAAAAAAAAAAAAAAAAAAAACTTTTTTTGTAGGCACACACAGACATCAAGAATTAGCGTATGAATCTCATCAATGGTGACAAACAGATCACCCCTGATCATAAGCTCATTATTTATTCATGCAGCAATGCATGATGGGAGCCATGAATGAGTTTTGATTGGTTGCACCCAGAATGCACTGCAACATGCTTTATAATTGTCACCATTGTTGAGATTCACAGGCTGATTCTTGATGTCAATGTGTCTAAAAACTAAAAAAAAGATTAAAAAAAATAAAAAATAAAATAAAATTTGTATAATGGAAACTTTTAAGAAATTCTAAATATTATGCTGTACAAGGACAGTGCTGCTATAATTAATAAAGTAAACCAAACTCAGAAATTGGTTTCTTTAATTTAAGTGAACTTGAAAAATGGGTGAGCAGAACTAAAAGTGTTAAGTTATAGGTATTTAGTAATTCTAAGTGGGGTTAAATTTATATAAAGCAATCCACACAAAATGAAAAAACTAAGTTAACACTAATTATGGCTATTAAGTTACATGAACATAAAAAACGTGCTAGTGGTACTACTTGATTTAGTACTGCACACTTAAAATAAACAAGCTTTTCTAACTCACTAATCTTAAGCTTACTTTGCTTAATTTTTTTGAGGCAACGAGTTTGCATACTTTTTTTAAGTAAGGTCAACTAATTACATTTTACAGTGTACATTTTTACTTTATTATTTATTACTTGGGATTGTTGTATTATTTTTGCTTTGTTACATTTATAGTGAGATCTCAAGTATTGATTCTAAAGTAAAAAAAAATTGTATTCACAAATTTGAGTATGTTTCAATAGTTTAAAAAATTAAGTAAATCTACTTAACCTTACAGTGCAGGTGTTCCCAGCATGCACTGGGGCATGATTAATGAGGCAGCATTTTTCACAATTTCACAGTGTTATTTGCTTTTTTTTCTCTCTCTCTTTTCTTTTTCCATTTCTCTTTTCAAAGTTCATTTTCCACTCAGAATGATTCGCTTGTGAACAAAAAATAGTGTTATTGTGTTGTATGTACCAAATGTTAGTTGTTTTACTGCAAATAAATTTCCTTTTAGTCTTTGCAGTAAAGTGATTTACAAATGTTTATTATTTCCATAATGATTCATTCTAAAACTAAATCATCCTCAAATTAGAGCTGAACATGCAGAACATTACGTTTTCTGCGTGTGGACGTCAGCCCGCCGTCTGAGGAAACACAAAACGTGAGCTTATATCACGACCGCACTACACACAGATTCAGAGTGAGGTTTTTATTGCGCTGAGAACGGTATCCATAACAATATTTGGTTTCAGTCAAGAAGTCATCACCCGACTATTCAGAACAAAAGTCAATAAAAGCGTTATTGCTGCTCAGGGACGTGAAATGGCTCGCTCGAACTCCAAGCATGGCAGTGCTACACTGTAAGATAATCTAATTGGGATGATGAGTGTGAGGTCAAAACGATGAATGAAAAATCACTTGTCTCTCTACAAGAAGCCTCAAACATGTTGTACACTGCCGGTAAGCTGTGTATCATGACCTGATATTGAAGGTTTTGCTCAGTTTCTTTTAAAAAAAACTCAAGTTTAGAGTTTATGAGAGGTGAGTGGTTCTTAAATCAGTGTTTCAATGTCCAATATATCATACCGTGACTTCGAAAACACCTTTCAGATGGCAATGCAGTTCATGAGATGTTTTTCCCAAGCAATTCAGAGTGATAGAGGACAGGTTATGCTATTCTATTCACACTGTCCTCAACCCTCAACAGAACTGCAAGTGTGTGGCACAGAGATGTCAAGGCTCAAAGCGGAGATAATACAGAAATAGCCATCTCCAACTGTGCATGCATCTTGCAAGACATCACACCCTCACACACAGAGAGACGCCGGCATAACGTATGTTATTGCTCAAGAGCACTTGTCTATTTTTCAGAATGCTCCTATTGACAGACTTTCCTTTTGTATCAATACGAGACTGACTATTTTCTTTTCGCTCTCTAAGAGTGTGAGTTGAAGGTTAAGGGAGTCTGAAGCCTCACGTATGGATGTCAGAAGTGCTGTTTTACTCCTCGGTACAGCCGAGCCAGGGGCTAAATATCCATAGAGCAGACAGAAAATTAATAGGCATCGACATTTTTCTATGTATGTTCTGCAAGATGGGTTCAGGCCCATCAAGGCCATCTGGTCTTAATATAACATCAATTGATGTGAACAGGAAGAGAGACCAATTTGTTTTCTCACTGGGGGGTTTGGGGCCGATTTGTAAATCTTATGTCCGCACTCGCACACACTTGCTAAAACAGTCTTCCTCATTCTTGGCATTGCAAGTCGTGGCTTTACAGTAGACAAGCCTGAGGCTTCCTATGTAACGCGTGTGTGCGTTGTTTAAGTGGACGCAAACAGGAGAGGGCAGATTCCGCACTTCCTTAAGACGTTCTCCGGGCTATTATGAAAGGTTGTGTGCGTATGCATGTGTGCGCATGTGTGTCTGTATGCATTCAGGCGTCTGTTGAGGGTTTTGCCATTGTGAAAGGGGTTGAGGGAAGGCATGAATACCCTCAGTCAGCCAGCTGGCAGTCTCGGGTCTTTGTACAGCCCAGCTTTTCATATTGTCTGCTCAGTTTACAAATAAACATGGCTAGGGATGAGGCCTACAACAAACAGATAGCCCCATTCATTGTGCCTGACAAGCTGCGGGGAAAGCCCAGGTCCCTGTTTCCACAAACCACTCCATTTTAACACACGCATTCGGCCAAAAAACGTCTCCTCCTAGCTTTGTATGGATACATTAGATGGCATGCACATCATTTTCATCACTCACTTCCATCACCTCTCTATCTGGGATGTGTAAGTTTGGTTTCGTACATAGTGAGGTGCTAAAAATCTATGCTTCTAAAGTGACACTTTATATAAACAATATTATGTATTTATTGTTTTTTAAATATTTTGAAGTATTTTAAATATTTTTGTGATAAATTACATCAGCATAACAGTTTTTGTCATCCATTTTTCATCCAAAAATCATGCTTTTTGAAACCCATTTCATTTTTCTTCTCTTGAAACCACAGTAGGTTTTATTTTTATTTTATTTTTATAGCAGAGTGGCCAAGCAACTATTTTCCAAAAATATGATAATGAATGGTGACCATGACTGTCTAGCACGATTTTCAAGTGCAAATAACATGAGCTTTTAAAGACTTGGAATATAGTGGAATGTGAATAGTGTAGAAAACATTTGTTAACCTTTCAATGGTGATTCTTTGGGTTTTTGGAGCCCAGTTCACTTCTCGTCTCCATTCGCTTTTCATTTGTATCAAAAGGAGCACCAACATTCATCAAAACTTTGACACAGTCATACATGCATGGAGTGGCACTTAAGTTTGTCTAAGATCTGATCCTGTTCTCCAGAAAGATTTGAAACTATTCAAAGAGCAGCTTGTGCTTCAGTGGAAGCAGAAACATCTGACTGTCTTTACAAAGGAGTCACATGTTCAATGTAACACATTTGCATATTTAATGAGCGACCTAAAAATAGTGCAGAATCTTTACATTTTACATTTAATTTAACAGTAGCTTTTATCCGAAGCGACTTACACTACTATGCAAAATTGTTATTTACTTGCAGGTTTAAATTAGATTTTATATTCCATATTTTCAATATGGCCTCAGACGTTTGGATCCCACTGTACAGTTGAGCTTGTGTTTTGTATTGCATTAGCCTCATTGATAGCACATGGCCAGCTTGGAGGTTTAAGCACAGATAAAACATGACAAAAGACCTTTTGAATCAAATGCTCTCTTTTCACACACTCAAAGTACAGCCTCTCTCTCTTTCACATGTTCTCTCTCTCTCTCTCTCTCTCTCTCTCTCTCTCTCTCTCTCTCTCTCTCTCTCTCTCTCTCTCTCTCTCTCTCTCTCTCTCTCTCTCTCTCTCTCTCTCTCTCTCTCGCTTGCTGTCGAATTTTTATTTTTTTAAGGGAAATAATAGCTGGTTGTATGGATCCGCCTCCTGGCCAAGGGAGCTACTTTGTCTTAATTACCTCAGGACGAGTGAGTGGCCCCTGAAGCAATCATCTTTGTTTGTTAAAACAGCCGTTATCTGCTTCGGTAAGGTCCATAAATAAAACATAGCCCAGATTACAATGTCATGTTCCTTAGGACTCCAGAACCTGGGAACCGATCACAACACAACAAGAGCAAAAAAATCCCTGAGCGCTGCACACACACATGCAAATAGAGATGATCTCTGTACGTTGTTATCTGATGTCAGCTTGTCGAGACTGTCAGCGCTGAGTGATCGAGAGCGAGCTGATTGTGAATATCCACAGATGTAAATAACCTTTTTCACTAGTTCAAGGTGGGCCATCTGTCCACTGTCATTTATTTAGTTTATTACTATGAACTGAGGGACAGCACCAGTGTCTGCTGCAGGCGGGAAAAGCAATAAATAATGACCTTTCTGTCTGAATTATAATCACCAAAGTGTTGCTACGGCACAGATCTGTGGCACTTGCTCTTAGCAGCAGGGAAGCATCCAATCATATGTCGGACATATGGATCCTGCCCAGACCTGGTGCTGGAAATGGCTCCTTATGGAAATATATTCCAGTAAAATACACCTTGCACATTTGGGTCTGGCGTGAGTTGTGGAAAGTGTCTTCAGATGTATGTAGGCCTACAGGTGCATCCTCAACAAAAAGTGGCATTAAAGCAAAGTAACCTACTGCATGAGAAATTCAACTTTATATAAATTACCTTAAAGGAGAACTCCGGTCAATTTTAACATTGAGCTAATTTTTTTGTACATTTGGAGTGCTGTCAATACAGAGAACAACGACAAAAATCGGTGTTGCCTACACCGAGTTATTCTATTTTTAAAATTTGCACCCTGTTGACTTCAATGGGGCAAGTTTTAAACCAGCTTTTAGCCTCTTAACATCCTTGATGTGTCATTACAAGTGCACAGCCATGTGAGTGATTCCTTCAGAGAGATCACGGGTGAATCTGACTGCAGTAGATGTGAAAGATATGAATAAAAATGATGTTATTTCAGCCAGCGCACATACCGTATTTACATCCTGTTTTCGGTTGAAGTCCAAAGTAGTCGATTGCCGAGTTCACGCGGGTGATCATAGGTAACTAAACCCATAGACATCATATAGGTAGACGCCCTATCGACCGCTACTGCCTATTGGCACGGACGAGCCGTGGGGCCGCCATCTTAAACCGGTCAACCGCTCCGCTCAGTGTAATCTGTTTGGCAGGTGTCAGCACATTTAATTAATCATATCTCACTGAATACCGAACCGATTTTCACGCGGGTTTTTTTGCTGCAAAGGTCATACATGTAGCTATGATACAGGATACATTGCATATTTTATTCACAAAATACAACCAATAGTACGGTAATGTTAAATGTTGAATCTAACTTGTGAAAAGTAATCCCCGAGCGATGGTCCGCCGATTTGAGCAGGAATATGCTGCACAGTGCTCTGGCGTCTACTGCTGCTATGCAACGCAAATAGGAGTATGACCGGTTTAAGATGGCGGCCGCATTTCTTGCGCCCAGCGGCCAATAGGGCGTCTAGCTATATATGATGTCTATGACTAAACCTATGCGCGTGAACTCGGCAATCGACTACTTTGGACTTCAACTGAAAACAGGATGTAAACACAGGTATTTGCGCTGGCTTAAATAACATAATTTTTATACATATCTTTCACATCTACTGCAGTCAGATTCACTCGTGTTCACTCAGAAGGAATCACTCACATTTTCTGTGCACTTGTAATGACACATCAAGGATGTTAAGAGGCTAAAAGCAGGTTTAAACATTGCCCCATTGAAGTCAACAGGGTGCAAATTTTAAAAATAGAATAACTCGGTGTAGGCAACACCGATTTTTGTCGTTGTTCTCTGTATTGACAGCACTCCAAATGTACAAAAAAATTAGCTCAATGTTAAAATTGACCGGAGTTCTCCTTTAATGGATATGTAGTGTTGTCATGTTGGAAAATATGGGATTTAAAAGGAAATTTAAAAATGGAACAGTTTCTTTAATCATTTTGAAATTACTCATTTTAATTATTTCATTTATTACTTTTTATATTATTGTTATTATTGTAGGCGACTGAGGAATTACTAATTTATTAACTTATTTTTAATAATAATTGTTTATATATATATATATATGCATTATCATTATTATATTGTATTAATAATTATGGATAATTAAAAAGATATTATTATTAAAAGATATTACTAATCAAATATATATATTATTAATATATTTTATATACAGTATATATATATATATATATATATATATTATTCATATATATAATTTGAATATGTACAATATATTGCATTTATTTTATGTTATTTTTATAAATAGAAAGAGACCAAGAAATGTAGCCTACCATTTTTTTTCTGCACATTTCCAAGTGCAATAATTTCTCAGCTTTCATTTCAAAGTGTCATAAACTCCTCGATCTTGCAGGGTACAAGAATTATGAAAATTATCTTGGCTTATCAACTTTTGTTTCATAAAAGGAAAGTGGAACCAGGTATGTGCAGGAAACAAATTTTAGCAAGAAAATGTATGGCTCTGAGATTCAATCCACTCTTGAAAATCTGCATTCGACAGTATAACCTAGAGAAAAACTGTCTGATTTCAATCTCTTGCCTGTGATGTAAACCGAATCACAATCACAGGAAATGAATCCAATCATGGAGGGGTGGTGCAACAATCTAGGTCAGTTTTGGAAATGACTGCTACAGGCAATAAGATTAAGGAACGCGCCGATTCGCTGAAAGACGAATCAGTAAATCAGCTCTGAATGAGTAACACTTTGCTTCTGTTCTGTGTCTTCTGTGTAGCTAATGTTTATTTTCCCTGCTTATTTTTTATGATGAGGGCATAAGAAAGAGGCATTATGTATCTTTGTATCAACAGTACAGAGGATGAATTAGAAAAATATATATATTTCCCCCATCTCTCGTTCGCTAACACCCCCCTCCCTCCACACACACACACACACACACACACACACACACTCACACACCTTCCTTCCCATTTCTCCAGCTTAACTTCATTGTCTCAAACCCTTTCTTTCATCTTAAGACAAAGATTTATGTAAATCTTCGGGCCCGGCGTTAATGCGAGCCGCAGTGTGAGAAATAGCATCCCTAAATCGCAGTATTGTTGTTGAAAATGACAAGGCAGCCCCATAATCCCACAATGCGATCATCCAAATGTGTCATAATGCTCTGTGTAGGCAGGCAAATCTGAATATCAAAAAGACACCACGCACCTCGCCAGAGCCTTCAGTTCTTTAGAACTGCTTTTTTAAAGAACTCACCCTGTTGTCACTTAAGGAAAGGCAAAAAGTAGAGAGAAAAAAACACAGAAAAGTGACATTTGAGTGACTGGTTTGGTGTGCTGTTAAAGGAATTTCCTTTCTTTGTCTAAATGTCTCGTCTCTTTTTTTTTTTTTCAAGAGTGACCTTCTCAATCCACATCTAGAGACTGTTTTTCTTCATTGACTTTGATTAGAAAAGTTTGATAACTGACAGGATCACTGATATTTATTGATGTTTGTGTGTCTGGCGCTATCAGTATATTTCTAGATAACATTGTTTCATTGGGTTTTTTAATTGTATTTATTTTTTGCAGTTATAAAGTGGAAAGAGTTGGATCAGAATGGCCTGGTTTCACAGACAGGGCTTAGATTAAGCCAGGATTAGGCCCTAGTCTAATTATGACATCTAAGTAGGCTCATTTTTATAAAAGTGCCTTAGAAACAAACATCACTGGTGTGCATCTTGAGACAAAACAATGTCACTGACATATTTTAAGATAAGTCAGTGCAAGTTGCTTTCAGTTTAAACAGCTCAAACATGCATTTTAATTCAGGACTAGGCCTAAAACTTGTCTGTGAAACTGGGGGAATATGTCATAGACTTAAACTAGACTTGCATTGCCCACATGAGCACCACATGTTAGCCTTTCTGAAACATATGTGCTAGCTCTGATTATTCCCCCCCGGTTTCACAGACAAGGCTTAAGATAGTCCCAGACTAGAATGCATGTTGTTTTAACTGAAAGCAACTTGCACTGGCATATCTTACAATATATCAGTGCCATTGTTTTGTCTCAAGATGCACACCAGTAGTGTTTTTAAAGGATGTTTATAAAAGCTACTTAAATGTCCAAATTGAACTAAGGCCTAATCCTGGCTTAATCTAAACCCTGTCTGTGAAACCAGGCCTTTGTGTTTTCTCAAGCAGAACTATGCATTAATTGTTTAAATGATGATAAGAGTTTTACTATTTACACTATCCTATTTCAAATATTTAGTATGTCAGTACATTCCTAGATAACAAAATATTCAAAACTGATTTTCTTTTTACAGTTATATTATATCTTTATGCACTGTTTTCTTGCCAAGTGCCGATGTTTATGCATCTGCTGCAATTCCGAACGACTCTGACTTGAAATGCTACATTTGTTAAGCGTCAAATTGATTTAAACATATTTGATTAGTTTCCTTGTCATTTGTCATGCCGATCTGTCTGTCAGAGCAAGAGAAGAGGAGGAGAGAGCGACTGCTTTTGGAAACAGCCATGAAACAGCCATGCCAATCAATTGGACAAGGACAAGTTGGTTGAATAATAATATTAATAATTACAACACAAGTCTAGGGAATCCCTGATTTGCCATGACTCCCTCATTGAGCTATCTTCCACAGAGACTCCCTCGTTCCAATAATTAAGAGCACCATTCCTCTTTTCCTTTTCATTTTCTGCAATTCCCCCTGGATCAGGTACAAGTCCAAAAAAGAAGAAAAGAAAAAAAAGAGCAAGAGAGAGAAAGAAAAAAGATTCCACACCTCACTCTGAGCTCTATTTAGCAGTTTGGATTTGCCCCCACCCCATCCGACAGTAAAATCTCGGGCCGTTACTTGAAGCCTGGTGGGGGATTTTGTGGGAAAGAATAGCCATGTTGATCTTGAAGTCTTAAGTCTCACCGTACCTGTCAACACTCTGGCTCAGCAGTGAAGACTGTGGCTTAAGTCACTTGAAGTTGCCTTTTAATGAGAGGGGAGGTATGCGCACGCTGTCAGACTGAGCCGAAATAATGCCATACCTTCTGAATAACCCAAGCGTGCCTTTTAATCCTGCTGCTGTTTATGTAATGGAAATAAGCAGGAACAGGTTAATGAGAGGGTGAGCTCTGGCCTGCCTGCACACACACACACACACAGAGAGAGAGAGACTGGATCTGGTATGAAAGTGATATGTGTGTATGACAGACTGCTTCTCTCTCTTTTAACATATTCTAAATCAAGATGATTATAATATTTTTGGCATTTCATTCAAACTGATAATGGCACTTCCCTTTCCTCTAAATCCCAGAGGTAGGCTCTTAATTATGTCTAATACAAAAATTTTGGTTCGAAATTCAAAATACAGATTTATTTTTAGCATTTTACCTAAAAAGGCAAATGTATATACGGGATTGTGCAAAAGTCTTGGGCACGTTAGTATTTTCACATGCACAAACACGCGCAAAAATGTTTTAATACCAGTTATTTCTATATTTTGCTGTAGTATGTCAGTAGGAAATATCAGTTTACATTTCCAAATATTCAATTTGCCATTAATTGTAATAATACAGTGAGATTTTTATATGCACAAGGACAACAGCCGGGATGATCTGATCTCACCATCGTCGAGTCTGTCTGTCTGTCTTCATTACATGAAGAAACAGAAAAACCTGAGACAGACTAAATCCAGAAGAACTGCGGGAACGTCTCCAAGATGCTTGAAGAAACCGACCTGCAAATCTACAGAACTCTGAGTTTTAAACACTTGTGTAAAAATGCTGTAAAGTTGAGTATGCTTACAAAAATAATGTCATAAATAGATTGTATTCATCAATTAACTTATATTAACTAAATCTAATCAATATATGGTGTGACCACCCTTTGCGTTTAAAACAGCTTTTGTCCAGGTACACATAGTTTTTCACGTATTTGCAGGTCGGTTTCTCCAAGCGTCTTGGAGACGTTGCCGCAGTTCTTCTGGATTTAGTCTGTCTCAGTTTTTTCTGTTTATTCATGTAATCCCAGACGGACTCGATGATGGTGAGATCAGATCATATCGGCTGTTGTCACTCATTGTGCATACACAAATCTCACTGATTATTACAATTAATGGCAAAAGGAATGTTTGGAAATGTAAACTGATATTTCCTGACACACTACAGAAAAATATATAAATAACTGGCTTAAACTTTTTTTTTTTGAGAGAGAGAGTGAAAATACTAACGTGCATAAGACTTTTGCAAAGTACTGTATATATAAACTTTTTGACAGTTGCATAGTGGAGGAAGAAAGGATATTATGGCTTGGGAAGAATTAAAGGAATAGAACCATTAGATATAAATCATATTTATTAAATTATTATTATTTTTATTTATTGCTTGTTATTTAAATTTATTTCTTATATGCTTACCAAACTCAAACCTTGTTTTCTATCATTTTTTGGATATGGATGTATTTATTGTTTAAACGCTAATCAGAATTATTCCACTTTTCCCTAATTTTGGAAATTTACAGGAATATGTAGAGAATCTGATTTCTTCACAGCCTTCCTCACTTCTCCTTCCCTTCCATCTCTCATTCCGTCTGTATTTTTTCTTCTTCCCTGCTTTTTCCTCCCTCACTCCATCTCTTCTTTTCTTTCAGTGGGAATAATCCCCCCTACAGGAGACTTCAAAGAGCAGGCCAGGCAGGGACAGGCTTAATTACCCGCCTGCCTTAAAACTGATGCCAAATCAAAACTTGCTCTGGTCCATCTCTGTCCTGCTTTGGCAGGGCTAATTGTGGCTTTGGATTCTATTTTGGAGAGTTTTTTTTTTTTTTTAAAGAGGAAAAAGTCACAATTAAATCAAAACAAGAAATACGTGGGCAGCACATCACACATCATCATGTAGACTGCTTTATATAGCCTTCTGGAGGCCTTGCCTGATTTGTGTGTGTGTGTGTGTGTGTGTGTGTGTGTGTGTGTGTGTGTGTGTGTGTGTGTGTGTGTGTGTGTGTGTGTGTGTGTGTGTTTATTTATATATAGCTATTTCAGGGTATAATATAGCCTATACTGTTAGACGTTGATCCATTTACACAGTAGTATTCACAGTAAGCTAAATAACTCCTCAGTATATTTGTTATGTTTGGCCAGTCCAGAAAGTAAGTAGCCTAGTTTACTATACTTTTTCCATGTTTTTAATCTTACACTGAAGTAATCCAACCCTCTTTTATAAGCGCGTGAAGTTTAAACCCCATCGGGATGCGCCGGGAGGTGTCGATGGCTGGCCGAGGTAGAGCATTACGTCGGGGTTTTTAACACCGCGGAGAGTTGGATACGAGGAGGCTTAATGATGCCGTAGCAGTCGGGATGAGCGCTAATTCACCGCCCAGGGCCCACGACGAATGGGGCACCTGCAGAGCCAGCCATCAGTCAGCTTACCCACCCTCGACAGGTCCCGGGAGGGGCTCCGTATCCCTCCGACTCATGGAGCTCTGCCACTCTCCACAAAATGGCCTCATAATGACAGACGAGTGCGTGAGGTAATCTGCATCTTTGTTTTTTTCTTTTCAGTCTGACTAAATAGATCTCACTTGAAAATTGATTTCAACTAAAAACACATAAGAATTTAAAACACATATGTTTATGTGCTCTAAAAAGTCTTGCGTTCCTTTAAGAATTCCCGCACAAGAACGTGCCCGGGAGCCAGTTAAATTGAGATTACAGTAGTCTAGTTTTATCTGTGGCATCAGAGCAAACAGAAGCTAATGAAGCTAAGCTAGCTGAATATACTGAGTGTAATAGCCCCCCACCCTCACTGGTGTTATCATTTCAGTTTCATATAAAAGGTTTAATATTTTAGCTCAGTAACACATTTAAACATTATGATGAATCGTGAAGTGTGAAATAATGAGTAAACAGCATTAAAAAATCTTGTTTTTTTTTATTCAAGACCTGCATACCAAAGTTGCCTCAGTCCAAACAAGGGGCATCAGCTTCTAATGCTTTGGAAATACGGGAGAGAGAAAAAAAGACTAAAATATACACAGAAGGGCAGCTTTCAAAAACAACTAGTATAACACAAGTGAACATAATTGTCAGTTTGAGATGAATGTACTGTATAAATAAGTGGACAAACAGTCATACAGAGCTCTCTGACCTCCACAAAGTGCCACATCTTTTTTAAGATGCAGATACCAGAGGTTAATACATTCTGGGAAAGGGTTCGAAAGAATACATGGTGGGTCAGGCTGATTGATTCATGTCTGTGTGAGTGTGGTCAGTTTTAGTAGCTCTTAATGACTTTAATTGTAGCCTTTGGTTGGAGGCAAAAAGCTTTGATGTGAATTGCGCACAATTGAAGAGAAGATCATATACAGCAAGGTTTGTCTTGGCTTGGCTATCCTGTTACCTACACATTTAAAAAGTCCCCTGTGTCGATTATTTTAGACATATTATGAGCGAGACTGTTTCCTGTATGTGTGTGTGTGTGTGTGTGTGTGTGTGTGTGTGCAGAGAGAGAGAGAGAGAGAGAGAGAGAGAGAGAGAGAGAGAGAGAGAGAGAGATACCTTCCAAACTTTCCAGACCTTTTTCTTTACTTCCCAATCAGAAAATGATGACACAATAATGACTTGAATAGGTAAAACATTTTGTATTTGTGCTCTATTCTTCTCATGCTAAAAGACCTGGACTTTACGGGCCCCAGAAATCAGGCATTACGCTCCCAAATCAGAGGAAAGAAGGGGCTTTGTTTAAATAAAGACAGACTGCTGCCAGTGCTAGTCAGAACACACAAATTTAAAGAAAAAAAAAGGGGGTGGGGGGGGTGGACAGAAAAGTAAAAGTTTGGGCAAGCATATAAAATTATTTACAACCAAGATAAGAGTGAACAAAACATTTACTGTTGTATATGTAGCTACAGTAAAAGGTCAGACAACCTCTTAAACTCATCTGTACATTTTTTAATTTCAATTTTCACAATTGTATCCTGCCAAATGTGTGTACATATACAGTATATATATATATACACACACACACACACACACGCACACACACACACACACACACACACATAAACACATCATAGTGCCTACACATGTATTTCATTCCAGCCATTAAGAAAATTCATTACTGAAGAAGAAACCAGAAAGATACACATGACAGGAACCTCAGTATTTTTCCTGTGATCATCTTTCCATACGTAAAAGTCACTGGCCCCATTGCAGTTCTCTTTTAATCGATTTAATCTTTATTTTCTTACACCCAAGGCAGAAAAGTTACTAAAACTCAAGACTTTTACAGTTACAGTGACAAAACATTTTAAAGACCCACAATTTAAATTGGACTGTAAAATGAATCTTTAAAAAAAAAAAAAAAAAAAAAAAATGAAAAAGACAGAAAGAAATTATAACGGGGGAAAAATATTTTTTCTTTTTCTTTTCTTTTCTTTCCTTTTTTTTTTTTTTTTTTTTTTTTTGTAAATTGCCCAGGCATTCTCCAATATTACAAATACTGGTATACTTTTACAGTAAACAAGAGAAATGTCATATATATTTATATATATATATATATTTTTATATATATATATACTTAAAATCCCATCACCAAAAACCAATATACACACGCCACTATGGCATTCAGGAAACTTTATAAGCAAACTTGAAAAAAAAAAAAAAGAATTGTTTAAAACACACATACACAGAAATATCATTTTACCCTTGTACTTGTTTCAATACTGTAAACGTATTTTAAGACAGAGTGCACTAAACGTTTTACTTTTTTCTTTTTTCTTTTCTTTTTTAAAAAAAAGTTTCTGTAGTTCCTGATTTTTGTCCAGTCTCTTCTTTGACTATTTGTAGCAAAAGAATCATCCATTATTTTCAAGGGACGCAGTCCTGTCCTGAAGTGAAAAATTTTACATATATATTTATATATTTGCCTATTGTGTGTGTTTTTGTGCAGTTATATGTACATATACATACATATATACACACATAGACACACATTAGTATTGTGCTGGCTAATTCTCATTTTGTCCAACTTCTTTAAATGACCTACGTATCTGTTTTTATCATTATTCTTTTAGAAGCAGATTAAAACCACATGGACTTAATTTTTTCTTTCAATTCTTTGCATCACAAAAGTGTAGCATTTGTCTTATAAGACAATAAATAGGAAGATCAGTATTCAAGGCACACTCATGTCAAATTGAATGGCAGTACAAAAACTGTCCAAATAAATTAATTTCATTTTTATAGTGCCAGCATTGTGAAAGCCAAGCCTATCAACACTGGCACTTCAATCTCAGATGCTCCCTCTAGCAAGGCCTAATAAATCCGTTTTTAAACATAATTTCTTGCTCAGAAGCCGTTTTCGCCATTGTTCTCAAATATGTAAATCAAAATAATAAAGTGCGGGTCAACTGCGAAAAGCTGTGTATGTTTACTTTTCTTTCTCTCTCTCTTTCATTAGTTTGCTTTGCTCTTTTTAAACCACGATATTCCCTCGCTTCAATCGTTTGCGCTGGTTAGGGCATCTTGTCGAAAGAAGGCTGTTTAACTGCCAATAAATCAGTTGGATAGAAGAGAAAAGAAATGGGAAAATTCAGCTGTGCATTCTGTAAGCGTGTTGCTACTTCTGAGAATGCGTTCAACTACACATCACAGGAAGTCCTGAATGAGAGGAAAGAAAGAAAAAAATTGTCTTACTGTTTTAGCACACGCTCAACAGGTCATGACATACACTCTTTACTGTGCAATTGACTAATCTGCATACCTGCTGATGGCTTTGACACACGGGATATGACCACATTAACCAGATAAGTCAATATCATATACGTTTTTAACTTTAATCAGATTTACTGTGCAGTATAAATTTGTCTCTCAAAATGATTGATAAATATATATATATGTACAAAAATGCATAGGGCTGTTTCAAGTGATTTAAGAAACATTGTAATAGAATGACAACATTGTTGAACGTATAATTGAATTCATTCTAATCTAATCTGGTTAAAGTGGTGACTCCCTCTAGAACCGCAGCCCCTAATACCCAAAAATGACACAACAGAACTGAACACAAAATAACAATGTTTAGATTTAAATGTCAGTCAATGGAAACAGAACAGTGATGCTGCCTTGCTTTTGACTAATGTGCTTTTAGGTTTACTAACCCGGATTGGACTGTAAAGACCCTTCTCTCTCTTTCTCTTCCTGCGTGCGTGTGTGTGTGTGTGTGTGTGTGTGTGTGTGTGTGTGTGTGTGTGTGTGTGTGTGTAAGTCACCCTCCTAGTGTACAAAAACTGCCTCATCCTCTGGCCTAGATGTCTGTCCCTTTAACTTAACAACAATGTAGTATGACAAGCCACTTTTATGTGAAAGATGGAGTTGATTCATGACATTTAAGGGTGGTCGGCAGTGTAATATGAAGTGTGGAGACGAGACAAGACGAGGGTTGTGAATGAGCTGAACCAGAGGACTGGACTGCTTTATCAGAGAAGACGGCTGAGATCAGATGGCAGACTTGGCAGAAGTAGCTATGCAGCTCACCCTGAGTTGTTTTAAAGCCGTCTTCCTTCTACCATTATTGTGCTGTTCAGCAAAATCAAACGGGTTTGATTAAGTGCAGTGTCTATGGAAAGGGTGCTGGCGATTAAAATTCACTATTGAGACCTATAGCACAATCCATCCTATGACTAGCGTTGTCTGGGTCGGTACTAGGTACCGATAAGCAGCTGCCTTCGCTTTTGTCTGTTTTTATAGTCTCCTCTCCTTGATTTCGAGTAGACAGGTTTTCAGCCCCACAGTCCTCTTTAGATTTACTGTTAAAACTGATATTCAGTGCTACATTCCCAATTAGATTGACATGCTTATAATCAGTTTGTGCTACAAGGTCTAAGGATTGTTGTCCGCTCATTTAGTATGAATAATAAACAAAAAGGAAAACAAAAAGAAAGACATAGCTTTCTCAATTCAGCTTTTGAAATTTGAAGATTGAATGCGGCTTCTCTTCAAGAAATTACACGTGTAGCTTAAATAATCTACATTGTAAGCAGCGGCCTATGGATTTCTCAAACGATACTCTGTTTTGCTAAAAACAAACAAACAAAAATCTCAGGATGTTGTTTGGGTTAAAAAACAACAAAATCTCAGCATTTGAAATAAATCATAAGATAATGGAATAAAAAAATGATGAACTAAAAATTAACCTGCACATGCCAAAACATTTTTTTTAAAATCCAATAAATACAGAAATTATTGCACAGTTAAAGGCTCCATTTAAAATATTGTCTAATGTATCCACTCATTAATAAGGCGGTTTATTCCGGCTCCAAATTAAATTTCCCTCTTTTTTTGCATTTTTTTTCTCTTCTTTAATGTCTTTATCATTCTCAGATGGCAGTTTCTTAGGACAAACTAACTCAAACCATTAACTTGAAAACAAACAAAAAAGCAACAAAAAAACAGACTAAAAAAAAAAACAGAGTATCCAGCTACCCCTTTTATAATCAAGGAATTGTGAGGCAAAATAGGAAATCTGGCTTAGCTTCTCTCTGCTTGTTCAATTTTGACCTCATTTGTCATCAAATGTTCCCCATGCCACTTTTTCATGTGTTTCTCGAGCGTGCTGTAGACGCTGAAGGGCATTTGGCAAATGTCACAGCGGTACACTTCCTTACCGAGCTGGCCGTGTGTCTTCATGTGGCGGGTGAGCTTGCTGCTCTGGGCACAGGCGTAGTTGCAAAGCTCACACTTGTAGGGCCTCTCGCCTGTGTGGCTGCGTCTGTGCACTGTCAGATTGCTACAGTTCTTGAACACCTTCCCACAGTACTCACAGGTGTCACTCCTCCGGCTCTCTTTCGAGCTGGGCCGGCCCGGTCCGGCCCCCCCACCCAAGTGCGGGGTGCTGCCTCCGCTAGCGGTACCACTGCGGCCAGAGAGGCCCCCGTCCAGCAGGTCCCCAGGTGGCGTGGAGAATCGCAAGCTGCCGTTCTCAGAGGAGTGCTCCGAGGAGGTGGCGAATGGAGATTGTCTGGAATCGGTGAAGCCAAGAAAGGGATCTTTGATGAAGTGGCGGGATGCTGCATAGCCCACTAGCCACTGGGAGTAGACGTTTTCAGATGGGATTAGGGGGGCTGGGGGTATGTCCAAATCCTTTTCGATTTTGATCCTCTTGTTAGAGGAGTTGGAAAGGCTAGGACTGGTGATGGGAGTGGGCTTGCGGGGAAACAGGCCTGAGAAAGAGTCGCCCGAGCCACAGTTCCTTCCGTTTACAGTTGCCCGCTCCACTTGGTCCATTTCCCCCACTACTGAATCATTGTCGCCCACATCCCTCTGCCCCTCTGAGACCCTTTTGGAGAATGGAAACCTTTTCCGATTGTCGACTATTAAGTTATTGTACTGCTGGATGGAGCTGAGTCCTACGTTTTCCACCATCTTCCCCAAGGAGAGGTTCTTCTCATCCGAAGGTGGCTTTGTGCCATTCTCCCTATTCCGACAGAACTCAGAGTCCATACTGAAGTTTGACTCAGGCCTGCTCTCATTTTCCAACTCCTCCTCTTCTTCCTCTTCCTCCTCCTCTTCGTTGTCAGGGCCCATGCCCTCACCTCTGAAATCGCCATCCCTGTTCTTCATACCCTCCCCGGTTACGTCACTAGTGCCTGGCTCGGGTGAGCTGGTGGTGGACAGGCCATCGTCAGAGCGCCCTGTCATGGAGCCAGACTTGTGCATGTGGGTCTTCATGTGGCGTTTCAGTTTGCTAGCCTGAGAACAGGCATGGTCACACAATTGGCACTTGTAGGGTTTCTCGCCCGTGTGGCTTCGCCGATGAACAACCAGATTACTCTGAAACTTGAAGGTCTTGCCACAGAACTCGCAGGATTTCGACTTTCCCTGTGTCTGTGGCGGAGTGGTGCTGTTAGGGGGCATGGGAGGCAGCGGAGGGGTGCTCAGAAAGGGCGACTTCGGACTCGGCTGGAAGGGGTTGGGATTAAGGAGGCGATGCATAGGGTTAGCACGGCTTGGTGACAGCGGTGGAGTGGAGTTGTTGTTTCCAGCAAGCTCTCTAAGTCGGCGGGAGAAATCCATGGACTGGGACTCCATGGCCATGGGTGTCATGCGCATCACTCTCTCAAAGGCACTGGGATGCTGGGAGATTAAACCCATTTCCTCTGCACTAAGGCGTTCCAGGCGATGGGGATCTAAATGATGGCGTGGAGGGGGGCTGACAAAGGGAGGCGTATTGGGGAGGCGGTTTTCCACAAATCCTGGTGGGGGCTCTCGGAGTAGGGGCCCAGCCATCCGTAGGAGGTGGAAGGGGTTGTTGTCCCCCAAAAAGTTGGTTAATGGGGACTGTGGTATGGATTCAGCACCAATGGGGGGAGGAATAGTGATCCGTGGGGTCAGGGAGGTATTCGAGGGGTTGGTCTCCAAGTATATGCGGATCCCATGCGTGTTCTGAGCGTGCTGCAGAAGGAACCAGGCGTTGGTAAAGGGCTGTTTGCACGTCGTGCATATGTAACTCGAAGGTTCATCTCTACCTGCAACCAAACAGAAAACAACAAAGATCTTTATTTACGTCTCATTCTAAAACCTCTGCAGGTCTTTACCACAACACTTGTGCCATAGTGGTAGAAATTTAGCCCTGCTAAATAAATAACCCCCTAAAACCAGATCTGAATTGATGGAAAATGAGACATATGGTCAAGAATGATTACATGTTGCAAAGAACAAACTTTGAGGTATCTGACACCTCTCTAAATTTGCCTTGCACTTTGTGCAATGGGCATTGTCGTGTGCCCATCATGCTGTCACATGAACAGGGCAACTCATAGTTAACAGAGCTTTGACAAGTGCATTTTCATACTGCTCCACAAAGGGCTGGCGCAGTGTGAACATTACATTTCCCATTTCAGCTTGTCTTTAATCTTCGCTTTTCACAAATGGCTGACTCATTTTAGAAGTATAATGCAAGGCAAGAACACTAAACTGGGAAACCCTCCAAGCACCAAGACTGTCCAAGGATGCTGGAGTAATATGCCACCAAATTGGAAAAGTACAATTTAAACTGTGATTTAGGGGACTCTCATCACTATAAAACAAATAAACTTAAGTTGTCTCCTCAAAGAAACAACAAAAAAAAAAAAAAATGAGAGAGGAGGGTCTGGGTTGGGGGGGAAGGGGGAGCACACATCAAGATAAATGGTTTCAAATAAGGAGTGAAAACACTGCCTGTGATTTAAGAGGCTGTGGGGGGAAAAAGTGCACCGGTGTGAGCGTTAAAGTCTGTGGCATTTAAAACAGCTCAAGGGTATTATTTACTGTTCCATTAAGAATTTCTCAAGATTGTTTTTCTTACTTCCTCTCACGTTTTTATCTTATTCTATAGTTACACTTCCTGGAAAGCCCCCTCCCCCTTAATGACGTCATAGTGAATCACTGCTTTTCTGAGAGCAAGTTTGATTACAAAAAAATGTCTCACCAGTGAATTAATTGCACAATTTCTCTGATAACAATTTTATTCTTCATTCTACAGTTTTAATTATATAATTAAATACAAGAAAGTTAAATGTGTGAAGTTTGCATACACTCTGGGTTCAGGTAAAGTATAAACAGTATCAGTTCTCGGATCAGAGGATGTGTTAAAAAGTGGCTCCTGTGCTTGGTGCGGCTCTGGAGCTTTAAATATACATGACTAATTGATGCTACAACTTCACCGTTACATCGGTTCCGCCATGCAAAGGGGACTCATTACCATGGCAGCACAAACAAGCCAAGTGTACTGAGTATACAGTGAAAAAGGATGCTAAACCATCTCTGCTGTACTCCTGGGGCACTGGTGTAAAAAAAAAAAAAAAAAATCTACAAAGTCGAAATGGTAATTGTGCACTAGGAAATGAGTTTCATTTATTTATTTAATGAAAGCTTGCTGTTCTGACCTAATGCAGCAATTTAGGATACGCAGGAAAACATATGCTGCTGTAATTGTTCAGGTTTTTGATTTCTGGCTGTGCTTTGTGTACCTTTATGAGTGTTTTCATGTATATGTATGTGTGCGAGAGTGAGCAACTGCTGAGAGAACAATGGGGCGGCAGTCACACACAGGGCTCGGAAAAGCTGGGACTAGGAAGCCCTCATGGGTGTCTATTTCAATCATGGCCATTGTGAAGGATCAAAAAGAGCAGAGAGAATGAATGGTTAGTATCTGTTCTAGCATTCCTTTACATGCTGCCGAAAAGCAATGCTAAACAGTGGAGTGTGTTTTCATCTGAAAGAAACAGAGACAAGGGATTATATACAGCAATAGCCTGAAGCTTCATCTTATTGGTATACTGAAATGCAACATTTCATCAAGGAATTTGAATAGTAAGCACACAAAAATGTAAATTACCAAAAAAAAAAAAAAAGAGTAGTGCTATGCTCATTTAAAAAAATTCAAAACTGCCACATTAACATAAAAAAAATGAATAAATAAAAAAAACACCTGTAAATGCTAAAATGTGACGTTTTCTTCTGCAGGTACCATAGCATCCTTCTGCACTTAGAGAAATACCATCATCATTAGTTTAACCTTCATGTTCTGTTTGGGGTCTGAGACTCCAATGCCCTTTAATAATAAAAAAAAAAAACACATTTAGCATTTACATATGTTGATTCTGAATGACTTTCCTAACCTAATAAAATCTCATTATAAACAAATATTTTAAACATCTTCTATGAAAAATCAGAAATTCTGTCTCTGATACCACGGGTACAAAACATGTTTTAATGAAAAAAATGTTCACATACACAATTCTAGAAAAAATAATGCAAACATTTATATATATATATATATATGGGTTTTGATTAGCTCAGAGAAACATAATTTACAATAATAATAATTTAAAGGGGGAGGCTAAATTTCAATTGAGTTTCTTACATTAACCATTTGAGACCTCAAATATAAAGCATGAACAGTCACTCTTAACAGAACATGAGGGTTAAAACAAAAATCTTCTATTGGATGATATGCATTAGCTGATATATGACATGTCGATTTTTTTTTTTTTTCAGTCAATGTCCTTTATCAAAAAAACTTTAAAAGATAAACATTTACAAACACTTAAATGCATTTTAAAGGTTCGCTTGGAGGGGGTGGGGAGGGGGGGTGTATTATTATGTGGCTGATGTGCATTCATAAGAACATCTGTTTACCTCTACCCTTGTCCTGTAAAGCCTTTGACTTAATTACAGCGGACAGAGCATAAGCTCCAGCACAATGGCCATCTTCCCCCAGCCTCTCAAGACCTACATATATGCATACACACATAAAACACACACACACAGACCTCCAACCTCCTCTTTTTGTTTTATGGCAGATGCATTCAAAGACTAATGCTCCATGTAAAGAAAGCCTAGAAAACAAGTAACGTCTGTGTTTACCAGGCACTGTTCTTTTCCTCTGTGTGTGTGTGTGTGTGTGAGAGAGAGAGATAGAGAGAAAGAGAGAGAGAGCCTTTCTCTATGCTAACAACCGGGGCGTAAAACATAGGCTACTGTACTAGCTGATCCTTTTGCAGACAAACAGAAGTCATCAGGGGGCCGAATGTTCATTTCTGCCCCACAATTAAGACGAATCAATGGTCGCTGCCTGAAATGGTATTTGTGGCCGTGCTGAAGGGACTCGGGCGTGAGTTTATTGAGAAGTGTTCAGCGCCTGCACTCCCGAGGGGATTGGAGTCCGACGCAGATGGCAAATAAAGTATGCAGCCCGAGGCGAGAGCACATTATGCTAATTCTAATGTCAGCTGTACTTTAATATACAGCTCTATTTAATCACCCTATTATTTCACATTTCCATATGAAAAAAGGAAGAGAGAGGCAGAGAGGGGGAGAGAGGGAGAGAAAACCTGCAGCACTTCTCCTGCTACCAACACTGAGTGTGCTCAGGTTTAGGTGGATGTATCCACGGATTTTGCGTCGGCATGGGGCGCTGTAGCTGTTCGCTATCGGATTTTGTATCACCACACGTTTGCACACATTCATACCTAACATAAACCATAATGAATCATATACACTTAATGATCACAAAACACACATTTATACAGGTAGTATTTTCCAAAATGATGATACATAAATAATAAATGTATCTAATACTAGCTAATGCAATAATTAATAGTTAAGCGTTATCTTTATACATGCACATAAAAACACACTCATGAATGCATAAAATGCATGCATGCATACAGAAATAAGAATATATAACATAAGCATAATGTGTTTGAAAATTATGTGATTTGATTGGATTCTAAGTAAGGACTTGTTTTGAATTTTATTAATTGAATTTTATAAATATTTATATTTTTAATTTACATTTTTTTATATCAGCAGAAAGTGTCACATAAAAAAAAATCTATTCAAATAAATAAATAAATATAAATATATATATATATATATATTACACACACACAAATAAATATGTATATATTATGTAATATAAAACAATACTTCTGAATAGCATGCATTAATAAATCTAAATTTTTAAAAAAATTAGTAAGTAAAAATAATAATAATAATTTGGGTGTTAGTTTTTACATGCACCAATATGTACACATTTACCTTTACAAATACAAAAAGAGCACCACAAATACATTAAACATGACCTATAACTTAGACTTCCACACAGAGACATTTACTGATGTCTTTTTTTTTTTTTTTTTTGCATTGTTGCAATTAATTCTGACATCTCAGATTTCTCTGATTTCGAAATGAAAGGACCGAATTGCAGCCTGCCCATTCTCCTGATAAGTTTGGAGTGATTAGTTTCTCATGCTGAGCACTGGCTGATTCTATTTTCAATTAGATATTCCCAACGAGGCCCAGCTGCCGGGCGGGAGAGGAGAACGAGGACAGTATTGTGTGAAAGTGTGTGTCATCGGCAGTATCAGTCGTGCATGCAGACCCCAATTCAATTAAAGAGAAATTATCACTAATAACAATCGTGGCTCTCCGCACACATCGACTTAAACGGCATGCAAATGCCGGGCTTTAAGACACATTAACTGAAAAATAAAAAGATGACAGTTAATAGGTTTCAGCTTTGCACTGAGAGGTACAATGAGCCACTTTAGCTTTCATCCTGAAAATGAGGGGGGGGGGATACAAGATGAACAAAAATTATTCAACATGCATTCTCTGCTGTTCTCACATTTTATTTTACAGTTCACAGTCAGTGTCGCAAATTTACCATGACGATTATTTTGTGGTAGTCGTTAAAATCAAGGCCAATGCATGATTGTAAATTACACCTGAAGACGTGCTCGGTGAACGGATTGTCGTTTGTTGTTCACACCATTAACGAGATTAAAAATAAACCCTGAATCATTATATCATATAATTTACAATGGATAAAGAAAAAGACACAGATAATTAAAGAAAAAAAGATATTTGCTTCATTTGCCATATATTGTCACATAGTTTATGTAATTTGCTTTGAAAGGGCAGTGTGTGTGTGTGTGTGTGTGTGTGTGTGTGTGTGTGTGTGTGTGTGTGTGTGTGTGTGTGTGTGTGTGTGTGTGTGTGTGTGTGTGTGCGAGACACAACCAGATTGTCTTGCAAGGACAAAGGAGCAAAAATCTCCAGGAATTTGAGATTTTTGACACAATAAAGGCGGGTTATAAATTGACAGGAAGGGGGGAGTAAAGGGATATACCATCTTTTAATGAGGTGCTCATTTGCTGACAGTGGTTTTCACTATAGGGACTTCATTTAGGCTGTCATTAAGTTATTATCTAGCGTAAAGAATTTTGCCGTCCTGTAAGTAGCGTGTTGGGTCTGGAAGCTTTTCTCTCTCTATTAGTGGAAGCGTGCCGCGCTGGCCTGGACCGCTGCCTGTGTTTTGTTTGGCTGTGGTTCACACACAGCTTTGGCAGGGGGCTTCTTGGATGGCTTACAGAGGAAAGAGGGAAAAGCGCGCGCAAGAAAGAAAGGGAGAGCGAGAAACTAGCTCACTCGTGCACGGTAGCTTTTCTGGGCCCATGAGGGAGTCCGGTGTCCCATTTTTCGGCATTTACAGTTACGCCATCCAAATTTCCAACAGAAACTACAGTCATAGTACAGTAAAGACAGATCCAGAGACAGTTACACCGCTGACCGAGACGCCTTTGAGACATAAGTGCTTCATCATGGCTGTCTGGAAACAATTTTCAGCTTAAAACAGAAATAAAATGAAGCTGCTGAATAGTGAAAAATTACTATAATTGTTAATAAGAACAGGTTAAGGGTACTTGTTGAAAAAGCGTAGAAAAAGCATTTAAGAGCACTGTGATGTGCTAAATTTGGCACCTTGGAATTATGGGTAATTTTTTGTTAGAGTGTAACATTAAGATCACATCCTAGACTAAACCGAACTGTTCCTTCCTATTCCATGAATTTCATAAAAAAAAACCTAAAAAAAACCCTTCAGTACATCAGATGCATGTAATTCTGTGGATGCTCCAAAGCGAGACAACCTGGACTTATTACGGTTGTTTAGAGTAAGGCGCTGGGCTTATGAGGAGGCCCTGCCTCATGCGAACGTCTTCTGAGACCTCTCTAATCAGCTTCACCTTCATCTCTATCCCGGCATGTTCTCCTAGAATTTTTTTTTTTTAATATTGATTAAGTGTAGTCTGGTCCTTAATGATAATTTAGAGGGACTAAACTCCACAGGCCTCAGGATGACTATTCCGTTGAACGATTATTAGTGTGGACACCCTGCTCGAAAATTAAGTTAGATTCTCCTCGGATAGATATGCAGAGCGACGCATGTCCCATTAATTAGGACTCAAGCTGCTGTTTTGCGGAGCAGAGACGGGTCTCGTGAAACATGGCGGCAGCCTCATTCAACCGCGGCGTCTGGCTGCAAAGCACTGCGCAGCTGAGTGTAAAGAATCGCCACACGTCTCTATTCAAGCACATGAACGCATCAAACAGAGATGCAATTGTGAGGCAAAATAGTTGTTTATCTGAATCTACGGAGGGAGAGCTAGAGGGAAAAAAGAAGCAAATTAGAGTCCCTTGCGACAACAGGGGAATAATACATGGATACTTAAACGACACAGCACGTCACCTCACGCTAAACGCTATACGGTATGAAAGCAAGACTCGTGAGGTAAAACAACAAAATGAGACTGTAAACATTGGTAGAACTAAGATGATGTTATGGCTGCAGGATTGCGACACTACGGCTAGTCTCCCTTTGAGGAAGGCAGGGTGCGGGATAAGCCTGTAAATGAGGGCCGCGTGCATACAGTAACGCCAGTCTCTTGTGTGATGAATGCCATTGTACTGTAAGGAAGAGGTGGGTGGTGCAGACAGAAAGGGGGGGGGGGATGAGAGAGCCGCACGGCATTGTGGGTCTCCCCTGCTGTTCCTCCCTGGAGTACTGTGATGTGTGCTCTTCAAAAGGGCTCCTGTCACTGTCACTGCTTCATTTAAAGTCAGACTCCCCTGAATTTGCATCTTGCAACGTCTTACAGGACGTGCCATATGCCGTCCAAAAAAGACAATGCTCACAAATAAATTGGCATCCCCTCCCCCATCTCTCTCCGGCTCAGAAAAACAACATCTGAGGATGCGAGAGGATGTTGTTTAAAAGAAGGCACACAACAAAATCCAGCCACCGTCTGTAACAAACCAAACAACAAAACACCACCTCAGGTTCAGGGAGAAAATCTGGTTTTAAAAAAAAGTTGTTTTTTTTTATAATGCCGGTCTTTATATCCGTATGAGGTGTGAGCGAGAGAAGCTGGTTAACACCGTTTCGCGGTGCAGATCTGAGAAGAAATATTCAGCAGTGTTAATTTAGCTGGGTTTCCGTGTACCGGAATCCTCTCAGGAGCGTGCGCTGGCCCCGAGCGGAGACTTCATACCTCACAGCCCAGTCGGAAAGTGCAATAACGAATAAAAATGCTCATTACCGAATGATTTCAGTTTTCTCTCTGATTCAATTTGCAGTAATTACTGTGGCCTGCGCTAATAAAAACTGCTACAAAACGCGAAGGTCAACTACCAGTTAGGCGTGTTCATTTTCATCTCAATGTATTCATCCTCTGCGCCTAATGGCCCAATTTTCTCCCCTCGCTCTTCAATAAATATTGCTGGAATTACAGGTTAAATAGCTAAATTAAATCATGGCTATTATGGAAGGCTGCACCATTCGGTGAGGGAAACAGGTTTACCTCTGGATCTACAATTGCTGGGGAAGTGCCAATCAGTAGACAGTTTACGATTAATGTCAACTGTGTCAAGGCCATCAAATTACAGCGTTCATTCCCAGCTCGGCGCCCTGTGCACTGTGAAATACGAGAAACGTATGCAAATTCCTTATTACGGCAAATTCAAAAGGTTATGTGCTGGAACAGATTAGGCTTTTAAACAAACTAGATTACAGATAACTTGGATGAAAAGGACCCAAACATCTGATCTGGTTTTTGAGGAGGAATTGTGTTAAGGTCAAGCTTTTAAATACTTCGCTCAAAGTTATTAGATTACTGGAGGAAAAAAAGACCAAGACGATGATGGTCGAGATGCGCAGTGAAAGGTTTAATTGCCAGCAACTGGGTCTTGGAGGTGTTTTTTAATTGCTTGGGATGAATTTTGTTCCATCTGATTACCCAGCATACTCTAATGACCAGGGCTACTTATGACAACTGCAAGAGGTACAGGCTGATATTGAGGCTGGGAGGTAATTTGTGTAATGACTGCAGAGACCGAGAGTGAAGAGCAACTGATTTGGTACCTTCATTCATTCCGGGCTTTCTTACTGGAGCACTAGGCAGTCTGTTTGTGAAGAGTCCCCTCATTATCCGTCCTCTCGCCCCTTAACGTTTAATTAATATCTTAACCTTTGGAGTTATTTTTGGGAGACTCTGTCTTTTCATGCTGGAGATGAGCAAAGGGAAGAAGGAGAAAAAAATTGGTCACATGGGACTGCAAATCCCACTTCAAAACTGGACATCCTGTTAACCAGGACTTACTCAGATAACCTTGGAATTTCCAGAGCGTTAGAAGTCTCCCTTTCTGAGCCAGAGTCATCTCTCTTTGAACTGCCTGGAGTTTTTCACACACTGGAGTTCTTAAATTATTAAGTTCAAGATTATATTCCTTGTATTTCATGGTACCTGCAGACTAGGGGATTGAGTTCCTGCTAACAGACTAGCTCTCTTCAGTGCTTCGCTGCGTTAACGTCTTCCTGTGAGAGGACTGAAAAACAAGAAACAGAGAAGGAAAACACAAAAACAAGTACTCCGTGTTGGAGATCGATTGCTCAAAATGCCATGAAGTAGGCGGCGCAGGACGAGAGAGCCCGCCGCGTGAGCTAGAGTGGACCTGGGAGACTAAGCCAGACCTGACAGCCCGCTTCTGGGCCTGGGGTGTCGGAGCGCTCCACATTTGATAGAGTCAATGTCACGACAAACTGATTTGCATTTAGAACAAAGATGACATGAGCCCAAGGCACGGGGTGCCTC
Source organism: Scardinius erythrophthalmus (assembly GCF_964197995.2). NCBI lineage: Eukaryota > Metazoa > Chordata > Actinopteri > Cypriniformes > Leuciscidae > Scardinius > Scardinius erythrophthalmus. The sequence goes on from NC_138239.1 coordinate 21,960,662, forward strand.
CCTCCCGTCCGCCCAGCTTGTGGAAAGTTTCCTGACATTTCTTGCATTATTAAGCCAGGGGCTTCATTACCATGTGTGTGATCTGGGAGTCTCCCAGGCCTTTAATTCCTCACCTTGAATTGCTAATGTCTTGTTTATGACTATCATGGCAAATCGGAGGCAACAATTACATGCAAATCAGTCCCAGCACATTGTGCTGCTGCGAACAAAGCTGTGGAGAGCCAGCACTGCGCCTGCCCCCGGTTTCCCCTTCGTTCGGAGGAACGCTTCACGCTTTCACGCACGTGACGTACGCTTGTAGGAAAAGCTACACCTGCTCCGAAAGCCTCAGAAAGGAGAGATAATCGGGAACTAGTGCCGTAAAGAGAAGCGGCGCCCTTATCCGCAAAGTTACGCATCTCGGAGAGTGCTCAGTGGGGACAGCGCTGTCTGCCACAAAGACAGTGGGCAGATCTGAGGGGAAGAGATAGCATTCAGCAGGGGAACAGGGAATCATGGGTGATTTACTAAGTGTAAATGAGGCAAAGGAATCTAGAAGCAGCTGTTTTTTTTACAGCCTGCTTGACATACTAGTGCAGACCTGGACTGGACAGCGCACAGCCATTTCCCACAGCTAACATCTGCTTTACATTCTCTGCCTCCGATCTGCCAAATCCCCAACTGGACAGGTTGAGTTCAAGAGGATAAACACACTTCAGCAGTTTGGACAACACTACTTCACTACTTTTCGCCTACTTTTTCTCCCTATTTTTCCTTCTTTCTGTCAATTACATGTCACATCTTGTCTTTAATTTGCCATTATCACCAATTTTATTTATAAGCAGATGTGAGAGACGGGACTGGAAATGATGGGGAGAAAGGGGGTCACCATGCAAGAATAAAGTCTTTTTAATCAGTAGCCTTTGACTTGTTTTTAGATATTTTAACTGGAAAAATTCACAAATCCTTGTTAAGAATATATTTTTTTGCTGTGCACAAGCCGGTTTCAATCTGGCATCTGCCACATAAGCCACATGGCTAAAGTTTGTGCGCTAACCGCAAGGTTACCTAAACTTTTTTTTTCTACTTATCAGCAAAAGGAAAATCAAGTTTGAGTTTGCAACTAAGAGAGTTCTCAAACACGTTCACCACGGGTGATTAGCCATTTCGACTTGTGCTTAAGGTGGAGCGTGGAGCCCTTGCAAAATGCCAAAACCTCTACTCCCATAAACCAACACAAACGTCCATTATCCTGTCATAATTTCACGCAAAGGATGTTATTTATATTCATCTCTGACAGGAAAAGTGTGTGACCGTGAGAACTGACATTTATATGACTGTCTGTGTAAAAGCTTTTCCCCTGACTGACAAAGACGTGCTCTCCTCTCCTTCTGCTGCATGGAGCGAAATCCGGGTGCATGTGGCAGCGCCGTGGCCCATCTCCTCACGTGAGATTAGGGGAGGCAGGGATTAGGCAGGTTGGGAGGGGGTACGGAGCTGAAGGGTTACTGGCATTATTTCTTATGAATTTAAACGAACGCTGAGCAGCTTAGTAAAATCAGAATGAATTAAATTCATTAACTCACTCAGTGACAGCAAAGTGGCAAGGCGGAGAGAAGAATTAACAATTTCTCTCCAATGAGGTCATGTCATTCCAAAACAGGCCAGCGGTAGATAGGCGGGGAGCGTGTGCGAGTGTGGGTCAGAACTTTGAACATCATGTCAGGAAACCGTGGCTTGCTGGGTCACTGTCAAGCAGAGGGAGCTAGAGGAGAACAGAAGGTCTCATCTCCCTTCATCCTCTCTGCGGACGAGGGAAAGGTGGATGTCAAACTGTCATTACCAGTCCACTGGATTTACTCCCTCTGGAGAACATCAGCTTTTAAATAAGGCTTTAAAATTACCATAAGTGTGCCCGCGTGGAATTGTGGCCATGTGTGTGCGACAGTGTGGAAAAAGGTAGATGCTTTCAGTAGTTTCTGGATGAGGAACCAGAGCTAATGCGGAAGGCCTATGTCAGCAGCTCTGTGTATGAAAGCCTGTGTCATGTTAACAAATTAAAAGGATTAGAGGTGAATGGGACAGACATGGCTTAACACCTGCATCAGGCTGGTCAGCACTGGGAAATAGGGGGGAGGTAGGAAGTGGGCAGCTTTTAGATGAGATTGGGGGAGGGGGGGCAATCTAAACCCCCTAATCCTGCTACACAGGTCTTAAATAGCACCAGCCTCACCTGCTTGTACCTGCCTTAAAATGCAAGAGAGAACTTCTCAGAATTCCAAATGTTGTGAGTTTAAAACACAAGAATAAAATCACTAGAAAATATCTCCAAGCAAATAAATGCAAAACAGAGGTACAAACAGGGTTATAGGTAAAATCCAGAATTGAAGATCAAATTTGAATTGCACTGGCCACGCCTTACTGGAAGTTGAATTAGCTGAATGACAGGAAGAAGAATTTACTGAATTACAGTTATTTAAAAAAATCAACAATAACAACAACAACATAGCTAGTTCATTGTGGGAAATAATGTGTTCTCCCACCCTGGTAAACAAATATCCATCCGTCCATCTGTCCTTCCTGTTCTTTTCTGTTAACCAGGCTTGAAGAAAACTTTATTTATATTAGCCATATATATATATATATATATATATATATATATATATATATATATATATATATATAAAATTGAAATTCAGTAAATTATTCACAGAATTTCTTGAAACTTCAAATAATTTTAATTGTTCTTCCTTCCATTCAATTTGCAATTCTGCTTTCCTCTATTAAATTTCAGAAAAATGAAATAACATTCTCGTTCAGTTCTGAATGCTGCACAACTCTGGACACTAAATCAAACAAAAACATCACAAGTGACTGGCAAGGTAATTATAGATAATCTCATCCATTTAGTGAGTATTAAAATTTTTAATAATTGTTAAATCATGGTCTAAATGTTTAAAGCGAGGATGTTTGTTTTGTGCCACTCATGTCATGTTTTTGTCTACCCGGGCACGTACCATGTTTTTTGCATCAGTGCCATGACTGGTGCTTCCACTGTGAACGCAGCATAAGCCTGATTTGCACGGGACTACAAACCAACAGATTTTTGGACAGCCTCTTCAGTCTGCCCCCATGCCAGAGTGAGAGGGTCCAAAGTGTACAGGCCCAAGAGGGAGCATACCCACATGATATGCTTATTGGCTAAACTCTCTCTATGATGTAACAAATCTCCAGTCGTTTGGAGCCCAGGCACTGCCATTACATCTACACAGAAACCTGTAAAATGTATATATATTCATAAAAAAATAAAAAATAATCAATAAATGTATTAATTAATAAAAGTAATGAATGATTTTATCAAGAATACCCTGCAGTAAATACAAAACTGCGCTCTCATTCACTAAAATAACTAAAATCAGAGAATGCAAATCTCAAACATTTCTCATCAAATTCTTCCAAGACCAAATTATCTAGCCTATGCAAATCAAATCAGATTTATGGCTACTGTATAGCAACAATTGTTTCATTTCTTATTCTATTTTTATTTCTCCTATAGGAATATTTTGGGAAAATGTATGAGACAAAAATGATACATAACTGCAAGAGCTATATAAAAAACAACAACTCTGAACTATATAAAAGTGGTTTCAAGAAGTAAAAAAGGAACTTGTGAAACTTTTGTGCTATATATAGGCAGAGATTTATAGAAAAATTACTTTCTGACTGGCTATTGCAATTGTCAGACTAATGTATGAGGAAGGTGACTCAAACATCTGCCTCACTGATCGGTCTGTCTAAACACTTTACACTTGGCCTCAGTAGTGGGTGTCTCCCACGGCAGAGCAAAAATTAGGTTTTGGCTTGTGGTTGGGCACCTTTATTTACCCAGCAGTTAGGTGCAGAGATGCCAGCTTGGGTGAAATTCGAGAGAAGTTTGAGAGGCATTTTGTGGCTTGGATGAGGCCAGGTGATGCTTGCATCCTAAAAAATAAGCAAGATATCATGTGAGGCATAATCAGACTCTAACAGAACCTAAATCGCTTCAAAAAATAGACAGCGTGTTGGAAGCATTTGCTTTACTACTGTTAATGCACTTACTCTCTTACTGAAAAAACAAACAAACTCTTCATTATCTTTCAGATGAAGTGTATTAGCAAAAAAGAAAATCATGTGAGGAGGGTACTTATAAGTAAAAAATACTAATAAATGGATTAAATAATATCTTATTTAAGTTAAAAAAAAATGGCAAAAGTTGTAGCTTGTGTTATGGTCAGTCTGGAGTACCTAACTAAATACTTTAAGCTGTAGAAAGTTGATGTCAGAGATTTTTTTTTTCCCTGAAAGGCACATAGAAAATGTCCCTCTTATCTGACAATAACATCTGATAGTTACATTTGATATGCAATCTGACAACTTTGAGGAACTTCTGTCATTGTCATATGTCTGTCATTCATAAGTGTCTAATTCGTGTGCCTGATTTTGCCGATATTTTGTTGATGCTGGAACGACATTCCAAATGAAAATTTTATCCTAACCATATCCCTACCCCTAAACTCAACCCTACCCATAAGTTATCCCTAAAATCAGAGGGAAATGATAGGTGAATAACACTGACGTAGAAGCACCTAACCCTGGTTGTAAGCCTAAACAACATAGATGTTGATCCAGGAACATGTTGCACTTGGTGAAATCAGGCTCTGCGTCTAATTCAGCTACGTGGTATAAGTTCCAGAACGTGTAACATAACTTACAGCACCATTAAAACCTTTAGCAGTCAACGGGACGCCCTCATAAGTATATGCGAACAAACCCATGAGTGTGTTTATGGGGATTGGGAGGCAGCGTCCGTGCGCTCTGGCCAAGGTCTCTGTGTTTACAATGCTCTTCCAGGACACAGCGCACAGGTTCTCTCTGTCTTAGCAGATTCAGACCAGACATGGGTTAGAGTGGGAATCCAGGGGCTGGAGAAAGGGGGAGGATGTGTGTCCTCTATCATAAACGGCCCTTATAAGGGCCTGATCACACGCGAGCTGCACCTGATGGACTGCACGGAGACAGGGGCAGCTGAGGCTGTTGGACCGCATGAGTGGTGAAAACCCACGCACACACGCAGACACATTTGCACGAACAAAAAACACATGACCTGTGCGAGAGGTGCTTCCTATCATCAGGCAGTCGGGAGTGTGAAAGGCTCGCTTTAACAAGCACCTGTAAAATGTAATCAGGCGTACCAAATGCACCCAATAATCGCGCCAGCCATTGTGTCCCGGCCCACTCTGTACTTCAGACCAGGGAGGAACGGCTTGCAATAACGTACTAATTGCACAAGCACTTGATTTCCGTGGCACTCGGCTGCACTGCAACTGAATGTAAATGTTATTTTAGAGCAGCACACACGCACACACACACAAAAAGACTGTAACTAAAGCCTTTTTGCAAACTGTATGAAATATTTAAATCACTGAGCCAGACCAAACACGGAGGATGATGTAGCTGCAATTAGCAAACAAAACAGAGGTTTGTGTACTGACAGACCGAGAGTTTTTAAAACGCATGCTCGAAGGGGGGCAGGTCTGCCTTATCCAGGCAATGTTTGGTGTCCCTGTCTGGAGAGCATTCAGCTAGACAAAATAATAAGAGAAATTTGGTGCTCCAGTCAGCATAAACAAAGTACCCCTCCCTGTCAGCACAAAGAAAACATTTTCCCACATGATTATTATAACCGTGAGTCGAAGTTGTAAAATGGCCCCGATGTCAAAGAGATGATGATAATCACATGACTCTCAGCGGTATGAACCCTGGCATGCTCAGCGTGTCAAACCACACACTTGAAAATGCTCTTTGTGAGTGTGATTTTAACTCTTTGCGACCAATTATTTTTCCCTGACAAAAAAAAGTCTCTCAAAATGGAAAGCTTGATTACAGGAGCCGTGAGCTGCTCTCCTTCTGTTTAATTCCCAAGCGAAAAAGGGGACTGGAAAAAAAATGCTTAAAAAAAAAAAAAAAAACAAGAAAAGAGCACAGCCGAAAGTAATGCTGGAAAAAACATGTCAGAGACTGTAAATGGAGTAAAGGGTGGTGGTAGTGGGGGGTATGGCATTCACACAGTACGCCTGTCTCCAGTATAACTGAAACCAGGCCCTCTCCCATAACCAGTCCAATCTGTTTTCATTTGCCAGAAACAGAGCTCCTTGAACGCCCCCTTCTCTCCTCCCAAAACCCGGTTCTCAACGAAGGAAGGACTTTAAATATCAACTCCTCACTTCTCACTGGTCGCCCATTGACACTCTAGCACATTATGATTATTGGAACTGAATTCAAAGAGATTGTTTGTTCTGATATACCTGATAAATACACTAGTAATACTCTGAGACTCTGAAAAATCGAATTAATTTGGTAAATCTTAAACTAACAGATCAACGTGTCATAATTTACTCACCCTCAGTCATTCTTAACCTGTATGACTTACTTTCTTCTGTGAAACATAAAAATATATATTTAAAAAATGTAGTATTGTACCCCCTTGACTTTCATTAAATAGACAAAAACAATTTAACCATTTCTCACAAAGTCTTCGTTTATGATCGACAGAAGAAAGTAAGTCATTCAGGTATGAAACAACTTGAAAATAATTTACTACTATTCTAGCTTAGGCTGAAAATGTGTTTTCAACTTGGATTAGCATTAAAAACAGCTTGTATTACATCTTATGACGGTCAAGCTGGCTTTTGAAATATGTTTGTTGGTCAACCAGCTAAAGACCAGCTAGAAATCAGATAGCATATTGCAAAACATTGTTATCCGCCTAAGGATAAGACGTGTTGAATAGCTTTAATCAATACCCCTCACTTTGTGCGCAAGTCAAATTAGTAGATAAAAAGTACAGTGCGGATTTAGCAAATGAGAAGGTAAACCTGCTGAAACATTTAACTAGGTTGCCCAACTCCATGCCATCAAGGAGAGCTGGAACAGAGGCAGTCTGACACTAGAAAACTGGAAAATGCTCACTGTCAAAGAGAGCAATGGTTCCTGGCACTGTCTCAGCAGAGAGGAAAAAATGGACTTAAAAAAAATTGCATTAGCTGAGCTATTCATTTCATTTGAGAGAATTTACATCATTGCCTGGGAACAATGTCGCAAAAAGAGCCAAAACGGACCGTCTACCCATGATTCCAGCTCTGTTATGGTTGAGAGTGGCCCTGAAATAATGTCAAAGTGTCTCAAACACCCAAAGAGAACTGTAAGAAAAGAGACAGAGAAAAAAGGCATTGTGCACACTGAAAGGATAATGATTCATTCTCGTTTAGTCCACAAAACCGGAAATTAGTAAAAGCCGAGCGATTTCTGCCAGTGCAACCCTTGGATTTTAGAGGGGAATCCACATGCATGTTATTGCTCTGGCGGGTTATTGATCGTGAGCAGACACTTGTGCGGTCTGCCGAGGAGTCCTTCAGAGGTGCAGAAGGAGCACAGAACGGAGGCCAGGCGGGTCTTGGGAGCCAAAGCAGCAAGGGAAGATGGGGGCCTGTGTGAGCGAATTAATTACACGTGCATTTTTGGATGGCGTATACCATAATGAGCCCCAGCTGGTCCAGGCATCCAACTCCCTTTAAATGTAACTATAAAAAGCTGGGCATTCAACAATCCTTTCACAAAGAGAGCAGGGCACTATAAAAGGTCCCTGTGATGTGTGTGCAGAAATGTGCAGGGGGCAGGCAGGGAGCCGTGCCAGCTGGGATGGCCAGGCGCACATTTTAGACGTCGAGGGTTGTAATTGCACAGATAACACCGGCTTGACAAGGGCACTCAAAATCATGGGCTGGTTGACGTGGGTTAAAGTGATGATGATCTGTGAATCAACACCAAAAACTGATTAACAGGGAAATGTATTGTAAGGTCATTGTGAAAAACTTAGCTAGCTGAACATTAAATAAAAGGTCTGCTTAGTTTTACTGACCGACTTCACACCACTCATTTCGCACCTCAGGTTTAAACAGGGTTGATTGATATCACTACCATCTGAGGACGAGGTCGATTACCTTCCGCTTTATTTCAGCTTTGCTGATTAACTTTTATGATGCTCATTTAGCCTTGCGATTCTTATCTGATTTCTTGGCCCAACTGAGCAGAGAGAGAGAGAGAGAGAGAGAGAGAGAGAGAGAGAGAGAGAGAGAGAGAGAGAGAGAGAGAGAGAGAGAGAGAGAGAGAGAGAGAGAGAGAGAGAGAGAGAGAGAGAGAGAGAGAGAGAGAGAGAGAGAGAGAGAGAGAGAGAGAGAGAGAGAGAGAGAGAGAGAGAGAGAGAGAGAGAGAGGGTGCCACTGAGGGAAGCGATGTTTGGAATAGCGAAAAGAGAGAGAAAGTTGACTCTCCAGTCCCAATTAAACTGGGCTGATGCACTGGCCTCCGTTTAATTTAATTTCACATGCTACCTCTCACTTTCAAATTAGGCAGATGGCCAAAGTTCCGCCAGAGGCGAAATTCCACATGGCATCCTCTTTCAACAACAGGGGCCACAGACTGCGGACGGAGCGATGCTCCCAGCCGGGGGTCTACAGATCTCTCCCGACCAAGACATGGCCACCTGGGACATAAGACAATTCTGCACATAAAGGCATGGCATAAAGACCTAGAGGTAAGTGAACAGGGTGGCCTAACACAACAACTGCCTAACTGTCCATGTGAAAATAATGCTTTTCTAAGAAAACTCTGGCCTAATTAAGAGGCTAGAGAGGGTAACTAAACAAAAGTGGCTCAATTAACTGAAAGAAATGCCTTTCATCTTCAATTTTTCCTTCAAGTCATGCCAGGTGCATTAACACCTTTCCATACAGACAACAGGGGTGCCATCTTAAAATAACAAGACTCTCTCCTCTACTCCACTCAACTGCCACAAGCAATTTCACTGGATTAACCGACGGGTTTCTCTGGTGGCTTTGAGTGCTGAAGAAAGTGATTTATTTTCCTGCTTCTAATCAGAAGGACGTGTATTAAAGCACAATAAGTGACTGCCGTTGGCTGAGGTCCAGCATTGTTTACAGCTAAAAGGTCCTTGAGCTAGCAAATGAATTAGCCTGCCAATGGGTGGTTTTGGCTTTCCAACAGGTTGCAACAACAGCGGCTTTTGTCAAATATGAAATTATCAGAAGGGTGCAGCTATTTGACGATTTTTTGTTTTTCAAATGTTCCAAAAGTAATCCAATTGATTCTAAGCGAAGCAAACACAATCATAGGCAGCCATATTGTTTTAATGGATTAAAGGGGCCACTATTTTTATGGCATTTTGAATGGAATAATTTGATGTGTTTTGTTGAGCTCATTGTGTTTTGATAAAGACAGAGGTTGGATTAAGTGCAAAAGCCTGAGCCTCTGATGAGTAATCGGGGGGAATGTGGGGCTTTGTGAAAGCAGACACTTGCTCTAGTTTCACCACGCTGCCACCCAGACAGTCCTGCAAGTAGAGTAAATAGAAAAGTAACACCAGAATTTACCCGCAGAGGAACAAAATAAACTCTAGAAAGCGACATGTGCCAAACCTAAACAGGACGGAAAGTTTGGAAATGGTTGCAGACTCACCGAACGCCAACTGGTTTGTAATGGTGAAAGGCAAGGGAAAGGGTTAACCTGAGAGCGTCTCGTGAGACGATCGAACGATGCCAGCGCCGTGATCCCCTACTCCAGCCAGCGCTTTGATAGAGCGCTTTCTCTAAACTCCACAGACGAGAGCAATTACTGTAAGAGAAGCATGATTATAGGTCTGCCATATCCACACAGGCCTGGCATTTTGCTGCTTTACATGCCGGGGGTTTCAAAAGAAGAAAGACAGAGGACAGTATAAAGCAAAGGGGAAGAAAGGCAGCAGGGGAAAGAGAGAGACCCTGGGGAACAAATATCAATATTGTAGGATGCATTTCAGCTTAAAGCGGCTAGAGTCATCACTCTGGCAGGGTGGAATGTCTAGGGCCTGCTCTGCGACCGTTAGCATGTGAAATTGGGTAGACTTAAAACCCCCTAAACAAGGGGATCAACACGCATTCGTCAAGCTGTGCCACCCGCCTGCGCACACCAGCACACGCAATCTCCATAGAGCGTTCCGGTCCTTCCGAACGCACTCCGCCACGCTTCCTACCTTCAATAGCAACAAACAGCCCCTCCATAGACTGTCAGTGGGCTTTAATTTCACTCTTAAAAGCTTCTCCCCCACCTCTCCGCATGATCCACAAACTTTGTATTATTCAACCGCTGGCCCCTAATCCTCTCGAGCTAACAGAGGGAAAAATTAGCTTTTGTTAAGTGGTGATTTCTCCTGCTAAATGGCAACACCCTTCTGTGGGAAATATTCCAGGCTTGAGAGGCTTCATTAGACGATTCGGATTTAAACCGGCGAGATGGACTAATTCCCTCAGACGCGCCATGTCAAAAAGCCTGAACGGCCCAGGAGAATGTGCAAACGCTGGGAGGAACCTGCGCTAACCTGGTAATCCCATCCTGTCCACTGCTTTCTACACCCGCCCCATTGTTTGCGGCGCCAATCCACTTTTGCCAAAGCGGCTTTAGAGGGAGGTATACAGGGACTGCCATCTAGGCCTGCTTAGACCCAGCCTGAGGGGCTTACAATACGCTCTCGTCCCCGGCATCTCCCCCGCTTTACAAATTCAAATCTTCATGGAGACTAGTTCACAAAACAAACACTGTCAGTTTGATGGAGCCCCTGTAACGATATGCAAAAGGCGAGCCGGGAAGGTGCTCAGTTTTCCTGAATAGCGCCACAGCTTTCAAACCTGCAGGAGGAGGACAGGGCTAAACAAATGAAGATAAATACGAAATACCATCATATACGTATTTGGTTTTGAAAAGTGGCTTCAACTCTAAAATCTTAAGAGGATTTAAAAACTGTTGGTTACCTTGAATAATTCCGCACGTGTGATGCAGGAGAAATCTGTGTGGAGTATACATCTCTGCTGACAATAAAAGAAGCAGAAAAATAAATAAAACAAAGGACAGCATGAGGGCGAAAGCCACCAGCGTGTGCACAGAGCTTTGCCAGCTCTCACAGTCCAAATTAGTGACAAGTTTATTCCCTGCCTGTGGTCGGGAGAGACTAAAATCCCGCCATACGACAGCCACAAAGTGGCACAGGGACTGTTTGATGTCTTCATGTGGGATATAGTAACCTCTTAAAGCTTGCACACAGTCCAGAGCACACAAGATTACACTCTCACAATTACAGTAGGAGGGCATTGTTTACTTCTTTACAGATTAATGGGAAATCTGTCAGTCCCTCGCCTGTGTCAAAAACGATAAATTATAAAAGTAATTGCAATTCAATTAATTGGAATTCACAGAAATTCATATAACTCTAAATTCTAACTAGAACAAACTTTGAATGTTGGATTGACAAAACCTTGTTTTCAAAGTTTAAAAAAAAAAGGTTTAAAAGCCTTGATAGATATCTGAAGAACACCTATTGAAATGTGTATTTAGTTAACATACTTCGTTATATTTAATAAATTAACATTTGTTGACATTTGTGTACATATATTTTCCAAAATACGTCCTGGGTTGAATTTATTTGAATAGCAATTCAGTTTATTCCTCTTCCTGTCATCCTCCTGCAATTCAACGTCCTTTGTCCAGTTCAGTTCACCAAATCAACTGATAAATTGAAAGGGAACTAAAAATAAAAAAATTGGCCCAACTTTTCTTTCCTAATTTAATAATTTATTTTAACAATATGTCTTTTGTACAATTTAGTTCTTCTTTCTCAAAGAAATCACTTGCTATGACGTTTAAGGTCTCATTGGGTGGATGTAACATGAGCTGGATGATTGACTGGTTATGATTACGCTGCCCTTGAGGGTTTAGCTTCGTTGTAGGTTCTTCTCGGCCATTATCACAACACTGATGGCACACATGGCAGCATTTAGAAAGCGCCAAGCTTCAGGTATGCCAGATCCGTCACACACTCTGTGCATTGCAGCATAGCACTCATATGCTGAGCGTCTGTTGGCTCAAAAACATATCTCTTTGTTTTGGATCCAGCCCCAGAATCCTCATGCTGGTAAAAGTTGTGTTTAATTCTGTCGCTATATCAAAATGACAAGGAGACCACCAGTTTCTGAAAAAAGAAAAGGAGAAAAAGAAACATGCATGCACACTTCTCAGTCTTGCTAGCAAAGGGCATTCACTCTCTCACACACACGCACGCGCACACGGTGTCGTGTGATGCCTTTGCCAAACCACAAGTAAGGGGCCAAAATTCCATAGGCAAATGCTTGAACCCAGCAGGGCTCTGACAAAGGGAAAAGAAAAAGCAGTGGAAAGGTAACGTTAGTGAAAAGTGTACACATTTATGTGCTTAAATTAAGGCAAGTCCCTAAGGACTGAATAAATGGAGCTCATTTCAAAGATAAAATACTGAGTTATAAAAAAACACACACAAGCAAGTAAAAAGACACCGCATTTAGAAACATTTTATCAGGATTTCAAGGAGGAAAAGATCACACAAGCCGACGCCAAGTAAACCGAGAAAAGAAAGCGAATCGTAAACATGTTACTTAATTGCATACTAGCAATAAGACGGATTAAACCAATCAGGTGTTAGACTAAAAATGGGGGAGGAAGAAAAGAGGAAGGTCTGGCACAAAATTAAAAATTAAGAAGGTAAACGGTCACATTTTCCTTTCTATTCTCACATCATCCATTCAGATAGAAAAGACACCAAAGCCCTCTATTGCAGAGAACAGTCATCTTGTTTAGAAATAAATAGGCCAAACAATAGATTTGAAATGCCTGTCTGCCATTGAGGGGCTGTTTTCTTCTGCTTGCTTTATGACGTTTCATTACATAGAAAGCCGTTTAAATGACTGCTCTTTTTCTTAGACCAATTACAGGAGATATCTGAGACAACAGCAAGCGAGCGATGCAATAAAGAGACCCGCACAAACACACAAATGTGCCATCTCCTCTTTCTCTCCGGTACATCCGACGCCATCTCCTCTGAACCTCCACAACCCCCCCCCCCCCCAACACAAATACGCAAATACACACTCACTCATACACACACACACACACAAATCCCCACATCCACAAGCGCCACCGCCACCAATCACAGCCTTGACGCCAGGACATCAATTCTCGCAAGTCGCAGAAAATTACCATGCATGAATGCAAAAAAGCCTGATCAGGAGTAATTAACACGGCTTCATATGCAAATTTTATTAATGCAGAACTACAAAGTCATTATGCAAATGCAACTTTCGTCAAGCCTCTTGACAAATATTCAGAGCTCCAGCCAAAGAACAGGTTTTTCTCTCTCTCTCGTTCTCGGTCTCTCTCTCTCTCCAACTCTATACTTTTTTCCAAGGCACAGAGAATGTATAACAAGTATGTTAAGTTATTTCGAACTTGGGAAATCTTTTTTTTATATTCTTATGGAAGTTTAAATCTTAGCAGTAAGGCGATGATGGCCAGGCATCCGCAATTAAAAAGCTGGCTCTTGGTAATGACTGTTTGGCTTTGGAGCGAGGTAATGAACCTGTAATTCTGGGGGAAGCGTGGGGGGGGGGGAGATGCGGATATGAATATGCATGAGGCTCACTGCCTTTGATGATTAAAGAAAATTTTAATATTTAAATGAGTGCATGCAAAGTGATTAACTGAAAAAAAGCAACGAGGCAAAAATCTGAAAAGGATTTCAAGATGCTGAGAAGAACATGGATGCAGCTTTCCTTTTTTATGGTCTATTAATGACTAAAACTGTTTTCTCTCGTTCTTTCACTCTCTCTCTTTCTCTCTCGTTTTCGGCTTCTCACTCCTCCTGGCTTTTCCTGTTCTTGCCGCTGCTGGACACAACCCAAATGCGAGGATTTGGAAGGCATTTCAAAAGCCAAGTAAAGGTAGCACTTTCCTGAATTTTGAAGTAGTGGATTAAACACACAGGAGGGAAGAAATTAAAGTCTGGTTCACCAAAGGGGATGGCTTTGGCAGCGTGTAAGGCCATGTTATAACTACGGAGGATGGTTCGACATGCACCGCAGAGGACCACGTAATCAACCGCAGATTAACAGAGATGTTGCTAAAACCAGACACTCTACTTTACATTATGGCCAAAAAACGAATAGCTTGAACTATATCGTTGAATAGATTTTAGCTTGATTACATGTCGCTCTAATGTAAAAACACAAGTTCTTTGAAATTTAAAGGCTTAGCATGCAGTTTAAGTCAGTAAACAAACTATTAATGCACATTTCAAAGTGCATAATCTGGTCTAGATAACATGACAATAAAATCCTTGCATGTTTGGTTGGACATCCCAAAAACTTCAATGCCACATTCAAAGTACCATTAAAGGGATTGTTCTGATAGTTCACCCAATTTTGTCATCATTTACTCACCCTCAAGTTGTTTCAAACCTGTATGAATTTCTTTCTTCTGCTGAACACAAAAGAAGATATTTTGAAGAATATGGATAACCAAAACAGTTGATGGGCCCCACTAACTTCCATAGTATTTTTTTTCCCCATACTATGGAAGTCAATAGGGCCCATCAACTGTTTGGAACAACTTGATGATTGCATGTAAATGATGACAGATTTTTCGTTTTTGGGAGAACTATCTCTTTAACATGCATTTGAAATGCATGCATGAGGGAAATAAAAAGAAAAATGCTGCATTGTAAATCTGAACTGCCAGTGGCTAGTGTGGCTAATGCAGACATTTAAAAAAAGAGAGGGGTGAGAAGAAAAATGGAGAAACTAGACAAAAGTGGGCAATTATCACTTCAAAACGGCTGCTTGGTTTGGCACTTCAGGCTTTATTGAAACAACTAAAAGGGAATAAAACAAGAAGACCGGCAAAAGAGCTATGTCTGAAGCAATATATAAAAAATCAAACACGCATCTATCTGTGCACATTGATTCAGGCATAGCCCCTGCACCAGGGCAGGCCGTCCTCCTGCCAAGCCTTTGTGATTCTTAATTGAAAAAAATGGCATGTGCATCATATTATGGAAGCATGTTTTCGATATCTCCGCGCCTGTTGTGTCATTATTTATTGAAGAGCCCTCCCAGTGTATATGTTGATTCTGAGAGAGGGACATGTACTCTCAATTGAGATGTTCTCCGCAGCGAGGGAGGATCCAGATATCTGTTTATTCTGGACTGTGCATGTTCATCTCTGCTGGGCAGAAAATAAGAAAAATATACCATCTTCTGATGTACTCAAAATTCTGTCTGCTTCATAACAATGTTAAACATCTAATGGCCAGCGCATGTTCTCTCAATTCCACTCTGTAAATATTGAATTTAGACATTACAATAGAGAAAATGTGAACTGAACATAAAAGATAGACTAAACCATGCTAGTTGATGAAACCTGAATGAAGCCAACTACCTACATAGTTACCCTAATACCTAATAACAAACAAAGATAAAATCTAAATAAATGCTAACATTCAAAACAAAGCACATCGTGCACAGTTTACAAAGCTGGCAAACCGTGCTGGCACCACACCACTGCAAGTAAAACTCAGAAACAAATCTTTCTGGGCAAAACCTCAAAAATAGGTAGGAAGTGAGGGCACGTAACAGGAACCGGCTGGCCAGGCTCAGTATCACTGAAGCCAGGACCAGATTGATCTCCAGAGCATTAAAACCTCTGAGAACAGAGATACACTACAGTCTCACTATTGAGATAAAACAAACGCATTAGTACAATGAAAATATATTACAGACTTAAAGGGATAGTTCACCCAAAAATGGAAGTTCTGTCATCATTTATTCGCCCTCAAGTTGTTGACTTTCCTCTCCTGAACACAAAATAAGGTATTTTGAAGAATAAGGGTAAGCAAACAGTTGATGGGCCCTATTGACTTCCATAGTATGAAAAAAAAAATAGTATAGTATTCAATGGGAGCCATTAACTGTTTGGTTACCGACATTCTTCAGAATATCTTCTTTTGTGTTCAGCAGAACAACGTAATGCATACAGGTTTGGAACAACGTGAGGGTTAGTAAATAATGACAGAACTTTTATTTTTGGGTGAATATCCCTTTAAACAAACCCTTATTATCATGTTTAACATTGTGCTGAATGTAGCATCTAAAGTAAAAATAAATAAATAAAAATGCTCAGTTGCCAAAGCAGAAATGTGCACAGTCAGCATGATTAATTTATTCTGTGAGCAAA
Organism: Scardinius erythrophthalmus; assembly: GCF_964197995.2. Taxonomy (NCBI): domain Eukaryota; kingdom Metazoa; phylum Chordata; class Actinopteri; order Cypriniformes; family Leuciscidae; genus Scardinius; species Scardinius erythrophthalmus. Next base: position 21,976,826 of record NC_138239.1, read on the forward strand.
GGTGTCCAATAAAATAATGTGATAATGTGATTCCAATTCAACTGGCCATGTGATCTCACCATGCAGTCTCCCATGAGGTGAATTTCTCCATGTTAAATAATACTTATTTTATACTACTGATAAGACCGGGGTCTTTTTTACTCACATTTTCAAGTACTATTCATTCCTGTACATGTTAACATTTTTAATTAAGTAATAAATAAATGACTGAGAGCACATTTAATTACCATTCACAATGAATCTGTGACCATCAAATATGCCGATACTGAGAGTGTTAGGCCCCGAACATCAAGCGTTTTTGGCTCCTGATGAATCGATTTGCATTACACCTACAAAGGGTTCTGCCACTAGACTCAAGACGGCATTAATGACATGTGCGGGCTCCGAAGCGACAGGGGCCCGGCAGTGTGATCACTCTCAAGGAGAGGCAGGGTGAGGGAGGAAAGTGTTTGAGGTAAATTTCTTTATAAATATAGCATGTCTCATGAAATATTCACCGCGACGATCTGGTGAGCCAAGGGTCAGAAATAACTCCCCCTGTCGCAGCACTTGTTAGACGTGTAAAGCTGTGTGAGTGTGCTTGGATGGTGTGAGAGGAGAGAGATCGAGAGAGGGAGAGAGAGTGAAACGCTGACAGAAACGGGCCCATCTCGGCAAAAGACACGTCCACCATCTCACCACGTGCTCCGCTGGCGTTCCTATGGTAATAGAATGCGAGTTAACTGATGCAGCCTGCTGTGAGGTTTTGACTGAGCACTAATGCGATTGTACAGCAATTTTTCAATCATTTATAAACATATATTTACAGTGCTTGCAGTATTGACATTCCTTCCTCAATACTGACATTTTTAGTACTTATCTTAGTATTAAAGTATTAGCATTATCTTAGTGTTAAACTTAGTTTAAGTAAGCCCAAACTGCCTAATATCCTAAAGCTCTAAGCTATCACATTAACACATCCATTACTGCAACCAAATATATCTGGACAAATCAAAAACTTTTAGTAACATTCTCCTCTTCCTATTTGCATGCTGATATTTAAGCTAACCTCAAATGCAATGTAGGTTTTGAATTGACACATGGCTGCATCACCACACATTCACACCAACAAGAGCTTGACTACAACAACACTAAATACTAAGCCTTTATTTACACCCCATTTGAATCAGTTTTCTTGAAAACTTAAAACACTACTACCATCCCTGTTGAGTACTGTACAACACAAGTATGACAAACAGAGCTTGACAGTCTTTACTTTCACCACTTTTTGCATATTTAAAATGTATAAACTACCCATCTGATCATATATGTCAGTGGCTGAGGATTCAAAAGCTTATTCAGAGAATTAAACATCAGCAGGCGAATAAGAGAGACAAATAGGAAGCTAACATTTCCTTAAGAGTTTCGATTTTAAGATTAGATTATTCAGACGTTATAATGGGACCACTTTAGACTTAGTCTACCTTAACCAAAAATACATATTCTAGGAATGTATGCATAATATTATCTCATCGCATAATCCTTTTGTTTCAGGTTCATGAGATCATATTACATTATTGCTCTTTAATTAAGGAATCCTCACAGCGAACGGTTTCTGCACAATGCATTGTGGTTCATAGCACCTCTATCGGAGATCTATAATTAAATAACAAGTACCATTAAATGCCTGGCCAGCTTCAGCAGGCTAAGCCATCTAGATGCATTAAGGGGTGGTAAATGTCTTATTTATTTGTTTATTTATGTACGTATTTCACATTTGGACTGCTTAATGGTGCACAGTGGCAACAGCTAGCTATGTCGGCCATCTCAGGGCCCTATTTTTCAGTTCCACTGAACTGTTTTAACCTTGCTGTGCTACACGAGAGGGGCTCTAGCGGCTCGTGCACGCAAACCAAGCCCTCCCTTTGCCCCCAGCAGCAGTTCCTATTGCCTGAGGGTATGCAGAATGTCATATTTTATTTAATTAGGGCCATTAAATATAATTAAATTCCGCTGAAACTTAAGAAGGCTAAGTGGCAATACAATACGGTGCCGAGCGAGCCTGTGTCCTGCTGATATTTATGCAAGAAATATTGAATTCAACCCTCAAGTGGTTCCTCTTCAATGGCTGTCCCGTATTGTCATAGATAACGTTGACTTTTTCATACACACTAATAAAGAAAAAGCCACTGGGAGAATTATCGCTAAAAGCAATTTCAGTAATCAGAATACTTTATCACAAGGTCTTTTTCGACTGATTATAGGGTTTCGGGAGCAAAGCACACAGTTTAGTTATCATTACGGAGTCTCAAGAGAATGGTTACGTATGGGACTTAATGAAGTTGCTGTTCAGTACCTTCACTCAACCAAAAACAAAGAATCACTTGGATGATTTTCTTCCTAAAGGCCCGTAATATACCGCAAGATATGAGCCATGATATTGGGAACGTTAACTTCAGGAAGTAAGGCCTGAAATGAGGCTCTTCTCATTGGACTATTGGTGAATCACACATGAAGGCCGGAAAGAGAGGGCTGATGTGATGGAGGCTGACATGTGGGAATGAAGCGGTGCAGTTTTAGACCTGTCACAACAGTGCTCGTGTGTCAAGGTTACACGGACGGCTTAATGAAAAGATCAAAATGCCGCTGTGAGGGTCTGGAAGTGCAAGGAACTCTTACGAAAATAATGTTGGTATGATCAGAGTTGGCTTTTGAAATCTTATTGATGGATCCAGAAGTGGTCTTCCTCATCCACATCTCTCTCTATCACCCGCATTCTCATGCTCTCTCTCATTTCTCCACTTGAAGCTAGCAGATGGATATATTATAGGAGAAAAAAAAAACAAATTCATGAAAAATGATCTGTGCTTTGCCGAGCAAGAGTACCACTGCTATTTTCAAGGCGGAGTGGCTGAGTGTTTTTTTTTTTTTGCGTGTCATTTTCTGTTTCACGTCGAGAACAAATGGAACGGGAAAGGTTTAGCATAAAAGAATACTTTAACCTGCTGGGAGGCAATTATGAATACAAGGCAGCCTGTGAGTGTTTAGCCGCATGCTCAAGCTGACATTCAAGCGTCTTAATCACTTTCAGAGGATGTTTCATCTGCCGTTATATTCTTCTCTGCGAACTGCCTCCCTCTCTAGCCCTGAATTAATAAAAGGTGTAAAATTTACTCTTGCTAACTGCAATATGATTTACAAAGGCAAATGAACTCCTTTCATTTTAAAATCCCGTTTTTCAAATTCTTAAGTTTAAATGAGATTAAAACTATTTTTCAATGCAGATCTTACCACAAAGGTGGCTCGAAATGAAGAGAGATTTAGTCATTTTGAATGGAATTGACTGAAATAACATGAATTGGGTAATCACAATTTTTTAAATCACTTTTCTTTTTATCCTTAAGCAAATGTTTTGTTTAACATTTACAAAATGAGAATTTTGTTGAGAACAAAAATTCTGTATACTCTGGAATAAGCAATTTAAAAGGTTTACATCATCAACAACAACAACAACAACAACAACAACAACAAAAAAAAAATATATATATATATATACAGGACAAAGATGCAAACATAGTCCAAACACCCGCAAGTGATCAGTTGACTTAACTTAAAAAAAGAGGAAACCCGTTGCCGATAAACTTCATGCATAATAGAAAAAATTACGTTATGTGGAACTCTAGTGCACACAACCTAATTTTTTTTCTATTATGCATTAAGTTTATTTACGTAATTAGCAGTTTATTTACGTAATAACTTTAAGGCAATCGGTTTCCTCACTTTTTTAAGTTTAGCTAACTGATAACTTTTTTACTTAATTGCAAGTGAAATTTACTTAAACTATAATAATTTACAGTCAAACTATAATGAAATTCAACTTTTGCTGACGTAAGCAATGTATCATGACTGTCACTTCAATTAATAATGTATCATTAAAAATGTTCAATTAAGGGCGCTTGTATATCTTTTCCTCTAGAACACCACAACACAGATACAGTATGTGAACGATATAAAGTCATCAAAAAATGTTTCTTTAGACTAGAGGAAGGGGGGGGGGGTATTTTCACATTTCACTACTGCACTGTTTGTCATTAATATGCAAGAAAAAAAAGCCATTAACTGTATTGTGCATTATTTTTATTTAAAAAGTAATTCTTATAAATAAATTCTAATACAGAAAATATAAAAGGTCTATTTGACTATTTACTGGTGCACTAAAACTTTCACTTTTGGACCCTGACCTCTTTATCTAGCAAATTGTGTGGTTAGCAAAGCACACGTTTACCAGTCAGTCTTTAAAAAAAAAAAGAAACATCACTGACGAACTGTAGTGGAACAGTTTGCACGTAACTGTGTGAACGCTTGCATCATATTTCACAACTAACGCCAACACTCTCTCTGTGCGAGCAGCCAGCCAGTCAGTCAGTCTGGGAGTGAAGTTTGCATCATGTGAGGTACTGAGTAATTTAGCAGCGGCCTCATTATTACAGACATTTAAATACACGAGGCATTGTGGTGGCACGGAATAAATTGTCTCCGATGCCTCGGGTAACTTTCGCAAATAAGGATTGCGAGGCATTAAAAAACGACGTTATTAAAAACCGAGGCAGTGTCATAAGCCGCTCCCCTGCGTTTCCCCCGGTAACTTTGTCCAACCTAGAATATTATTTTATGAGACCCATTTCCCAAGATCCCTCCGGCTTCTTTGTGAAGGACTTGACTGCGCTGTTTTGTAAGATAACTGGGAGAGTTCTCTCCCTACAGCTGGACTAAACTAAACTGCCTCTTTACCCCTATTCAATAGGAAACTCACTCTTTTAATCCTACTCTATTTCTTTCCTTCTCTCTTCTCCTCTCTCTCTCTCTCTCTTTTTCTTTTTTTTTTTTTTGAGCATTTGAATTTTAATGAGCTTTTCACCTTTTAAGCAGATGGCTCAGGCTGGATTTCTCCATGAAAGTAGGGTGAGTTCTCTGTCACGTCTTGCACAATTTGTTTCAACTACCAGAGTCCTTCAGGGGGTTTTAGGGCTTTGAGTCAGTAATGTGATGTTTCACTTTGCACGGCGTAGGCTCCCCTAATGAAATCAGCTGAAGGAAAAACAATCTCTCTTGAGGCTCGCAGATGAGCGGTATCACAATCACTACAGGACGCCCAGAGTCCTACCGAGGTAAATGAGTGCGTGTCTCCCTTTGTCTGCAACTCTGCAGGCTGTAAGTGTATGTTTGCGCACATCAGTTTTAGAAAACACGCTGGCGCGAGAGAACGTTCGAGTTCATTAGCGTCAGCTTCTTATGCCTGCTTGAAACTTTTCTGGAGAGAGTTTGACCTACCTGCCAGGCCACTTTCTAGCTTGGGGCAAATTCCTTTTGGGGGCGTCAACAGTCTCTCGTCCTCCTCTTCAGGTGTCACCTGGATTCCAATTTCGACCGGTTCCACCACTTTTCTCAGCTCGGCGCGGGGCGGCGAGGGGCTATTGCGGTCCGCCATCTTGTCGTAGCAGCCGTGGCCAGCCGTCAGACCCTGGCATTGCTTTTTCTTGTGCTCGATGAAGAGCAGAATGTCCCCCAGTGGGAAGGTTAGTTGGCACTGGCCACAGGTGAGGAGGTCGTGGTCGCCCAAGCCTGGAGGCAGAGTCCCAGGCATGCTGGGATCCAGCAGCGGGTGAGAGTGGAGATCAGCCACGGCCAGTCCCGCATCCACATGCTCAGCTTCCGCTACAAGGAAGACCAAAAGACAGAAGTGTTTTAAGACAACATGAAATCTTAATAAAATCTCCATATGTGCAGTGGTCTAAACAAAAAAAAAAAAAGATTAATAACTTAGTCTACTTCTGAAATGACTTTTCTTTTCTGCTGATGTAACCGAGGCCATGTGGTTGAGGAAAAACATTAACCAATAATACCACAGAATAACACGTTTAATCAAATTTCACAAACCAATCAGATCCTGATCAATGAAATCAAGTCCCACCCTAGATTATTTCCCACAAAATATTCTGTTTTTACTCTGAAATACATCCCTTCATGCAAATTAAATGCATTTACAAATTATCTTTAACTCTTCCAGATCCTTTAGCCTGCCTTCACCCTGATTTAAATACATCAGTATGGGAATTCAAAATAAAATACTGGCCACTTGGATGAGTAAAAATTATTTACTAATATTTTCTTTTCTTGCTGTTTCACTCTGAAATGCATCACTTACAAATGTTCATTCGTCATTAACTCATAAGTTGCCATTGATTCTTAAGCCTGCCTTCTTACACAAATTCATGCGGGAGAAAAAAAATGATATATCAGTATGGGAAGTTTAAAAAATAATGGATGACAAAAAATGATTAACCAAAGCATAATACGCCCTCACAATCCAATCAAATAAAATCAAGTGTCACTAAATTATTTCCCGTTTAATATTCTGTTTTACTCAGAAATACAATAGTCACTTTATGCAAAATAACTGAGTTGATAAATGTCGATTCTTTAACTCATTATTTGCAACTAAATCTACATCTTCCCATGCATTTTCCCTCCAAAACTGCATCCCTAGCCACCTTCATTCACCAATTCATGAAACAAAAACCTGACTTGAACACATCAGTGCAGGAAATTGAAATAAAATACAAATGGCGTGGAACTTGAGACACAATCACACATTTTCTGAGTTCAGGGTCAGATCATTTAGCATTTATTTATTTGGCAGCTTGTTAAAATAAAGGAAATGAATGTTGGGGCCCATTTAAGCATTCACCTATGTCCCATGACAGTCCCACTAAACTTCGAGAGCAGAAAATAAAGGCCGACTTCAATTTAATCATCCCAGCGGCCACACACGAGGCACCTCACTCTCGTTCGGCGTGTTCTGTCCTGTAACCAGCCAACGCTTGATAAACATCCATATGTGAGGCCAAGACCCAAGAGCAAAGAACTGTTATTAATACACAATACAGTACTTGTGAGGCTGAGAATGAGTCCGCCAGACTTGAAACAGAAAGAGAGTGAGTCTGAAGGGAGAAGAGAGAGAGAGACCGAAAAAAGCAAGAAGGAAGGAGGGAGGGTTCTGTTTTTGGCTGTGAGAGATATTTGCACAGCCATGAGAGCAAGAGGCCCTGCAGATCTTCTGGTTGATTCTGTCACCTAGATAAACAGTGCAGTGCGACGGGCGTTGAAACCACAGAGTACCCCGGACAACCTCAGTCCCTCTCCCTCCATTTTGAAATTTCAGCCTCACCTTTAAGTATGCGGCCACAATCGGCCCTTTGTAGCCCAACGCCGAGTGCAAGAGCAGTTTTATCAAAGACAGTAGAGGCCCTTGACAAAGCCCCCTCGGGACCCCCTGACAGACAGCTCTGTTGATGTTACATTTGACAGCTTATCCTTGCGCCATACTAATCATAAGATCTAGACAAACACCTCTCTGACTGCCACTTTACACTCTTCAGCTTCCTGTCACTGCTTTCATGCTCTCTCTACTCAACACGCTGCATGATTTGGGTGAAAGCAGGAAAAAAGAAGAAAAACACTACCATAGCAACACTTAGAGCCACACAGCGAGCAGGTGCGGATTTTTGAAGTGCACATAAATCTGGGAAGAGAATGAAGGAAGGAATTCTCAAACTGTCAGAGCCTAGATGACAAATGTAAGACATTTTTTAAAGAAACAACGACCATGTGAAACAACCCATAAAAGCACATATTAGGATCTAATTTATTAGATTGTTTTAATCATTAAATTTGGCCTGTGCACGGTTTTTGCTTTTCACCAGTACGAGGCCTAAAAGCCTCTCTGAGGCCAGAGAAGCGAGTGAATCCATGCCGCTCACTGGAACGGCATGAGAAGAGACAGACGCCGAGCGAGACAAAGATGGAGGAACGGACCACTCTGCTCACACAACACAGGTAGCCCTGTTTACATCTCCCAGAGGAACCGCCTAACCACTAATTTTCGATGATAAATTACGAGCAGCCTGCGCATCCATCTGCAATTTGTCCACGGTCCAAATTATGAATGCGGACAGATTTGTAATGTCAAGCTCGGAATGCAGCTTTGAAAACGAAACCACTAAACCCCCTCTTATCTCCATTTCAGACGAATACATACTACATTAGAGCGACTTTAGATCTGCATCCTGTTAAACAACAGCATCAACACTTTGCAATCATTAAGGAAGCATTACAGTTAGCATAAAGCATTAAAATTGTCACTAAAAGCACACATTTTCACTGGGTTCAGATTTTGCACCATAATGAAGGAAATAACTGAAGATGACTAAGGTACTTCAACCCCCCTTAAATCCAGCCCCCCGACCCCGACTCAGATATATAGGAGTGGAGCACAGACCTCCTCCGGGCAATTTCAGACCATCTGTGCATTAGATTAGTCTGCATGTAAATAAAGAGAAAAGCTTGCAGACTCATCAACCTACAGTATGTAATACACTGAACTGAAATTATGACTGTGACTTCATTGCGGTGACTTATTTTAAATATATATAAATATATTTTCAGATATATATTTTGTAATTATCTAATATATTTTTTCACCAAAAAATTATATTGTATATTACAAATGTATTATATTTGTATAATATTGTATATTACCATATCCATATCCATATGGATATCCATATCCATATTACCATATATATAGATAAGATAAAACTTGTATAAATTCATTGTTTTTTTGTTTTTTTTTGTGTGTGTTTTTTTTTTTTTTTGGATCCCACTATAAAGACATTTCTCCATTACTGGGGGAGGTCTCACAACAAAAACTGTTTTACATTTATCTGTAACTGTATTTGCACCTGTGAGCACATGCACAAAAAAGCATATGCGTTTGAACCGATAAATGAAGATTGCTTGCAGGCATATGTACGTGGGCAATATGCGTGCATGTACGCCTGTTTGTGTGTCACGCGTTTGTGCATCCTGGGAAGCTGCACCAGCAGAGATGCACACACACACACACACACAGGAACAACTAACCCTAACATACACATCATGACAGGAAGAGGTAATTTTCTATGATTTACAAGTTCAAAAAGACAACATGAACCACAGTGTATATTTTTGACATTTCTAATAGACTAGCTAAAATTCGCCAAACAGGTAATAAGTTGTACAATAAAAGAAAAAAACGTAATAAGCAGAGTTAAACTCTCAGACTGCGTAACAGGAGGTGAGAGTGAGATTGCAGCATCTCTGTACTGTGGGAGAGAATTTAAGGTGTGCTAGTGGAAAGCGTTAGTTTAATGTGTCATAGGTCTAGCACAGAGCTGAATCAAAGTGACAGCTGGAGAAAAAACCCAGAGTGGTTAAGAACGAGCGCAGCTGAAATTTTCTCTCTCCCTCTGTCCCCTTCTTTTGCTCTGTCTGTGCCAACCACAGGAAACACGCTGCTTGCAAGCAACGCCGCTAGTACGCACTTCAAAAGAAGGGACCCCCGTACACACACACACACCAGGTGTTGTAATCATGTAAACATACGGTACAGTCTTGGACTTGACTATAGAGTCTGAACTAATCCATAAGGGAGTAAAACACCATAAATATGTCATTAATTCACCCTTATGTCATTCAAAACCTGCATGACATTTCAAGCAGCTCTTTTCAATACAATTAAAGAGAATAATGACTGCAAAGAGAATTTTCAGTAAATAATAACTTAAATTCAGTCGAAGACTGAATATAGAATATGAACAATTATGATGGTGCTTTTATGGAAAAGAGCAGCTCAGACATTCTTACAAACCTCTCCGTTTGCATTCTACAGAAAAAAAAGAAAGTCATACAGGTTTGGAAAGACAAGCGGTTATATAAATGACAGAATTTTCACCTTTAGGAGATCTTTTCTTTTAAATAAGTCTCTTGAAGGTACGAGATTGAACTACACAGGCCCGATCCGGTGGTTTGCATTTCCTGCTCTAGGCAAACAGGTGAGAGTCTGCAATTCCTCACAGTCAGTAACACACACACACACACTCTCATCCACCAGCGATAACAATGCTGTCACCAAGGTAACATTACAGCTCATGATTTTCTCTGATCCCTCAACAAATACTCCATATAATTCTATCAGGGCCACCGAAATGTCAAATGTTATTTGTCTTTATCAAGCACTCTCTGGCAGGCGGAGAGAAAGACAGTGAGGGACAGTGGAAGTAAGACAGTCTGAATAAAATTTATAGGTGGCTAAAAAAGGATGATATGAAATTAAATCTCAACTTTGGATCAAATACACTTACTATTTTACCTCGATTTCATTTTTGAATGAAAAAAGCACAATAAATACTATAGGCAATATTTTTCATGCACATACTACCTTAACATCATGCAATTAGTAAAACGTGGAAATGTTAAAAATAAGCCTCATTCACCCAAGAAATCAACATTTATATGAGTCAGAATGCACACTAATGGGATTTCAGGAAAACATAAAACTAAAAAAAGACATGGCTTCCAAAAACGAACATCACAAGGCACGTCTTAACACAGGTCTGGGATTTATCCTTTTCCATTCTGGATTTGCGTACCATTGTTCACGGGCCCTCTGACTCATACTTACGAAGTCTTTTTGTTTGTGAGGAACCAAATTGCTGTTGACAGGTATTTGGCTGATCACGGTACAGTCTGGCTTTCCCTCCAAAACACACAAAGGTCTGCGTGTTAGGTAACAGCGCTTTAGCAGCCCAACGTTAGCGTACCTTTCATCCTCGGACTGTCGCCCTGCAAACCTCAACATTAACGCTCGGCGCTATTTGGCTCACGGTTGAGCTGTTGAGATTTTCCGTAGTGATATCAGGACGAAAAGTCTCAGACATCTTTAAGGGTTTTTTCAGCCATTGCTAATGTTAGGGCCTAATTAGACAACACACACCATTTAACGGATTTCATATTGTTTTTTACTGGGTCCATAAATTTTCGTATTTAAATCTTGAAAGACTTTATAATGCTGTCCAGATATAAAGATTTACCCCGTGCCAATTAAAGCCATTCACAGAACTGTGTGAGCGGAGGGCTGAGCGTGCTGAAAATGAAAGCCAGGGAAAGGGCCTAATCAAACAATAAAAAGCTCCGCTTTACTGTTTGTGCGTTATTTTCTTATGTTTCCCCATCAGCCCAAGCTGCACAGGAGAAGAAGCAGTGGGTGGGGGCTTCGCTTTTTGCGCTGCTACGTACACAAACCTCACCACACCAGCCCACAAACTAAAATTCTGAAATACCCACTCTGAGCCGCCCGCTACCCCCCAAGCACATACATGTAACAGAGATGCAGGCTAGCTGAGTAGGACAGGCTGGATTTGGGTTGAGTCTTCCACTCAGATGGCACGCAAACAAACAAACACACACACACACACACACAAACAGATTGACAAAGAGGTAGCGAGTCAACGGCAGCAGTCTTCACGTCCGCCGTGCGTGCAAAAGGCCTGTGTAACACATGCACATGTATCAGCGGCGCGTACAGGAATTTATCAGGAATTAATTAGTCTGTCATTAATCTGTAACCTACAGTCAAGCGTACCAACGCTCAAACCGCAAACCTCCGCCTTGCGCTAGGCCTCTAGTTTTTCCTGTTTTCTCTTGCTTAAAAACTTCTCTGTGACCTGTTTGTTTAGCTAAATTTGTGTCAAAATGCATTACATAAAACACTCTTCAATAAGTGACACCATCATGTTTTAGAAAACTGCTAGCCCGAAGGCCTTCGCAAATCCTATAAAATAAAAAACAGAACCACACTCTTTCAGGATATTTAGATGCTTTAGCTCGCAGAGCGCTTCTGTGCAGATGCAAAGCGCCTCGCCGAGGTTTTAAAACACTAGTAAATGCGTGCGCGGTGGTGGCGTGCATGTGTGAGCGCAAAGCGTGGTGCATGTGCAAATGAAGCTGTTAACAAGAAGAGAACAGGGATCATCGTGGCATGCGGCGGCGGTGGAATTTTAAAAGCGTGATCCTCAGCCGCCGCGGCGGCACTAGTCCATTGTTTAATTAAAAAAGGGGGGAAAAAAAGAAAATGAGTTGTCTTGCAGGTAAAAAGAGATTAACATGATGATGTCCACTGGGAGCCCGTCTAAGCATCACTAACCCTTTATCTGCAAATCTCATCAGGGAGATATTACCTAATATTTTCACAAGGAAAGAAGATGGGAGGAATTATGGGTAGCTGGAATGACTAAATATCACCTGAAGCTTAGCGTCTCTCTTTTTTCCCCCCTGCAAAGCTTTTGTTTCTAATGAAATAACACTAAAAGGCACGTGCTGCATATCACAATCGCAGAACTAGTAACACATTCCCACACAACACACTCATCTGATGCTCAGGAAGCGGAGCGTTTCCATGCTTGGAGCCGGTCAGAACTCAGCCAGCTGTGGGACGTCAAACACTCAAGCCACTATTACGAGTGTCTATCTCTCATAAATCAAGCCATGGAAAACTATGCCCACTTTTGATGCCGTCCAAAGGATTCAGTCGCCTTGATGCATTTATATTGACAGACAGCCATAGACTTCTGTACATTTCATCAGAGAGGGCTTTCTGTTGCTCTCTCCCTCTCCCGCTCGTGGCGCAAACAAAAGGCACCTGAAACTGAAAGGAAGAGAGAATATGCAAGCATATTAATCAAATGTGCCAGGCAGACATTTTGCCCATTGTTATGTGGAGTGTGTAAGCTCTGTAGAGGCTACCATTTTTTATATCACAGACTCAAATTTATTTATTTAGATGGCAAGAACAATAGGTCCTCAGTCAGAGGGGCCCACAAGTTCCAGAGACACTTCATCATTCACTTTTAAGCACGCTTGGAAAAACGAACGAGGTGACGTTCAACCTAAATTTGTTTGTTTTGGTGTCACGCTTGATGTCCTTTCTATATTTAAAGCTACACCTATCAAATACTTATTACACATCTAAATGAGCACTGAGAAGCGATCCAACTCTCACTGTAAATTATTAAATAAGTGCTTGAGCGCTAAAGACAAAGTAAAAAAAAAAATGGAGAGAGAATGACAGAGCCATCATGTTTTAAGAGCAGCTGCTGCTGTGAGGCGTTGACAGTTTGCATCTGAGCATGTGTTAATGGCAGTATCGTTTGAAACATCTATGCAGAGTCGTCGGAAGCCGCAGCCCCCTATTTCACTCGACTTAACCATTTAAGTACATTTAGGAAATATGTTTTTAGACTTTTTCAGAACTGTCTTCCACCCCCACTGGCAGACTTAGAGCTCCCCCTAGCAGGTCATGGCCAGCAAACTCTGCACTGCAAATGCAAGGTGGCCCAATTCAGCACCCAGACAAAACGAAAAAAGAAAAAAAACAAGGACATTTGATTCCCTGAACTCTAAAAGAGATTAATAAAATGAGCATTTAAAAAAGAAACTTGAATATATTTTCAGACCTGTTTAGTTTAACTTAAAATATGCTATTTTTTTAAACCCTGCCTATGCCATTCATATGTTTGCAAATTACATATAAATAAGCAAACATTTTAGACGTAAATAAACAGATAAAAAGGAAAAGACGATTTATTATGGATTTCTGAAGATGCACACCTGCATCCAAATGCACTTTTTTAGCTACTATAATCAAATATGTTAATGTCTTAACAAACAGGCAAGAATGTGTATTGATTCGAGCTATTATCATAAATTAAATTCTCTCAGATGTGATGACATGAAGTCATGGCTAAAATTTATGTCCTAAACACATTCAAAAGCAAAGTTCCGAAAGACAGTTTCCTGTGCTGGCAGGTCTAATGTGAAACATGCATCTCAAGCAAGAGCTGAAAATTTATGTTACAACTTCATAATTCCACAGCTCACCGGAGGAAAATTACCTTCTCGCTGTCATCTGATTTCCTTCATTTGAAGAGGACATCTGTTAACTCGCTTTTAGATTTATTTTTAAAGCACTACTGTATAAAGGCACTACACTGACATGTCAAATTGAACAGGTGTAAAAATATCCTTTAAATTCAGCTAAATCGGTGATGACATGCTCACATGAATACACTCAGTGAACGTAAATATTAAGAAAATGTATCTAAAAATGACAGTAATTTAGAAAACATTAAGGGCTTGTACGATACTTGATTTTCATAATTCTTATTTGAAAACGACAAAACTGTAAAATACTCTGGATTTTTAGTTCAGTCAATAAAATAGAATGAAAATTCCAACATGTATAAAGAAAATACGCTAAACACTGCAACCGTTCGCATTTCACGCAGAATTAATAAACCACTGGGTTTATAGAATATGTGTTTGAGTGGCGTGATGTAGCACACAAACCACAGGCTGATAAACCATTAAAACTACTGATGTACAGCACTGCAAAGTTTGCAGATCGCTCACGCCGAGAACACATAAATTACCATTTGGACGTAGACTACACACACACACACACACACACACACTCTCTCTCTCTCTCTCTCTCTCTCCTGAACATTTGAGCAGACAAAAATTGCCACTCACTAACTCGAGGCTAATCCAGCTAAGACACCGTGGTTAACGAAACTAAATACCACAGAAGACATGCTGACGAGCAGACATGCACACACACACCCTTGTTTACAGCTCCAAATATGTCCTCAAAAATGAAACTTTGAGGTTGGGACCTTTCTGTTTTTGACCTTGACATGTAAAGCAAAAAACAGAGATATCAACTGTCGTCCACATTTTCATTGCAATTTTGCTGCTTTACAAGAAGCTTTTTCCCATAATCAGCCACATATCAAATAGAGTAAGAGTGATCAAGCTGGCACAGGGTCTTTGAGCTTGCACATTTGCACACATGCTAGCATGCACGAACAAAAACACTCGTTACATCAAAATCATAGCCACAAACTCGTACACATCAGCATGTGATGAGAATTCCGAACTACGAGGAACGAACGTACCCCTGAGCTCAGATGACTATCTGCCAGCACCTGGCCTACATGTCCTCTGCATAAAAAAACACTAAGGCATGATACGTTTGAGGAACCTCTCTGAAGCTTATATATTCATTCTCCGGTGAACACCTTTCAATCTCTAATTTCTAAGAAGGAGAAAGTCAACCACCTTCTTTTCTCTCTCTCTCTCTTTCACTGCGTGCATGTAAAAAAAAAAAAAATACACAAAAGCTTGATGTCTAAACTGGCGTCTGCTTTACTCTGTGCACGTCTGCATTTGTGTCCGTTTGTGTGTGCGAGTGTGTGTGAGGGAGAGAAAGCACTCAGGGAAAGTTCCTTGGTGTAACTGGAGCATTCTGAAATTTAAAGCCCAAATTAATAACCACAGCCATTGTACATGCAATGACTGATGGGACATGTGATAACTATAGCGACAGAAATTCAAAAAGGGTCATTTTCTACTAAACCAGAACGATTGTTTTACATGCGTATTGAACGGATGCAATTTATGCAGTAAACAAAATCGGTTTGCACATGCACATGCTGGTGCACAATTAAATATGAGAAGGAGATATAAACGACTGTCATGATCGCATATGCGGATGACACACAAAAAGGGCAGCGCATGCCCTATGGCAAACCTAGCTACATGCAATACAAACAAGTTCATGTGCATTAAGCTTTAAATAACATCTCAATTCTCATTCGGTCATAAGTCACAGTCATAATCGTAAGGCTCAGGCATATTTGTAAACTCAACAGCAAATTCAAACACACAAAGAAAAGGCATGCTAAATGTTTACAGTGAAACCGCGTACATATGTGCACAAACAGTAATAGATTAAGCCATTAACAAAAGAATGGTGTGTGTTAGGGCATATATGCACAGCATACATGGCCCTAACCCTGCAACACAAAACAGATTTGGGTGGTATTACATCACTAGGTTCTGCTATGAATTATCTATGCTCTGTAGACTACACTTAAGCATGAACATGAAACTAAATCAGGACAGATTTCATTGTCTTTTGAGTTATCTGATATGTTTTACTGCAACAGTTGCATTCTAGGAAAAATACACATTTTAAAATTAGTTGCTGGATGTGTATATGCAATTATGTATAAATATATATATATATATATATATATTCATACAAACATGCACACACACACACACACACACTGTCTCCTAAAAATGATGCAAAAGTCTCTTAAGGAAAATCTAAAAAGGAAATTATCATCATGCAATCGAATATAACTCTTGTCTTTGTTTGGAACTTTGTCACGAAAAGTCTCTCTATTTCAGTATCTGCCTCACATTACCTACGCTGTACAGTCACAACCTTGACTCGGGGGCAAAGCTAAGTGTGAGAAACATTATTAGACCTATGCCTCCTTTGTTTCTTTGTATTGTGCAAACTTCTGTTTTCTCCATAAAAGTACAGGCATTGCATAAAAAGGTGAGTTACGTAAGAAGCCAATTCAAAAATTCATTTTCTTAATTAGTATAACAGCTAAAGTAAACTGGACATTTGTATCGCTTACTTTGAGATCAAGTTCAATTTCACTGAAATAATTTTCCTTGCTCTGACACCTCTTTTCCTTCAAGTGCACATCTAAGATTTAAAAGCACAAATGTTGCACAATTCCAATCAATTTAACCTAGTTCTCTGCAACCGTGCAGTGTGTGCACTGCAAAAATAAAACCTTAAACCGTTCATGTGCTCGTGGTTACAGGTAGCTTCTCACCTTGAGAACTACTACACATATCTTGTCAAAAAGTGCAAAGACTTTGGTTTAAAATGAAACATGATACATAAAGTTGCACTGCATTAGGATTCGAGAAGACAGGCCTACAACTCGAGCAAGCAATTTTTGTAGGCTAAATAAAATGTATTTTATCTTGCAATAAATTATTTTAATGATCATATATAGCCTATTAAAATGTCCGATTGATATATAGGGATTAAACTAGAGAAAATAAAAATAAACCATGTTCACTCTAAATTAGCATAATTTATGAAATTATGTCTAAATACTAAAATAACATACACCTCATTCAACCCACACTTAATTTAAACTAACAAAACTTAACTTTACATAAACTTTGCAAATACTTCAATAATCAATGCAATTTAAAGTTTTTAATCTGATCTCGTGGCCTGCTAACAATTCTTACATTAATCCAAACTATCTGATAGCCTATTAAAATTTAAAAAACACAAATAATACAAAACATACTAATGAAAGATTTGTATTTTAAGGCAGTCCAGAAAATGGTTCTATTAATTCTTTAAATACAGTTTCAAGTAAATCACTTTTTAATTCTTTTAAGTAGCACTAAGTCTATAAACCTGACTGTTTGCTTAAAGCTGAACTCATAAATATCTTAACAATTAATTGAATTAATTCGACTGTTCCAATTCTGTTCTTCTACTTGAGAAGATTATAATGATTTAACGCATTTTAATGTAATCAGTTCATCACTAACACCACAAATTCACACACCAATCGTTACTCTCATTCCTAGACCGATTTGAAAAAATTACTAGACTAAACATGGCTAAACAACCACCTAAACACAAATAATAATAATAAGTAAAACAAAAGATTGACTTACGTGTTATAATTTCTCTTTGCGACAAATGCTGAGGGTTTCCCTGCTTGCGACGGGACATTGCCCTGGCATTTACACTGGCATCGCCCAGAGACCCGCACAAGGAATAGTCGGCTCGCGTCTTCTGTCCTCCGTGTCCGTGGCGTGAGCTTGTTTCCTCCCTCGGTAACAAACTTGTTTCCTGGGACTTCCAAAGAACTGCCACAGCTCCGAGCCGTGGATAGAGATAAGGGGTTCCGTGAATGTGAGAGAAGCGAAAGTGTCTTTGCGCTCCGGCTCTCCAGATGACCAGAGACGCGCAGACGCTCAGTACCTCAGCGACACACACATGCACTTCAGCTGTGCCGCGCGAGATCTGTCCGAGGGCGAAAATATCCTTGACGAGTGACAGTTGTGAAGAAACCACTGGAAATGTCTCAGAATGTGATACCCGGTGCGTTTGGATAGGTTGGACCCTGTGGTGGCTCTCTCTTCGTCCGGTCTGCGCCTTGTGGATTTGTCAAAGGCAATTCTTTTTTTCTTTTCTTTTTCTCTGAGTCAAAATAATTCTAAAAAAGAAAAATAGTCTACTTATTAGATTGGATAAAAACGAATCCAATTTCTCCTTGAGTTGGCACTTGATTGTGCCAAGCACTGGACAGTTCTTCTTCTCTCCTGGGCTCGAAGTGCATGCGATGCCCGGTTACTTTGCACTCTCTCCAACTCTTTGCACTTGCTCCCCTATTCGGCTTTGCGCACTGGAGACCAGGGACATGGACTTGCCACCTCCTTTCCAAATGAATGAAGCTTTTTTTTCTCCCTTTTCTGCCTCTATGAAGATGGCGGAGTCCTGCTTCTCCGGGAGCTCTCTGTGTCTCTGTGGCGAGGGCTGCCTCCGTACAATGGGATAAAATTCAAGTTCAAGTGCGGACGTGACGTTAAGTCTACAGTGGGAAAGAAAATTGGAGACTGCAAGAGCACTGGGGGCGACTAGTGGTGGCTTTTCACAACTATCGGATCACCAGAACAGTGGTGGAGAGCGTGGACATCGCGAGCCGCTGTCTTACACACACACAGAGACACACACACACACACAGACACACACACACACACACACACACGCGCGCACAAACACACAGCACCTGACAGACCGGCGCACTGCTTGTCTGTATCCGCTTTAGTGCAAATAAAACAATGCAATATTGCATGCACTCTAACGTTAGCTTTTATTAAAAAAAAAAACAGAAAAAAAAACAGAAAAAATTATAAGAGTTTGCTCGTGATTATGTTAATGTAAATTACATTTACATCTTTTATGCATGCAAATAAAATAAAAATAAAAAAGGGAAACTGTGATATTGATATTCATGCATTAACAGAATATTCAAATCAGAAATATTCAAATCAGAAAATCTCAAATTATTTGATAGAAAGATTAAAGCGTGAATGCATGCACAAAGAATACACTTCAGCGATACATAAGTGTGCTGTTTTCCTCACAAGCAATAAATTACATGAGACAAGACAGGCGTTGATATACCCGCATCACATTTCTTCTTTATGTGTTTTATGTCCTACAGAAATGACATTATTGAATTAAACTCACATTTGGAGAAGGAAAAAATCTGAAGGAAGAAAAAATATTGTGAAGTGTACAATGTACATTTTTTAACCTGTTTTAGTAGGCTATCTAATGTATGTTTTTATCATTTAAATCCACGTATTATTGTTGTTTAAATTTTTTATCACATTTACAGTATTTGAACAAATTATTGAACACTAGAACTGTTGCATGCGTCGAAACGCAAGACTGAATACTGGAGGAAATGAAAATAGGGAGGTGTGTTGTGCAAATACTTGCATGATTTGAGTTTACTGGGTGAAATGCAAGCTGTGTTCCTTTGCTTCTGTTTTACACTCAGCGTGCATCAGTAATATGAAAGCTGGTCATGTGGCTCCGATTTTTTAATGCATTTTTGACTGTATTATATTTGGCGGCAGGTTCTTCGCTATTGGTATAGGTTCTTTAACATTATGTTTTAAAAATCAGGCTCTAAACCTTTTTTTCTCATTAGAACCAACCTTTATTTTTTTTAAAATGCTGGTTCTACTGAAGTCAAATCAACTGACATATGGTGACAAATTATATGGTGATATCAATATTGATTAAAAAAAAAATTCCAATGAATCATGCTTTCTGGGTAATCTTCTTTCAAATACACAGAGTTTGCACCTTTGTTTTAAAGTTCCAGTTTTAATCTGGACTTCTCATCCGTGTCACTCTATAACCTGCTAGTTTGTTTAAAATGACACTTCAATTAAAAAATTAGAGGTCACACTTTAGTGTTCATACATGTGTTAACACTAATGAACTACAAGCACAAAATATGTAATTATTTCCTAGAATTCTAGCACTTAATTATAGTAACATGTAATATGTGAACATGTTTAGTGTAAATTGAAACCAATTAGATGGAAAAAAACATGCTGTGGAAAACTAAGCTAATGGTATGGGATTGAGAGGGAACAGGGCAAGTTATTACCATTTTAATTCATATGGAGACTGTACCTTCAACAGTTGATTAACTTGGTGTGTAAAAGAGCCAAAGGCGCACAGAGGGTCCGGCTTGTGCCAGTTCAGAGGCAGGTAGTGCCCAAATGAGAGCGTGTCTGCGTCGTTCCATCTGCTCATTATCCATCATGGGATGTGACGCTGGGTGGCACAGCCTCGCCAACAATGCTGTATATCCTGCCACTGTCTCTCATTTATCCTCCGCCCCTAAACTCTGCTAAATGAAACCACAACTTTCACGTAAAGTATTTGAAGAGATAGATAGATGGATAGATAGACATATAGATAGACAGACATGTAGAGAGAGATACTGTAGGCAGATTCTCGTCACATATCAAGGAAACTGAGCCTGAGTTACAGAATTACATTTGAAATTCCAGGTGTTGCCAAAAAAATGACATTTTTATGATTTACAAGAATGTTTAAATCTGGAGACATCATCTTCCTGGAAATCAAGGTTTTTGCTGATACGGGCTCTGCTACTGCTGGATTATTCTCCCTATAAAAAACATGAAATGTTCTCAGAAAAGCAGTGGGTGCCCACAGCTGAGAATCCTATTTTATTGCATGAATTCATTGGACACATCCATTACTTTGCTCAGTTTCGTAGTGAGTTTTCCCCCCATATGCCAATACATTTGTCTCTATAACAATAGTTTTGGCTGAAATCACAGGTTTAAAAAAAAAAAAAAGAAATCCCTCAGAGAACCAACTTTTTCCTCCATACATTACCAGTGAGAGTGTGGGAATAGTGTCTTTCATTCTTGTTGACGCAGCAATTGCGTGCACATGTAGATTGTGAGGATCTAAAATTTTTGTTTTAATGGTAATAAAATTACCTGTATTTTGGGCCACATTTTCTTAGGTGCTTAGGGAATTTGGACACGTGAGCGTCTTCATTTATGGCTAGTTCCATTAAAGACAACTTCCATACATGTGCCTATGGAAGAAAGCAATGGCAAAATGATATAAAACTCATTTTGTGCATCTCAATAAAGTCCTAAATGCTGTCCTTTAAAAACAAAGTACTAACAGAATAAAATACAGACAACGTTGTTTTTATCAACTGAAGTGAATCACAAATCAAATACTGGAAGCACAAACTCTAAATTTAGTTCACTTCACCAGAATTCAGATACAGCGCACCATATTTTATATTGCAATGCTCATGCAATAAATATCTCCATATGTAATGTCAAACCCAGACATTAAATTCTTAAAATTTGTGTTCAGTTATAAGGACTAAGTGTGTCCACCACACTTGACGAGATATATTTATTTGCAATCTAGCTCGTCTATGTGCTGAACTTGCAATGCAACAGTACCCTCTATTGGCCAATTATTGCCATACAAATTCACAAGCTTGGATTTCAAACACCCATTTCCTTCAATTTCACACATCGTAAATCTTTTTTTTTTTTACTTTTTTTTATTCATGCCAAAATGAAACAACCAACCTCATTTGGAATGGCTAACTTGTATTCTGCTGGAATTAGTTATCTACATATGTACAGAGTTCCTGTTTTCCCTTCATCTACTTTGTATTTAATTAAAACTGTGGTCTAAAAGTGTCTTTACTTACAAATCAGTTTAATGATAATTAAAACAAATATGTTGTCTCTTCAACACTTTATAACAAAGACCTGAACAGACTTTTCGTATGTTGAAGGATGCCATCTAGACTGAATTTAATTAGCATTTAATCACCTTGGTTTTACTTCACTACTTGGAAAACTCACCATATATAAGCCAATCACAAACATATTGGATGTGTGTTTGCTTGGAGATAGCAATATAGCAAATGTAAAAGTTATTAAAACAAAAAATTAGCCTGATGTGCACTATCAGCCTGCACAAAACAAAGAATTGAAATGTTAAATTGTGGAAATGACTGTGGAAATGAAACCAAGAGGGACAAAATCTACCTCAATTTTTTAAATTCAGGAACAAAAACCCACTAAATGAATACACACCCAGCATATCCTCATCATAAAGCTCATTAGGATCAGTCTATGAAGATTCATCTTATTTCATCTGTCCCCAACTCTCTCTCACCCCTGCTTTGTCACCATCAAGAGAGAAACATTAATCTAGTGAATCTGAAGGAATGTCAGCCTTAATTGCGGTTCGTCGGGGGAAAAAAAGAGATAAAATGGAAAGACATGGCTTTGTCAAGCAATAAAAGATGTGAGCGATAAGACGTCTGATAAATCACATCTCAGCCTCCTGTCATCACTCAGCTCAAGGCCTGGTGGCCATCTTGTGGGCGGCTCTCACCTCAGGCCTGCAAATGAAACCCAACAGTTTTGTTTCTGCCCATGGGGCTTTCAGGACATCTCCTATCACCGACCCCTGTTGGGACGGCACATCCCCTGCACTCTCCGAGACCCGGCAAGGGGGTCCAGGGGGGTAAAACATGACTGTTTGAAAAGAAAAATGGCAACAGAGTGTGACTAAATCGGTTTGCTTGGCAGCCGGACAAAGGCTTGATTCCACCGCTCCCGAGAGAAAACGCGGGGCCCGCGAATCCTGGCATCAGATCGGAAAGTTGAGCGTTGCCAAAGGCGCACATTCACAACAATTAGCTACCTTTTCAGTCCCAGCCCCGTGGTTATCCATCCCCTAGGTGGTTATCTAATCGCCTGCTTTTGTTTAGAGGAACAGCTCTCTTTCACTCTGGGCTGACATCATTTACGCCTGCCGGCTGGCGCTTCTCTAAATCTGCAGAGGAGCGCGGGAGTGGCGGCCCATCAAGGAGTCTAAGTAGATAAACAGGGACGTACACAACCTCTTAATGCAACTTCTTAAGCCTCTAGTGCTCAAATAGCGCCACGAATGGGGCGATCGTCTGGTTCCTAGCACGCATGCGAGACGAGCTTTGCTGGAGAAACTTTCAGAAGAGGTGTGAGAGTGCCGGCCTGTCGACTTAAAACCACCACGGAGAGGGAGATCTGGCGTTTGAGGAGACCACAGGGATTAAACCGTGGAGAAGATCTCGTCTTTATCCTTTAGCTTCTTAGCTGATGTCAGTTTTGCTCAGCTGTCCCCTTTTTCAGTTCTCCCCTGGCAGCACATTTCCTCGCTGTGCTGTTTGTGGCATGAAGCTGTCCATCATTAAATCTACTATAACCTAATGGCTCATATGCACTCAGTGTTGGTCAGATGACCGTGTGTGCTGAGGTTACCCTGAGGTGTGTGCCTTTACAGTGATGAATTGTATGGTCGCCATCTCCTGCCGTCCTTACACAGAAGTCACTCCCGGTTCACACCGATAATGCCGCTCCTGCTGCAAATATGGGGCTCATTTACATCAAGCGATGACAAATGTGTGTGTGGGATTGCGTACAGGCGTGTGTCCTCCCACCGAGAGCTCGCGGGATGGTTCGGGGCTGTACCGTATCAAACGGCCTGACACGCTTTCAACAAGAAGACCAGGCGCAACTGCTGCAAAGTACAAAAATGATGACACAAATTAGTTCTTATTGTTTTCTTGTGGGCATGTTGCAGTGATGCAATCATGAGCAATGCTCACACTGCCATTTTTGAAGTGTCAGGGTACAAGAGAACGATGGCAATCCAGTTACCTTGCTATCATCCCTTCAGGAACGACTGAGAACAGCTTTGCCACAACCATCCTTATATCTGCAAGATGAAATAATGAAGCAGGAAGGGACAAGAGGTCATGCATTGCAATGATTTGATCAAAGTTAAGCACAACATAAAGCTTAACTGTGTCCTTAAATGGGCAGTTACTTTTAGAAGGCAACAACAAATGAATAAAAATCCCAACGTTCAACAAATTTCTGCATCACAAAAATAATGACCATCACTGTACTGATGTCAAAACAAATTGTTCAAATATTATTAAGAGAATATTTACTTTGAAGGTTAACAGCTCATCTTTTTTCTACCCACTAATCGAGTAATATGTGATGTATAAATAAATAAATACATTTTGAAAAATAAATAAATAAAATTTATTTATAAATAGTATTTAAAATTAATTAATTAATTATGGACACTAATTAAATATTACTTTATACATAATTTCCAGATAAATAAATAATACAATTTGAAAAGAAAGAAAGAAGAAAGAATGACCTAAAAGCATATTGAAACATTACTAATATCAAATTAAAATTATCAGGTAATATTAAACATCAGATGTCCTAATAATGGTTGCGTTAAACATATTTAATTAATCCCTTAAGCTAACATGTTAACTTTGACAGCCCTAAAAAACAATCTTTTTTCTTTCTCCCTCAAATGATCCGCAGACCCTTAAAGGAGAACTCTGGTCAATTTTAACATTGAGCTAATTTTTTTGTAAATTTGGAGCGCTGTCAATACAGAGAACAACGACAAAAATCTGTGTTGCCTACACCATGTTATCCTCTTTTTAAAATTTGCACCCTGTTGACTTCAATGGGGCAAGTTTTAAACCTGCTTTTAGCCTCTTAACATCCTTGATGTGTCATTACAAGTGCACAGCTAATGTGAGTGATTCCTTCAGAGAGATCACGGGTGAATCTGACTGCAGTAGATGTGAAAGATATGAATAAAAATGATGTTATTTCAGCCAGCGCACATACCTGTATTTACATCCTGTTTTCGGTCGAAGTCCATAGTAATCGATTGTCGAGTTCACGTGCAGTCGTGCATAGGTTTATCACGCGCGTGAACTCGACAATCGATTACTGTGGACTTCGACCGAAAACAGGAAGAAAATACAGGTATGTGCGCTGGCTGAAATAACATCATTTTTATTCATATCTTTCACATCTACTGCAGTCAGATTCACCCGTGATCACTCTGAAGGAATCACTCACAATGGCTGTGCACTTGTAATGACACATCAAGGATGTTAAGAGGCTAAAAGCAGGTTTAAAACTTGCCCCATTGAAGTCAACAGGGTGCACATTTTAAAAAGAGGATAACATGGTGTAGGCAACACCGATTTTTGTCATTGTTTTCTGTATTGACAGCACTCCAAATGTACAAAAAAATGAGCTCAATGTTAAAATTGACCGGAGTTCTCCTTTAAGCAAACCCTTGCAACCAGAGTTTAAAAAACTGGTCTGTAGCAAAATTGGCACATTAACATAGAATTCAATTAATCTGCGGTCACAGGTGTGCATACATCAGACAGCTTTGAATGTGGCTCATCCAATCAGATTGCAATTTTAACTTTTAGAAGGTAAATCATGTTTTTGGCTATCATAATGTTAAGACTGCCATTTGAGCAGTGGTGCAGATTCTTTCACAGCAGACTGTAAGCGGTGGACAGAGTTAATCAACACGTCTCTCACACACACACACACACACACTGACCCCACAGGCTGAACCTGCTGTATTTGTTTGTCGCAGTGACTTGTTATCAGGAATCAGCGTTTCGAAGGAACACCATACATACTTTACACAAATAGGTCTTTGCACACACACTATCTCTTAGACACACACACAGGCGTACAATCTTCGTGGGCCCTGCACTCTGATGGTGAATAATGGCGTCCTTTTTTGAAAGCGGCAGTTCCAGTCGTAGTCTTCTCCATCCAGCACCATCAGCACTTTAGAAGATTAAGTCCTACCTTCCCTTATCACACCATGCTCCCTCCTGCAGGCTCGACACGGGGTCCTCGCAGGCCGGCCATGTCCCCCCTCTGCCAGCCCCGAATCGCCGTCTCGACAGGGCCTTCGTTTTGGCCTCTCCGCCGACTATCTCCTTGTTTCACATTTCTCTCCTCCACACACCGAGCTCATCTCTCTTCGGTTGTGCGATTCATCACCCCAGGATCAGCAGCAAACGGCCTCTCCGTCATTGAGCGTTATCTACCATCTCAATGTCAGCCCCTTCAGCCAGACTGTGCCACGTTCCACAGGGTGGAATGAGAATAAGAGAAAAGACAAGCTTGATTTAGGAACTTTTGGGCTAGATCTATAATAAAAGATGTTAAAAATAGATTTTTATGGTCCTGGATGCTGACTGGTCAATACAATGTTCCATCCATACAGCTACAGTAAGTAAGCGCGTCTACGTATCGCAAAACACAGAAAAGCACAGTGTTACAGGAAAAGATCTTTAGGAATCTTTCAGGAATGGATTAATCAACCTTTTCAGCCTAATAATGTTTGATAGCGACCACATAGCGTGCGTCTCCCTGATGCGTTAGTTAGAGGAAATGTACTGCCTTGTATCTGAGTACGCTTTAATCCCTTATCAATACAGTGCTTGCCCTTAATTATGCAGAGGTGACGAATAAATTAGTTTAGACAGAATTGTGATTATCAGTTCAATCTGCCTCTATCTGGAATTAAAATCGATGGCTCATCAGCACACTACATGCCACACTAGCCCAAAAGGTGGAATACACAATACAGTGCACAGCGCTCGCAGGAACCGTGTGATATCTTTTCACACTCCAGTTCACTCACATTTCTTTTTTTTTTTCAACATTTATTTTCCTTATGATTATTTATGTAATCGGTTAAATGGATGTCACTTTGTTTTAAAATAGTAGTGGGGAGTAATAAAATAATGACTTGTTGGTCTACAGGTAAGCGTAAGGAAACCAGTGTCCAGTTGCCATAACCATAGTTAAGGCTCTGTCTTAAGAACTAGTCTGGCCAATGAGCAATTAGTTAGGCCAAGCAGTCTTACTTTTCGGATTCAGATTAGACCAATCTACCTTTTTTAACTGATAAAAAATTCTGGACCATCTTGAAGAAAAAATATTAGATGACAATGATAATTTGCAGTTTATGAATTGTTTGAAGGTTAAACAAGTCAATAATATTTTGCACATACCATAATTTTCCAGGCCAGCCAAATAATTAAAAAAGTTTTTAAAAAAAATTTCAAAGAAAGATTTTTTAAATATTTTTTTCCTTTACTTAATAATTAATATTAATACATTTTTATAAAACATTGTTAAAAAAACATATATACAGAAAAAAAAAATGCTGGGTTGCTTCAACCTGTGTTTGGATCAAATACGGATGAACGTTGGCTTAAATTTTTCCATAAAAATGTTAAACCCAATGGTAGGGTTTGTCCATATTGTGTGTGTGTGTGTGTGTGTGTGTGTGTGTGTGTGTGTGTGTGTGTGTGTGTGTGTGTGTGTGTGTGTGTGTGTGTGTGTGTGTGTGTGTGTACAGGTTTATATTACAAGATCACCTACATTGTGGCGACCAGCCAGCGGTCCCCATGAGGAAAATGGGTTAATAAACATGCTAAATTATATTTTTTGAAACTGTAAAAATGCAGAAAGTTTTCTGGGTAGGTTTAGGGGTAGGGTTAGTTTAAGGGGATATAATATACTTTGTACAGTATAAAAACCATTGCGTCTATGAAAAGTCCCCACAAAGATAGCGAAACAGACAAGTGTGTGTGTGTGTGTGTGTGTGTGTGTGTGTGTGTGTGTGTGTGTTTTATACAATGTTTTGGGCAGAATATGGGAAGTTGTGTGTGCAGTGATGAATCACAGTGAAACACGAGTTACATGGCGATGCTCCGGAACGGTGTCTTTGAAAATCTGCTGAGAAATATAATAATAAATACATCTCTACCACAGTGAAACATGGAGGAAGAGACTGTGTCATTGTGTGGGGAGACTTTTTAGTAATTTAATGCTTTAGAGTACAGGAGAATATTGAAGAATTGCTTGCTTCCCACAATTGAAAAGTTGTTATCTAAAGAGGAATGATCAGATGTTATTTTTCTACAAGACAATGCTCCTGCCCAAATTGCAAAGACAACCAAGTCCAATGCTAACAACGTTTTTGTTGGCCCAAAAAGAAAGATTTGATTTGATTTTTCCCCATGTTTTTCAGCCTTTGAATCAGAATTGAGCTGGACACCTTAATTACAGGATTTAACTCGTTAACTACCCACTACTGCCCTCCTCTGGTTGAATGCTTCATAGTGGTGAATATGACAAGCCATTGTACAGTACTCTACTGACTGTATGAGAAATAAGCAAGAAGTTGAATAGGAATAATCATCTTTTAACTCAAACATACACTCCCGCATTGTATCATTTAGGTATTATAGACCTATTTGCAAAGGCAACAAGCAATCAGTCCTGTACAGAGCCTTAACAAGCCCATTGTATGATTGCTCCAGCCCATCTAATGCCAGTTATGTTCATAACTCCTGCTGGTGTGTGTGCTTAGCACCACTCACTTTAATTAACAACAGTCGAGGTAGCACAGTCACATTTAAAAGGTTGCCATTCCACCAATATGAAAGCACAATTAAATATTAATTGCCTACTGAATAATAGATGAAGAGTATCTGTGTACAGTTCAGGAGCCTAATTCCTGTTAAAGTACAAGTCTTTAATCAAGCAGTAATGAGCACTGCTATGTCAACAGGCGTTGTGCCCTATCAGCAAAGAAGAGAGAGAATTACCATCGAAGGCTCATGCTGCCGAGAGCCTGTATCAATTTTAATGTAATTATGCTTTACTAATAACAATTCAACTCATTATAACAAGCGCTCGCAGAAATTGATTCTGTAAACAGCAGACACGCACAATTCTATTGTGATTATTCTCTTGAGGTTTGTTCCTGCTGTGTGGTACTTCGTGGTGAGGACTATAGTACATGCAAGTACAGACACAACACAAACTGGCGGTCTCCAAGTCTTCAGTTTTCTGAGCTATGATTGACCCGTCGGCTATCATTTTACCCATTATTATAATTGCAAGTGGAATAGTTCACCCAAAGAAAGTAGAAATTAAACCAACTCCATTAAAGTAGTCCATATGACTTGAGTCCACTTCCAAACTGGAGGAGAGAGAGCGATGCAAAGTAGCAATGTAACACAATTTGTGGTATTTTTAATGAGTAACACATTGCTTTGAGTAATACATTCTCCTTGATCCTTAAGCTATAATATTAGGGATGCATGATATATTGGTACTTTACTACCGTTCAAAAGTTTGGGGTTGGTAGTTTTGCGTTCCCCCCAGAATTTTTTCGTTCGCCCTCAAAAGCTTTGCGAGCGAACGCAGTTTTATAGGGGAATGCAAATCTCTGACATATTATTTTTCCTCCCATCTCATATTTTTTTCCCCCACCATGTCCCTTTAGGGGCTCTGTAGATTTTTAGTTTTCAGTGTTTTATTTTTAATTAATTTAGACAGTATAGAACTGTAACATTGACAATTTATCAGTTATCAGCTTCAACATGAAAATAATTATTGGTTTATCGTTATATCAGCCAAACTTTGTATGGCTTTAGACACGAGTTGCATGGCTTTACATGTTATGTTTCTGACTTTTTTGAGGCTCTACAGTGTAACTCACCATCCACTTTTGTTGTATGGACATGAGAAGCCTGGAAATTCTGCAAAACATCTCCTGTTATGTTCCTACGAAGAAATAAAGGCAAATGACATGCGTAAATGAAGTCAGAATTACACATTTTGGGTGAACTATAGTTTTTTATGGCATAAAATGAAAGATAATGTAAATTACTAAGAGCTTATGACTCTGCTGCCCGGTCAGTCTTTGGTCTTCCTGTTAAGAACCATTCAGAAGGATTGTGTGTGCCGCACTTCTCCATGAGCTAGAAAAGCAGATAGAGAGAGAGGAAGAGAGACGAGGTGACGCTGCATTCACCTTTGATCAACTATGATTTTTCACACCGCACCGGTGAACTGCACTTTTCACAGTCCACTCATGGAAAACGGGAGATGCTTTAGTGTCCAACCATATATGCATCACAGCCACTTTCCCGCCACCCTGACCTAGAAACGGAGGACCTGGTGAGCTGGCTGACCGGTGAAGGGGGCGAGGGGCCCCTGCTGACAGGAGCTGGCCGCTCAGGTGGAGGCACTGAGGAGAGGAAGACGAGATGGCTTGTGGCACGCTGACTTTCCAGCTGGCCAATTCGTCCCAATGTCAGGACCAATGTCTGTAGAGGAGGAATGCAGAGAAAGAGAGAGGGGAGAGTGTTCAGCGTAAAGGCAGACCCGATGAAGAGAGGCCAGTGGAGCTGAAGTCACACCTCAGGGTGTGCCTCGCTCCTCTGCAGGTTCAGAGTGTTCGACTACAGGGGGTCAGGAAAAGGTGAAGGAGAGTCTCATACTGCAGCTGTAGCTTTGCGTAGCCAGACTTTTGACCATCGGCTTAAAGCCTGGTCCACATTAAATGATATTCTAGCCAAGAACGGTCCAATTAGCCAGGAAAAAACATTTAAAGTGAACAATCACAGTTTATTTTTAGAGGAGTTTAGGGGTGGTTCAATCTAAAAAAAAAAAACGTTTCCAACATCGGGCCAACCGTTTTTTTTTTTTTTTTTGCTTAACAGTTCCATTCCATGCCAATCCAGCCAGCCGGTACAGATGTGGTTTAAATTTCCACTGTGGGACTGATAATGGAGCTCTTTGGTATGTAATACAAATGCGTCAGTCGTTGCCTTGATAATCTAAGAGTTTACAGGTGATCGTGAGATGTAAATAGTGACTGCTTATGGAGGATGGTCAGATATTTCTTTTAATTATTCATTTGTGTTTACGTCGCTCAAATAGCACGCTTAAGTCCTGCCGCCAGAGGTGGACAGTAACAAAGTACATTTACTTGAGTACTGTACTTAAGTACACTTTTTGAGTATCTGTACTTTACTTGAGTATTACTTTTTCTGGAAACTTTTTACTTTAACTTCACTACATTTGAAAGACAAATATCGTACTTTTATACAAATACAAGTCCTTGAGTAGAAAGTAGTAACATCAGTAAGGGGATGATTTTGGTTGCAGGGGTTGCATTTTGGTTGTAAATGAAAGTCGGGTTGAAGTCAGATTGAAGTCAACATCCAATGTCGGACAGACATTGGATTTTGGTTGGAAATAAAAGTCTGGTTGACGTCAGAACCCGACTGATGTTGGTTTCTGACGTCAACGCGATTTTCAACCACAATACAATGTCTGTCCAACGTTGGAGATTAATGTCAATCTGACATTGGATTCTGACATCAACTTGATTTTAATTTTCAACGTTGGGTTTGGTCTTCTAAATGCAAATTTTGTCATTGTTTTGGAGCACACTATCTTATAGATAACAGTAAGGCTAACATATTCATACTAAAAGCCAAAAAACTGGGAACATTTGGGTGTCCGAAACCATTGTGGACGTTATTGATTGCACTTATTTAATCCCACTACTGGAACTGTGTCCTATAAATACATTTGATATTGATATGAGGGTAGGTAGGCATAAATTCAGAGGCATAAGGTACTGCAAGTATTACATGCAACAATGCAACAATAATAAAACAACGCATTGACATTTACTTTTATACTCAAGTACTTTTAAAAATGAGTACTTCTGTACTTTTACTTAAGTAAAAATTGGTCTTTACAACTTTTACTTGTAACGGAGTTATATTTGACCAGTAGTATCTGTACTTTTACTCAAGTAAGGAAGTTGTGTACTTTGTCCACCTCTGCCTGCCGCACAAGTCCTGAAAAGTGAAGCCAAAACGTTTCGATCGCCCCCCAATGGCTGGATGCAGTATAGCTCATAAACCCCACCCTCTTCATGTAATTTAATGGGATGTGAGACAAACTAAACAGTCAAATTACACTTCAAATAAACTTTTGCCAAAGATGATCTCTGTCATTATAGGTAGTTTTTTTTTCCCACACTGATGTAAGTTCAAGTGTTAGTTTTTTTTAAATAAGTTTGGTTTTAGTTTGTTTTCTTTGAGTGAAGTAGTCACTGAGGCACCAACAGACAGGATTCGGAGAGGAGATTGGAGCTTCAACTTTAATTTCTACACTTCCATAGCGGTTTCTTAACGTGGGCGGGGCCTTGATACCGCGGCACCACTTCACGTTCACTACTGCGCAGACTTGGGCTCCAAGTCTGGAGTCTTGGACATTGGCAGCTTCACTTTACTACAATGGAAGAGAATGAAAGTGCATAATCCATCTTTATTTACAGTCTATGTTCAGCATGGTAAGAAAACCGTGCTGAGAAATTCAGGCCAAGAACGGTTTGTAATCGTGACGTTCCGAACCAGACTCAAGTGGAAATATAACTGGAACAGTTCCTTACTGTTCTTCGAACAGTTCAGCCCGATGGTGGAAAAGCGGTCAAAAAAATAAAATAAAAATAAATAAATAAATAAAATATATATTTTTTTTTATTATAATATAATACAACATTATTAAAAATATAAAATAAAAGCCATATTGCTTTCATAACTTCAAATGCTGCGTTCATGCCATGTCGTAATTACCGTAAATAAAGCTCTGTATGCTTTTGAATCGCTCTCGCGGTACTTTGATGTCATACACCGATCGTTCTGCACTCAGCTCTCAGAAAATTACGAGTTTACATGTTGTAAACACAAGTTCTGCAAGCACGGGAAGGTGCATGGCGTAAATGCACCTAAAGTGGTTTATAAAGTGTCATAAGTGGAGTAATTTGTCAGGGTTAGAGTGATGAATGGAACATTGAAGCACAGAGTAGCAATAGGCTTTATAAAAAAAAAAAAAAAAAACTAAAACAAAAAAACTACCTCGTGTGGGAAAGACAGACCAACGGAACGAGACTTGGAAAACAGGGCAAGGCAGGACAGGACACAGTGAAGCTAGACACAAGGAGTAAACACACAACGGCACTTGGCGACGAACTGCCACAGGACTGAACAACACAAGGTGAATAAACAGGAGGAAATAAGGAGGATAATGAGGGAGAGCAGGTGGGACAAATTAACCAATAATCAGGTAAAAAGACAATAGACAGGAGAGAAAAATCTTTGTTTTAGATATTTTTTTCACAGCGTAGCCTCATATGACCTTTGAACCTGAAATTGTGTGCATGCCAGCCAATCAGATCCTCAGCATTTTATCTAAGACTGAAACTACCCCAGCTGTAACTACAAAGTTCCTTACTACTCTGTTTGCATCAAACACATTCTACACCTATTTTGTCATATTCTTTAGGGTCAAGTACTTGAAAAAACAGCTGAAGAAAACCGTGGAAGTGAGAAACAGTGATGTCAGGACTGTTTTACAAAAATGCGAATGGTGTAACACAACATCTCACCTCTCTGTCTGCACAGTTCCTGTGACTGGCATTGGCGACACTGGTCTCTTGAGGAGTTCTTTCACCAGGTTGCATTTGTTAGGTCTCAGAGGGCATGCTGGTCTAGCGGTCATAGTATCCACCTGAAAGAGAGCATGACTTTTAATGTGTATATTCTCTCCAGAGAAAGAACATGAGTTTAAAGACAAACCAAGGTCCTCAAAGCCACATACCAAAACATCCATTTTCTCTTTCTCTTCCCCTTATGTTTCTCCATGCAGTTGTATATTGATCTCACAAAAGAGAAAATTCATTTTCCCCAACACAGAAATGTTATTCTTTTATTACAGAGATGTGTGCAGTGAAAACAACACATGCTCTCTATCACTTTCGGTGCGACACGAGCCACAATTCTATTATGGGAGAGCTGCACCAGATACAATGAAGTATTTTCAAGGGATCTTGAGGCAACAAAGTATATAAAATGCCATAAATAAATTATGGCAGACAATTTTAAGAGCATTAAAAGTTTGATCTCCTTCAGGGGAGGCCGCAAGGGACTTTTTGAAGCAGTAATTATTCATAAAAATGAAATGTCATATTAGTTTGTCCCGGTCTAATTTGATTTCACGTTGATACATTTTTTCCGCTTCGACAGGATTCGGTGGGACAAATGTGGTGCTCTCCTCACATAATTTTCTCTAATAAAGACACATTTGTTTGAATATACAGATGAGGAGTTCTGAACAATGACAGTAATTAAAACTATGGAGCCAATAACCGATGTTTAACGATTATGTCTCTTATTGCATCTGATTAGTGATAGAAAAAAATGAATACGTTTGAATGGATTGATACACTTCTAAAAAGGGGATTTGAATAGGAAAAAATGAGGACAACACCATACTTTTCAGACAACTTCCTGTTTTGACATTGATGTACTTGGTCCCACTCTTAGACTCAGAACAAATGTGAGCATGGGAGCTGAATATTCAGCTGAATTATTAATTTTATAAGGATGCTACAAAGAACCAAATAAATATAACATTAAATGTTTATGGTAAGAAACAAAAAACAGTACTTACTGAGTTACACTGTGGTTTCTTGTTTGGCTAGCAAAATCATTTGCTTGAACTTACCTTGAATGTTTAAGACTTCAGCAGTGAAAACACTAAATATATATATATATATATATATTTTTGGAAGAAGTCTCTTCTGCTCACCGATGCTGCATTTATTTAATCATGAATACAATAAAAATAGTAATACTGTGAAATGTTATTACAATATAAAATAACAGAAGCAGCCATTACTGTCTTCACGTGATCACATGATCCTTCAGAAATCATTCTGATATGCTGATTTGGCGCTCAGGAAGCATTTCTTATTATTTTCTATGTTGAAAACAATTGTGCTGATTAATATTGTTTGGAAACGATGGTACATTTTTCAGAATTCTTTGAAAATGATTTTGAAAAAGTCTGTAAAAGTTTTTCACTTTTGATCAATTTAATGCGTTTTTTGTTAAATAAAAGTATTAATTTATTTGATTTAAACCCCAAACTCTTGAACGGTAATGCTAAAATGGAGCCTAAACAGTGCACTTCATTGTTCCGAAAGATACTTTGTTTTTGAGAACATCGCCAAAATAATAATAATAGCAATAAAATAGATAAATTCAGTGTTGATTATAATATTTCTCAACTTTGTTACCAGCAGCCCACAAGGTATGTATGGATGAAATGAAGTCTGAATCAATACCTTTCTGATCAGCATAAAGCACCGGAGGACACTTGCATGGACGATTTATTTCAGCTTGTAATTCTCCTTCTGTTTGCCTGTTTTGCAACCACATAGTAAGCCGACTTACTTCCTTTTAAATATTTGACATTTCTAATATATCTACATACGAGACCTGGTCTGTTTGTTTTCCATGGTATACCACTGCTACTGGCTTACACTGGCACTATCCAAAGCAGATAATGAGGTGAACATGGACCTGCGCTGCAGTAAAAGGACACAAAGAGTACAATTGAAACTGAGAGAGACACTGTAGTGTAGTGGGCTGACATGTCCTTTGAATCCCAGACACACCTTGTTAAGGGTATTAGGATCAACACCGTGATTGATCTACATGTCAGATCGGTAAGTGAAGGCGTGGAGTCAGCTGTCCACAGCTCATTTTCCTCCTGGAGGTCAATTAAGACACGGAGAGGTGA
Organism: Scardinius erythrophthalmus; assembly: GCF_964197995.2. Classification (NCBI taxonomy): domain Eukaryota; kingdom Metazoa; phylum Chordata; class Actinopteri; order Cypriniformes; family Leuciscidae; genus Scardinius; species Scardinius erythrophthalmus. Next base: position 22,012,115 of record NC_138239.1, read on the forward strand.
GGAAACCACTAGGATGGGTGCCTTACATTGCATAGACCCTAATATGGAGATCTCAACACACATGCAAATAGATACACAAACCTAGCCTCATTTGATTGCCCAATGTCACTGCATGGGGGAGGGTTCTGTCATGAAAGACAGTGTCTTTTCTATAAGGTACACAGAGAAACAAAAGGAGGGGGTGGTGGATAAAAAGATTGATGAATAAAGGTAGAGCTTCATCTTTGACTGGGCTGAAGACTGTCTGTAGTCATTCAGTACTGCCTCATTTCCCTGTAAGGCTTTTCTTTTTCATTAGCGGAGCTCGGAGCACACAAGGAGTCAACCGTCTGGATATTCTGACACCCCTATAGCACTCTATTTACCACAGCTCTTCAGTGATGTATCAAGGGGAACGTCTTCCCTGCATTAAATATAGATGCAGTCGGATTAACATATCAGGAGAGAGCATGATTAATGTGAGATTACACTGGATAACGCTGCTGCTTTTTCCATCACTGTTGGAGTAATGGACTTTGATTTGATTCAAATCATCCTTTACCCCATCAACATAAGCAGCCGCTCTTAAGAGAGAGACGGGACATCACTTGACTGCTTTTGACCGCACATAATACAAATAATATATGCAAGTTTGAAAACAAACTTACAACAACTTCTCTTGCTTGCCACAGTTCTAGGTTGGCGTTTGTTGCCCAACTTGTGGCGTACTGTTTGTGCTACAAACATGAATGATACATCAAATCGTTTTGTTGAAGAGTGGTGTGCTAATACCTTTCTAAGTAATCTTACCTATGATTTTCACCAGGCAGGTGATCAATCAAAAGGAAGAAAAATCGAATAAACGTACATTTAAGGAGAGACTGAGACTTTTGGAAGTAAACACTTAGCAAATACCCGAAACACATTAACAGCTACATGCTAACCACTGCAGAATTGTGCTGACAGCAAGTACTCACATTATCTTAGAAACCATAAAACACCTAGCTTGTGAGTACTGAACCACCCAAAACACATTAAAACCACTTTTGCAGTCATGTCCCACTAAAATACGAATCAAGTTTGTGAGTACTGAATATTCCCACGCTGAATGCTCTAGCAATCACATAGCAAAATGCCAACCACTCAAAACTTAAAGGCAAGTACCACTCGCACTCACAGCCTACTACAGAAAATGTAAAAGTCGTGTTTGTTACTTTTGTAAAGCTAAATTGGTTCAATATCTTCTTCAAACAGAGTAAAAATATCTTTTTTGATTAAAGTGGTGGTTAAAATCAAAGTACCACAGTTTTATTTCAGTATTTTGGAGGACAATAGGCTACCATTTTCACCACTCAAGTACATTTGATATGAACTATGAATGCTATAGACCATGAAAGATGCGAAATGAACATGACCTATGTTGTGGTGCAAAAAACCCAATAACCTGACCAATCCATGACCATCTCATTTATTTTAGTTGCTCTCTGCACCTTAAGAGATACATCACAAGTCTACGTGTGCATATCGAATTTCACACCCCCAATAAATTGCTGGGCCAACGTATTGATATTTTCTGGCCTGGTCCTGTTTTGCCTTCTTCTTTCTCCTTGAGAGAGACACCCGTAAAGGGTTAAACCCTCCCCCCTGTTCTGCCCCGTGCCACTGCGTCTCTCTCGCTCCCTCACTGTGTCTCCCTGCATCCATTTGCAAATGATCTCGCTTGTCTGCATATTGTCACTTGCAGCCTGCCCACACATTCATCAACTGTCGGCCGGCTCGCCGCGCACTCCACGCGCCCTCTACACTTAATTGTTCCCACTCTGACCTGGGAGAATAGAGAATGATGTTTCCCTCATTCGTGCCGGTGCAGGGCGAGGAGAATTAACAACTCTTTGGGGATGGCCGAGCTGTGGTATGGTCGGTCAGGCTCTCCCCTCTCCCCCTTCTTTGTGTTTCTGGGGCACGATCCTACCCTATTACCAGAGGCAGGCGAAGATTCACTATAGCTGCATGAAGAAATCAGGCAGAAAAGATAGGTGTAGACGTCTTCTTCCATGGGCCGCAAGTTGGAGATCTAGACCAGATATATGTGTAGACAAACGGACATAACTTTCTTTTTTCATCAATCGATATTTTTGGTTAAACTTTATATTGTATAAGAGAAAATGTGTATTTTTAAATGACGTTTACCTTCATTATACTACCAGGGCTGCCAACTCTCACGCATTCATGCAGTTCCTCACATCCATTTTCTCACACAGTGGAAAAAAAACATTGAGGAGCAAAGAGGACACTGACAACACACCGACAGACAAGACATAGCAGGTTACTTTTGATATGAAGCAGCTTCCAAAATTCAAACAATAAATAAACTTTTGGCGCTCTTTAATGTCATAACAGATCCGTCCTCCTCTTTATTACTTGTCATAACACCAAATAAACATAAATGAACATCAGAAGGTATGTTGAAAGATACAGTATAGCCAGTGCTGTGTGGTAACTGATTACGTGTAATCTAGATTAAAAAAAATATGTAAACAGATTAAAAAAATGATGTACTTGTAATTTGATTTTATTACGTTTTAAAATACTCGTAATCAGTAGTTGCTTTTTTTATTGATTATAATCATGATTACATATTATTCACACAGTATCAGTAAATCATTCATAAATTTATTGAATTTCAAATTTAAAATGTCCTTTCTAAAAAATAGTATTGCTTATATACATTCAGAAAGTCTTCTTATTTTGTGAAATTGCACAGGCCAGCCACTAGTCAGGTGGCTTTAAAGGAGAACTCCGGTCAATTTTAACATTGAGCAAATTTTTTTGTCTTTCACATCTACTGCAGTCAGATTCACTCGTGATCACTCTGAAGGAATCACTCATATTTTCTGTGCACTTGTAATGACACATCAAGGATGTTAAGAGGCTAAAAAGCAGGTTTAATACTTGCCCCATTGAAGTCAACAGGGTGCAAATTTTAAAAATAGAAAAACTCGGTGTAGGCAACACCGATTTTTGTCATTGTTCTCTGTATTGACAGCACTCCAAATGTACAAAAAAATGAGCTCAATGTTAAAATTGACCGGAGTTCTCCTTTAATTACATAGAAAATTGAGAGGCCACAATGTATTTGACCACTGGATTTACAGATCCATACGGAAACCATTTAACTTTTAAGGAGTATTAACTTTGCATATTGAATCAATTCCTTACAAAAATTGTAATTATTATTTGAATTATCATCACAGTCTTTTAATTGTGTATTGCTTTGGAAAGGCATTTTCTTTCAAAAACATTTTTATTATATTTTTTATGTTAAAATTATTCAATTGAATTAGATTTTTTTATGATTTTAATAATTATTAGCTTTTAAATGGGACATATCATGAAAATATGATTTTTTTTTTTTTTTTTCGTTTTTAAGTGCTATAATCGGGTCCCTGGTGCATCTAGAAAATGTGAAAAGTGACAATCCAGTAACTTTGTTTTGGTAAGCCTTTCTCTGCAAGTATGTCAAAAAATAAACTGAAATCCGATTTTGCTCCCCTTCTGACATAGGAAGGGGATCTTATTATAATATTACCGCCCCTTAATCTGCACGTTCCACGGCGCCGCCATTTGGTTTTCGCAAGCGACAACAGTGTAACTATGGCGTTATTTTCCTGTCAAATGTCGAGAGCGCATTATTGTAGCGCATTATTCTCTCTGCTCGCACGCGGAATATAATGTGCCGAGCGCGAATCTCTCTGCTCGCGCACGGGAACTGGGTGCGCACTCTCAGATACTCGCTGCTCTTGTAAGATTTTTCTTTGGGCTCGCTCAGAGAATGTGCCTGCACTTAAAACTTGTTCAGTGCAATCGCGAATCTCTCCTCGCGCGCGATAATCAGCGCTCGCGCATTATATTCCGCGCGCGAGCAGAGAGATTCGCGCTCGCACATTATATATTCGCGCTACAATAATTCGCTCTCGACATTTGACAGGAAAATAACGCCATAACCAGCTCTAACAACACAATGTCAAAAGTTCTAGCAAAGCATGCAAACTGTTCTGTCGTTGGCTGCACTGACAAGCACAGAACAATTTGACCAAAAATGTTACAGCTGTCTTATAAAGACCTCAGGGAACTGTCAACTTGTGTAAAAGTTAAACATGACGGCACATGCAGGTCGATGACATGAATCAATGTACCTCCACACAACAACTAATGTATCCACTAACTAACCATTCAGAAACGTCCAGGTGCGATGTAAAAGTTGGAACCTCTTCCTGAGTCTCTCCTGCACTCCACTACTGGTTATTTCTGAGATTTTGAAAGCGTGAGATTATTGGAGTGTTTTGTAATTGCCGAGTCTCCGAAGCTCGTGTAAAGGATCAGCTGTCTTCTGAACTGAGGCGGGGAGCAGCAGCTCATTTGCATTTAAAGGAACACACACAAAAATGGCATGTTTGCTCACACCCAAAAAGGAGCAAATTTGTCAAGCTATAATATATTATCTGGGGGTATTTTTAGCTGAAATTTCAGACACATTCTGAGGACAATGAAATGTGATGTTTAATGCACTTAATGTTGTTAATAACAAAGAATGGAATATATTTTCTTTCTCTGTATGATTTTTTTTTTTTAAATTATCAATATGGAACAATATGCTATTCAATTCAATTTGATAAATGCGTTAGGTCAAAACTAGTCTAAAAGTAATCAAAAAGTAGTCAGATTACATTACCTAAAATGTGTAATGTACTGGATACGTTACGAACTACAATTTTTATCATGTAGCCTACTGTAATTTGGAATCAGTAACAGACTACAATTTGTAAGTTACCTACCCTGCTCTAAGTATAGCTTAAATGGTTAGTTCACCCAAAAATTGTTGTTCCAAACCTGTAAAACCTTCGTTCCTCTTCGGAACAGAAATTAAGATATTTTTATGAAATCCGAGAGGTTTCTGAACCAGCCATAGGCAGCAACGTCATTACAACTTTTAAAGCCCAGAAAGGTAAAGACATTGTTAAAGTGACAGTGGTTCAACCCTAATGTTATGAAGCAACGAGAATACTTTGTGTGCACAAAAAAACAAAACAAAAATGACTATTCAACAATATCTACGCTATTCATTTGTAAACAATGCAGCGCTTCCGGGTTCAACGTCAGAACGCTGGCTCATTATTTAATGAAATGTCTCATGAAATCCTTCAATGAGTGTTTCAACCAGGGAAAGAAGTGAATAAAATAGCTTGTGAACAATGTCACGTAAAGCCATTCAATGACCATATAGCATGTTAGTTAGCTAGAAAACTGAAAATAAATGCACTAAATAACATTCATTTTTTACTCTTAAATCGTTCAAAAAATTATAATCTTATTATAAAAACTGCATCATATTAATTGTAAAATAATGATTCGTTAATTTTAACCATTAATAATAATACTGTTTGACAGGTTTCCCTGTAGAAAATGTTGAGAATCTTGCCAAACAGACATCTTTGTTTTTTAACATCTCATTACAAGCGGCAGGTTTTTAAAATGCCGTTAAAAGTTAATTTAAAATAAAAAAAATATCAAATAACAATTGCATTTAGTTTTATTCTGTTGCACTGCATCTAGTGGTTTCAATCGCTGATGTCTGAACGGCCCTTCAAGTTCTTCACCCACCCAAATATATAACGCTTTAAATTATTTAGTGCTTAGTAATCACACTGCAGGACAGAGTCGCTCCACAAAACATAATTGGGAATGTGTAAATTAATGACAAATTAAAGATATTTTTAACTAATTATACCAATTAAATAATTTTGAAATGGTATTTGTCAAAACAATGTAATAATTATAGGGAAAAATCAGTGTGCATTTCTGTCCAACTAAATGAATAAATACAAGGCAATAAAAAATGACCCGCCTTTTTCATTGAGGACAGTAAAATTGCATGTCACGTCAACTGTCCATCTAAATATATAACCATCATCTCCCGGTGGGGCCCCCAGCTCTGTTCCGGTGGCGAGAGGTCAGTCTGCGTATGCATGTCACAGGCGAGCACTTCGGGAACGAGCCGGCACTGGGAATGTCACACACAATGGATTTATAGCTTCTTATCTGCATGCCATTTGCATTTGCGAGGAGATCTGCAGCACGGGCCCATTTTCTCCGTCTGGATATAGCGGAGCGGCCTCCACCGGTGCCCAGGGGCTCCTCAATGCATCACTCGCTCCCTCCTTCGGCTGCTAAACATTCCCACTGCATTAGCTAAGACAAGACATCAATTATACATGCCGTGGTTTCACTGTTGCAAAATACTATTTCCAGTTGGCTTAAATATTAAAAATTAAATATTGCTTGCTGAAAAGGAATATGAAATCAGCTTGAACTTCTGCTACTTTCAAGCAGGACGTTTGGGGCCAGTGTAAAGCAAAGGGCTTGTTTTGGGCGAGCTACACGCTTGTGTTGTCCATGTGACGGCAAAAAGGGAAGACTTTTAATTAGCTGTTTTTGGTCTAGCAAATATTTACCCAAGCATCTCACAAACAAGTGCTTTTAAAAGTTTGATTTAAAGCAGACCCAACAGATGGTGAACCAGGCGCTGGCTCATAACTCAACTCATAGCCGAGTTTCAGTGTGACCACAGGGTACCATTGCATATGTTAACTCAGAGAAAAAGATGCTAATATTGGTATCAGTTCAGCCATTAAAATCTTAAACCGCAGATTCAGAGCTACAGCACGAGGAATCTTTGAAACTACTTCGCTTAGGGAAAAAGTGCATACCCACCACCAAATGTTCTCTTCACGGACTCAACCACTCCTCCTTTCGCATGTCAGTTCCTTAAAGAGCAAGGGTCGACAGTGGTATGGGCCGGTCACGCCGGGCCAGGCCTGATGGAGCATCCCCAGACCTTCAGTCCTGCCTCGTCAATTATGAATAGCTACTTCCATTATGAGCGCCACATCTGCTTTAAGGGCACACTTGCTCCAAGGAAAGAGCGCTCTGGCAGTCATCATAGACATTCAAGAGTTTTTATGTATTTCTCCCTCTTTTTCATGCAAATAACTTTAAAGGCGATTGACTAGCCCATCTCAGCCTAAGTCAACTATAAGGAAGTAGTTTGAGAGGCGTTGATTCCATTGGTTTGGGGCAGGAATATCAATCCAACCAATGCAGACGATTTGTTTTCGCTTATTTGAAAACAGTAACATTTTCATTTGGTGGCTCTAGTGATGGAGAAATAAAGTGAACATGAGATCAAAATCTCCTATTTACTGTAATAAAGTCAGCATGGAACAGAAGTGGCGGCCATCTTTTTGTGACGTTTATCCGAGTGAAACAGCTTCTCGAACGAGGAAAACTGTAGGGTGGGACTTGATTTTGTCCATCAGGAATTGATTGGATCATAGTTGTTTGCTAATTGTTGCGATCTCATGGGAGTGACAGGTTGCTGGCAGAGAGGGAATATTGTCCCGTCCTTTCGCCAGAGCACAAGTCATCAGAGATGAGATGTCCTTGTGAGGGGAAGTTAATGGAAGAGAATACGCACCGATAATTCATCACTGTAAAATAATATATGATCAATAAGTTATGACATCTTATTTTTTACTCATTAAAATAAGTTAAGCAATTTTAAACTTTTTTTATAAGTCAGAAAAGACTAAACTAATCTTTAAAAGTCAGATTCATGTAATTTAAGTACATTGTACTTATTTTTTTTTTCTTTTTTTTACTCCTAGATTCCATTAAAAAACAAATTTAAGAATTCAATTTTGATTTCATGGTGCCTTTAATGTAAGTTGTTTGTCTTGTTGTGAATGATTTATGAGGTTGAACTTTAAAAAGTTTGTCTTTGTAGTCTTTTATCAAAGTGTAATACTTGCTTTGGCTTTAAAATTACTTTCCTTTTCAGCTAAAATCTTATTACTCAACCACCTGTCAAATAAAGACCACTTTTCACAATCCAATCAATTCCCAAATAGATAAAATCAAGTCCTTCAACAGTTTTTTTTTGTTTGTTTGTTGAGAAAACCAACTTTAAATGCTGTGCATTACAGGCCACTACAGAGATAAGGGTAACATGTCCAGACTCTTCTACAGTTGTGCCTCAAAACAAGTAGCTGTTATTCTGGGAGGCAAGAAACATTAGCCATCTAAATTGAGCTGCATGCATCTAACATTACTAAAAAAATATAAACACTGCCCAAATATAATTTACTTGTTTAACATGCAATAGGCTCTGTGGTCAGAAGAAGCCGCAGCTATACAAAAAGTTACACTTCACTTCGGAGGACAAAGAAAAAACTAACAGTGACCACTTTAAAGGGTGGGAGAACACAAGACAGTTTCTCTGTGATTGTTCAAGGGCACTTTATAAATATGACCGTTAACACTTTCCAGCCATGTGTCACCCTAACTAAGCCTGAGCTGAGAAACCACAGACCGGAAGTCATGCAGACTGAAGTATTCTCATACAAGAACAAAATAGTTTTCTCTCACCTGCGCCGCCTTCGCCTCAACTGGAGACTATTTCCCACCACCTAACGTCTCATGTACCTAAACTGTTTGTAGAAGCAGCTTAACGCTTAAAATACAAATAAGGGGATCTTCCCACGGGTAGAGAAGTACAAGGTACCAATAATCCTCAATTCAAGGCAGGCGGTGCGTGAACAAACTGTAGAGCTGCTCTTCTCAAGAAACACGCTAGTTGACAAAGCAACGAGACTGCAGACATTGGTTTAGCATTAGAAGACCTGAATAGCTGAAGAGTCAGATCTCACTGCATGCAGAAAGCTTTTATGAGACCACTTTTCCAATGTGCATTAACTGCTGGGAACTCTAACAGAATTTTACCCACACTCTTATAGAACAATGGTGTTGTAGTTGAGGCCAGCTGATTCGAGTTCAGGCATAGACTTGAGTAGGTTGAGTCATTGAGTCAAACCGAGACTAGAAGAGGGTCAAGTCTGAGTCAAGACAGAGTCCAAATGACCATAAAATACGGTCATGGACACAGGGCGTACAACACTGTTAACAAAGGCCCTGTTTACACCTGGTATTAAGATGCGTCTTGGTCGATCGGATCACAAGTAGACGAGGGAGACACATTCCCGTTTTCACCTGGTGTTTTATTCTGTCTCTTGTCCACTTACAACCTTTTATGTCCTGATTTCTTCAAAGGAAAGGTCTATGGGCGGGTAAATCTAATGGACGAAATAAGCTTGCGCAATTTACATATGAATGCGATTGGAGACAATGTTTTAGACCCTGTTTACACATGTATTTAGCGTCGTCCACTTGCGATCGGCCAAAAAGAGCCAAAGAACCTCCTTCTCATCACAAACAATTCTTGCTGTATTTGGGCTGTTGAGTTGCTAAATGCATATTTTGGTTACAAATAGGTCTTGAATAACTGGAGAAATGAAGCATTCCTGGGTTCTTTGAAGCACCAGTGGTGTCCAAAACTCTGAGGCTATGTTTAATTATGATTTACACATTGAAATACAATTCATGAGTAAAAATGTCATAAAAAGCAAAGATATTCTGCTCTTGCTAGTGAGCAAGTGACATTGATCATGTGACTGTTTACAGATGATCGGTTGTTTTTGCTTCCACTGGAGAACTTTTCTATTCTTAGATGAACTTGTGGCGTTCATGCACCTCAAGCGCTGCTGTCAAAAAAAGCAAGTTAAAAGTCCAAGAAGTTCATTTGAATTTAATTACACTTACACTTTCACAAGTAGTCTCAAACTTTGGACCTCATTGTAGATGGTTTTCTGAAAACAATGGTTTTCCCATGTCATCAGGCTTTAAAACCCTTTCTGGAACATTTATTTTTTAAGCATGCAACTTAAAAAGTCATCTCTTCATGTCAACAGTACCGGACGGGCCTTCCACCACTTAAAGGTGGTGTTCACCCAAAAATGTTGTCAGTAATTACTCACCCTCATGTTGTTCCAACCCCGAAAGACTTTCGTTCATCTTCTATGGAGGAGTGAGACAGCTCTCAGATTTCATCAATAAGTATCTTAATTTGTGTTCTGAAGATAAACGAAAGTCTTGCGGGGTTGGAACAGCATGAGGGTGAGCAATTACTGACAGAATTTTCATTTTTGGGTGAAGTCACCCTTTAACGCGCATGTAAATGTGACCTCGCAACCCCCCCTCTCTTAAGTATGCCACATGTATTGGTAAATACTTGCATGACAATGGGCCCTCCGCCCAGGGCCTGACGGCATTCTATATTAATAGAATCGCTGTATATTATTCATAGGCAGAATTACTTTGGTGGCATGGTCCCAGGCCAAAGGGAGCTTCATGCACTTCTGCTCTCAGCCCTGACAAGAGGAATTCTAACAATACCGGACATGTGCAGGGCTGCCCGAGTTTACCACTGCCCACACTATCGCCCATTATAATAATCTATTCAAGGATTAAAGGGGTTTTATCTTGAAGCTCATGAATAACGAATGTGGAATTTCAAAATTTAATTGCCCCGAATTAAATGATTCAAGATAATGTTTCTTTTATAAATTTGTAATGGGGCTTGGGGGGCAAAGAATGAAAAAATACATTAAATAAAACCTTTTTTTCCCCTTCAAATGAAACGAAGAATGAAAGGACAATGGACGAGTGCCCTTATGTCTCTTAATGGATTTTTTTTTTTTTAAGGCCCTCTTAAAGACAGATAGACAGGTCAAAGATTTGAAGAAAAGCACTCCACCTTATTTGATTCAGGTGAAAAATGCACAGAACTTTAATCTTGGACTTGTCATTGTAGACAGACTCTAATGGCTTTTACCTATACAGTCGTACCGATGTACTAGGAGTCAGTGCAATCCACTATGTATCTTCTTTATGGCTAGATCAAAGATTTGAGAATAAGTGTATTAAAGCTGTTAGCTTTCCAAAGCTATAAATCTATATACAGAAGCAGCAAGAACAAATGGCAGGTTTCCATACACTCAAACATCTTTCAACGAAAACAAACCATTCTGAACAGTATATTGAACAGTGCTGTTTATGGGCAGAACACATTAAAAGTAATGCAGTTTCAATTTCAACATGTGGGATTTCAAAAGGACAACAAAACACTGGGGGCATATTTCGATTAATTTCTCATCACCTCATACAAGTCACTACTGATGGATCATGTGATTCAAGATTTAGCAATTAGGTTACCCAAAAAGCAAAACGGAGTCATTATTTACTTAGCCTTATGTGGTACCAAACCATAATTGTGCTATTTATATTATTATATTAGTAGATCAAATGGCAAAAAAACAAAAAAAAAATTAACTTGGTTATCATTCATTTTTAAATATTTGTTTTGAAGAAGTAATCACACATCTCTTTGCCAGTTCATAGTGACCAAGGGGGGTAAAGCTCCAAAAAAAGACAAAAATAGCCATATGATAGCATTGTGTGAGGAAAAGATGCAAGATTATCAGTGAATAATCACTAAAATTTCCGTCTGTTCCTTACCTAAAGCTATCATATGGCTTCAGAAGACTTGAAATATAGTGCAAAAGTTGCATGTATGGACCACTTTCATGAAGCTTTTTGGTGATGCGGCCCTTGGTTACCACAGCTGCAATTTTAAGCTTTAAAGTCTATATAAAAAAATTCAAAATATAGATTTGAAACAACATTTGTGTAAGTGAATAATGGTAGAGGTTTCATTTTTGGGTGAACTGTTCCAAAGAATAATAGTCCCCAATGTTTTGTCGTTTAAAAGTTGACAGGAACAGAGTTTTGCCTTGTGGGAGATGCACATCTGTAAATGCACGAGGTCTTCATCCTGGATCAATATTTCTACTTCAACTAAATGGCATTTGTTAAGGCTTAAAGATGACCACATTAGGTGCATGACAAATGCGAGATAACCTTGCAGTGAATACTTAAATAAAATACGTAATACTTGCATTAAAAAAAATAAGGAGAAATAAGTAAAAAAAAAAAAAGATTTCCCAAAGATCCAGTATGAGGGAGTTAGTCCTCCGAGATCATAGTCTCCATGTCCATTAACTGCAAGGTTGTTCATTAGCACAGAAGAATTAAAATGAATATATATACCATACTAAAGAGTGAATGGTTTTAACACACAAACTTAGAATTACATTCACAGCAAAGAGTAACCATATGGCCACAAACAACCTCTTATCCTCTGGTTTAGGTTACAACATTCAAAACCGGAACTAATGTTCACTTTATTGAGACTTTCAGTAACCTTACTTTGTATGTGAGTAAAGTAACTAGCGTGCATCAGTGATGATCTCATCACAGATCAATGTCAGAACATAAAAGAGTAATGATTGTCAAGCGGCACTAAACGTCAAGCATGTTTCTGCCACGATCTACAGCAACGGCTGGTTAGAGAGAAGTAAAAAACCCTAAGTCAGCATTTTAGATGACTAAACAGAAACATCCTTGGCAACGTTACCATGTTAAAGTCTTCGACATATATATATTTTTTTCATTTTGTGAAGTCTGAGCAAGCCTTCATCTAGACAGGAGTCCTTATGATTGGTTACCTCGTCACCTTGTTACCAGGAACGTTTCTGGCAGCACGAGTGAAGCTACTACAAAAGAAAAGTTGTGGCACTGATTAAAAACTCAAACGAAACAAAAAATGAGCTAGCTCATACTTAAGCTGCATTTATTAAAAAACGAAACAAACAAAAAAACATTTAAACTGAAAACCTCTGCATTTTTTTTTTGTTTAGAAAGCGTTTGCTCCTATTTGTGAGTCTCTTAAACAAAAATAAATAAATAGCAGGAACTAAGATTGCCAACGCGCTCTGGTCATGACTATTTGCCACCATCTTTTGGTTCACCTTCAGTTCGTTTGGTACTCGGGTCGTGCTTCTCAACCTCACACCCTTCCACCGCTGCATCACTTCCTGGAGGATCCTCTTGAGTACCATTGAGATCTTTACACTGCCCGTTAAGAACAGGGGATTTGGAGGAGTCCAGGCACGCAGCGTCAGGCTTGATTTCGGCCAGGTTCATCTCCTCCTGAACATGCTCGTCTTCTTCTTCCAGTTTGCGCAGGATGATGGGGAGTTTGGCATCGGCGTTCTCCAAAAGGGCGATGTCACTTTCTTCGTAGAGCGGCAGCGGGGCTCCTTCGTCCAGCTGCTTCTGGAAGTGCAGGCGCTTGGCCTGACCGCAGGACACGGCGCGCTCCAGAATCTCTTTCTCCGCCAGCCGTAGCTTTATAGCAATGCGGGAGTGCAGGGACAGGTCGGGCTTCTCCAGCATCGAGCGATCCTCCTGATCAAGACGACAACAACAGAGATCTTAAAATAATGACCATATTGGCTAGCATGATCATTACTGTTTAACAATCAGTAACAAATGAACTGCTAGATTACTAAACCAGTTATCACAAAACTTTCAGCAGTTTTCTAAAAGTTTACATATACATACATACATACACACACACTATATATATATATATATATATATATATATATATATATATATATATATATATATATATATATATATATATATATATATATATATATATATATATATATATATATATATATATATATATATATATATATATATATATATATAATATACTTATTTGCAGCTGTATCATACAAATAAATTGTTAAAAAATCATATATTGTGATTTCTGGATATTTTTTTTTAGATTATGTCTCTCACAGTGGACAGACCCCTCCATGATTTCCAAGTGGGAGAACTTGCAAAATAGCAGGGTGTTCAAATACTTATTTTCCTCACAGCAAGGATGCATAACGAAAGACATTTATAATGTTATAAAAGCTTTCCATTTTAAATAAATGCTTTTCTATTCAAAACATATAGATAATAAGTCAACACTTTATTTTGATAGTCCACTTTAGACATTCTACTAACTATAAGTACATTTGCAACTAAATGTCAACTACCAGACAACAGAGAATTAATAGACTGTCTGCTTAATATCTGCTAACACTTTATTCTGATGCTCCTCCAACAGACATTCTACAGACTATAAGTAACTTTGCAAGTAGGGGTGTCACGATTCTCCAAATCCTCGATTCGATTACATTTTCGATTCTAAGGTCACGATTCGATTCGATTCTCGATTTTTACAATATATATATATATATATATATATACATATTTTTTTAAGCACAGGTTGCTACCAGTTTTAGACTAGACTAGGTCTGGGCAGTATGACCAAAATTCTTTTTTCACGATATGACTCATTTTATTTCACAGTAACAATATATTTCACAATATAGTTGCTATTCTGGAGAAATCGACAGAAAGGGCTTTATGTATAATAAATAAACCCAAATAGCCTACTTTAGAAATGAAAAGTACTTCACCTTGTTTGATTTTCTTTTTCTTTTATTTGGTAAATGATTTATTTGGTAAACTATTTTGATAGCTAAATATATTAAACAAAACACACTCATCAACTTTTAGATGAACTGCCCCCAACTGATTAATATTAAATACAACTCGTATGTGCAATTAAACTTTAAAGAAAGTATTGCTGAATAACTTTTCAATCTCATGTTATTGTTTCACTTCATCATTCAGTTTATAGTATCTGAATATTTTATATTGAACTATTCTATTCATAATAAATTAGTTACTTCCTTTTAATTGTATAGGATATTAGTAATACTAGTGGTTTAGATGTGTTCCTTCCCCGGTAAAGTTTTGCCATGCTTATACTGCGTTTTTAAGGGGCTTGTTTTGCTCTTTTTGTGATATCTGGCAACCCGTCTCCTGGAGCTTTAATCAAGAAAGGTTCAGAAGTGACTAGAAGGAGAGCAGCAGTAATAAAAACCTTACAGCAGCTACTGTTAGCATTGACTAAGTAGTTTAAATTATACACACCTTGTAACATTATTTTACCATAGCCCGGTGAACCGCGATCCCTCTCGGTGCGTGTGCACGCGCGCATCTTTTGTATCAGTAAAATACGATCGAGTTTGAGCGTCTTCAAGTTGTAATCACGTTTTGAATCAAATGAAGATTTTATCAGCTGGTTCAGTGGCCAATTGTTTGGATTTAGAAAATATAACGCGCGCTGTACATTTTGGCTCAGAAACAGGATAATATTATACATTCGCTTTAACTAGCAGGCTGTTCATTACCATGGCAACCGCTTGCGCGTCCTTTCTGAACATAACTGTACACATAATTGACAGATAGATACATTATATAAGGTTATTTCTATTCGTTAGAAGAATATTGATTTACGAACTTCTTGTCAAGTAGCCCCGTTGCGAGCATGTACGTCCCTCTAAACTTTCCGGGTGCTGCACTGCGCTCTAGTTGACTTCTGTTCTGCAAGCCGACCGGACGTGACATGGGGGCGTGGCAGTATCGACGATTCAATTTTTTAATTCGATGATCGAGGTTGTGGTTTAATTTCGATCGATTTCGATACAAAATCGAAATCGTGACACCCTTATTTGCAAGTACATGTCAACTTATTCTGCTAACCTTAACCTAACAGTCTAATATACTCCGTACTAATAGTTAGTTGACATCTAGTTGCAAATTAATGAGAGTTAAGCTGTATTCGGACAGGACGAGTTTTCTAAACAATGTGTGTGTGATTTCATGTACCGATTAGGACGGGAATAACATGGCTGTGTTTATTCCAGAGGTGGAAGTGGGAGTTTTCTAGATGTGGGCGTTACAGAAGGTCATCGGCTGTGCTTGTGTGCATCACTTATGACGTATGTGTTTAATTAATTACTTGTTTATATACCTTTCATTTATTATTAAAAACCTATTTAAATAAACTTCTCATGAATTTATAGAAGTGGAGGTTTATATTAAACCCACATAAGTGAGCAGAGACATCTAGACAAGTATCTTACTAGACATTGATATTAAACTGGGCAGTCTTTGCAGTTTCCACGATTTGGCTCAATTTATTCATTTTATAATTTAAAAAATTAATTTTTTTTGTCAGATACAATCCATATTGAAATGAAATGTCTCACAGACAATCGAAGACATTAGCATCCGGACATGATTAGATTTCTCAGAGGACCGTTTAGTTTGCCGAAAAACAGTATGTAATTTGCCATGGAATTATTTACTGAAGTTGTGTTTAAAATCACAAAGTACGCTTGTGAAACACGAATTTCTCTAACGTTCTCCATGAAAACTAGTCAGTATGAATAGGGCTTGTGTTGACATGTAGTTGCAAAATCACTTATAGTTAGTAGAATGTCTAAAATGGACTATAGAAATAAAGTGTAACGATAATATGAAATGTTTGTAGCATATGCTACCTTTGCTCCCTATGCAATTTAAATGTTTCAACAACTTAAAGATGCTTTGTAATATTTGTGTGAAAAGTTCAGAAATCGTTTGACATGGTTCCAGCACCTCTGAGGTCGTCTTGTAGGTTTTGAGAAGCAGCGCAGCCCTTGTTTCCAGGAACGTCCACAGCTTGATTTCGTTCTCCCAGCTGACAGGGAATTCGGTGTTGCCCAGGGTGAAGATCTTGTTGATGGCGTGATCGCCCACCAGGTAGTCCCTGAGTTCCTCTGCAATCAGAAATGCACACCTCTCTAGTTAAGGGAGTAATCTGCTGTGCAAGTGAGCCGGCAGGTCTGATCTGTGACGATTATGTAAGGTATGATTACACGGCTGCTAACGAGATGAAAGGGCTTGCCGAACGAGTGCGTCGCATGCGCACAACGCTGAATCCTGTCACACCAGTAAAAAAGAAGCCCCCAGCACAGGGGCCGCGCTTCGTTTAAAAATTAACATAAAAATTCTGAATAATGTATCAACTCAGACTTAAGAGGTCTTGCCAGAGGACATGGCCTTGCTTTATGGGATTTATGACAAAAACTTCTCTTACATGGATGCTAATAAATATTTCACTGACTCGGGATCAGTCCTTCCACACATCTGCCACACTGTCTTGATCAATTAAACACCTGAGGGGAACTTGTTTAGGCTTCGTTGTCCTGTCTAGTTTAGTGTAAGGATGTGATATGGAATAAGGCATCTCACTTCCTGATTTATGGACCATAGGTGACCACTGGTGTACCTTAGTGCCATGCGTGATGGTACCAGGACAAAAACAAAAAAAGATTCTTACCTTCAGTCATGCAGAAGACACGCAGGAAGGCCAGGAGCTGAGCGGATATGGGCGGCTCGCTGCAGTGCAGGGCAAAGATACTGGACCTGAGGAGGAGAAGAACCGGAGAGGGTTCAAAGCACCAACTGACTCCCCACCGCCCCCCTCCACCCATCTCAAATTAAACCCCAATTAACTCCAGCGGAACAGGCAGGTGCGAATGGAAGCCTCCTGCCTGCACGAGACCGCGGCGCTGCTCCCCGTCGCATGACAACTGATTGATCTGAAGCGATGAGAGGCCACTGAACTTGATGCATTTTTAAAAACACGCTCAATCATTTATAATTTACCGTTTAATTACTGGAGCATATCTATGGCCTCTTCCTGTCTGACTTACAGGGGGATGAAAAGAAGCATCTTGACTCTGACCTGAATCAAAAGGTAATTTCATATGGGCCTGTGTGGATTTTTTTTTAGAGACTTAAAGGATATTGATCTGTGTGATAGAAAGTTCACTGATAGTATTATGCCACAATAGAAGAGGTTTTACAGCACTGTAATTCTGTTACACTTGGATGATGATTCTTGCAGCAGTAGAACTCACCACTGAGACAGCCAGGATTGAATCGGATGTTAACATGCGATTCTAATACCTTACACATTACATTTACAAAAATGCTTTTCTAATGTATGGAGGAATTTTATTTTTTTTTATAATTACATGTACACTGCCCTCCAGTGCTGATGTTATCTATCAGCTAATAATAATAATTTCCTTTGTTTTATTATTAAAAAGTTTTAAAACTAAAACTTGATTACCAATTTTTGTAACATGTCTTTAAAGGTGGTATCAGTGATTTCAGGCCAAAAAATATTTTTATCACATTCATCTAATCTTTCCTAATGATCCGCTAGCTGCCCACCCCATAAGCATGCCGTCAAAAAACGCGTCTCTGTAGGCAGCCTAGGCTCTGAGATCTGCACACAAAAACAAATGGTTTAGCCAAACACTCAAAACCAAAACAAATAGTGTTCCAACCAATCACGACAAGGTGGATGGTGTTGTGAGGTTTTGTGCTCGTGCACGGCTGCACGCGAAGTCAGAGCTGAAGAAAAAGCTGGCTCAAAACCTCACAACACCCTCCCCCTGTCGGTGATTGGTTGGAACACTATTTGTTTTGGTTTTGAGTGTTTGGCTAAACCATTTGTTTTTGTGTGCAGATCTCAGAGCCTAGGCTGCCTACAGAGACACGTTTTTTGACGGCATGCTTATGGGGCGGGCAGCTAGCAGATCGTTAGGAAAGATTAGATGAATGTGATAAAAATATTTTTGGGCCTGAAATCACTGATACCACCTTTAAGTGGCTATTCAAACTTCTTATTCACTTGGAAAACAAATAATATGATGGCAAAATTTAAAAGCATAAATGACAGAGACACTTTTTCCATTGCCTCTTTTGGCTCATCTTTACTGAAGAAGAAAATAATAATGGAGGGAAAATATATCAGCTATAAAAATGTTTTCACAATTTAATAAATAAAATACATAATTTATGCAATGCAATTATGAGGTCTGATAAGTTTATATTGAATTAAAACTAGACTTAAAACTAAAGTAATAAGCTAGTCAAAGACCTGACTCTACATAGATCATGTGTCATTTCTGTACGGGATACTCACGCAGGAATCCCTGCACGTGCCAGAACCTCTGCCTTCATGGCATACAAACGCTCGCTCTTGCTCACACCCAGCTTAATTTTCACGCGGTCGTGTGCGTTGTCCTCAAAGAAGAAACCATTGTGGATCACAAACTCTGCATTGGATCTCGTACCATAGAATATGTAGATCTGAGGGAAAACAAAGGGAAGAACTTTGTAATTTGACACATTACTACAACAAAGCATAATTGGCACTGCCTTTTATTTCATAGCGGAAGTAGACATGGACACCTGGACGCACAGGTCAATGGGAATGGATGCAATTTACACAGTGACAATTTAGCCCTAAAAACTTCCTTCCCACACTACCGTCCTCTCAAAACACCGCTCACGTCTTCCCCTCAACAATACATCCACAAAATTTACAGATAATGCTGTGCAGAAAGTGTGTGAGAGAGAGAGAGAGAGAGAGAGAGATAAAACATAGTGCTGAAGAGAAAGAGAGGGGGCGAGAGAGAAGCACAGTTCAATCCTGTTCTCAGCCTCTCCACAGTGAGTTCCGGCCCAGTGCGAAATCAGAAGCAGGAATCAGGGATCAAACGGCTCTGTACGGAGCGACGCTCCCGAAACAGCCCCTCCTACTCCCCCCAACGCTTGTCCGAGTCCCACACGCCGGCCCCCGCACTCTCTTTCTTCTTCCACTGGCTGTCTCTGCGAATCTTATCAAATAATTCACATTCTGGAGAGAGGGGGGGGTGTCTACCTGGCCTGTCACAGTGTGCCCTGCATATCCGCTCTCCCCATGGCTGGATCTGAATGCCTCCGCTCTGATATTACCCCCGGGCCTTCGTAATGGCTGCTGGCTGATAAATGCATCACGGAAGCACAAGCATAGAGCAATAGCGTGAGGTGAGAGTGCGCGAATAGAAATTGAAAATGTACAAGAGCATTAAGTGGACAGTGCATGGCTCGAAATCCACCCGCTGATTTTTGTCAATCGCATAGAGAGATGTGAAACTGTCCGAGGTATTTCTGCTGTAAAAGACCAATGGTCATCCTGATTGGGACCTGTAAACAGTTGAGCTGCTGTGATGGTGTTGTAAGACTCACCTGTTCACCCTCTTTGTAATCTTTGAGAGCTACGCATTCGCATCGGTCATCCTCTAGATTGTAGCCTGTCGTAATCTAGAACAGAACAAAAAAAGTCTTGTTAACATTTGAGTCAAGTCATATATCTTACAGGTACATTAATACAAGATACTGATTCAGATATAAATGAGAGCTGTATGCATACATGCGTGTATTTTTTTTTTAAGAAAAAAAAAAACACTTATTTAGCAAGAATGCATTAATTTGATCAAAAGTGACAGTAAAGACTTTCACATTGATATAAAAAATAATATTTCCAAAAAAAGCTGTTCTTCTGAACTTTCTAATAATCAATGGATCCTGAAAAAATATATGTATTAAACAAATGTTTTTAAAACAGATGATAAGAAATATGAGACCACAAACGTTTGAACGGTTGTGTATATATATATGAATGATATTTCACATGGACAAATGGAGAATGAGTTTCAATAATTAAGCAGTACAATGGCACTAAAGTTAAAGGATTCCTGTTAGGCTTCTTTCATGAAATGTTCCACCTTATTTTATATGAAATATAGTCTCTAAGACTTATCTGTCCACTGACATCATCAAAAGCCACTTTTTAATGCCACTTTTCCCAGTTCAAGTGTTGGCATTGTTACTGAATTTTGTTTACACCTTTTCACACAGATTTTAATATCAGGTGTAAAACAGAGCTTGAGCTAGCAAAAACCTGTACCTTTCTGTTTTTGTCTTTTTTCCAAAATTTAAAATGTTAAATACAAACAATTAGGAACCAAAACTGCAAGGCTATTTCATTAAATATTTATGTGGGTGGGGAAAAGATCAAATGAAACAAAACAATACAATAGGGCAAAACCAACAAATAAAATGGCACTTACTAATGGTTATAGAGCCAACCTATTAAAATAACACACCCTAACAAATACAATCTTTCACTATTAAATCTCTCAAAATCTTCAGAAATCAACTAAATCAAATAATCTTTGAGTAAATTGTACGAAAAACACTGCTACCAAAAAATGCAATATGTTTTTATTAGACCTTAACCAGGGGATTACCAGAAAAACAATTCATTACACATTTTAATGACCGTGATTTTCAATGCACATGGTAATTTGAAACAAAACTTCATTTGAGGATATAAGTGCATTACAGAGTCATATGAACAGAGGCGATATATTGCTCTGTGGCAAGAGCTGCTGAGCACAATCAAAGACAAATTATCCAAATAAATATAAAAGAACCCTTGGGATGAAGGCATAATCTACCGAAAAATCGCATTAGACTTTGTGCCTGCATTCCTTAAAAGTAAATGTTTTCCCCCTGTACTTTAAGATTGCAATACAAGTGAAAGCACTGTAAACGTCCATGTCATGCAGGAATATTAAAAAAATAAAAATAAAATGGCTGAACTGAATTGGTTGCAAAAACCTTCTGCTAGTACCCATAAATGATTTGACGGGGAGTTCTGTATTGGTTTTGCAGAAGTGCTGTGGACTCACCAGGCCGTTGGTGTGGTTGCACATGTCCCAGAGAGGGATGAGGGCCAGTGTGACCCGACTTCCGTCTGCAGTAGGAATCTGATTTTGACGAGTCATTACAGAAGACACTGCCCACCTGATATACAAAATGGCATCGCTTCATTACAGATTCAAAACACAACTAAAACTGCTGTACATGTTAAAAGGAAATATAATGGAAAACTAATCATTAATTATAATTAATAACACGAAATTCCATTTCCAGTCTACCCAAAAAACATGTATGGACACTAAGGACACTCTATATCCTTTAGAACATCAAGTTCATGTGAACCGGACTGTTGCGACCTATTTTACTTTAGTATTGTGATGCATTTCCAATTGAAATTGAATATTGAAATGAGAGAAAAAAAAAATGCAGACGGGGCTTGATTTTAGCACCTCCATGTCATCTCTTGCTCGTAGCAGACAGACGGTTAGAGGTTAAGTATATTCTGCTGAAGATTATGAAGACACGTAAATTTTTCTGTTAACTAATTGTCTAGTAATGGGTGCGAACAAAGTAAATGGGGTCAATATTGATTTCATCTGGACTTTATTGCATCAACGCCCATGTTTACACACCAAGGCCTTTAGTATTCTGAATAGGCAGTGCTATTGTGCATTTCATTTGCAAAACTTAATCAAAACAGGGGTCAATTGCATACAAAATTCCTAAATGTTACCTTTTTAATTCTAAAGGCCAGAGAGAGGGTTGAAAATGGTCATGTAAAACTAAATTACAACTGAAAGAAAATCTTCCTCCATTGCAAGTGGACTTCAGATTTTTTTTTTTTTTTTAAGTACAGAATACAGCTGCTTTAATAGCTTGCATCAGGCAATATAATGACCTTAAATTTGAATTTGTCCAGAAGAGACAAAAAAAATTCTTACTGATCTAGTCTAAATAATCTGGACATCATTTATTAAAAGGAACTTGAAGTCCACCGAAGACAACATTAGCCGTGACAAGACGCTTTTCCATTCTCTTCACACATTACCCAACGGGAGCACAGACTTGCATCATATTCAACAATCTGAAGATGAAAGGGGACCAATGATAAATTATTCCTTCACAGATAATTTGGTGCTAATGAAAGAACAATGAGAACAAACGCCTCATTTTTAAAGGCCATCGCGTAGCCCTACAACCAACCTACGGCTCATCTTCCTGCTCTTTTCCTTTTTTGAACCTCAGCAGGGAAGAGAAGTTCCTTTTTTTAACATAGTAGGACATTTCAACCAACCTGTAGTCGTCAAAGGTAAAAGCATCCTTCAAGGGCAGTTTGCTGGCATTCGGATGAGTCTGGGAATTGAAGATGAAGAACACAGAGAGTGGAAGGAAGGAAAAAGGAGAAAAGAGAGTAAAGGACCAGAGAGAAGGAGATATGGAGGTAGAGGGGAAAAAGGAGGAAAGAAAAGAGAGAGAGGAGAGAAAAAAAAAACACAAATCAGTCAGTGGAATTTCATTATGTGGCTGCCTAACAGATCCTAACAAGAGTGTAGCCAGGCAAAGAGCGTCCAGTGGTGCTATGCAAGGATCATGGTGGCATTAGCCCCCCATACATCACTGTCAACTTAATTTGTTGTGCCCAGCAGCCGTCATAAATCTGCTTCATCAATTTGTGTGACAGAGAGCCACTGGTGCCACAGAAATCTACATTTAAAGCCACAGACTCGCTCCCTCCAAGGGCTCATTTGCAGCGGGTGTCATGGAGAGGGGGAAAAAAAAAGCTACAATCCCGAAGAAAAGGGAAAAAAAAGGTAGGGAGCAAAGAATGCCAGGGTCTAATTCAGCCGGCCCGTAGCACCCTCCTGAACATGCAAAATGAGCCATAAAAATAGATGTAGGTATGAAGCTGAGAGTGAAGGATATTCTTCTTTTCCCCCACAGGTACCCTCATGGCTGTGTGTGTGGTGCTTGTCCTGTGAAATGAAGCACTGTACTCCACAATGAGGTACCGTGAAAACTGTAATGGTGCTGATATGTATATAACACAGTACATCAAAAAGCTTGCGCTCGAATATCATAATCACGACTCAGGTGATCAGTCCATCACACAGAACGAGTGGTGAGATTGCCCAACAGACACAGGAAACAAAACAACAAAAGAAAATGTGAACTTTGCAGATTTCAAAAAATATAAATCACTTACAGATATGAATACAAAAAAACCTCCATAATAAAGATGTCTTTGACATGAAGGTTTTCATCTGCAAAAAAATGTTAAATTGAATGTTACATCAACATTCAGCAAATGTTTGAAAATCTATTTTAAATGTATTTTTATCAGATGTTTTTACACAAATAAGACAAATTTCTGATCAAAGTTCATGCAGACACGTTGTGCCAAGTTTTACATTGACACGTTCGATGAATCCAAATTCATGAGTAGGGTTGGAAATTGTTTGAATTCTTTTTAATTGAATTTCTGCTTATCGATAGTGATTCTTATCGATTCCTAATTTCGATTCCAATAAAGTTAAAAAACAAACTTGAATACCATTCACATTTATTTTATTAAGTCGTATTGAAAAACATTGTAGCTGAATACCATGAACAAAAATCAAGAGGCTAAAGAACACTTTAAAAATACCATAACAAAAACAACTAGCCTAACTAATATAAAGTTCAAGCATTATTAAAGACAAGTAAACACTCAGTAATTAAAAAAAAGAACAAATAAGCAAATCGCACAAATAAATACAACTGAAAGATTATTGAAATAAACAAATTAAGATTTTCAGGTATTCAGGTACAGAAACTATAAATCTAATGTAAAAAAACACCGCACTTTATAAATAAAATATACATAACAAGTATAGTTACAAAAGTTATTCAGTCAAGAACTTTTCTGTCTTTAGTTGTTTGATTAACGGCAGCAGGAATATTAGGCTGCTGTCACTTTAAGAGCTGCACGGATCCAATATACTGTTACACGTGTTTTCGTCAACTGTTTACCTTCACTCAAGACGTAATCAACTGTGTTTACGAGAATATTTTGACATTTTAGTGTGTATTATTTTTCCGTTCAAGTCCAAATAGAAGTGGAAGAGAAATCAAGTTCAGTATTGCGCACTATACCGCATGAGGCAGCTTTCTGTGCGCACGTTTTGGAAAACAGCATGCAAGACTTCATTTACTTGATTTACCTTTCAGTATGTGCGCTTTGGATGTATGTGCAGCACAGTAAAGTGTGTGGGTCTTCTTGCGCTTGAATGGTTTAAAGTTATATGAAAATGCACACACAAAGGAATAGATAAGAGGAATCAAAATTTGTATTTTATAACAAATATGTGGTTCCAGGATTGGAATCCCAGCCCTATTCATGAGTTCATAATAAGTTAATAGATTACAACAAAGTAAAGTTAAAATAAAAGCAATCAATATAAAACAATTACAAAAAAATTTAATAGTTTACAGTTTTTGTTTACCTGCAAGTCATGTAACCATTAACCAACATCAAAGAACTGGAAACATTAACTTAAAATACTTAAAGTGCACCCTAAGATTAGGCTAAGTCAAAGGGGTTCGGCTGACCAAAAAGTTGGGGAGTCCCTGCTGTAACCAAATGAGACTCATCAAGCTTGAATATACAAAATTCAGCGAATAGCATCTTTAAAAGACTTATTTTATGGTGCTTTTAAATGCAAACAATGCTTTTGTTGTGTGGAAAAGAGCAGCGTGAACACTCCTTTAGTGTTCCAAAAATATCTCCTTTAGTTGGAAAAAAAGTTATACGAGTTTGGAACGATAACAAGGTGAGTAATTGAAGACAGAATTAATTTTTCTTCAAGTAGTGTGCTCCTTCACAGATGTCTCAGAGACAAACGTGCGCATACTGGAAAGAGGGCGCAAACCCAAGCTGCACCACTAGGCTCGCAAACTGAGGAATAGAAGCATTAAATGCAAGCGCTCAGAAGAAGTGGATAACTTTTACCTTCCACGTCTCTCCCCATTAATCAATTTCCCTGACACTAATTGAGCCCCGTATTCCCCCTTGCTGCTCTGGAACCCACACACACTGACACAGTGTGGTCACATCATATCTTTGCCTGTAACTCAGTGTGTCGGCAGAGTAGAGTCCAGTTTTGAAATTGTTGTAGCCCTACAGCAGAGTGTGAGAACATGTACATCGGCTGCCTCTGCTGTGAGTAACCAGGCAAAGGTGAACACACTCAGGTGGATGAAGGTGTACAGGTCAGCTGTGATTTCATAAAGCATGACATAATAACAGAGCAAAGCCTGACCACTTTCTTTCATTTCAACCCCAATTCTAAGAAACAGGCTGACTTGGAAGCATCGCTCACGTACACTGACGGACAACCATTAAAAGATAAGCTCTGGGTAAAGCCGGCAAGTCAGAAATCTGTGTCCTGGGTTTGAGCCTCACATTGCAGATGTAGGGAAGTGGTTCATGTATGGATGGGGGGGAGAAGCATATTACAGGTTTTGATGGAAGTAATAGGGCAAATCTTCAGAGAGTCAAGCGGTTCTCCGCAGACTTCTTGCAAGAGGATGTGCTGAAGCCAGCTAAACAAAGTAGAAAGAAAAAAAACACTTTTGCGCACCGGTAACCATTACAGGCCACCTGAAAAGGGTTAAAGCGCAGTTAATGATATTTTCAGTCCTCTGAGAGCCAAATACTCGAGTGCCCAAGTACCGTAATAGATTCAATTAAGGCAATAATTAGTTGAACAGAGTGATACACCTCAGGGGGGGGAGGGCGAACCTGGCTGCAGAAAGGCCACGAAGAGGTCCGCCCGGATCCCTCTGAGTGCTGTGGGGATAGGATAAGGCCTCGAAGTCTGGAAAAACGTAAAATATGCTCACGTAAAGACTAGAGAGGTAGTTTGAGACGAAACAGAGGTACTTTTAGACGGCACGTTTGATGAGGTGTAGGTTTCGGAGATAAAGGGCAGCTGCACTGCTGCAGGTTCAGCTTGTGATGCATTAGCATCACCAGAGAGAGGTAATTCATCATGTGCCACAATGGCACCGCGGCTCAGAGAGAGACGAGGGGGGAACGGCCCTGTAAATCAATTAGAAAACAAAAGCTCCCACCACGAGTGCCTGCTCTCCTTAACAAGGACGGCGGGAAACGCGGCTAATTGGCCGGTGGCCTCCAGGAGGTCTTTCTGGAGCCGAGATCCCCAAGCACCCCATCCGCCGCCCTGGCCGGTATTAGAGAGCTTGATCAGTGCGCATGCTGAGGTTCAAAAAGGATTGATTTTTAACATCTTACTTCTGTTACGTCGACCGTTTCAATTCTCGACTTTGTGCACGTTACTGAAAATGACGAAAGAGACGCGTGCCTACATCGTCGTTCAACGTCGCAAACTCTCCCTCATTTTCCGGGCTGCATCAGGAAGGTCAGACAGATATCTTCTCAGGTTTAGGGAGAGGGGGTGGGATGAGAGCATACCACTGGGACCCTGTTCATTTCTCATCAACAACGGCAGATGCAGCACGCCAAGGTTACTTTGCATTCGCTGCATACCGGGGTCACCTTATGAGGTTCACCTCCCCCACACACGCACGCATCCGGCCCCAATGAGGAAGGTACGGTTATCATTGGTCCCCCGCGGACACGGGAGACGCTTGGATACTCCTCCGAGGGCGCTCGGCGTTGACAACCGCCTATCCCTCTTCACACAGGCAAATATATAAAAAGCTACTCAATTCCAGTAGGTGAAGGGCCTTGCTTTCTCACTTCTTCTCGAAGAGAGGAGGGGGGGCAAGGACCAGATAAAGCAGGCAGTGGGAGGAAGTAGAGGGGGGGCTGGGGTTGTCAGTCATGTGTGGAAGGTACATTCAGGTCAATTCAATTCAAAGCCAATGCGACAAGCTAATTTTCCAGCCCGGTCATCTGCGGCCGCCTCAGAAGAGAGGCTGACATTGACAGTAGTCATTACAGTGACACTGGCTCCCAACCTGAAGAGCCAAGAGGAGAGGAGAGGAGCGGACAGGACACTCACCGAAGGGCCGGCAAAACAACCCTCCCCCTCAACTGAACATCTTTGGGGAAAAAAAACCCACAGAGCTTTATATGAGCAAAAGAGTTATGTTCATGTAACTCTGAACTCCTGTTTGAACGCACAGAGAATGAAACCTTCTGTTCATTAAAAGGTTTACTCGGTGTGATCAATGTGTAATTCATTGTGCCAAGAGGTCATGAGTTCCTCCAGCTTTATTTTACCAAGTTCGTTTCGCAGGAAGTAACATTTCATTTAGACCAGTACCCTTGGAAGCTTAACTCACTTCTGCCACCTAATGGACTACATATTCAAATTGAAATCGTTCACTACAAATTGATTAACTTTCGGATGACTGATGCTGACGGCTTAAGTAGCAGATGCATTTCGGTTTATTGTGTTTCCTGTTATTTGTCTCAGTCGCTGTATAGAAAACAGTATAAATACACTTGATTAAAGTTATTAACGGAGAAACAATAATACAGCTCCTAATTACACTTCCACCCCCTTTTATAAACTAGAAAGCATTTAATAAAGAAAATGTCAACAGATTTGCAGACAAAATGACAAATACATTAACTATCTGCATGAATATTTGATGCCTTATCTTGACAGTAATGTGAAATATTAGTTTCTTTTCCCTAATTGACAGTCATCTAATGAAAGAAACAAAATGTACCAGCAAAGATTTCAAATGAAAATTGGAGAGAACTGGGAAGAGCATATTATTGCTTCCTTAATAGCTAAGAGGAGGTCCAAGAACCAGGATAAAACTTATTGGACAGATCGCAGGCCCGTTGAAATGAACTGCCATCTCAATGTGTCTGCATATTCAAGATTTGCATAACACTGAAATTACATTTTATAGTAATTTCATGCACTTTTTGTTAACAAAGTGGAAATAAAATACATCCTAGAACTTACCAGGTGATGCTACAACAGAATATTAAGCACTGATTTTTGACTGGACTCTGGACACTGATATTTGATCAAAACTTATTTTTGTTTAGTTTCAATGAGATATCTACAATCAGAAATCTTTACTTGTGAAGTAACAAGAAGATGTTATAGGCTAAAAGTACATTTCTGTTTAATTTCTAATTCCTTATTGTAACAGAGCAAAAAGTATCATATTTATCATTAGCATATATATTTTTTTTCTAGCACTAAAATCTAAAACTTCAGACATGCAGTTATAAAAAAAAAAAAAAAACTAATTCAAGCCCACTTATGATTTGCTTTGAACACTACTTTGAGGGATAAACATCTCCCCCTGCTGGTCAAAGATTGCCACTGCAGCACCATCTCTGAGCCATGTCAATGGCAGCTTATCAGGGGCCCTGAAATTGGGTGCAAGAGGGCATTATAAAGCTCCTTTTACCCATCTCCAATGTGCCTTCAACAGCAGGGATCCTTTTAAAACTGGATTTCCTCACCTCAGCAGACAGCAGTGTAAAGGACGGCTATTCATGTGGCTAGAGAGTCTGAATAACTTGTCACGCTGATTGCTCAAAAAACCCTGCACTCAAATGGCTTGCAGTCCATGAGACACAGATAGGGCTATCAGTCACCACACTCATCAAAACTGCCATACGTACAAGTACAACTCTAGTTTACTGAAGAAAGTTTGTACTTTTGTGTAGCTGAAATGTGAGAGTAGGTGCTTAAGTTATTTTTCTTTGAAAAAGTAGGTAAATATGTAAAACATTATGTAATAACCAATTAACCCATAAAACACTTGATCAAACCACACTGCATTTGTCAATCAACAAGAGGCTTTAAGGACTTAAAGTTTTTAAAAATGTGTTCATGTTTTTTTGGTAGTGCAATCAATCAGACTCAGATTGTGGTTGAAAGTCACTTTTTCATTTTTCACACTCTAAATGAAAAATCAAGCCAAATGAAGGAAGGAAAAGAATGAATAAATATATATGCATGCACACAGACAGTTGAGATAGCTGTAAGACTTACATGGATGACTTTGTAGAAGTAGGCGTACTGTCGCGCTGTGTTTTTATATTGACTGAGCACATCCTGTATGGCTTGTGTGGCCAGCAGGTGGCGCACTTCCTCCTCTTCAAAGTAAAGGGGGGTGTCGTAGTCGGCAGGCAGGGTCTTGATGTAGGGCAGCCAGGGAGAGCTGGGATTGGCCCGTTCACACAGCAAGTGTAGAGCCAGGGTCACGTTGCCCATGGCCTGTAGGATTCGGTCCTGACTGTACAGCGGCCCTGTGAATAAAGGTTCAATTAGGGGTCTGTCTGCAATGGTTTCCAGATATTAAAACAGACTTAATTCTTTTCACTTATAATTATGCTGTTTTCACGCTACCTTTTTGACGTGGACCCGTGTTTAATTGAGCAGAAAGCTTGGTTTGTTTGAAAGTTAATTCAAGTTTATATCGGGTCATGTAAACCACAGTATAGTTACATTTTGAAAATGTGCCACTGTGCAGATGGTTCGGATAACAACTAGTGTTGTTATTGTTAACTAAAACTATTACAAAACATTTTCAGCAATTTACATAAAGCTGAAATAAAACAACATATAAATATTAGATGAAAATTTTAGTTTAGTTAAAATAATTTTACTAAAAGAAAGTAGTAAATTACTAAAACTACAACTGAAATAAAAATAAATTAAAGCTAAATAAAATGTGAAAATTAAAGCTAAATAAAAATATAAAAAAGACAAATATATATAAAGCGAAACTAATATATACTACAAATATGCTAAAGTTAAGTATATAAAGTATATTTAGTATATAAATATACTAAAATAAAATAAAAAGAATGAAAAATATAAAAATAAAAGCAAATAATATGACTGTATACAGTATAAATAATACTAAAACAGCACTAGTTCTAAATCAAATGTTTTGTAAGTGTGAAAACAACATTAATTAACGTACATGGTAGGACAATTTTAAAATACAACAAAAATAAGTTATTATAAAATAAAAATAAATATAACAATATAAAATAAAAACAATCATATAAAAAAAAAATCATAGAAACAAAATTGTTGCATGTTTGCCTCACACACTTGCATGTATTACCATCTGTTGATGGAGCTAAAATATGTATTTAACCTGGGACATTAAGGTAATATTTATATAAATGTCTTATGGTCATTTATAGAAACATTTGCAAGTTTCAATGTGGCATTTCATGTGATTGTCAGAGTTTAAGGTCAAAGACTGACATTGCTACACTATGCGAAACTCACCAAGGACAGAGTTCTTGGCGGATTCCACAGTCATCAGCATTTTTCTAGGGATCCAAAGGAACAGCTCCTCAGCCTGAAATGGACAGAAATGAAAATAACACGGTCAAAAACTTACATTCAAAAGCCCCAATTGTTACAATGTACAATTGAATAAAGATTTATTTTGATTACAGGGCTAGTTCTTTCCTGACACATTCAAATTCCACTATTTTAAATAGAATAAATCTTTGAAATATTGTGTAAAACTACATTTTGTAAATAACAATTAGCTAAAGAACCACCCAAATACTGAACCCAATCAAATCTGGAGGTAAAATATAACCAATCGTTAACCTCTATGTATCAATCAGCACTCTCACTCCTAAAGCACTAACAAGGTTAATGGAAAAATAAATAAAAATAATCTACTGCCAGTGCCAAAATACAGTACAGGTTGGATTACTTGTTTCAACCTTCAACTGAATATATGACAGAACGCTGTGTAGGTGGCAGAAAAAGCAAGCACATCGCACATATAATTTGCAAGGGATCTAATCTCCATAATTTTCCATAAAGTGTGTGTGTGATGCTAAGAACACTATCAGCATGATGCCTGGTTCATACTGTACCTTATTTTGGCTAAGAAGAGCCAAAAAACGTATTATCAAGTCTCGCCTCAAACAGTCTGCGGACTAGGTGAGGAAAAACACCAACCTTAATATCTTTGGTGGCCTTCAGACCATATCCTTCGTCTGCAAAGTTGGAGATCTCAAAACCATCACAAGAAGCCCCGCATTCTGCGGCCCAGGCCATCAGCTCGGAGAAAAAGTCTTCCCTGATTCCCTCAAACGATACAGACATCCCTGAGGAAATAATACAATCCCATCACAAGCTGATTTAGCTATTGTATGTATATTAAACATCAGCGTGAGAAGTTCTCTCTGTAATGAATTCCATTATTCAACGGCACTCTGCTGTATTATGTTGCTGTAACACCACACAAGTGAACCTAAACGGTGCTACATATTACTCTTGTATATCTTACTGCATAATGTGCTGTCTAACGTTTATTCTAATGGATATTTATGTGTTCTAAATGCACATCTCAGAGACTCCCACTGAGTATTTTATCAAGTAATGTGATAGGATCATTCTTAAGTCTTTAAATCACTGTATAACTGAAGCTATTTCTGTGCTTGTTTCATCAACTTACTCTTATGTAATGTGCATTTTGTTATCAAATTATTTCTATCAAATAAAGAAATGTTCAACAAGCCAAGTTTTCTTGTACTCTTTAAAGGTAGTTAAGATTCTGTCAATATTTACTCACCCTCATCATGTCACACACACACCAAAATATCTAATTTTGTGCTTTTCCACAGAAAAAAAAAAAAAAAGTAACGAGAGTTAAAAGTTCCACACCATCTGTTTTTCCGTCCTCTTTATTCTTTCAACTAGGACGGTTAAATACTTAACAATAGCCAATGGCAAATCAAAGGGAAAACCACGCTACATAAAAGCTCGAGAACTGCTAAATCACATTCATGTGAAGCAATAACGTACCTTTCTGTTTCTTACGGATCTTCTCCACCAGAGCTCGGATCTGAACATATTCCTCCCACTCTTTCCCAGGAGAGGGAGCAGCGCTGCTGCACTCTGAATGGGGAAAAGAAAAGAAAACGTTCCAATCATTTATATTTATCAATCACTTATGCTTGGATCAACAGAATCCAAAAGGGGACTGTGGGGAAATAGCTTAGTGCTCTAGTTCCTGGAGTAACCAGATGCTGGCCGATTCATTTTCTCTTCCGGCTGCTTTTGTAAAATGTTGCGGCATCTATCGGCCTGGTAAAAGTCCTTGCAGAGCACAGACCGCAAATTGTCTTTGATATAAACAAATGCATGTCCTTCCCAAAATGACATGCTATTTTGGAGAGATGTTTGATGTATGGTTTAAAAATGTAGATTGATGACCAAATGATTCCATGAAGTACCACCGTACCCTTGAGCACAACCTCAGGAGGCTCCGTTCGTATAAAAGCTTCAGATGATTAAATACTAAATAGATTTACTTCTACATTAGGAAATCCTTCACACGGAAGACGTTTCATTTTCAGGATCCAGTTGCATCTTTAACACCACAACAAAATAGTATAACAATCATGTAATGCGATTATGGAAAAATCACAAAAGCCTTTTGTGTAGCAGCGATGCACACATCCATGGGAGAAAATCATTGCAACGGTATTTCAGAGCAGGAATGCAGCCATAAAGAATGCATTTATACTCACTCTGCAGAAGTTCAGAAATTAAATTCATCATCTCTTTTGGAGAAACCGCAGCTGTGGCACCGGTCCCCGATTTCTGGGTTTTCACTCTGCTCTTTTTGCCCATCTTGCTGGTCTGGGAGAGAGGATGGCTGTGAAAAAATGCAAAATGTGAAAAATACAGTAAAAATAACACTAAAATGTGACCAGGTTTCATTCTCCTGTATGCAGCCTATGTACAGTAAATGAGCCAATAGTCTGAGAAGTACTGGACTCCACACTTCTTATAAATATTTAGGTGTAGTGGACTAGGTACAGTATATTTATAACTAAATGGAAGAAACATGTGAATGTTTCACATCCAAATAATCTCTGAATCTGAAATCACTGCCAAGAAAGGTTAATGGTCTCTGTGAGGGATTAAACGGATGGCTACAGCGAGCCAAAGGGCACTAAATCAGGTACTTAATTGTAAACAATGAGTGTGTGCCTTACATGAAACTAATCAAATACAACATGCTTGTATGTAGTTAACTTCAATAAATGAGTCATATGGCAGCTGTTCCCATATTTCAAAAGCAAATTTGGGCAAGGTACAAAACTGAAAGAATATTTCAATGGTAAAGCATACGTTAAGAAAGCTCCACTGGCGCACTGTTTATGATTGCAATCATACATGCATTAACTGACTTTTATATAGAATGCCATTATACATAGGCCTAATACACACTATATGCATGGCCAGTTGAAGTGTCAAATTTTCAGATGAATTCAGAAGATGTCAAAGCTTAAATTTTAGATATTTCCATCAAATCACTGAAAGCCTACCATTTAAAAAAAAAATAATGAGAGGCACAATTGTGTTACTGAAGAGCAAATTGGATTGAAACACTTAAAAGTAAGCTACTTAAGACTGAAACCATCAGAGAAAAGGAGAAGCAATGCAATTATACTGGCTGACAGCAAAGACATGCAACTCAACAGATCAATATTCAGAATACAAGATATTAAATAATAATATCAGCAGCTCGATGCCTTAAAATAACTGGCCTTGCCCAATGCATCTATTCAAACCCACCAGTAGATGATCACCTTCTTCACACCATTGCACAGCATGCAAGTCTTCATTTTAAACACTGGGTGGTCCAGTGATCAAATGCATGAATTAAAACCTTAACATATATATTCATCCATTCATATTCATCTAGCTACCTGTCTGTTCCTGGCCCAAGAATCCTGGTTAGCTGCCTACAGACTTCATTTTAGGATATCATGAAACAGACAGCTTTCAAAACGTTCAACAACATTTTTGGGCAGCGTAAGTTACTCGTCGCTTCAAGCTCGCCTACGACGCCCAGATATGCTGTCTAGGTAGGCAGCTCACTAGTTTTTGAGACACATTCAATGTGTTAATACCCAGCATGCTTGTGTTTCGCAATTTGCTGAATTAGACACCATTTACTGCGTACATTTGCCACGCATATACATGCATGTGACGTATTACATGTTGTTTAATTATACAGACCTCGCGCGTATTTGCAAACATCATATTATGTCACATTATACACCAAAACTACCTTCCAATTGACTGCAGGGATCCTCCTGTCAACCTGGAATTCAATCCTCTTCAGCTCGGTTTACTGGTAAAACCTAACTTTTCTTCAGAGACAAAGCCACGCCCTAATAAGATTTCTAAAGAGCGGATTGGGCCATTGAAGCGTTTATCCCGCCCTAATCTTGTCCAGAAACCAATTTTAATTGGCTAATGTTACATACGCAACTGCATACGTGCGAGCCAATTGGTTAAAGTGTAAATGCATTTCACTTCGCTAAACTGTACGTATCTATTGGTTTTCGCTAAGGCGGTACCCGTTTGTCGTGACTTCACTGGTCGTGAGAGGAGTCGATCTGTTTATGGTTTGGTCAAGGTTGGGTTGACTACACAAACAGAAAAGGCTTGTGTGTCTTGCGATTGGAAGTTTACTTTGGGTTCATAAAGTGACCATAAAAGGATAAAGTTAGCGCAACGTGATTCGCGGAGGAAAATGTCAATCACAGCAACAACATATCAACGTAACACAACTATAACATACAGTACTTTAAACATTCTGTTGTAAAAATAAGATCATTTTATATTTAAAAAAAAAATGTATTGTAAAGTATAATCATAAAATCAATCATTTGTATAATTCTACCACTTTATAATGTATAATATAGTTTATTATCTTTTTTACTTCTAACATTTATAATTTTTTAATTTTGTATTTACCAATTGTGGGCATGTAGGATAACTGATAATTCCCTAACCTTGTTTAAATTACACCAAATACATGAATGTCAATTTAATTTAGGCTATATTTCTTAGAAAACAACCAAAATGTAGAGTTCAATGTTAAACTACATTCAGACATATCACAAATTGTATTAACCAGACTGGAAGCTCACCTATAATTAATAAAGAATAAATGTAATATTTATGTAATATTTTGTTTGACCTAAGCACCACTTTCTCTCATGTTTGGAAAAGACAAAAATTCACTCCCAAAATCTGTTAACATTAGGAGACTCCATGCAACTGCAGTAAATCCCCAGTAGAAGGCAGACTCTTCCTTTTATTCTGCTGTTCATTTCATGCAATACAAAAAAAAAAAGGAGAAACATTCTACAAAGAGGATTCTTTATTTCAAATCTACAAGAGGGTTATTTGCAATGCATTTAGATTTTGTTTTATTAGCTAAAATACAGGTCCGTTCTCAGCTACATACAGCTTATTAAAAATATATAAACGCATGCTAGTTACAGGTATTCTACAGTAATAGAAGGTATTTACATAGTCCTAGAATACAACTTCATGTGTGTTTCACATACAGATGAGCTACACAGAACATTGAATTTCATGAAAGATTCAAACATCAAATCCTCATTCACAAAAGAAGCAGTGCATTTGAAAAAAAATAGGAAGATTTCAGCATTTCAGATTCTTTTGTGCTTTGAACTTAAATACAAAAAAGTCAGTAGTTGTGTAGACTAGATCTGCTTATAAAGGACACTTTTAATTGGATTTCAAAAATAGTTTTAATGAATATGTGTACTTCAACACCAAGTTTTTAGGCGTTGTGTTCACATGAAACACTTTACAGCATAACCGAGACAATATTTACTGTGTACTGACCCAAATTCACAATGTATCTTTTTCATAAAAATATGCAATTATTTTCTTTACTTATTCAAATGTTTGCTGCATGCGCACTTTGTTCTCATAAACACCAGACAAAAAAAAAGTAACACACCACCAAAAGCCACCTGCTGCATCCACTGTGAACAAAACCATCCAATAAGAATGTGATTTCAGTATAGCACTGTAAAATTGCTCTCATAAATATACAATTTCAATGAAATTCCACACAACTTTAATACAAAAATAACTAGAACGGCTGAGTGATTTTCCGTCAATGCTCAAAATAGCTTCGATTTAAACAAACAATACAAAATTATGGCTTATCGGGTCACTGGTTTTCAGAAAAAAAGAGCTTTTGTGTGAATGCAGCATGCATCTTTTGAGGCAGTATACACAGATAATGGTTCTGAATCATAACAAACAAAACTCAAATACACTTCATTTACTGCGTTCTCATTAACATCCATTCAGAATTTGCTTTATATCATGTACAGTACGCACACAAATAGATTTTTGCCTGAAGGTCTCATGAACTAGGCCTATAAAGCAGAATTAGACGTTTTACACAAAATTCAGCAAAAGAAGCTCATTATTAATAATGCTAGCCTTATCCAGTTCTTATCATCACATATGGTCTGATTTAATTTAGTATATGCAGAAGCAATACGCTTGGTAAAAGGAATAATGTAAATAAAATGGACTGGCTGAGGTACTGTACTACATGCTTTACGCCATTAAAACTGCATGTGCTAAAGTTGCATCATATAATAAATGCTTTTAGAAATAGTGTAATGGTGAAACTTCCCACTGCAAACTGGAATCATTTATGCAATTCCAGGCTGAACTGAAAACACACAACACTTCCATACTTACATTCATCCAGACAGTTTCTATATTGCACCTATTCAGTGTCTAGAACCTGAAAGTGGGTTCCAGTTCTTTTCATGCAGGACTCAATCTGTAGACCTAATACAGTACTTTCCATTATGACACCATTAAGCCATTAGGTCTCATATGCAATTAAAAGCACAACACTGGGATACATGATAAAATAATGATATTGAATGTTGACATTTTTTGATCTGCTTTCATTTGATAGACCACAAAGATAGAAATAAAGGCATAGAAAGCAGCTTCAATTAATCACGATTGTCAGTTTGGAATTTAAAGTAAAAAAAGTTGAGTTGGCATTTATAAGTACTATTTGGGGAAAAAAATAATACTTTAATTAAATGCTTATACACATGAGCTGGCCTGCATATATCTTCTGAATATTTCCAGACTAGAATTTTGCCATATAAAGTATGTAGTCTTATTTTATTGTTATTTTATGTATGCCTGGGAACCTGAGTAAATGTATTATATGTGTTCATGCCTGGGAAAAAATAAATAAATTAAGCTTACTGTCATATTTTATTTTTCCGCTACGTGAACAGGTTCCAAAAAACAACTGTCAGCAGTAAATGAGTAATAACTGGCATTGCGGAGTAAATTAAACTTGTTATTTGTGAGTGACTAGCAACTTTCTAAGTACAGTTTATTTGTAATGATAATAGTCTATCACATTCTGATGTGATGTGAGTGGCTTAATACATCCATTCAAAGGTTTGGGGTCAATAAAGTCATATATACATATATATATATATATATATATATATATATATATATATATATATATATATATATATATATATATATATATATATATATATATATATACTTTTATTCAGCAAGGATGCATTATATTGATCAAATATGACAGTAAAGACATTTATAATGTATCAAAAGATACTTCTTCTGAATAAGGTTTCACTACTTTAGTTAACATGAACTAAGAATGAACAATGAATTTCTACAGCATTTATCTTAGTTAATGTTCATTTCAACAATTACTAATACATTATTAAAATCAAAAATTGTATTTCTTAACATTACAATGTTAACTAGCATGAACAAACAATGCACAATTGTATTTTTTTAAACTAACATTAAAGACTAATAAATACTGTAACAAATGTATTGCTCATTGTTAGTTCATGTTAGTTAATACTGTACATTAATTATTGAAAAGTGTAACCAAGAAATGCTTTTCTTTTGAAAGAATTGCTGTTTTCCACAAAAATATTAAGCAGCATGACTGTTTTCAACATTGATAATAATAATAAGAAATGTTTCTCGATCAAATCACCATATTATTATGATTTCTGAAGGATCATGTGACACTGACACTGGAGTAATGATGCTGACAATTCAGCTTTGCCATCATAGAAATTAAATTTTAAATAGCAAACGGTTATTTTAAATTGTATTATTATTTTACAATATTACTGTTTTTACTGTATTTTTGATCAAATAAATGCAGCCTTGGTGAGCAGAAGAGATAAAAACATTAAAAGATCCCAGCCCCAAACTTTTGAATGGTAGTAGTCTACAAAGAAAATTCCTTGGATGACAGAATATTATGAAGTGGTCTTATGCCAAAATCAAAAAAGCTTTTAGGAGTGGAAAGGTTTAATCTTGTATAAGTAACTCCGTGGGGCATTTATCTGTGTGCTTTCATTCCGTATCTGGAATGAGAAATGAATCCATTAAGCTGCCTTGTACGAATACTTGGAAGGTATGCATATAAATAGAGCAGTGATTTAGCTTGTGCTAATTGTGAGTCCATTATATATTAAACTACCACCTGTGTTGTAGGTAATAGGTTTGAAATGTCTCAACTGAATGCCATGAGAGAAGCTGGCAGTAGAAGCCAAGTTCTTTGTGTCGTTTCCCGAAGTTGCCCAGCTCTGTCTGCTCCTCTCGTCATATTCACAGATTTGTTTGTTTGTTCAAGGCCTGCCGTTCATTGACATGGGAACTACAAAGGGCCTTTGAACTGGTTCCCAGAGAGATGTTGGCGGATGGAGGGTTTGGATCCTGCTGCATCACCGAGCTTTCGCCACACCACCTGAACACACAAAGCAATCACACAGTTGGGTCAAGCTGAAATGAAAAGTGTCTTCAAAATATTTGTCCTGTGCTACTGTTCAGTATGTCCTAGAATAGACATCTGGTCATATTATATATTGTGTGTGATGGTAATTACGATGTGATTTTTCAGGTTCTGCAAATAGATCTTCCTAACGGACGGAACACATTAACTAGCAGCCAAAAAATAATAATAATTTAAGTAAATGTATATAGATTTTTTATGTATTTAGTATTTATTTATCTATTTTTTTTTCTAAGTTAAAAATTCTACTGAGCATTTTAGTAATGACACCTAATAAACCAACTCATCAACTTTAAATTAAATTAATATTTAAAATAAATTACTGCAAATTTTGTTATAAAAATGACAGACTATACATTTAAATTACAATATTTTAACTTATTATGAAAAAGTGCTAAGTATAACTTTCCTGATTTGAATTTTTTTTCTGTATTTATTAGATAAGTTGAAGAGTTGAAGACAAACCCCAAAAAATAGATTTTTTTTTGAGAATTGTACAAACTTAGGAAAAAGTCACATGTGGCACACAAATCATTATTTATATATACATTATATTATGTTATATTTTTCGAACCAGGAACCTGAAATGTAAAAAAAAAAATATATATATATATATATATAGTTGCTCAATGACTCAACATACAGAGAGATCTTCTAAAAGGGGGTTGAGTGGGACTGGGGACTAATTATAATCAGAAAAGAAAGCAGCCCTTGTGCTATCTGAGATTTTGCTTTTGACAGGCGGGGGTTCTCGGGGCAGAAACAAATCACAGGTCCCAGATTCCAGGGGCCCTTCAGGGAGCTGATAAACCTGCATTGTTTCAGCGATCAAGTTATTTTAATTGCACGGACAACTGTGCGATAAACACTCCGAGGACTTTTGCCAAGGCCTCTTATTAAAGTGGTCTGAAAGTAGGTCTCTGTTGTGAAACATTCAAACAGTGTCCTCAATCAAAGCTGGCGTGATTACACAAAGTGACAGGAAAACAAACACATGGGAGAGGGAGCACACACTTACAGCCTCTTTCTGTTGAACAGGGATTTATCAATGCACTAGAGGAATCTAAGCTGAGGTTCAGGGTAGGGGGAGGCAGATGGGAGATGCTACTAGGTAGACTCACATTACACATTTCTCTGACAATGGCTTTCTCTTTCTCACTGAGATCCTCCTCATAGTCCTCTGGGATCTTCCTGTCTAGGTTCTCATGGACTTCTAATACCTACAAAGCAAATCAACAGAGGGTTAAATGATTAGTGGTGTTCACTAAAGCAAGCTTCACTATTACTATACTTCACTGACTTGAATGAACCCTAACCCAAAGTATTTAGGATTCCGGTACCATTTATGCTACAAAATACCTCAGATCAAAAGTGAAAACTTTTTTTGTTGCCATAAAACGAATGAAAGGGGGACCTGAGTCAGAATTTTAAAGAGACTAGAGGCTGGGCTATTTTCACTTGTAGCAGTCTAACTCCCCAGCACACCTTAGCAACCACCTGGCAACGACCTAGAACAGCTTAGCCTAGTCAGTGTTTTTATTGTTAAGTAAAACTATTACATTTTTTGTTAACTGAAATAAAACTGAATTAAATTAAAATATAAATATTAGATGAAAAAATTAACAACAAAAAAACTTCAACGAAAATTAAAAATATTGCACTGGCAACTAACTGAAATAATTAAGTTTAAACTGTATTAAAGTACTAAAATTACTAAAACTTAAAATGAAATAAATATAAATGAAAGCTAAATAGAAACAGAAACAAACAAAATCTAATACAAACGCAAAACTTTGTAAGGGGGTAAATGCGCTCATAAAACCCCAAAATGACCCCCAACCCCTTCATCTGTTCTTTCAGAGCAGTTTCACTGTTAAACAGTCATATATTTAGTAATTAACAGTAATACCATAAAAAAATACAATTACAAAAAAATAGGACAAATACAATAGAAAAAAAAGATACAAATGAAATAATTTAGCCTATAGCCTATACAGAAAATTGAATAAAGTAATCAAATGTAAAAATAAAACTCTGCATAGTCTTCACCATATTGAATTAATATAGGCCTACATTGATTCACATTAAAGTTACTAAAGTTATTCAGTGAAGAGCAGTGAATGATTCTCTCATTTTCTTTTGTTGTTTGATTAACATGAAATGACAAAAACAGCAGCAGGTTTATTAGGCTGATGTCACTTTAAGACCAAATGCACAGATCTAATATACTGACAAGCATGCAACTACTTTCCCAACTGTTTGTTTACTTAAGACATAACTGACTGCGTTTAAGTATAACTAGCCAAGATTAGCCTGGCTAACGTCAGACCTCGTCTCATTGAGACGTGGTCTGGGAACCACATGTTCATTTTTTTCGTATTTGAGGCGTGGTTTACGAATGCCCAGAGCCGTTTATTGGGCGCTACAAATGTCTATCAAATGCGCCTGTACGTAGCTCATAGCCAATCGTTTCAATTATACCAGATGACGTATGTAGAGCGACAGAAATTCGACGAGGAAGAAGACGAAATAAACTTGCGTTCTAAACTACTTAGAACACTATCTAAGGCTGCATCGAAAGGTAACTTCGCGTCTGATGCCATGTTGGATCCATAGATATAAACAAACTGATTCGGTGTGTCGCATAGACGTCGTCATCGTCTTGCTGCTCCCTCCCCGTTCTGTGATTGGTTCCCTTTTTGAGGGGAAAATCTGGTCCATGGTATCCAGGCTGCCTAGCAGCGTGAATAAAATTGTGCTGCGCACAAGGCAGCATGGGGAGACCGAGGCTAAGCCAAGATGGGAATTTTGACATAACTTTGTGTATTTGTCCGTTTAAGCACACGCCCGAATTTCGCTCCGTCTCGGATCCGAGTGCACAGAAAGCCGCCTGGGGAACAGCATCTCTTTTGCAACTCAATAACTCTTGTTATTTTAGTATCGAGCACGTCCGACCGCAGACTGTATATTGCGACAGCTGCTTTAAAGGAAAGGAACGGAATGTGGCATCATGTTTTCATAATCGTTGGAAGCCAAAATCAAAACGAAACTAAAATACTAGTCATTAAATCATCTTTGAGAGCAAGGGGGCCCCCTGGTGGTTCAGGAGCCCAATACGCAACTTGCATACTTTGCATATAGGGAGGACCAGCACTGGGCTTATTTTCATTGTGTTTTGGTTTAGTTTTCACTGTTCCCATTTTGCCTGTGATCCTGATCTTTATTAGTCTCTTTAGTAGTTCATTAGTTCATGCGACTACAGTATTTAAGCACTCAGTTTTTTCGGTTCCCTTGTCCAGTATTGTCTTTATTTAACGTGGTCATATTAACATTTCCTTTTAACGATTTTTTCAGTGTGGATTTAATAAAGACTTGTTATCTACTCCTTTCGTTATGCACTCTCTGCAATCAAACGTGACAATAACAAAATTACAAAAATTAAAATGAAAACTGAACCTATAAAATAAAAGCTAATTCAGAATATTAATAAATATTATAAGTGTATATAAATAATACTAAAATTACACTGGACCTTGCACTGTGTCAGCAAGTTTTGCACAGGCAAGCACCACTTAATCGTAGAAAATGTAAAATAAACTATTTTCCGTTGTATTTTATTTTTGTTTTATGTGGTATTTATTGTCGTATTTATATTCTGTTTAGCTCTCTCTGCTTCCCTTGACCAATGTTTTGTTTTCTTTCAAATTACAGAGATCCAACAGTTCACAGAAAATCCTCTAGGTGACAGTATTAGTATAATAATAAGTTCAACTCATAAAATTAATGACGCGTCCATAAAACCTATTCAAGGGGAATCAAGCAAGAACGTTTCTACCATGAAACTCAATCTAATTCCTGTGAAATCAGGCTTGACCTTTAACTTTTAAATGATTTATGACACTTTTTATTGCGATGAGAAAGAAAGGGCGAGAAACGATTAAAAATGATGTGGGAATACAACTGGGAAATGATGATGCAAACCAGCCTTAAACAAAGTAGAATGCATGATCACTGCTAGGCCATTAAATTAACAGTAATATTTAAGCATGAAACAATTTAGCATAATATTTTTAGCATATCTAGAATTCAAACACAAGAAGTATGGCTTGATTTTGCAACATCAGCATCATGATCTTACTTTCATGGCATGTACAACAGCCTCTGGTTTCTGTGCTGCCGGCAGGT
Organism: Scardinius erythrophthalmus; assembly: GCF_964197995.2. Classification (NCBI taxonomy): domain Eukaryota; kingdom Metazoa; phylum Chordata; class Actinopteri; order Cypriniformes; family Leuciscidae; genus Scardinius; species Scardinius erythrophthalmus. Next base: position 22,055,264 of record NC_138239.1, read on the forward strand.
ATCCCGTGACAGGGGGCGGCAGATCACCTCCAGGCATCCACGTGGACCCCTGTGGACAGATGGACACACATTCGTCATGATCAAAGATGACTCATACTGCTCTCTCAGATTACCAGAAGAGATCCGAGTACTGGAAAAGCCATTAGCTGTTTCTCTGAGTCAACTCAGGCTCGAAATGGGTTAAGCCATCTCATTATAACTCATCTCTGCTTGTACCCCCTTCATGGGTACCCATCAACAAAGAGCTCTTTCAGTGCACAGGGTCTTGTGAGCCCCAGTATAGACACAGCTCTTTGAATCCCGTTCTAGCGTTAAATCCACAACAATCGAGCTGGCATTTCAGCAGTGGGGTCGGGAGAGGACCCCTGGATGGAAACTGCAACTCGCTTTTGGCCTGAGAGAACAGGACTGTGATGTTCACTTGCAGTTGCCAGCAGGTTTATTGAGGGCTGGAGCCGTGGGTACTTTACCCTGAACTGGCCCGAGAACATCCCGACCCAATGCTCGCTGTCATGCATCGCCCCGTAGCCTGATTAGAGAAGCCCAGGAGTCCCACAATTCATTCTGCATGGATTCCTTTGCCAGTACAAGCCAAGCAGTGGTCGACGTTATGGAGATTTTAATAGCAAAAGCCAATGACTATTCGGGCCCTTAACATTTTATTATCTCATATAAGTTGTATACTCTACATCATAATGCAATTGAATTATATGATATTAAATATGACCAATTTTATTTAAAATTTATATATATATATATATATATATATATATACATACAAATCTTATAAATCTTATATCTAAATATATCTTCAAACCAAAATAACATACCTTATCAACCTGAATGAGATTTATATATAGTATATCAAGTGTTTACATGTTGTATATGGGTGCAGAATGATTCTAAATAGTCTTCCATGTGTTTATTCTACTGACCAAAAAATACATAATTTCATCAGATCATCAGATTATAGATTATTAAATAATCTATTAAGTAGTAAGTGGCATCTCAAGGCATTAACAGGAAAAGAGTGACCATCCTATTTGTTTTGGAGCCCAGTTTTGAAGCCTTGCCACGAGGAACATCTGTGTGTTTGGCTAGCGTGCCAAGTGCTGTCACAAACAGAGTACTGGTGATAGATGTAGCCAAATTCAATCATTAAGATATTTCTATAGTCCGATCAAATCCAGGACCAATTTTATTGGATAGTCTGAAGAGGCTTTCTATAATCCGCAAAACCATGCATTGATCATAAACATCACTTGGAAATCAGAATCACATAACAGGCCATAGCTGGATTAAACCAATCCAAAACTAGACTATATGGACTGGTCAGCAGCACAAACAACCTTACTCTGATGCGTGTGGCACTTCTCATTAAAAAAGACAGGAAAATGTGGATGATGTATGTATAAAGTTATAGGTCCATCAGCCATTAAAAGAAAATTAAATGAATTAAGTAACTGTTTTTTTCAGTCCGTCTGGAAACTAAGATATTTATAAGATCCTGGGCAGCTAAAACAAGCACTTAAGTAGAACAAATAGCTTTATTTCCAAAAGTTTGAAAAGATATTCAAAGGTTTGGGGTCAGTAAGATTTCTAAAAAAAAAAAAAAAAAAACTTATTCAGCAATGACTCATTAAATTGTCTAAAAGTGACAGTAAACAATAAAATAAAAACTATTATATTGTTACAAAAGATTATTTCAAATAAATGTGCTTATATTCATCAAAGAGTCCTGAATTATTATTTTTTTATCACAGTTGATAATAATAAGAAATGTTTCTTGAGCAGCAAATCATATTAGAATGATTTCTGAAGGATCATGTGACACTGAAGACTGAGTAATAATGCTGAAAATTCAGCTTTGATCACAGGAATAAATGATATTTTAAAATGTATTAAAATTTGAAGAAAAAGAAGAAAATTTCTTCTTTTAAAATGTAGTAATATTTTACATTATTACTGGTTTTACTGTATTTTTGGTGAAATACTGACCCCAAAAATTTGACCAGCATTGTCTACATATACATTCCTGTCAAAAAAATATTTTTACACAGTACATTTTACTAGGGTTAAGCAACTCTAAAACAGCTAAAGCACCAAACTACTCTGATTACCTCTCCTCAACTACATCCTCAGGTAACCCCTAACAACAGCAACCGATCTGTTGTGTCACTTGTACGAACCTGATTATTGTTTCAGCAGTTCGCTACTGCATTATTTAGTGCCATCTCCCCCCGTGATTAAAGCGAAAGTTCAAAGCCATGCTAATGAAGCGATGAGCTCGTAGACAGAGCTGAGACGAGCTGAGATAAAATAAGTGCAGAATCCTCTGAGGACGAGACCCACGCCACTCTCTAATTGATTTCTCTTTCCTGTGGAAGCTGTCTCTCATATTAAAGTGGAGCAGCTGCGCTGTCATAGCTGATGAGTGCACTTGTTAGGTAAAGCACCAGGTTCGCAGATGACCTTTTCTGAGGATACGGGTGTAGGGGAATGATGATGATGATGATATCTCAGGAGAAGAGAGAGAGAGAGAGCAGCAGAGGAGGAAAGAAAGAAGGGAGATCTGTTTAAACAGATTTCTTGATTTAATTGAGACATTAAGTGAGATATTCTCTAATATTTGAAGGAAATTGTTCGTAAAAGACATGATGAAAACAAGCCTGTGAGGTACAGAAAAACAGTTCAGTATATTGAAGTGAAAATTTTCAGGACTGCATTTTTTGCAAATTTCCAGTGGACAAAATTACATGAAACATTGGAGCAAATGTTCAGTACAAAACATATTTAACAGCATTCTGTTCCACCCCTTATAGCAATTGTGGGTTTTGTCTCTGATGTTTCTCCTAAAATTACTTATATTTATATGCAGTATATAAATATATTAGTGCTGTCAAATCGATTTATCGCGATTAATCACATCTACCATAAAGGTTTATTTGCGTGTCTTTATATATATATACTGTATATATATATATATATATATATATATATATATATATATATATATTTGCATGCATGTACTGTATGTATGTATGTACATACGTACGTTTAATATATATATATATATATATATATACTGTATACACACATATATTTTACACATATATATTATAAAATTTTACTTTTTAATCGTGATTAATCGATTTGACAACACTGATACATATTAAATAGTTCCTCTAAGGTCATTTTTAGGTTAGAAAGGATCTCTAAAACAAAGAACGGATCAGCACTGAGACTCCAGCAGAGATCAGAGCACAACAAACCCCTGCAAGGCCACAGGAAATGACCTATGAGCAAAGCATCTTTCACTCATTTTTTTTTTATCTATAAAAAAAAAAAAAACTATTATAATTCTAACTTCAAAAAGTTCTTGTCCTCAGTGGGGGATAGGAGCTCTGTTGTAGTACAATGTCAGGACATTAAACAGATTGCGTCTTTTAAATGCTTGGGGGTCCACATTAATAGTGAGCTTAAATGGCACACACGTGTCGAGTGTTCGTACAAGGGTTCACCAGCGGAGTTAGCAGCAATATTACGTACATTTTTTATAGAGCTATAGAGTCTGTTTTACGTCATGGAATCATCATTTGGTTTGGTAGCCTAACAGTCAAAATGAAAGCTCAAATAAGTAATTTGGTTAGAGTGGCAGGGAAGATCATGAGAAAACAGACACTCCGCACCTTACAAGACATGTTTCAGCAGTCCATGATTCAGCAGGCCGATAATATTTTATCGCATGTGTTGTACTCCCGAGTTTGCGCTGATGAACTAGTAGAAGACACAGGGTTCCGTTAGGCATAATCTATATAAATATTAATTTGTTCCACTGTCAGTGGTATTTATTATTGAGCAAATCAAGCAGGGGGTTGAGATAACTGCAGGTACTCGAAGGTCATGCAACTAAGGGTGGTTTATAAGCAATTTATAAGTTAAAATGATTTAATTTTAAGAATTCTGTTGTTGTTTTTTCTATGCAAGGAAATGAATAGTAGGCTACCTTGACTTTTACCAGTTCTTATAACACTAAATAAAATTTATCTAGTAAAAACTTTCAAATAAATGCAGTTTTTTAGCTTTCTAGTCGTCAAAGCATCCTAAATATATATATATATATATATATATATATATATATATATATATATATATATATATATATATAATATATATATATATATAATATATATATATATATAATATATATATATATATATATATATATATATATATATATATATATACACATATCAGGTTCTCCAAAATATTAAGCAGCACAACTGTTTTCAACATTGATAATTATAAGAAATGTTTCACCAAATCAGCATTAGAATCATTTCTAAAGGATCATGTGACTCTGAAGATGTGAGTAATGGCTGCTAATTTTTTTTAACTTTGCCATCACAGTATCAAATCACATTTTAAAACATATTGAAACCAGGTGTATGCTTATAGTTTCACATTTGGTAATAAAAAATAAAAAATCATTATAAAAAGCAACTTCTGCAGTTGTTCTCAAACTGTAGTTGGCAATAAATAAAACTGTGGACTTAAATAAATAAAACGATTGACAAAGAGCACCAACGCTGAGTTATTTGAATGATAAATTAACTCATAATAATGAACAGATTCTGCTAACGATCATTCGTGATAACGTTTTTCTGTTGTCTCAATTATGCAACAGTTGGTTCAGTTCGTGTATTGGCAAACAGTGTGGTTCATTTCAATGAAATATTAACAAAACAGTCTGGCATCTAAATTATCAGACTATTTCAAGATAGAGTTCAAGAACTTGTATAAAAATTGTACACAACTTAAACCTGTAAATACTTGTGTTGAGGTTTCTAGCTGCTGCACAATTTTTGTTGATCAATGTTGAGTTATCCGCTACCTGAAAAAGTTTAAGAACCACTGAACTAGTGGCACCTATTCTTTCAAAAAAAAAAAAAAAAAAAATAAGTAAATCAATAAATACATGAGACATGGTCCTGAATGGGACTTTACTCTGTCATTCAGGTTTTAAGCTCCTGATGTTTTAAGCTCTTTGGCACGGGTCAATTCTCATCTGCTTCTACAAAGAGCAATGCAGAATCCTGTAACCAGCTGGAATTGCGACAGCTAATTGTTGCCAAATCTCTTCCAAATCGGCTCAACGTGACAAATCTTTTTAAGCTCCACTGTGATTTAGGTTTTGGCTCTAATGCAAAATAATGGGGTCACGTTAGATTTCATCATTGGAATACGTACATTCTGTAAGGTGTCCTGAAACTGGGATAGTGAGGAGAGCTGGGACTCTGAGTGATACAGGGACAGTCCTTTCCGAAGTGTCTTCAGATCGCCCACGTTCCCCTGCTGTAGAGAGAAGCAGGTATGTGTCAAACACAGATTCATTTTGATAAATAGAAGAATTAACAGCAAAGTTAAATCAGAAACCAAAATCTTTCAGTTCCCTAGATAAATCAAAACCAACCAAAAAGAAATACAACGAACAGTATTATATATGAAAGATATTTTACAGTAGAAGGCAAGAGAAAGTTCAATAGAACAACATTCAATTGTAATTGAAATACTTTGTAACATTATACAATTCTTTACTGTCACTTTTGATCAATTGAATGCATCCTTATAATAAAAATATTAATTTCTATAAAAATCTCACTGACCCTAAACGTTTGAACGGTATTGTATATGTGCAGAGAGATGAGAAAACACAACCAGTGTCCAGACATAAAGCTTATGATGTCATGAAATGCCAGATCACTTGTTTTCCAAAAGGTCATAAACTTTGCATTTGTACTTGCATAGCAAACAAAAAATGCATACGATGCATAAATCCTCAATAATAAAGGCACTGATTATTTAACCTCTAAAATATAAAATATGAGAAGCCTTACAATAAGTCAATTTAAGACATGAGCTCACTTGTCATCTCTGGATGTGTAAAAAAAAAAGTATGAAATCAATCCATGCAACTAGAAAGATCCAAGACTGAGTGTGTGTACAAGATAGTAAGGTATCAAACCCTTTTATCTAGTCTCTCTTACCACTAGTTTAACCAGTACAGGTTTTTCACCCTTTCCTGACCTCTTCTCACAGCACCTGACAACTGCAAATCTCATAGTTCTTATCAGATGAACAATGATAATGTTCTGGCAGTCCAAGCACAAAGAAACCACAGAGACAACCACTTCCTCTATCATTATAGGCATGAAACTGGAAAAACAACTGTTACGACCCGTAATGTAGAATGTGCTGTCTTCAACATATTTGACTAAAGGATCATAACCTCTGCAAAAATGTTTGCGAATGAAAAATTGATAGCGGATGGCACGTGAGATCATTTCCTGAGAGGTGATCTGAGAAAAGGGTAAAAGGCAAAATAGCAAACCCAGAAAGTTCCGGAGCTGAGAGGTAATGTCAGTCACGCTTCATAAATAATGACCTAAGAAATTTAGCCAAAAGGCACCTGTCCGTAAAACTCTTACCGCTGCATATTTGAGTGTCACAGGCCATGAAATAAAAATTTCGAAAATCCCTCAGTACAATGGAGAAATGAATGAATATTCCATAGTAACAGCATCTGTGTGTGATTATCCCCATTTTGAACTTTCATGCCCCGTATGTTGATGGCTGTTGTGTGCAAACAGCTCACAAAGGGATTACTGGAGCTCAATTGAGGCTGTGAACTTTTTTCAGGGAAAAGTGGATTGTTACAAAAGTTTTCTGTGTGTGTCTACGTGCGTAAGTTGCATAACCGTCTAGCATGTTCTAATAAAAGTTCTGCTAAGAGAACATGAGACTGCAGCTAAACCCATGGTTGTACTGAAAGGGTCTCATATTTCTTTTATTTTTTAAATGAACATTGTTAAAAATGCAAACATAATCCAACTTCATTCTATCTATCTATATACAGTGCTGTGCATAAGTTTAGACACCCATGCTAAAGTTGACTAAAAAGAGGAATAAAAAATCATCTTTTGGAAATTGAACTTAATGCCTTAACTAAAAAAATTAGGAAAAATCCAACCTTTAAGGACACCAATTTTCTTTGTGAATGAATAATGCATCGTAAATAAATAAATGTTCTTAAAAATACAGGGTGCATAAGTCTGGACACCCCTATGTTAAATTCCCATAGAGCCAGGCAGATTTTTATTTTTAAAGGCCAGTTACTTCATGGATCCAGGATACTATGCATCCTGATAAAGTTCCCTTGGCCTTTGGAATTAAAATAGCCCCACATCATCACATAGCCTTCACCATACCTAGAGATTGGCATGGAGTACTTTCCATAAGATCATCTCTCAATGCAAATCAAACCAGCTATTAGGCTAACTGAAATAAAACCATGCCAAACTCTAGGTATGGTGAAGGCTATGTGATGATGTGGGGCTATTTTAATTCCAAAGGCCAAGGGAACTTTATCAGGATGCATAGTATCCTGGATCCATGAAGTAACTGGCCTTTAAAAATAAAAATCTGCCTGCCTCTATGGGAATTTAACATAGGGGTGTCCAAACTTATGCACCCTGTATTTTAAGGAAGAAGATTTATTATACGATACATTATTCATTCACAAAGAAAATTGGTGTCCTTAAAGGTTGGATTTTTCCTAATCTTTTTAATTAAGGCATTAAGTTCAATTTCCAAAAGATGATTTTTTATTCCTCTTTTTAGTCAACTTTAGCATGAGTGTCTAAACTTATGCATAGCACTGTATCTGTCTGTCTGTCTTCCAAACTTTTGACTGGTAAACGACTTAATCAAAAGATAAAAAGACTGGAGTGAAATAAATTCCTTTCTTCTACTGTTTTACAAAGCATGCATAATTGAACACAGGTTTGACCCATGAATGAGATCTTTGGCATGGACTGTTGACCCTGAAGGTAACGACATTCTTCTCCTCTTAAGATCTACATTACGCAGCCAAAGGCAGCTTATTATCTGGTTTACTACCTGCAAGAGGAATACAGTGACAGAGTTATAGCTAAATGATTGTTCTAAAAGTCCCATCAGCTAAAAAACATTCTATGAAATGCTCATATTTCTTATAGTAACAGCAAGAATGCCTTGATGAGCCATTCTTGAAGGTTATCGGGCACAATATAATACAGAACAAAATATACAACACTTGCAAATTCCGAGATATCTTTCTTCAAAGAATTGAGTTATCTATGGAGGCAATAAAAAGAAAAAGCAGCTCTATCCATCATCAGAGAAAGACAAAATGAAGAAGTATCATTAGAATATCAGAGATGAACGTATGCAATTAAACTGACAGCAACTAGTCGCATGTGCCGTCTATAAATATTGAGATGGATGTGCTATCTCTGTCTATAAATCTGGGCTCGGAAAATGGGAGATGAAGACCGTCTGAAACAGAAAATTGTTAGTGACAGATCTGTATCTTTGTCTCATATAACTGTCGGAGCTCCAGGGCTTTTTGTTCAAAGCTCTTACAGTGTCATAAAATGAAGTCGCATTTCAGCACCAAAGCTTTGAGATTCAGCCACAGTTAAACATGTAAGTCTTGGTGCAATGACCTGCATTTAAGGAACAAGATAATTAAAAACGACATCTTTAATGCATGTATTAGCCAAATTTGTGAGCTGATCACCTGAGCTGTGAAAGTCATGTGACTAAAATATTTGATACCATCCCTACTATCTACCTCTTGTATTACTACAATCTACAACACAAACACACATAAAAGTGCAAATGCTACTCTGCAGGCAAGCCTGAAAAAAGGGGCCCAAGCTAACCACAACATGAGCCTCCTGCTCACATAACCACACTCATTTTTAATTTTCATTATATTGCTGATCATGTGCTGTGTAAGCTACACTGGGGCAACATACTTTTAAACATCAGCACTTGATTAAAACCCTCAAGCACACTATTATAATGCTGCACTGCACACCAAATCCATAAAAGACTAATACTGTACATGGTTGCAAAACAGTTAACAAAGCATATTACATTTTTATCATATAAAGGGGCCTATTATGCCCTTTTACAAAGTATTGATTTTGTTTTTGGGGTGTACTAGAATATGTTTTCATGCCTGATTGTTCAAAAAACATATTATCTTCACATATTTTACATTATTACAGCTCCTCTATCCCCAGTCTGTCTCGAACGTGTCATTTTCGATGAAGCCCCTCCTTCTGAAATATGAAATGTGCTGTGATTGGTTAGCTAGCCCAGTGTATTGTGATTGGCAGCATGTGTTTGGCAAACTCTACTCAGGTGTAAATATTAACGATGGCATCAATTTCAAACCAATTCAAGCCCGATTCAGACCCTGACAATGTTAACAAACAAGAGGATTGTGCTGAACGGATGTCATGCACAGACTTTGCAAGCACAGATTTTACAAGACATTTCAGAGTGGAATACCACTTTGCAAATGATCCTAATATGATAAGCTATCCTCTGAGAGCTGGCCTGGGAAGGAAGCTTTTATGTTTTCATTTTACATACGTTTCCATCACATTGCCTGGCGGATTATAGCATAGAAATCTAGACGCACCCTGTCGGCAGCAAATTTTATTTTGCAGCCAGTGTCGTCTAACAACTCTCCATTGGCTTGCGAGCTGGAAAAACCAAACTCTAGTCAGGCCAATCACATCATGTATAGAGTCGGTGGGCGGGCTTAACATAATGACGGCAGAGTTGTGAGTGTGACGGTTCCGGTGAAGCAGGGTGAATTCCCTGCTACTTGAAAACAAAGAAGATGGCTGCTCCTGCTGGCGAACAGCAGCCTTTCGAATCAGCTTTGGCCGCGATTCTGAAGACTTGGAGTTAAGCTTTTCTTTGAGAAAAGAACAAAGAACAGCACTGAAGTCATTCTTAAAAAAAAGGAAGATGTGTTCAGAGTTTTGCCAAGTAAAACTCGTAATAAATAATAAAATTTAATCTATCAACTAGCTCCGCTGGTGGGAAAACGCTCTGGTTGGTTGTAGCGCTATCCTATTGCGTGCTGAGGGAATTTGAAAGACAACCATTTATCCTGCCCTTCGGATTGAGCCCTGCCAATGGTGTGTTCCCAGAACCAACATCTTGATGTGGATCTGGCTTTTCAGATTAGGCGTATTAGACTTTTACCTGGGATAACAATTGCTTGTGGTCATCCTCTAAAATGCGGACTTTAGTCTCCAGTTGGCGTATGTAGTTTGAAGATGAATCTGTACAAAGAAAAAAAAAAGGGGGGGGGGGTAGAAATATGGATTAGAAAGTTTGATCATAGAACATAAATCACATACACACCAATTCAAACATTTGAAGTCAGTAAGATTTTTTGTAAAAGACGTCTCTGATGCTCATCAAGGCTGCATTTATTTGTATTTTTTTCCCCATTTTATTTAAATTTATATTATTTATTTGATCAAAATACAGTAAAATCAGTAATATTGCAAAAAAATTATTACAATTTAAAAACATTTAAAACATTTATTATTAATATCAATGTTGAAAATAATTAAATTGTGCGCTGCTTAATATTTTTGTTGAAACTATTTTAAATTTTACAGAATTATTTAATATATAGAAAGTTCAAAAGAACAGCATTTATTTGAAATAGATTTTTTTTTTATTCTAAAAGTCTTTACAGTCACCATTGATCAGTTTAATGAATCCTTTCAGAATAAAAGTATAAATTTCCTTAAAAACAAACAAACAGTCCATTGAGATCATGCCAGTTAATGAAATCAAGATGATCTGCAGTTCTGTGTGGCCCTACATCTATGCAGCTTGGAAGATTTTTTTTACCCTCCTCATTCCTCAAGTTTCTCTAAACATAATTTCTTATGTTATGAAAGCTGGTTTACTGTAACTCCCTAAAAGTGATTTGGTCATCCCGGAATCGTAGTCATTTTGAAATGGTGCTGCTTTCTATTATAAACTGACATACAATACCATATCCCAGAATGCACTGCAGCTACATAAGTTAAATAGAAGACATCTGTCAAAGCAAAAGAAAGATTTTGAAAGACGAACGTTTAGCACAGTTCACATCCTACATGATCACATAAAGGTTTATACTTTAAAGAGCTCATTTAGACAAAGAAATCTTAAATCAGGAAATCTACATTGCCTTTGACACACAAAAGCTGCTTTCATTTAAGCCGCCCAACATTTGTCTCGAACATAATCAGATGTTAGAGAAACTAGAAGCACTGATGAACACACTGATTTCATGTCTGTGAAGTAAAAGCCAATGAATCAGAAAAAAAGAAAAGTTTTGTCATTGTGGCAGAGGGGGATATTGAAGAGTCTGGTCTTGTGTATATGCTGCATTCCCAGCATGCCTTTTATGACCTTTTGGTGATGGAGGATCTGTTGGCCTGAGGAGATGCCAAAAGTGTGTCTATCTTGTAATTTTACTTTTGCAATCCTTAATCCATTTTCAAAACCCTCCTGAAAGAGGCCAAGAGTTGCTTAGTTATCTAAACATACTGAAATATCTGAATCCAATCATGTCAAGTGGCCAATATTGCGAAATAAACCCAGACAGGGTGATCAGGACCCTGAAACAAAGGAGAAAGGTTTTGTTTGGAATTAAATGCAATATTTACTTTTATGTGAGATTAACAATAATACATCAATACTGGGAAAAATAATACAATTTAGCTGTCATTATGCAAATATATTTGCTTGCAGAATGCAGCGATTGACCAATCAGAATCAAGTGTACCAGAAAGTCTTTTAAAGAGGATCTACTAGTATGCTTTACATTTTCAACTTTCTTTAGCGTGTAATGTTGAGCATGAAAAAGGCCTGCAAAGTTAGAAATCACTCCAAAGGCAGTTATTCTCTATATCAGTAAACACTGTTTCTGAGCTCCCTGAAACACCTTGATTTGAAGTCTTGAGTTTTCTTCTGAGAACGTACAAGTCACAACATTCCTCATTTAAATAATTCCTGCTCATGGCATGTTATCGTAAGGGGCATGGCATTTCTGAAACACACTCAAAGCGATTAAACAATCACAACACACTGGTTCTGCCGACCAATCAGAGCACATTGTGCTTTTCGGTAGGAGGGGCTTCATAGAGACCGGAACTAAACAGAGCGAATTCCAGAAGACAGATTTCATGAGGGTGATATGGGTACCATGCATTTACACAAATCAGCAGCGAAGACTGAAGAAGAGATTAGCTGCATGCACACACTCACATACACAAACTCACACAGAGTGTGTGTGTCAAACAGGAACTGAGTGAGGTGTGATTGGACAGATAAAGGCAACAGGGCTCTTTAATGAAAGCAGAATGAGTCATCATTAGGATTTCTTGCTTCCATTCTCTCTGAAAGACCAAGCCCTTGGTGACAGAATAGAGAACCTCTGTTCAATACTGTATAAAAATGAATGCTGTATTTTAAGCATGGCCTAAAATAACATTAAATAAAGTGCCAATTTAGCATATTTACATTGCATAACAATAAAATGATCATTTAAAGGGATAATGATATGTTTGTCTTTGGTTAAAGTTACTTAATATTGTAATATTGTTTAATGCATATTTTTATACACTACCATTCAAAAGTTTGGGGTTATTAAGATTGTTTTTAATTATTTTCTTTGATTATTCAGCAAGGACTAATTAAATTGATAAAATTGATTTTTATTTTAAATAAATGCTGTTCTTTTGAACTTTTATACATCAGAGATTCCTGAAAGAAATGCATCCCAGTTTCAACAAAAATATTAAGCAGAGCACTGTTTTCATCACTGATAAAAATCAAATCAGCATATTAGAATGATTTCTGAAGGATCGTGTGAAACTGGAGAGTGGTGTAATGACTGCTGAATATTCAGCTTTGCCATCACAAGAATAAATTACATTTGAAAGTATATTCAAATGGAAAACAATTATTTTAAATTGTAATAATATTTCACAATATTACTGTCTTTACTGTATTATTAGTCAAATAAATGCAGCCTTGGTGAGCATAAGATACTACAATGTTCAGCCCACAGAATCACTCTAATACCCTTTGAAACATCAGAAAGATTTTAACAGCATTAGTCAAGGATGGGCCGCCCGGCCCTTTGAAATGAGATGCAAAGGTTCGTCTCCTGTGCCCTATGAACCCAAAACTAATAAACCATGGCCAATCCTCATTCTCCAATCAATCATCCATGCCATTTTGTATGGTTCATCACAGTGAAATTGATGATCTCCACCAGGTGTCACTGCTGCCTCTGACTTGTTTACAGAATCTGATGAACCCTTAATGAGCCCAGAACGAATTACTGTGTTAGGTTTCCATTCATCTTATTTCTGACAACAATACATGCAGGAAAATGCCGATTTGAAAGGTAATTTAACTTAAATGACTCAGATGGGATGGACATACGGTTGCGAGCCCAGTAGAACCGCAGCGGTAGGCAGAGGTCCTACTTCGTTAATCCTCTTTTCCAATCCTTGTGACCCTTTAATCTAACTAAAGTACATCTGATCACCTGACGCACAGCCAAGCTGATTAGGGAGACTGTCTACCAAGCCTGGCCGGTTCTGCCACGTACATAACCCCCGCCTCGACCCTCTTCTGGCGTGACCGGAGAAAGATGAAGCGGAACGCTACACTCCCTCCTGTTCCATTCACAGCCGGAGAGTCTTTTATCTCCGCAGGGGCTGAAATGCAGCAGGAACTCTTTGAACATGCGAGAAAAATTGTTTTCTACACCTCTCCATAATGTATTGTTGGGGAATGAGGTATACGCCCAGATTTGAATACCACCATTATTGGCGCAGTAGAAGATTAATGGAGAATTGTACAAGCAATTTCAATTGTTGATATCGAAGGATTATAAAAGGAACATGTGTAGTCACATTCAAAAAGGACAAAAATACACTCCTCTAGGTTATCAGACATCATTTGTTAGGCAACACGAGATAAACCTGGCAAACTATGTGACACAGGGACGGTCGTGAGAGCGTCGCCCAGACGCCCACCTCTAGTGATCTCGGCTAAATTAGACATCCTCAGCAGCACAACACTCGCCTCCATCCGCACAAGTGCTGTAGGCTCTCCAACAGAGCACACAACTTAACATTCAACTCTAACAAGCTGTCCTACTGTGTCTTTAGAGGAACGGAGTGAAACACATGTTAGCGGTAATGCACGATCTATCTGTTATCGTGCTGGCAACATCTCAGGGTGAGCTTGACTTAATTGGAGAGACGCTGTGATGTGGAATAGCCTCAGAGAAAGTCTCCCTCTGTCTTATTTGATCATGTCTTAGTAGTGACCCACTTGCAGAGCCATGGTTTTACTCTTTCTGTCGAGTCTGTCCAGTTGAGGTGTGGTGAGTGTTATTAGCGTAATAGCGTTAACGAAAACGATTTTTTTTTTTTTTTGCTGACTGAAAATAATGGTTTACACTTGTAGTTCGTAACTTGCTGAACATCCAAAACAATGCTGTGTCTTGGGCTATATGTGCTCGTTGTATGTTGGTACATACGGTGGTATTTTACCAGACTAAAGTAGTCAAAAAAGAGCGACATATGTTAAAGAGCAATTTATCAGTTCAATAAAATACCTTGCTCACGCATCGCTTTTACAACTTACAACTAAAATCCAGTTCTCGCCATCTCTGAAAAGCCAAGCTAATGTTGATTCTTGTTTTATTACGAGCAATGTCACGTTCTCTTTTTGCCAGCAGACTCTCCTCGTTCCAGCGTTTGTTTGTTTTTTAAAAGGGTGATTATATTTAGGTGATTATCTATATAAACCTTTCTCGCTCATTGTGACAACTAACCTATGCCACTCTCACAGCATATACGTGTCGAATGTAAGCAATTTCCTGTGTAAACCATCCCGACAGATCTAAAATATTACACTTATAATAGGCTTACCATGGTGAATCAGGGTAAGACAAAAACACGTTTTGGAAGAAGGATTGCTGTATTGACTGTGATTGTGAATTTTGAAGTGTACCTTTAAACATTAAAATCCCTGCTAGTGTCACACTGAAGTGACAAAACAGTCATGGATTAGTGGTTAGCAGTTAAGGTGTTCGTATGGGCAATGTGAAACTGAATCTGGCCCTAACTTTTATTCATCATTTCCTGTTCTCTATCAACTATAAATATGAATGTAGTCCAACCTGGGTCATGTCCTGATCTCATTTCCCCCATATTGACCCTACTTTCCTGTCTACATTCTCCTATCAAAATAAAAGTAAAAGCAAAATCAATAAGAAATAAAATAAAAAGTGTCTAAAACAGTTGGTAGCAGCAAACTCCTCACAAGAGTTTCTACATAATGAGTATTACAAAATAGCCATTACTGACAAAAAAGGAGGAAAACTTTGATCTCCAGCACACATTGGTTACATAAGTTAATATGTAATCTCAGTCTTGTGATGTCTGGAAAGATTGAAGATATTACAGTAAGGGTGTGGAAGAGGTGTTTTCAGTGCCAACTTTTGCAGTTCTTGATTTGAACACAGCCACCCAGGCAGGTTAACTTCTGGAATCAATAAAAAGCTCATTAGCTTTTCCAGTTGACCCCACATTCGATTCATACATAAAGTAACACTCTACAAAAACAACTCTACACCCCTCCCACCTTCTACGGGTGTACAAGTCCCTGAGCAGCACGGAGAAATAAGCTTTGGTAGGATGGAGGCCCAGGAATGATTTCAATTACTGCAAGATGTGGAAGTGGGGCTAGCCAAACAGTGAGGCATTGTTCCACGGCACTGTGGTCCGTCTCGCTGGTGTTAAGCATTTCCCCATGAAACCTGAAACGGGTTGACATTCAAAGGGACCTGAATACTGTCCACCCTGCAACTAGAACATTGATCCCCTCTAGCAAGGGTTACCAGGAACTAAATACGTTTCTCAGGTAACAATTGCTTCATGTTCTTGGTTAAGTTTTGCATTATGATATTGCTAAAGTATGCTATTGCTAAATACGCAATTATCCATTTGAAAGATTTCAGAAAGCCAAAAAACAATTTCGATCATCAAAATATAGTTGTAGCAAAAAAGGTGTAACACAAAAGCAAAAAGTATTTGGACACTAAAGTCACATTTAAAAATGCACAAATTCAATTGAATAAAAGTGAAAGCAAAAGTGTCCAGATACTTTTGTCTTCATTTTGAACAGAATATTGATCAACAATTTTATCTATATCTATCTATCTATCTATCTATCTATCTATCTATCTATCTATCTATCTATCTATCTATCTATCTATCTATCTATCTATCTATCTATCTATCTATCTATCTATATATCTATATCTATATCTATATATGTATATGTATATATATATATATATATATATATATATATATATATATATATATATATATATATATATATATATAATAAAAAAACAAATACATAATTATAAAGTGTTTAAATACTTTTGGCGGCTGCTGTGCTCTCCCTAAAATAACAAACTGACAGTTTACAGACATCAGAATCTCAGAATCAGTTACATAGCATAATCTTGGTATCTCACATTCCCTACTGTGAATAGATAAGAGCTCAGCATTATTCAGAGATACGGTGTCCCTGCAGGTCCTATAAACTACTAATGACTCATGTCCACTCCATCAAAGATTTTCCAACCATAAATGAAGACTCAGCAAAAAATACTGCTCAAAGAGCTCAGAATAGAAAATATAGCCTTCCTCTCATCAATGAGGCTGACCAAATTACAGCAAAGTCAAGTTCGACTCTCTCTTCAGAGCAATCGCTAATGACAAGTATAGAATTAAACAGTCTGCTTCCTGTAAAACAACCTTGGTACCGAGAGGCAGAGGCAGGAAGCTCTGGCGCAGGTATCCAGTTCAGATTGCGCAAGCTCAGCAGGGACACATTAACAATCATGAGATGTGCTGATTTCACTCATTAACTGTTATAAAACAGGCTCCTGTCCTGGCCCCGTGGGCACGTCTGCAGCACTGCTGTCAGGGCAAATACAGTGAGCCTTCTGACATGAGCTGCAGTGACAGCAATGAAACTACAGGGCATTAAACACACAGTAGAGGCATGTCCAGACTAATACTAATGTCAAAGTACATTGTATCACTCACTCACCAAGAAATATTATATAAGTTTTCACGCAGACTGTCATTTTCCTGTTTTTTCTTTTTTTCTTTTTCCGCAACAAATAAATGGTGAGTGTTTTCAAAAGCATTAAAAAACATTACTTTTGAATGTATATATATATATATATATTGTATATTGTCTGTAAATACAAAGTTCTGTCATGAAACTCTAAATGGCGCAGGTCCTGACTCAATCTGCTTGCGATGACATAATTCTCTATTAGGGCACAGCTGATTGGTTCCTGCTGTATCAGTAGCCAATAAGCTCGCTGCTCAGCCTTCGAATAATGGGTCAGCAGTGCAGCACACTTTCAGAAACTCCACACCTTCCCCAGCTCCACCTGTATAGATCTGCTACGGGTAATTCATGTACGCTATATTGTACAGCAGCAGCTTGCTCACAGCAATGTGTCGTGTGTGTATTGGCAGTAGCAAGTCCCGCACTTGCTCCGCAGCAACAGCAATAACCAACAGCAGCAACAATAACAATAACAACAGCAGCAGCAGCGTAGCACATCTTTTTCGCTTATATCTCACATCTATAATATTTGTCATATCCATAACCATGTTAAACAGTCATGACAGAAAATTATTTTGCATTTTTATGTACATTTAAAAACATTATTTAACATTTTAAAAATATTATTTAAAATATTTTCATACTTAGTAATTATACACAGAATTATCTTAGCAGCATCCTAACATTAGTTTCTATTAGATCAATTGTGTGCTTCACATGAGGACCGCTATTAATCTTATAAGGTTTCCTTTTGGTTAGTGAGCTGCCTTGCTCTCTATGGCCTACATAGCTTACTAGGTTTTAGAACAGCGCCGAAGTATTCTTCCCTGTAAAATTCCCAATGAGTAGATTTTGAATAGTAAATCTCAAACGTCACTGAAGATTTCAGGTTCCATATAAGACAATTCCAGGAAGAAGGAAATGACAGATCGAAGAAGTAAATATTAAATCTAAAACCCTTGTGATTCATTCACTCTGTCTTCATTCATACAAACCGGTCTTCAAAACAATGCCTCTGTGTCAAGCAACAAATATGACCTATCATTCTGGCAATGACATATCATGTTCAAGGAAACACCAGAAGGCTTCATGTGCTGCGGAGCGCAGCATGTGTCAGTGACGGAGCGTGTGCTTATATGACGCGGCCCACGGGTGTATTTGAATGTCAACAAATGCTTTTCCTGTATCCTCAATGGAGTCCGCAACCTAAACAGCCAGAGGCGGAGAAAAGATGGAGGAGGAAAAGAAAAAGAGCGAGAGAAGGAGACAGACTGAGGAAGAACGGGGAGGGAAAGAGATGAAGAGCGTGCATGTGCCCTTGTGCACGCAGCCTCGTGCAGCAACGCCACTGTCACTATCAATCTCTGTCTGCGGCGCTGAACGCAGGGGTGTAATAAGAAGGCAAGGACGCGAGTCAGTCATCCCCCCTCCGCCACTTACTCAAACATGATGCATGCTGCCTTGGCAACCACACCACGACCCTCATGTGCAAGACACATCCCTTGATGCTTAGTTGAGACACCCAGAATGCAGCAGTGGCACACAACAACCCACGCATTCTTAATGAACACTAAGGGAATCGTGCGAGTACAGAATCTTCCAGTAGGTGTTGATGTCTATTTGAACAAACTTCTAACCATATTTTGAAAATTACCGCAAATCATGAAGCTTGTTGAGGAGATTTGATCAGACTTGTGAATATTCAGTAGCCTGACTACGTCAGACTTCCTACTTCCGCTCAATTTCATTTCGCTTCTGTAGTCAGTCTGAGATAGCAGCCTATCTTTCGGTTTTCCAGCGGCCTTCGGACGGCCGGGCCAATCAACGAACAGAGGGCGGGCTGAGAGCCGTGACGTAGACGCTGATTGTACCGTGGATGCGTAGATTTACTTCACACAATCTGCAAAAGTCGTTCACAGCCATGTTTACTCCGGTATTTCGCTCGATGGTTTTGTTTTCGCATCATACATGTGTTTACAGTGGAAGTTAGATGCGGCTGAGCATGCGCATAACACACGCCATAACCAAACGTTATGTGATTGGCTTACGGGTAACCAATGACTTACCCCCCCCCCCCCCCCCCCCGCGAGAAAGAAAACACTTTTCAATTGTGCCATGCCAGACTCTGTCTACAAAGCAAAGCAAAGTAGCAGAGTTTGGTATTACCAGGCTAAATATTCACCTGTTGGATAGTAAAATAGGAGAAAAAAAATCAGTATAGTGAAAATATCATATTACAGTTCAGGGTACAAGCTCAGATTTTAGGCCTTTACAAATGACAAGATGATTCCCTCAGTCTAAAAGACATTGGCACTATTTTTATGCCCTATTGTGGCACGACTAAATTAGTCTCTTCTTACTGGGACAGTTCACCCAAAAAATGACCATTCTGTCATTATTTACTCAATTCTAATAGTCGTTATTTAATTTAATTTTTCTGTTGAACAAAAAGTGACATTAATGAATTCTGTGTAGCTATTTTCCATAAAACAACATGATCAATCTAAAAAAAGGAGAAAAAAAACATCCTAAAATTAGTCCATGAGTAATATTCAAAGTCTACAGAAGCCATCTGATAGTTTGTGCAAAACAGACTTTACATTTAAGACACTATTCTCTCCAAATGCCTTTATGGTGCTTTTTGGTCACTAAATGCTGTTATTTGGGAAATAGCTGCACCAAAATATGACAAATCAGAGTTCCATAATGCACTATTAGATACATCCCACTGTCAGAAAATGCGAATCAATCTACACAGTCCATTAGAAACGCAGCAAGCAACACAATTAAGGCGAGAAACAATAAAACAGCTTTTTAAAGATTTCTTTGCTGTTTGACCCTGTACTGCGGAACAACCAACTGCTGAGCGTCTAATTAATGAGCTTCACTCTGCCAGGGTGCAGAATTCCCTTTAAATGCCCAGTTACTAAGTTGTTTTGGATGGACTATAGCCATTTTGCCCACTGAGTTTTTCAAGCAGGCCGTTCTGTAATCATCTTACAGCTGAAATCTGTAGATTAGACGAGGGGCATATGCTCTCTCTCCCATTAAATTTCCCCCCGTCTCTCTCTCTCTGCTTTATTGCCCTCTCTCTCCATTTTGATCTCGATGTCTGTCTTTTTAAAGAGGTGTAAATTGCCCAGGGGTCATCTGTTTGCTTTACTGACCTCATAAGAGTGAATCACGCTGTGTGTTCTCTTGGTGAAGAATGATTGCACAGTGTGTGTTTACTGCCAGGTAATTGTCACCATGAGTTTTGCGAGTGACTTTGGAAAATACACAGCAATAAATGTGCCTACGGCATCGCCATATTACGTGCTTATCTGGTCATATGGTATTTTTATCGCTTATCTACAGGTTTTAAAACAACATCAGGGAGTAAAGCACTTAATGGCGGTGAAGGAAAAGCAGAGCATGTCTCCAGACAGCACTCTGGGGAGGAGGAGCCATCAGAGGATCTGCTGACACCTCACTTACCACGACTGAATGGAGACGAGCACAACTACCATGCTCAGAATGCAATCCTAATGTACTGCTTACACCAGGGGCGTAGTTTGTGGGGGGGTTGGGGGGGGGAGATACCACCCAATATTTAAATCTATGCATTACAACCCCCCAATATTTATACCATGATCACATGAAAAATATGCAGACCCAAATTTCAACCCCCCCAATGTTCAAACCAAATCTACGCCCTTGGCTTACACCCTAGCAGTTTTAAAAATAAAATGTGAAACAGTATGTATGATGCAACAATACACATTCTAAAATATCAGTATGCTACATGGTTACAAGAGACAGACCCAGCTAAAAAGAAAATTATGTTCTAACGTTTTGCTAACGTTCCCATTAAGTTATGAAAATGTTTTGTTATGATGTCACATGCTTAGGCCCCACCCATGACTGCTGACACTCAACCCTATTAGCATAAACCCCGCCCTGAGTGAGCTGTACACAGTCCGCAGCATTCAAGTAAGAAATTAATTCTTATTAAAGCTACTAAATTTATTCAATCAAGAACAGTGAGTGATTTTCTGTTTGATTCATAATAACAGCACATATAGCAGTAGGTACTGTATATTACACTTTAATGTGTATTATGTATATGTATATTACACTTTCACTTTAATACTCATGCGATTTCTTTACTTGTTGTTTACATTCACTGACATAACCAACTGTGTTTATGTGAACGTTGTGTTTTTTTGGCAGCCTTGTGTGTATTTGACAGTTTAAGCGCAATAAGACGTAAAAGAGAACTTATAGTTTAATACTCAAGGGACGCGCTGTCTGACATCCAGTGTGTCTGTGTGTGCGCTCAGAAAAACATATATCAGAAGTTTAGATGATATGGCTGTAAAACACATGCAGATATTAAACTTTCATGATGAAGAACTGCAATGTCACGTGAGCATGACCGCGATAGAGATGATAATCAGATGTTTTAGTTTTTGGCAGAGTATACAAGGCACGAGTGGTACAGGCTCCGCCCTCTTCTGGAATGCAGGGTGGGGAGCAGCAGCTCATTTGCATTTAACAATACGCACGAAAACAGCATGTTTTTCATTCCACGCAAATTATGGGCATTTATAACATGGTATAATAAATGATCTGTGGGGTATTTTGAGCTGGAACTTCACAGACACATTCTGGGGACACCTGAGACTTATTAGGCTACATCTTGTAAAAAAGGGGCATGATAGGTCCCCTCTAAGGAAACAATTCATTTTAAAAACGTTATGGGATTGTAACTTTTTAAATGTTCACTGCACATTCTGAAAAAAAGGACTATATATTAAAATACAAAAAATAAATAAAAAAATTACTAAATACATTTTAGAAAGTCACATTTTAAAAGGGGGAAAATCTGCATATTGGCGGAATTAAACCAAAATAATTGTTATTGTTAAAAAAAAATGTGATTGATAGATCTCTATATGTTGAGTTATCGTCTTAAAATTAACATTATTTTACATTTTGAATAAAAAAAATAAAAATAAAATACAGTTCAATTAAGGAGAGAACAATATCACTTCTAGTTCATTTCTCACTCAAGATTGAATGTCAAGTTTAGCATAGTGCATTGTGAAATTGTACATTATGGGATGCACATTTTGGTGTGTGTAATAAGTCATCCAGGTATTACTTACAAGATTTGCACACTGTGCACGCACATACAGTACTACTGCATTCCTAGAGGAGTTGTGCGGTATAGCCTACGTCATCAACTTTCTGCTTACAGTAACTAATGCATTGCTCTCATTTGTCTTGTCCATCAACGCACAAAGGAAGAAAGCAAAGATAAAAGAACCCATTTGTTTGCACACAACTACGCAATATGGAAGCTATGCATTTAAGAAACTATGCAACAGTTTTGAGCGCTTGCCTTAAAAATGCACTTTCAATGAAAGATAACCATTACATACAACTGTCTGGACGCATTACGAGACAAAAGAACCGTCTTATCACAGACTGAAATGACTGAACACACGCCCTCTGAAAATATGCAGACATGAGTAAAGTTCAATCCAACTAACAGTGATTTGAAGAATCGCTTTTTTTGTTGTTGCACAAATTAAAGAAGAAAATGATCTTATGAACGCATGAATAGGGACTAAAAACTGTTTGGAAAAAACCTAAATGTATTCTGAAAAATTAGGAAAAACGACACATTCTAGGATTAAAACACACACACACACAAAAATCTAAAAGAAAAAAGTCTTAGTTATTTTTCTCCAGAATGCATGGGGCGTCTCGTCAACATTAAAAGTCAACACAGGGGTTTTGGGGTCTCCCAGCTTGCTGCAGACTTGGCTTGATTCAAAAATAGAGCAGTGAACAAGCGAGTGGCGGAGCGCAGCTCTGAGAAACGTGTGGGGAAGATAGACGGCATACCAAGGTATTGATAAGAATGTATCCTAGCAACAAGCGCTAGTGTTTGACTAAAGGGCCTGCCAGTGCTTTAGTATTACACCTCCAGCCTCTGCCAAATGAGCTTTCTCTTTCCTTCTTTAATTCTCTCTCTCTCTCTCTGCTTTTCTCTACACACACACACATGAATTCAGCATGCATAGACTGCAGTGTAGCTCATACTAGAAGAGAAAATAGCATTATCCTGGTATTTTCTTATACAAATATTCTTTTACAGGGAAACTTATACAAATCTACATGCAGTACACATGACTCACTGTTTGATTGCACATCTTATCCTGAGCAATCACATGATTATCGGGCAAACAGATCACACCCAACGAAGGAACACTAGTACAGAAAACACAATCATATGATTTTCCTCTACTTCTACATACTGAATCGGTAGAGGAATGATTTGAGAGATGTTTAAGATGTCCATCTCTAAAGCTGAGCAGTTCATGTAAAAAGTACATGCAACACAAAGTAATAAAGCTTAGTGCGTTTTAAACTATATTTAATTGCTCAATGAGACAGGAAGTATTGAATATGGTATAAACCATATTTTCTGGTGGAAAAAGCCATTGCACTTTACTGAGACAAGAGTGACATGTTTATGTTTATGCCCACAACAAAAACAGGTAGTAACAAGTACAAGTATGTCATACGGGCAATGTATACGCTATTTTCCCTCCCATGAAGTGTGAGGTTTCCCCCTCAAGGTTTCGAGCTGAAATTCAAACTGGCAAGTGAGAAATTACAGTCACTCCGCCACTGGAGAATCTTTATAAACTCACGCTATTTTAACTCTGTTGGATCGTGTTCAGTGGGGGAAATCAGCGTACGTGGACAGGTGTGCTGATGCAGTGATTTCCAAATACACCTCGCCTGGCACAGCTTCAAAGACATCTCATGAGACAGACCTGACAGTTTGAGGGCACCCAAAACACACAGGGTGCGTCTCAATCAGCTCCCTAGCTTCCGAGGTCATGAATCAGTATATCATGTTCACAAATCCTATTTCCTGCGACATGACAATGCCCTCATCACTAAAGGTATTTATGAAGAACAGCAGAACTGATATCTTTATTATATTATGTTCTAATGTTATTTAAAGTACATTATGATACATACTTTGCTTGTTACTGTAAATAAACTATAAATGTTAGCTAGATTATGTTCATGAGATTATGATTATGTTACCTATCTTGTGATGTGTTTATGATTAAACAATGGTTTTTATTTTAAAAGAACATCTATTGCGTGTCGTTGTGTGTGAGTTGGCTCACGTGATTTATGTTTCACGCTTCAGAACTTCTGTTAAGGGAACGTAGTGAAAATCGATGCTCCCTGGTTTTCACGGTGCATTGTGGGACTTTTTAGGGAGCGAACGTTTCAGTGGACTGAAAGGATTTTGTGAATTAGACAGCCCTTAAAATGGTCAATTCCTTGACAAGTGCCCTGACTATTGAACTATGGAGCTGACTGAGATGGACACACAGTATTTTACAAAGTAGAGTCCCCCAACCTCACGAATTAAACTTCAGTGTGTATACCGTAATTCATCCCATCAATTTTTTGCCTGGAGTTGACGGGGAAAAAAAAATAATACCATGGAGACTTAGAGATGGTTTCTTCTATGTTGGACCAGTATTTTTTTTTATTTAGTATTATTTATATAAAAGTACAGTACTTGTTTAAGTAGCTTTTATTTTTATATACTTAATTTTAATTTAAGTTTAAAGTTTCTATTTAGCTTTATTTTATTTCAGTTTTAGTCATTTTATTACATTATTCACTAAACTTTTTTTAGTTAACTTCCAAGGCAACCTTTCTAATTTTTATTTATTATTTTATACTTTTTTTTTTTAAATACTTTTAGTTAACAACAACAACACTGACTTGGACCATTGAGCAACCACCAAAAAAACACCCATAACAACCAATTACAACACCCAATCAAGTTTTGCACAGAAAAACGAAATTTTCTTCAAAAAAGTAGCCTAAAAATGCAGTTTTATGGAACAATGTTTACACTTTTAAGTGTTAGTAGTACAAGCAATGCAATGCCAATGTGAAGTGCATGACTTTGTGACTCACAACACCCAGGAAATCAAGTATTGAGCCTAACAATGACACATTA
The DNA here is from genome assembly GCF_964197995.2 of Scardinius erythrophthalmus. Taxonomy (NCBI): domain Eukaryota; kingdom Metazoa; phylum Chordata; class Actinopteri; order Cypriniformes; family Leuciscidae; genus Scardinius; species Scardinius erythrophthalmus. The sequence goes on from NC_138239.1 coordinate 22,080,414, forward strand.
AACCCATTTGACAATTCATAAACATACCATTGAAATATCTTCTTATAGCAAATACACTGATGTCACCCGACTTCATGTTCTCACATGTTTGTCTTTACAGAAGAATGTAAGCAATAAACTATGTCTCTTCGGTCTTTTATCAGTGAGGGACTGAGAACAGTTAAGACAGTGGATCGCAAGCGTTTGATTGGAATAAAAAAATAAAGTGGGAATGGGGCAGGAAGTAAGGATCAGGAAACAGAGATGCTCCAGAACTAGAAGACGCTCTCATGCTCAAGCAGAATGACGTTATGGCTCTATTCACTTAGTGGTCTTTGAAGGGCTCTTTCCCCTTTGTGTGTTAAACAATACTGTCGGACAGATGGCTCAAGCGAACCGACAACCGAGGGCACACAACCTCACACCCCCTCTAGACAGTGGCAGGGGTCCGCCAGCCCCACTCCCCCCATCTAGTGAAGGGATGCATAGAAGGACAATAGTGAGAAAGATCCATTTCACATTCAGAGCGGTTTAAAAACTGGTGACGTGCTCTGCAATGGTCTGGATATCAACTGTAAATACGAACATGATATTAGGGATGCACCGATATGAAAACTTTGGCCGATACCGATCATTCTTTATATTTGAAAGCCGATAACCGATATATTGGCAGATAAATCTAAATTTGTATATAATTTTTGAGAGCCTGATTACAAAAACAAAAAGTTTCATCATTAAAAGCCATGTCCTAAGCACACAATTATAATGTTCTCATTATAAGTTTATGTAGCCTATATGACAGCACATAACTGTATTTTCCTTTTTTGACGTGATTCCAACCATATTTCAAGCAGTTCAAAAACAACATGGCGAACAGTGTGCATCTGAAGTGTTTTAGCTATAGAAAATAATCCAATATTTATTAACTTTAATATATAGGCCAAAATTTCTTATCGGGCCGATAACAATGACATTAAAAATGAACATATATCGGCCGATACCGATATGGTGGCTGATATATCGTGCATCCCTACATGATATAAATTATTAGCGAAGAAAAGGCAACAGATTTTGATACTAAAATAAACACAAAGGATAGGGTGAGTGTGGAAATAAGATATAAAGTGAAATACTTGCTATTCTGCACAAAGAAAGTTGTTAATGAATGTCCAAAATGAATATGGGTCTCAGCAAGCACAACTGATAAAACTGCAATCCTTCATAATTCAATGAGACATACAATATAGGTGTGTGCTGGAAGATAACTAAGTCACATACAGTCACTGGAATATCAAATTATTAGCAGACCATTTTCCAAAGAAAAATAATTCAGCAATATAAGACTCATCCGACCGGATTGATTCATGCTTGGCTATAGTTTCCTCCAGAGGTAGCATGCCAAGACAAGGAACCTGAGTCAACAAGATCAGTGCAATGGAGCTGAAATCTGACCTTCCATTTGACATCAACTTTAGTACCCAGGCTGCTCTCTGGAAAACACTGACCCGTTTCAGCGCTGCCATGGAAAAGTGGTTCCATTAAAAGAGCATCAATTCACATGGATTCTGAACTATTACAGAGAAAGACGTGCGCTAATAATAGTACTTGTTGTACCTAAGAGCAGGCATTTTCAAACTGGAATCCCGCAAGCATTAAAAGTGTTAAAAATTTTTTTACGAAAAAACCCATACCAATATAATACCGTAATAATAATATCAAATGAAATAAATAATCAAAAGTAGTTAAAATAAGACATTACTGTTTTATAGATATATTTCTAGAAGGCTGCAAGTCAAAGAAAAACTTAAATATAGGCAAAACGTAATAAAAAATGTAAATATAATAATAGTTCAAATGAATGATTAATTGTAGTTGAATTAAGACACTAAGATCTTCTCAAGTCGTGCTTGCAAGGTTGGTTTCCGATCAATCGGCTTGATCATCAGCTTTTTTAGGCTCGAACTGATATGGTAATACCGATGACATTATTAACTGCGTGTTTACAATTGTTTAAAGCCTTGGAAGCTGAAGCTCATGATTATGGTAAGAGGCGTTGCATTTCCGACACACGCTTGAGGCATTTGGCCAATCACAACGCACTGGGTCTGCTGGCCAATCAGAGCACTCTGTGCTTTCCAGAAGGAAGGGCTTCGTCAGCACGTTTCAGACTGGAGATGCAATAAAGTACATAATATGAGAAATCATGTTTTTGGAACATTCATAATAATCAAAATGATGACCTTTTAAAATAGCATCATATGACCAGTTTAAGTTTCATTCTTAAATATAGCTGCGAGCAGCGATTGCGGGCCCAAGCCGGTGGCACCGCCACCCTGGTGCATTTAGTTGCACTAAAGGCACCGGGTGGCGGTGTCACCGGCTTGGGCCCTCCATCGCTGCTCGCAGCTATATTTTTATATATATATATATATATATATATATATATATATATATATATATATATATATATATATATATATATATATTATATATTTATATATATATATATATATATATATATATATATATATATATATATATATATATATATATATATTATATATATATATATATTTATATATATAAATGTAATGTAAAACATTTGGAACAAGTGTCGTAATACATCATAATACATGTCGGACAAGTAATATTCTCTGTCTTGTCACTTTAAAATATATATATATATATAAAATTCAGAGGCCGATTTTGCAAATAAATTCACATTCAAACCAAAATATCTGACTTCCTGTTGGTCAGAGCTAATGACTGTAAAATAGAAACTTGTCCGGCTCGATGAGACCAATATATGTACTGATTTTTGTAACTGTGGGTAAAAGTAACCCCCCATTTTGCCAAAAGCATTTTGAAAGTGTCACAGTTATTGTTGCCAGTTGGTGGCGCTATAACTTTGACTCACAATAGTTACATCCATCTGACTGGCCTCTTACCACGAACACACTACTGAAGTTTCATCAAGATCAGTTAATGTGTGCAGAAGTTATAACACTTCGTGTCTCTCTTTTCTCGCCATAAATTCGTTTCCTCGCCACGGCCAAACCGTTCGAGATATCAAAAATCCGTCCGCAATTTTGCATCCTCAAAGTCTTGACTTCATGCACACCGAGTTTGGTGGGGATGGGATGAATTTTCTAGGAGGAGTATTTCACATTCCACAGCAAGCGTTCTCCAAACAACCCATAATAGCCGACTTCCTGTTGGGCTGGTGTAAAACTTGACCGGGGAAAAGTTGTTTGGCCCGATGAGATCTATATGTGTACCGAATTTCATATTAATTCATGCAAGCGTGTTTGATATATGGGCCAAGTTTTCAGACCCCGTTTAAGGGGGCGCCGTTGAGCCCCCCTGCCACGCCCGTTTCTGAAACATTTTTGACATGTCTACTGGCTAATAAGTGTTATGTGTCTGTCGAGTTTCATCCAATTTCAAGCATGCTAAGAGTTTCAAACGCATCCGAAAAGAATATTAAAATTTGATGCGTTGCCACGGCAACAGTATCTAAGATATCAATAATCCTTTCACAGGTCTACATCTGCCGTGTGTTTACATTATACACATAAAGTTTGAAGCAAATCGGGTAAAAGTAAGAGGGGGACTTCAAAGCATTTTGAAAGTGACACACTTCCTGCTGCCAGTTGGTGGCGCTATAACTTTGACTCACAATAGTCACATCCATGTGATCGGCCTCTTACAACGAATACACTGCTGAAGTTTCATCAAGATCAGATAATGTATGCAGAAGTTATAACACACTTCCTGTGTCCCATTATTCGCCATAAATTAGTTTCCTCGCCACGGCCAAACCGTTCGAGATATCAAAAATCTGTTCGCAAGAATTCATCCTCAATGTCTTGACTTTATTCTCACCGAGTTTGGTGGCGATCGGATGAAATCCCTAGGAGGAGTATTTCACATTCCATTGTATGCGTTTTCCAAACAACGTATAATAACCGACTTCCTGTTGGGCTTTTGTAAAACTTAGAGCACGAAAGTTGTTCGGCCCGATGAGATCTATATGTGTACTGAGTTTCATATTATTACATGCAAGCGTGTTTGATTTATGGACCAAGTTTTCGGACCCCATTCCAGGGGGCGCCGTCGAGCCCCCCTGCCACGCCCCAGTACCAGCTTCAGCCCGGCCCTGATGGCCGCGGGTTCTGACGTGTGTGCAAAATTTCAAGAGTTTTTGAGCATGTTAAGGGCCCCAAAAGTGTCAAAAAGGCAAAAAAAAAAATAATGAAGAAAAAAAAAAAAAATCCTTACGGAAACAATAGGGCCTTCGCCCTTTCAGGGCTTGGGCCCTAAATATCAGACTTTTTTGGAGCTTGACAGCCAACTGGTCAATATCTAGTTTTCTTGTATGGAAAAGAGCAGCCTGGGTGAGAAGCTGGTGACATGAGGAAAAGAAGATGAAGGCCAAATTTTCTTTTTATTTGTGAACTATTCCTTCAGATCCATTAAATATGAGAAAACAGACCCAAAATCCTCCACAAATGTCACATACTGACTTGCATTCCCTTTGTTGCCTTTGGCTTGCTCAGTTGGGGATACTTAATTTAATTAATCAATCAACAATACTATTGATCAGCATTACCAAACGTGGACGTTTTACACTAGAAACAAACACTGATGTACTATTTTATTTAATACTGTGAAGCTGCTTTGATACAATCTGTATTGTGAAAAGCGCTATATAAATAAAGTTGACTTGACTTAAGTGGTCCAGAAATCCAAACATACTTTCTCTCAATCATCTCACCCCAGGTGCCCTCCAGTCTCCTGACCCACTATCTCTGTATACAAACAGTGGTGCCCTTATCTTCCTCTACAGGATCAATCAACCAGCTGATAATTACTGTTGCTATGGCACTCACCAACTACCCAGTGCTGCCACCCACTCTGTGACCCCCTTTCCATCTACTGCCTTCATATTTTCCACAGGGTAAAAGAGAGGAGGGGACATGAAAGGGAGGGAGAGCAAAAAGAGGAGGAAAAGTAGAGAGCTATACCAAAACCAAATTTTTTCGTATGACTGGTTAATTAATTCAATCTGGACGTTCTTCGGCTTCGGTGGGCAGGAATTTCAGGCTCATGTAGGCATGTGTAAATGTATTTATTCAGTAGTGACTTCATTATCTTACATCTGTTCAACACTCTGACAGGGTTAACCAGTTCACTGAATACAGCTGATGGCATTTTTTTTCTTTCTGCACATTCAGAGTACAACAGAATTCAACAGTTAAACCCTGACCGCCCCCGCCCCTTCAGCAGTATTCACATAGTAACAATGTGAAACTTCCACTATTGTTGTTACGGAATGTAGTAACTCCGGATAGCCAACTTTTTTTAATACACACGAGTGGCAATATCTCAGAAAAGAAAACTCACTTGGGATGCTTCATTTATACATCACAAAGCATACATAGGATGGGTGCAACAGCTAAACCTTCAAAAGCATTTTCAAAAAGTTTACACCAAATGCCAAAAAACAACTTTAATATGATTTGGTTCACTCAGATTTACACGTTTCAAATCTGTGTTGTTATTTTTTTTTCTTCCGTAGAACACGAAAGGAGATATTTTACAGGATGTCTCGACTGCTTTTGTCTATACAAGGAGGATGCCCAGTTTTAAAATACATAAAAAAGCACCATTGAAGTAACATAAACGTATAGTAAACGTGACTAATAAGCAATACAAGATTTCTGAAGACATGACAGCTTTATGTGAGAAACAGACTGAAAGTTTTTAGTATAATTTCTTACTACTATAGTATTAATATTTTAAATTAGCTTTATATATATATATATATATATATATATATATATATATATATATATATATATATATATATATATATATATATATATATATATATATATATATATATTTGTATTTAGTTTTTTTATATAAATATTGTATTTATATTTACTGTAATTTTACTTAAACTTATTTTTTGGTTGGTCACAAAAATATTTTCATCTTCATCAATATTTACATTCCGTAGGAGCATTTAACATATTTAATTTTATTTCAGCTTCATTTTAATTAATAAAAAATATTTTAACAGTTTTAGTTAACAATAACACTGATTCAATAAAAACACATTCAATCATACACTTAAATATGGCATGTTGAGATGCTTCGCACCAAAATGACGTCAACTACATTAAAAGTTCATTCTCATATGTCTCTTGACCTCACTGACGCCAAGTCTACCACGATGCACCTTGACACAGCATGTTCAAATGTACGTAAAATGAAGCTTTAGCATAAGTTCTGCCAGGAAGACTCAATTACTACATCACTCTTCACATCTATCCAATCATGTCCTAATACTTGCTGTATAAAAGATCGGTACTTACACATGTTTGAATTCGCAGACGCTGATGCAAACAATTACCTCCATCCTCCCCACCACCACCAGGATGGTCCTGTCCATACCTCCCGGGGAGTCGGCTGCGCCCCTGCCTTCGTCTTCAGGCAGGAAATGCAGATCCGCTACCCTCGGATTGTGCACTACAGACAACGCCAAAGACCTTTATAAATAGGCTAATTGCTTGCTGGGCTGTCAATAAATGAATGCTTTGTTTACATCATTCTATCTCCCGAGTCTTTCTGGTAGAACTATTGTAAAAAACACAATGAAGCCTAGATTTCTATTGAGAGAAAATTCTTCATCCATCCACGGACTTCTGTCCTTCCTGAAAAGTAATTCTCTAAAAGATTATTCTAAAACTCTCCAATAATCTCTAACGTTTTTAGTTTCATTTCGAGTAGACGGTTCTTTCCAGGAACAACCAGTCAGCTTTAAACATTGGCAATGTGCTAAAGACTGGAGTTAGGTGATTATATTCATTAACTTTAGAATCTGATTAAGGAGTATTGAGAGGACTTTTCGCATGTAAAGATGATTGATGAGGTTCTGTGAGAGAAAATAAGACTCTTTTGCACTTTTTCTTCCTTCCAATTCACACTTAAGACTTGGCCAATGCTTTCTGATCATTATCATAGCACGACTCAGAGCTCAATACAAATCAATCAATATACAAATCACACCACATCAGCGACAACGAAACATTGTATAAAAAACTCTGGGGCAGGCTTACTAAAAAAACAATATGTACTTTACGAGAAGGCCTTAGTTCAATTAGGACATTTAAGTAGCTTTTATAAACGTGCCTTAGAAAAAAAATATATCACTGGTGTGCATCTTGAGACAAAACAATGGCACTGATATATTGTAAGATACTGTATGTCACTGCAAGTTGTTTTCAGTTAAAACAGCTCAAACATGCATTTTAGGGACTGTGTCTTACGCCTTGATTGTGAAACCGGGCATATATGTAGGCTAATAATGTAAAAATGAACCCATCATACTTCTTTAAAAGACAAAACTAAACACCATCTTCCTCTCAGCCATAATCATCACTAGCACTATCAGAGCTGCTGGTCCCAGGAGACCATTTTGTAAATGTCAGCGGACTGAAGTGGGACAGCCCAATTACAGGCCCATTTAAAGCTTGCTCTGGCAAAACCGCCTCACAGGGACTTTGCATGCTTCGTAAGATTATTATTTTCTTTATGAGGCAAAGACGAGCGGCAGGGAACAAGCAATAACACGGAAAACTTCAGATTCAGCAGAACCAAAGACTCCCGCTGACAAGTCTGAGCAGTTGGGGAGGTGCACTCCATCACTGTTTGTTTTTAAAAGAACAATGCCTTGCACTAACAGCACAAGACGGTCACTCGACTGATAAAAATGTGATCTTTACTGTTTGGTTACCACCTGAAAGTATGACTGAACAAGAACTGACATGGGGAATTAAAAGGTGCAACCACGTTATCCCATATTTGGCGTTCCCAGGAGAACAATTCAATTATCTCACAGATTACTTGAGGGAATTCATGAGTTCCCATCATTGGTAAAGAACTGTGAGTTAACTGAATTTAGAATGTAATGCCAATGAATAATAAAACAATGCTTTTAAATCCAATTCAACTTCAATCAAACACAATGGGTTTTTTCAAAGGGGTGACCTCCACACTGAAAGCTTCACTCGTAAATTGGGATCTGTTTTATGACAAGCCAGACATCTGTACCTTTGAGTGGCGCAGAAGGGCTCTAAAGGTTTGATGGAGGGTCTTGAATGGGGGCAACTGAAGGCCTTTTCACTTCAGCCGTGGGAAGAGTCAGGGAGGAGTGTTATCTGAACTCTGAAACAGAATCTCGACCCCAGCCACTAAACTTTCAGTCCATTGGTGGCTTGCTGGGGGGCCAGAGTCTTTTCAAAGCAGGACAGAGACACTTTTACCTCAAAAGGACAGATACATACCTCAAAGTCAGGTTTCGGGATGGCTTAACCATAAAATGATTCTAACTCAAAAAAAGAAAGTAATATAGTGGATTACACTTAAAGAGATAAAAAATATATATTTTTTTACATTTACTCACAGATATGTTTTTCCAAACCTGTTTGACTTACTTTCTTCTGTGCAGTAAACATAAAAGATATTTCGTAATGTCTTTTTTGGTCAAGTCAATGGTAACCAAAACTGTTAAAATATCTTATTTTGTCTTCCACAGAAGAAAGAAAATCAGACAAGTTTGGAACAATACAAGTATACAAAATAACAAGCATCTTTTGATTTGATACTATGCAGTAAAGAAGTAGCTCTTTCGTTTTAATGCAAGCCACGTCAGAAAGAATTGGAACTCTTTCATTTTTTCAGTGCGGTATGGAGAGGATGGAGGAGAAATGTTCTACTGGTTGGTTGGCAGTCCAAGTTGGTTGTTTTGAGTTTTGTAAACAAGGAGAACCGTGGGTCAGATTAACTCATTGGGGGGTCAGGCCTGGGAAAGAGAACGCCGGCCAGTCTAATCTCTCTCCCTCACTGAACACAGGCTTACATACAACACTACTACAGTTCTGAGAATGCGTCACAGTTTGGAAAGGATCATGGAATTTTTTCAACATTTTCTTGAGAAAAATGGATTCTGCTAGTCTATGCATAACTAGCCGACGTGATGTTGCTATGCGGCTGCTAAGGTGTTCTGAGTAGCTTTTAAGCTTAGTAAATGGCACTAATTATTTTTAGAAGGACAAATATGTTAATTAACCTCCAATCTTAGGGGTTGCTCTGCAAACTCAACTATGGAATGTCTGTGTATGTGCATAACATAATTAAACAAAGTAATCTAAATTCAAATCATATGGAAACGCCACTTGCACAACTATGATACTGAAATAATAATTCTATTGTAAGTCTGTTTTCACTTCAGAGTAAAAATTAAAAGGTAACTGTGAGATAAAGTTTAAAATAAGAAATAGTCACAAGCAACTGCAAGATATAGTTACATTGTGATATTTTTTTTTTCACTCTGAGGTGGAAACAAACGTCCATAAATTCTCAAGTAACTAAACGTACTAAAAACGCTAAAGAAAACCCAAAAAGACTAATCTGTCTAAACGACTTGTGCTTCATACACGTGACTGACAGCACGGATGCTATGGCATGTCACGATAGGAGGAAGGTTGGAGGTGGAGTTGCGGCTCAGCAGACAAACTAAGAATCACTGAACAATAAGACGAAAACATCCTGGCAGGCGTAGGTCAAATGGCACTGCTCACGAGCCAATGACAGACTCCTGAAGAAAAGTGCGAGCAAAGGTATAATCGCATCAAATAGAATGCGGAAGTATGAAATAAATAGCAAAGAGGAATCCATTGGATTTTAAAAATACTTTTTAAAATCATTTGAAATATATACTCACATACCACTTTTGAGAATGTCTAAGCATAAAAGCCACATCTTCACCGATGCCAGAGGCTTCAAGCTGACACTATCAGCAGTAAATAACAGGCATTTCTTTCTGCTACAGTTACGTGCCGCACTAGAGGTGGTGAGCTTGTCATAAATCACCAGTCATGTAGAGGGAACGAGTTGAGAACCCTACTGTTAAGTCTTGTGAATCTTGCAGGTTGAATAGACCTGCTGCATGAACAAGCACATATTGCATATATTATAAAAAATTTGCAAGTTATGCCCAAAGCACATAGCTTGTTCCATTCAGATAATTTTGTATTAAATTGCATTGTAGCATTCTTAATTTATATCTGCTAAAATTGATAAATGTGATGCAGATAACAAATAGAAAGCTCGTATTCAGTGTACAACTTATTGAGAAGATTGTGGAAATAAAAAGTGGAACGGGGGAACAAGTTGTGAATTAAAATGAATAAAACAAGCTGCACTGGAACATGTGGAATGAGCATCAAAGCATGAAACTAAAGACAATGCAACTAATACAGGTATGACCAAGCAGTCAAATGTGACGTTGTGACATCAGATAATTTGGTATCTGTATGCAAACCAAAAGTAAACACATAAAAGTACATGACGTAATAGCAGATACACACCCTCTATGGTCACAGGTTAGCAGCACTAAAGGTACAAATAGAAAGGAAATAAATCTCTATAATACCCTCTGAAAATGTACATTACATATTATTTGATTTATATACTATGGTTCAAAAGTTTGGGATCAGTAAGATTAAAAAAAAAAGTTTTATTCAGCAAAGATGCTTTAACCCTAACAGTGAAGACATATATAATGTTACATAAGACTTATATTTCAAATGCTGTTCTTTTGAACTTTCTATTTTTCAAAGAACCCTGAAAAAACTGAGTTTCCAGAAAAATACTAAGCACCACAATAGTTTTCAACATTGATAATAATAAGAAATGTTTCTTGGTGAGCTTGAGAGACTTCTATCAAAAACATTTAAAATTATTGCTGACTCCAAACTTTTGAACAGTAACCTAGTGTAGGCCTGTATCATATTTTCCACCACAAGAAAGATTTGAAAGAATGAAAGTGTCTTAATGAAGTGTCTGATGGTCTATGACAGACCTGACAGCATGTACCAAAGCCACAAGGCTAAGACAGCATTAAATCCTCATTAGTTCTGACTTCACAGGCTGAGGCAATTACTGCAATACGGTAGCATCTGTAGCTCCAGCCTATTTGGATAAGTTGTTGGTCATGTGTTAATACTGTCACATATGCGAGGTAAACCTAAGGCCATAAGTCCCAGTGATCCTGTATAGTCTGTGTTTCCCTGGAAACCCTTTAGAAGTCTCAATGACTGCATTTTACTCAACGGTGAGTTTCCTTTTCTATATTTGGATGCTAGTGCACACAATTGCATAAGACTTTCAATGTTGAAAGCGCACCATCTACATGCTCAAGAGTCGACTATTTCAGCTCCATCAATATGCCACCCATATTCCTGACCTGCACATCAACTCTCCATTAAATATTACATGTTCTTCATGTAAAGGAACTGCTAAAACACCAACATTTGGGAAAGAGATGGGATGTTTTCCACAAAACCCTCAATTTAAAAGCCCAAACTCACCATTGAGCCCATTCGGTATGCTTCTGAGAAGATGGTTGGTTGATAGATCGTCCATAGACCTTCTGATAGACACTATCTTTCCCTCTGAAGGCTTGTGAATATGACTGTGGTGGTGATCTGGGCTTCCAGCACTGCCCGTGCTGGAGGTGCTGCTCCCGTCTCCAACGTCCCTCACGGTGGCAGAACTTCCATTCAGATTGGTAAGACTGGATTGGCTGTCTATGGAGCTCCTGGATCCAGCTCCATTCCTCTCATCATCCAACATGAGGACGATCTCCTTGAGCTCCACATTCTCTCTCATCACACTCTCCTGGTTGCTCTCTAGGTCTTTCAGTTTTTGCTGGAATATGCCAACCTCCTTCCACATAACACTGGCAGTGTACCTGCCAAATCTCTGCCATTCCCTGGACAGCTTCTTCCCTTTCTGCCGATCATCATCCAAGAAACAGCACAGTTCTCTGAGCTCCTGGTTGTCTTCTTGCAGTTTCTGGTTTATCTCCTTCAAGCTCCGTATTTCGTGAAGATGCACTTGTAATCTCCGGTTGACGTCCTTCATCATGTTCCCGTGCTCCACCATTAAGTTCATCTTTTCACTATCCACTTTTCGGAGTTTCCTAACCAGCTCCTCTCTGCTACATTTAATCAGTTCTTCATCGGATACCTTACTTAAATCATCCCTAGGTACGTCTATAATATTTTTTGCCATATTCCTGTCGTTAAAAGTGGTCTGACGAGAGAGATCTGGTCACGGTTTTCTAATCATTCCTTCGCAAAATCGTAGCGAGCAATATTAAACTCATTATTAAAATTAATCCAGTTATTCGAGAGATGAAACGAACGAGAGAGAAAAAAAAACTCACGTAACTGACCCAGATAAGTAAACACTAAGCCGTGTTTATACGAATTCCTTTTATGTCGTTATTTCATATTTGTTTGCGCTGGAATCTCCTGTTTCTGACAGTGATGATGAGACTCTCCGGCCGCGAGACAGATGAATGGTGAGAAAATGCGCTTCAGCTCAGCTCAGCGTTCAGTGACGTCAGCGATGTACGCGACGCGCGCGCTGCACTGCATGCTAATAGTAATGTCCTATAGGGGGCGCTTGACGTCTCAGAAAGTCGAACTGTTTTGAGCTGCATTCATTCAAATATCACGTTTTTGTCTTACTACTGTAGGCTACATAGGCCTATATGTATAGGTTAGTATGTATATATTGATATATAAATGTATTTTATAAAAAATATGTAGGCTATAAAATATAGAGATAATGGAAAGGGAACACAAAATTGGGATTACAGACAAAGACTGGACTAAATATGATTTTGTGTAGAAAGAAAGAAAGAAAGAAAGAAAGAAAGAAAGAAAGAAAGAAAGAAAGAAAGAAAGAAAGAAAGAAAGAAAGAAAGAAAGAAAGAAAGAAAGAAAGAAAGAAAGAAAGAAAGAAAGAAAGAAAGAAAGAAAGAAAGTTAGTTAGTTAAAGGGTTTCTGAAAATGAAACGAGTTTGAAAGTTGAAAAGTTTCACCCAGTTTTAGGCACAATCTTGGCAATAATTAGGCTAATAACCATTAATAACAGTCAATAACAATTTATAGTAAATAACTGGAATAAGAAACACAAATAATGCTTAATGGCCATTGAATTAAAAATAGCATATAGGCCATTTAAATTATCTTAAACTTAAATTTAAACACATTTTCTTTTTTCTTTATGAAGTATCACATAAACTTAATGGTCCATTCCCTTGCTCCATTCATATTTATACAAAATGTTTTTTTAAGTGCTAGTTTTTCTTCTTTTTAAAATTCTTAATTCAAAATATGAATACTAAGGATTATTCAATTCAATTAGATGGAATTTTACTATTAATTGAAATGCGTAAATCTTGATAAAAGGCTTAATATTTTTTTAAGTGTATAGTCCTTCTCACTAATTCATCCAGCAGGGATTCAGAATTGAGTTTCATGATATGATTCCTGATTTAATTCAAATGATCTGAAAATTAGGGCCCCTGGCCCCTCGACACATACAATCCAAGCCAATCACCTGGCTACTGTTTTAGATGTCTAATGTACATCTGTGTAAAAACATTGTACAGTTTTTTAAGCCAAATTGCCCATGTAGTTTAGACATTTGCGGACAGGTTTTACAGGACCATGATTAATTGAAACACTTTACATCGTTTAGATAAAGAGATAAAGAGATGAGATAAAAAGCTTAAAAGAAATACTCAGCTTGGCAACGTCAGCAACACATTAAGTATATAAAACCAACAATGTAGTGGCATTTATAACTCAACAAAGTGCCTGATTACACTACTTGAGATGTGTGAATGACAAATGATAGGGCTAAACACAAGCAAAAGAGTGGTAGGCATGTTTCAGCCAATAGGGAATCAGTGCAATTCTGTTCCCAAAAGAAGTTCATAATTTCCATGTGAATGTAGTTACAAAAATAGCCACCAAGCTTTTTGTGAGCATTCAGACGGGGCTTAATTTAGTTAATAATAACGTTCTACTAAAATTTCTGACCTATATTGAAACAATGAAGAATTATAGCAGGAACATTACAGTGGATGTTAAAGACTAGAGCAACATCGGTAAATTGCCTATTCATATGTTAATACATCATGTAATGTGAATGAATGAACAAAAACATTTCAATATCAAATGATCTCATGATCTCCCTTAATAGGCGTGGGTATTGAAATAGGACTCTTCTTAGGGTTGTGGTGTGAACACACCGCCATCTAGTGACTACAATGACTCAACGTTGCTCATCTGTAATTGTGGCATGGGATCAACATGATTACAAGGAAAGATAAGAATAAGATGGAATAAGTTAATAACTGCTGTGTGACCTTAAACAAATACAATGGCTTGAACTGACCCAGAGATTGCAAAGAGTTTGCAGAAAACCTTAAAAACAAAAAAACTATGCAATAAATAAACCGTGGACCTATTTATATTCTTTAGAAATGAATACTAGCTTATATAGTCCGATTCTCTCCATCACCCAAATGGATAAGAATGCTGCACATTAACAGCCATTAGAAAGTATGCAGCTACTTGACTGCTATTTTTGTTTTCAAAATGTTTCCAATTGAAGGGTTAAAAAGTCATTCACTCCTTTAGTTACAATAATTGATTAGAAACACCCCTGCAGCTTTATGTTCATTCAGATAAAAAAATGTGAGTAATTAAATACAATATATTTTCACATGCTGATTTATATCTGATTTGTGTATACACTGTGCAGTCCTGCCATTTGTATATAGATTTGCTTTAATTCGACTATGCATACTTGCTAGGGACACATTGACTTAAAACAGACATGTTACTATCCTGGATTATAATCACCTTTCTGAAGTTCACAACTAGTCATAGAACAATGGGCTAATATTTGATTACTGGTTTTAATGCGTTTTTTTTTTTTTTTTTTTTTACTGAGGGGAGATTAAAGGTAGCCTATGTAAAAAAAAAAAAAAAAAAAAAAAAAAACATGAAACTCTCTTCACATCATGAAAATACTAATTTATGTAATCAGTAATAGAAGTGGTCTAAAAAAATAAATAAAATACAAATACACATACTGTATCTTCTGTGGAAGTCTCAGGGCCAAAAAATGGCGGTCAGTCGATGTTCTTCTTGCCTGTCAATATATACTTCCATCCTGCTCGCGCAGACATCACACGTCATCAGTGCGTTCCAAGAGGCTGCAGAGTATAGACACACAGGGGTGTGCATCCTCGTTTCCTTTCCTCACGTCTTAGCTCCACCCCCTAATGTTCGCCTAACCGTACGAGATGGCAACCCGTGACGTTCCTGTACCCATAGCTGTTCATGTCCCCAGTCTCAGATTCATGCGTTTCTATGTCAACGCTATCAATGCCAAAATGAATCTGCAGCAGTCAGGTGCAAATAAGAGCTCTGCAAGTTGTTTACACATTATTATTTTAATGTTATGTGCTTTGAGACATGAGGTAGTTTAACACCGTCTCTCGTGGCGCTTAGCAAACTTTACTGTGTGCGTTCATGTGTTTTGAAGGAGACGAGGTTTTGGAGACGCTCTGAAGGGAGGGTGGGATCTTATGCTTTCAATGCTAGTTTGCTATTGCTAGCCTCTTCGAAATTGCCTACCCTACCTTTAAATTGTTTCATTTTTTAAATTAGGCTACTATTATTATTTTTGGCATAGGGATTTTGATACACCAAACAGATAGGAAGTAATGCCAGTTTCAACATAACATGAGTTAAAATAAACAGCACAAAGTGAGGATATCCAAGTGTTTGAAATATGACTGTGATTGCATAACAGAACAGATGGAACAAAGATTATTGTTTCGTTTTCGTACATTCAAAGCCAGTGCAAGAGTACTTTAAGCCTCTGTTGAAGTTGACTTTCTGTTTGGGTTCAGTATTACTATGATGATAATAATAATAATAAACTTAACCCATTATTTTTCTCTTCAAATGGTTAATGTGGTAATCTGACCTAATAAAAACTGCATGTGCAGACATGCACTTTTGTTATTTTGTCCAAACATGCACTGATTGTTATACAAAATAGAGATTTCAATTTTACTCCAGCAAGAAAACATACACACACAGCTTTACAAAGATCAGACATTACAACCTGTGGTCTCCGAGACCCACGTTTAGGATTTTTGAAACATGAAATTCTCCTAAAATTAGCAAAAGACATGCGTTAACATTATACCTAAGCATGTTTTAAAGCAAGGTGGATTAAAGGGTTAAATTAAACACTTAACCTGTGATAATGAGTCTTTTTTTATTATCGTTTCTATAACTGCAGCATAGGCTAACAGGTTTAGAGAGACATGAATTATAGTCTCGGGGAATTGCTGTTCGGAACTGTGTGTTTCACAACTGCTCAGGATTAAGACTCGTCTTAACTCAAACAAGGAGATGGGATGTGATAGACGTCCAAACGATTTGCGATTCGCAACACAGTAAATAACTCGTGAATTTGTTTGGAAATGGTTGATGATTAAATTCAGTGCAAAGTGCACGACTAGGCTACATAAGTCAGTGAGGACACACGTCGAGTATCCTCGCCATTGCATAACTTTTACTTCCATGTATCTGAAGTTGCGCACCAGGATTTGAGCGCTATGTGGTACTTTTGCGATGTTTTCGGCCGTATATGGCAATCGCCGTGTATTTTGTTTTATTTGTTGGCGTTTTGGGTCGCACCTGCGTTACTGCATCCACAGTGTTTGGATTTTAAACCCCCCTTTCAGCCTCAACAAGAGCTTCAGTTCTGTGAAATGTATAAATACTTCGGCTGCTGTGACTATGCCAAGGACCAAGAGCTGAAGGCAAAATACTATCGGATAATGGATAACTTCGATTATTATGGATATTCGAACTGTGCCGTGTACGTTCAGGATATGCTTTGTCAGGTAAGTTTGTTTGACCGCACAATTATGAAACGATATTTTTTGTTTAGTTTGTGGCTTTATAAATGTACTCGAACCATTTTTTGTTTGCCTCTCAACACGTACCGCAATTTGCAGCCATAAATTGTACTAAACGATGATGATGTCCAGCTCTCTGTCTGAGTTGCCAATGATTTGAAACACAGTTGGTTGGGGCCAAATGACGTCACTAGAGGAATCTCTTTTTTGCCAATAGTAACAAACTTAACCTTTCAAATAGTTACAAGGTACATGCACACTGCACAGTCATGTAAATGACCACACAAAGAGCATGACTAAAATAAAACAACATAAAACACCAAATAAAATTATATAAAAAATGCATAGACTATGTTTCAAACAAAAAACAACAACACGTAAACAAGTATGAGATACAATATAGCAAATTATTACATGGCTTGGTTGAATTCCAATGTAGAATGCGGTCTGTTATTTCTTGATAACAGACCACTGCTAAGTATAACACACCGTTGCCATGAAAAACAGAGCGTTGCTATGGATGCAGGATTCTAACCATAGAGAATGAACGGACATTTTTTATTTTGCTGATTTTTAAATCAATAAACTCCTTTTTAAATCAATATTTTGTGTCAGATTATTGATTTATTTGGTGGGTAGCCATGTAATAAGCGGGATAATGTAGAGCGAGGCGGTTGTTATAGCGAATACAACCCCTTCCTGCTGATTCAAGACCCCGATCAGCCTGTCGGGGTTGTATTCGCTATAACAACCGCCTCGCTCTACATTATCCCTTACATAAACACCCAAGGTAATCAGATGAGTCGAACATTTCAAAAGAATAGCATTTATTTTAAATAGAAATCATATAGGCTAACATAAATGTCACTTTTGATCAGTTTAATGCATCCCTGCTGAATAAAAGTATTAATTTCTTCAAAACTCCCTGGCATGCTATAGCAACCAGCCAGAACACCCTAGCAAGATTGACCCTAGCAACCATTCACACCAAATTAGAAACCTATTGCTAAATATAGGGTTCAGAAGTAAGTTACACGTCTAGGGGTCACGTAAAAACTTCATAGATTGCTTTTTCCCCAGTGCAGTGTGGGCCACTGTAAACACTACATTGATGTTTAAGTAGGCTACTTGTGGTTTTCACAGAGTGTTGAATGTGGGAAAGCGGACATGACTATTCAAATGCATTGCTTGAGGCTGTCACGATTCAGTTACATCCCCCCACTTTTCCTGTTTCTCTTCTTCAGGAATGCTCTCCATATGCTGCTCATCTTTTTGATGCCGAAGACCCCAACACGCCTTTACGGACCATACCTGGACTCTGCCCCGACTATTGCTCTCAATTCCATTCCAAGTGCAGATCCTTTCTTACCTTGTTGTCTGACGATCCACGTCTTCCAGAACTTGAGCATGACCAGCGCAGGCTTTGTCAGTACCTAGAGCTGGATGACCCAGATTACTGCTATCCTCGTATTCTGAGCAATGAACGCTTGACCAAAAATCTGGGCCGCACTGTAGCGGACTCTCAGGGCTGCTTGCAGCTATGTTTGGAGGAGGTAGCCAATGGACTCAGAAATCCTCTCGCCATGGTTCACGCCAATGATGGCACGCACAGGTTTTTCGTTGCTGAACAAGTTGGCCTGGTCTGGGTATACCTTCCAGATCGATCAAAGCTTAAAAAGCCATTTCTAAACATCACAAAAGCTGTGTTGACATCTCCATGGGAAGGTGATGAAAGAGGATTTTTGGGACTCACCTTTCACCCCCGTTTTAAATACAATGGGAAGCTGTATGTATACTACTCTGTTGAGGTGGGCTTTGATGAGAGAATCCGTATCAGTGAGTTCCGTATCTCTTCTACGGATATGAACGTGGTTGACCACGGTTCAGAGAGGTGAGCAGCTGCTTTTCTTTAAATTAAAGGTTCCAAAAGGGGGGGTTCATTTCGTTGCAACAGAACCATTTTGGGTTCCTCAAAGAACCGTTCTGTGAACAGTTCTTAAAAGAACACTTTTTTTTTCTTATTGTGAAAAATAATTGAATAATCTGAAGAAACTTTTTCCAATTTAAAGTACTTTTGAGCAATGGAAAGGTCCCATGGTTGTTAAAGGTCCTTCATGGAACCATCAATGCCAATAAAGAACCTTTATTTTTCGAGTGTATGCTTTCAATAGTTTCAATTGGGTTTAGAGCGTCAAATACTCCACATACAGTATCTTCATGTCCCCTCAGAATCATTTTAGAGATCGATGAACCTGCTTCTAATCACAATGGTGGGCAGCTTCTCTTCGCCGATGATGGATACTTATACATCTTCACTGGAGATGGTGGAATGGCAGGAGATCCATTTGGGAAATTCGGAAATGCACAGAACAAGTAAGTTTAGATGAGTAGTCAACTCTGATATTATTTGAATATTTTGTACAAGAAGATAATTTCAGTTTGGTACAAGAAGGACAGATTGGTTGTGATCATTTTCCATCTCTTATCTGGATGTTACTGCTAGATCTGCCCTTTTGGGAAAGGCTCTTCGCATTGATGTAGATGACAACGAGAGGGGGCCGTTGTACAGAATTCCACCGGACAATCCATTCATACGTGAACCCAACGCTCGTCCAGAAGTGTATGCCTACGGTGTGAGGAACATGTGGAGATGCTCTGTAGACAGAGGAGATCCGAACACCAAGGAAGGAAAAGGACGAATTTTCTGTGGAGACGTGGGACAGAATAAGTATGAGGAAGTGGACATTGTAGAGAAAGGCCGGAATTATGGCTGGAGAGCAAAAGAGGGCTTCTCTTGTTACGACAAAAAACTCTGTGCCAACAGCTCCTTAGGTGGGAATACATTTACTTTAAATTTCCTTTATATTCTTAACGTTTGGATTTTTTTTTATTGGATGAATGGACGAATTATAGTGTCTTTTTCAACCTATAAAGACTTTTTACGCTAAATTCTTTTACTTCTAGATGATGTTCTTCCGATTTACGCATATCCACACAAAATGGGTAAATCGGTCACAGGTGGATATGTTTACAGAGGCTGTGAAAATCCAAATTTAAATGGCATGTACATATTTGGAGACTTCATGAGTGGGTAAGTAATTCTTTTTTTAAAGAAAAAAAATGAATGCTTTCAGTCAGAAAGAGTGTATTAAAGTGACGGTGAAGACATTAATAAAATGTTACAAAATATTTCTATTTAAAATAAATGCAGTTTGAACTTTGTATTTTTCAAAGTAAAAAATGCCATGGTTTCCACAAAAATATTAAGCAGCACAGCTGTTTTCAGCATTGATAATGATAAGAAATGTTTCTCGAGCACCAAATCATCATATTAGAATGATTTCTAAAGGATCATATGACATTGGAGATTGGAGTAATGATGCTGAAAAAGCTTAACCATCACAGTAATAAATTGCATTTTCCCAGAATATATTCAAATACAAAACAGTTATTTCATAGTGTAATAATAATTCTCAAAATTATTGCGTTTACTGTATTTTTGATCAAACAAATGCAACTTTGGTGAGCATTGGACTTTTTTTCAAAGCATTAAAATCAAAATCATTTGAATGGTAATGTATATGCTGTTGACAATGACAAACATTGTTTTTTAAATGTGAACTCTGTGAATTTCCAGACGCCTGATGAGTTTAAAGGAAAACAGAAACACACACAATTGGGAATACAGTGAGATTTGCATGGGTGAGGGTCTGACTTGTTCATTTCCAGGGCTTATCAACAATTACTATCCTTACATCATTTCGTTTGCAGAGGATGAAGCAGGTATGTACAAGAAAGGCGACATGTTCCTTTTACACACTTTATATGCTGCATAAATTAGTTGCTATCACCTCCTAGCGGGAAGAAAACTATGTAGAGTCTAATGTTAATTTGATCAGTGTTTCATGTGACTTAACTTGGAGTTATCTGTGACCAGGTGAACTCTACTTCATGTCCACTGAAATACCAAGTGCAACATCTCCTACAGGCGTTGTGTACAAGATTGTTGACCCTTCAAGGTATTCGTTTTCATCACTCATAATAATGTAGTCCCTTGTGTTCAAAGATCAGCTTGTGTTGCCTCTTAACAGACTTTACTCTCAAAATGCTATGTTGGCACCAATATGTTGTGCTGTAATCTCTCTCTCCCTCCCTCTCTCCCTCTCTCTCTCTCTCTCTCTCTCTCTCTCTCTCTCTCTCTCTCTCTCTCTCTCTCTCTCTCTCTCTCTCTCTCTCTCTCTCTCTCTCTCTCACACACAAAAATCAGAGTTACAGTGAGACACTTACATTGGCAGAGAATAGGGCCAATGCGTAAATGTTAAAATACTCTCTGTTTTAAAAGTATGGCCACAAGATTATACATGTTAACATGATTTTAGTGTGTCAATTCTGTGTAAAGCTATATCCACTTTTACAGCTATGACAACTTAACAGTTCAGTCAAATAATTTATTTGTTATGACAGTAAATTAGACAGGTTAAGACATGGGAGCTCCTGAATGCATTGCAATTTGCTCAGTAATAAGTTTATGCCAAGATGGTGGATGGAGCTTAACGTCTAACACAACCTTAAAAATGATGAGAAAGACTTTACAGCTCAAATAATACACAAGTTTTAACAGAATAACATAATAATTTAGTGCTTTTATCAAATTTAAAGCTTCATATTTCGGGTTATAAATCCTCCAGAAATTGGACCCTGTTTTCTTCCATGTGTCTTGCCGTAACCTGGATTTTTGCTTCTATTAAAGAAAACAAGAGACATAATTCTGTGATAATCAACATTAGGCCACAAATACTGTTGATCTCAACTTGTATTAAACCCAGAACATTCATTAAAAGATTAAAATGCTCTCCCTGCTTTATTACAGACGTGCACCTCCAGGAAAATGTAATTATGAGCCACTTTCAGTTCGTGTTAAGAGCAGTCTTATACCATTCAAGCCAAAGGAAAGTAAGTTTGCTTACTTCATAAGAGATTTAGTCAATCTGTCCATCCAAAACTGTGTTTTTGCCATCAAATTATGCTTTTTTAAATTAAATGTTCAATAGAGTACCACAATTAGAGTAGGCCTCACAGAATCATCATCACCTTGGTTCCCTTAAAATTCCAGAAAATAAGCTCAGCGACCAACAAAAGTTTATGATTCTTATGTTTTGTTCATCATGACAATCGTCACTAAATGCAATTGCAAGAAGTCAAAATTAAAGTTAGGCTCTAATGAACTACACCATGTACGCACAACTTCAACCTCACCACCACTAAGCTTCCAAAAACTTTCAATTTTGATTTCATATCTACAATTTGGAAAGTTTGTGTTAGAATAGTTTTGAAGATCTTGAGTACAAACACAATAAGGCTGTGGAAGCAGACTAGCGAGTAGAAGAGTTTTCCTGTTCGGTGTGATGTTTAATGTCCCCGAAAGCCCTATTTAGCCAATTTTACAAGATACGTAAAACAGGACAATAGAACCAGAGTGAAAATAAAAATTAAACTTTTTTCCAGGTTTTAGGACTCTGCTGCACTCTATAACAACATGATTGAGTAACTGATTTTTGTATAAATCCCCCTTTTCACAGCATTGATAGGAGTCCATGTTCCAACAAAGCTTCCTGTCGATGACTCAAAAGGCTGGTTTCAAGAGCTGCTGGACATCTTAAATGAGCAGGATGGGCAGATCACCACCACACCATTCACCCCAACTACACCCAAGCCCAAGAGGAAAGGCAGACGCAGGAAGGGCAAGCACAAGAACGGAGTGGTGAGATTAGTCGGGGATGAAGAGGGCCGGATGGATCGGGGAAGGGTGGAAGTATACGCTAATGGGGAATGGGGGACCGTTTGTGATGATCTCTGGAACACCAAGAATGCCATTGTGGTCTGCCGGCAGCTCGGGTTCCGCCATGCACTCAAGGCTGCCAAGCACGCTGAGTTTGGGGAAGGGACGAGCCTGAAGATTATTTTGGATGATGTGCAGTGTGAGGGGACTGAAGAAACTCTCTTGGATTGTCAGCACGCTGGGGTTGGCACACACAACTGCGCTCACCATGAAGATGCAGGAGTGATATGTGGAAATTCAGATTCAGGCCTAGAATAATCTGAAACGTTTCAGAAACAACCTTTTTGTTATTAGTTGTAGCACATAACTGATCTTTTCCAACTGCAAGAGAGAAGACATTTGGACTATAATACAGTTTTTCTCAGTCGCTTTAGGGCCATTTCTTGAATCATCCTTAAAGGGATAGTTCACCCAAATAAATTTAATTCTGTCATTACTCACCGTCATGTCGTTTCAAAGCCCTAAAATTTCGTTTATCTTCAGAACACAAATTAAGATCTTTCTGATGAACAGATTTAAGGCTAAATCAGATTTGTTCATCATATAAAGTGATTGTGTCTCTTCAGAAAATTTGGACTGAACGGCTCAATTCCTATGATTAGTTTTACGATCTCTTTATGAATTTTTTGAAGCGTCAAAGTGGTAGTTGCGCAGCCGTCTAAGGAGGGACAGAAAGCTATCAGATTTCATCAAAAAGATTTTGTGTTCTGAAGATTAACAAAAGTCTTACGGCTTTGGAACAACACGAGGGTGAGTAATTAATGACAGAATTTTCATTACTTGGTGAACTAGCCCTTTAAAATTGCAAACCAGTAAGTGCATTTCTCGAAACAATTACGTACAAGCAGGAGTGATATGTGGAAATTCAGATTCAGGCCTAGAATAATCTGAAACGTTTCAGAAACAACCTTTTTGTTATTAGTTGTAGCACATAACTGATCTTTTCCAACTGCAAGAGAGAAGACATTTGGACTATAATACAGTTTTTCTCAGTCGCTTTAGGGCCATTTCTTGAATCATCCTTAAAGGGATAGTTCACCCAAATAAATTTAATTCTGTCATTACTCACCGTCATGTCGTTTCAAAGCCCTAAAATTTCGTTTATCTTCAGAACACAAATTAAGATCTTTCTGATGAACAGATTTAAGGCTAAATCAGATTTGTTCATCATATAAAGTGATTGTGTCTCTTCAGAAAATTTGGACTGAACGGCTCAATTCCTATGATTAGTTTTACGATCTCTTTATGAATTTTTTGAAGCGTCAAAGTGGTAGTTGCGCAGCCGTCTAAGGAGGGACAGAAAGCTATCAGATTTCATCAAAAAGATTTTGTGTTCTGAAGATTAACAAAAGTCTTACGGCTTTGGAACAACACGAGGGTGAGTAATTAATGACAGAATTTTCATTACTTGGTGAACTAGCCCTTTAAAATTGCAAACCAGTAAGTGCATTTCTCGAAACAATTACGTACAAGCAGCACCACACAAAAGCCTGTAACTTGCTAAAAATCCTTAGTTCATCTCTCAAAAGTGTTTATATCTATGAACATATCACTGCTAGAATGACAAATCTGTGTCGTTATTCACAAACAAGCTAGTTAAAATGCTTAGCCATGTTGTCAATATAACAGTGTACTCTGACTGTGTTTCCTGATGTGAAATATGGCAACGGTTTTGCAAATGGTTATACAAAACAGTGCACTTTTTCTATATGGCATATATCTATATCTATTTTTCAACAGTACAAATTTACAGATTAGTGTATTTTGGCAGAAATCCCATTTTTGACAGGATTTAGTTAGATTGTGGTCTGTCAACAAATCATAGTGCAATGTCATTGTGATATAAAAAAGAAAAAGACAAGTATACCATATTACAGTACAGTGCACATTTTTGGATTACATACATTTACTGTCCACAAAACATTTGAATGTTCTCTCAACCATTTGCCTCCATCCTTCGGCTTGCCTTGGACATTGTAAGGCCATGATTGAGAACATGTTTTACAGTGGCCCTTATTTTATCAGAAATGTGCCTATGTCCTCTGCCTCTTCTACCTCTGTTTTGCCCCGCTAACCTTCCATCATGCATCCTTACCTGGCTTTTGACCCTGTTCATTTCTTTGTTCTTTCATTCTCAGAAATTGTAACACTGTGATGTGCCCTGTCTATATATGCTTAGCCTAAATTGAAGGTTCATCAGATGCACCTCTGAGGTATTTTACAGAACTGGTTACAGACTTGTCTTCATTAGTGAAATCCACTAATGATTTTGATTTTGAAATTGTACAAAATCATTTGCATGAATGTAGGCCTACCAAAGAATTGACAAGTTGTTCAAAAGAATGAGAAATTGATTTATGATGTGCACACGTGAGATGTGGAGGTTGAACAAGTAGTTTTGAGAATTGTGATTTAAGAAATGTCCCAAAGTGGCTGAGAAAAACTGTAAAACGTGATATTTGAGTTTAGTTTAAATCATGTCGAAACAGAATGTTCATGACCTCTGGATGTATTACTGAATCAATAAATTAAGTTTTGTTGTCCCATAAATTATATCATTACATAACATTTGTAACAGTTCATTTAGCGTTATTCATTCAAATAAATCTGGAATGATACCGTTTTTGTGATTATTTTAAACCAACCCAAAACATGAGAAACAAAATCAGCGTATCTTAAAATGTCTTTGGACCATAGACTGTAAAAAAATATGCTTTGGACACTCGTTTGTTGAAGTACCTTGGCGAACAAATATGAATATGGTAGTCTGCTCATTTGTATAATTTTTCAGAGTATGGTATTAGCTACTATCCATCTGTATCACTTTACAAATTTACACTTCAGCTATAGGCTATCGTGAATAGGAAACAACTGGCAAACTAGACGTTTTGTTGTACTTTTAGAGATAGCCTAACGTTACCGCTATTTTCTTTTTTTTACAGATACAGATTATTTTTTTATATTTTCTCTAAACAGTAGCCTAACTTTTTTAAATAGTTGTAGCAAATGAATATTTTTTGCCTAGCAAATGGCATTTTACACAGTTGCTAGAATTGGTTTGCTAAAAGTTTTTTGCTAAATACGAGATTCAAATATAGCCTATAGATGTGTAAATAAATGCAAGGAAAATAATCTGGTATAATATGTCTTACTGTTTTCGTAGTAATAGCCTAATGCTTAATCATGTAGCCTACAAGCGTATATTAGCCATTAGCACGTTAGCATACAACAACATGGCTCCATAGCTCAGTGGTTAGAGCACTGGTCTTGTAAACCAGGGGTCGCGAGTTCGATCCTCGCTGGGGCCTTAATTGGGATTTTTCTTCTTTTTTTTTTCTTTCTACAAGAAATTGATTTTTTACAATCACGTTAAGTTTTTATTGTGAAGTGAAACTAACTATTATAAGAATAACAATTAAAGCGTAAAATTAAATATTGATGTAGCCTACTGCAAAATGCCTTTTCTTTTTATGATTTATATTTAAACATTATTTTTAGATTGCTCGGGAAGTTGTTTAATCATGTTTGTCTTAAAAAAACAACAACAGGATTTGAATGTGATATATTCATCTTAAATCCACATCCAAAACTAAATAAGCTGTGTTATCCAAATGTGGGTAGATGACATTGTTCTCATTTCAATGATGTCTTTGTGTGTTGAATTCCAGCTCTGCTTTGAACAAGGTCATTGATATGCTGAGCATTCAATCACGTAGGTAGTGCCAGCCATCTCTGCCAGCTTCCCTTCCAAAATTGGCATCCCTTTGAAAAGTAATTTAGCTCTCTGCCTCCAGAAACACATCATTTACAATGCAGGTCTTCCTGTTTGCAGAAATGGAGAGATGAATGTCATTTTAGTTCCCTTGTTGCGCATGCCATCATAATTCAGATTTTATTTTTTACTAATTGGACTAAATTAGCTGTCAAAATAGTTTTAGTTTTCACACTTTAAAATGCAAATTAAGCCTTTGTAAGAGCACAAAACAAATAAGGCATAAAAACTAGATTATTTTTAAGTGTCTAAAGGTCCAGTCAACATATAATTATGTTTATTGTAACATCCCTCATGTAATAATGCACAAAAGGTGTGCTGTATGATGTGCTGTTTTGCCAACAGTCATATTAGACTTTTTATTAAAATCTGCGCTGGACCTACTGTTTATTTCAAATGAATTAAATGTGGGGTTAGACTGACACCTATTGGCATTGTATTGAATTGATTTGGGAAAAGATATTTGTGTAGTAAACGTAAACATATTATACCAATAGATGGCAGTGTTGCACTGCCATAATTATTCAGTGGAAGATTAAAAAATGCCCTTCTTTTGTGAATTATCAACTAACAGTTCAACAATGCTCGATTTTAATAATAAGAGCATTTTAACTTATATGTTATGTTTTAAATAAATTCAAATAATTTAATTTAAATAATAAAATATATATATTTTAAAAATTCCTGGTTATTTACTGTAGGCCTATGTATTAGGCTACACGTAATATATATATATATATATATATATATATATATATATATATATATATATATATCTGTTATATATATACACAGCAAATTTATGGAGTTGAAAAATCCAGAGTTAGGCAAAAAAGTGCGAAAGAGTTAGATTTGTGAGTTTATTTTTTAACTCTGACTACAGTTTGTGTTATGGGATACTCCCTGTTTGTGTTGTATTTTGGAGTTTATTCAATGGTGTTCAGAAGCGTGTTTTAACACTACATCTGGAGTTAAATATTAAGAAGTGCGCCACACGATCGAGTCACGACCCTGGTGCAGCACTAAAGGCCTAATGGATCCGCCTTGAGGTATGTAAAAACGTTTTTATTACAATATATATATATATATATTCAAAATGTTCGATATTTTCTGACAGAAACACGTTTTGTCGTAGCTGTTGCATTATATGTGTGTGTACTAACGTCAATGACCGTGGCGAACGTGGTGTTTGAATTGAGTGGCTGTTAGCCTGTTTTGTGAGTTTTTTTCCCCTCGATTAAACGAACTAACATTAGATAGGCTAACCGTCTTTCACACCGTGTTTCTGAAAATTAGTTTTTTTTTGCCGTCAAATGGTGACTCAACTCAAGAAACCTTCTTCTGTTGAGCTTCCATACGTTAATGCCGACGAGGTAATACACTTTATACAGCCATGGAACTTTATGCCTGTTTTACAGACGTCCTAACTGCAGTGTCTACCCTGGATAATAATATATTTGAGCCGTGAAAGTGTAACGTTTGGCCTGCAACGGGTTTGAATTGTAATGATAAACGTTTTAGACTAGTGAATAGTTAAAAAAGTGCGTAGTTTTCAGCTTAAACATTTTTTTATTTTATTTTTTTTTTGCATTTTCAATCACACTAACATAACAGTTAACAAAAATTACATGTTTTCTCTTTAATGTCAGTTCACGATGTTGATAATAGTGCAACGTGAATGTAAAGCAAATTCTCTCGTCAAAGCCAGCAGGGATGACTGTGATTATGAAAATTGTATCAAAAATATTACATTACATTAGATGTCTGAATGGTTGTCTTTCCTTTTTTAATTAGATTTTGCAAGACTTCTTACTGATGTTTGGAGCAGAGGTTGCTTTAAGTTTCCTGGAAAAATGGAACACCAGTTTTAAAGAAAGTCATCCAGGAGGCCAGGAGGAACCTTAAAGAGACTGCTCTCCTAAAACAGCTTTTGAAAGCTGCACTGAATGAAGTATCTGACACTACTGATGATCCAGGTACAGTCATCATCAAAATAGTAATGTTGTTACTTGAGCCAATCAATCTTCTGGTTAAAAAGTTTTTATTGATTATTTCCCAAAAAGTCTGCTAAAAACACTTAATACACAGTTATTTCTTAATGTAATTTATTATGAAAGCTCATGAATTCATGCTTTGTGAATGCTTTTCATAAATTTTACATTAAAAAAAATCATGATGCATGTAAGAACATAGTAAGAGTAAGTCCCCTTGGCTTTGGGCATGTACAGTATCCAGTTTGCTCTCCAGCACACAATAAAAAACTACTAATAAAACTACCCCAATAATATTTCATCATTTTGATATATTATGATACACAATTCACAGGGCTAACTTAGAGATGCCCTAAACATACTTTGAAACAACTACGTTTTTTTCTGTCTCCAGAATGGGACAGCGACATGGCTTCTTTACTTGTCCTGCTGCATCTTCTCACTCCACAACTGGTGGAATCTGGTGAAATTTCACAAGGTTTGTTAAGACAACACTATCCTACTCCAAATATTGTAGTTAATGCCTATTTTTAAACAAATTGTTTATAAAGAGACATTTATGTTGTGTTTCAAGTCATTCCAAAGCCTTGATGATCATATCCTGACCACTGAAGGAAACCCTCAGCTATACCTTCTTGCCTCAGGGACTTCGAAAGCACAGGTTTTCACCTTTTACATTGTCTTGGACAAAAAACTCTTGCCTTGTCAGTCATGTACATCCTTGGGTGCTTTTGACAAGCTGTTCAAGTCCCATTTAAATGAGTTCACTGTGAAGTTGTTCATTGTTACTTCATCTGATGTATAAGTGTCTATCTCAGGTTACACAATCCTACTGCACTACATGTTTTTCTATATAATCCTGCAGTCTTGATTTTATATAATGAAGTGATGTGTTGTTGACATTGTTTTATACAATTTAATTTTTTTAGTTGGCACTCTGTTAGCTGCATAAATGTAAATGTTTTGCTGTTAGATTTTTACAGTATTTTATTTTAAATTGTGTCCATACATGGAATTTTTAAACCAATGTATGAATTTGATCAAATAAAAGCACTGAGTTGAGAGTATGGTGTTCAGTATATCATTTTCACATAAAACATTATATTATGTTAAATATATGTTAACTCTAAGAAGTGTTAAATGCAATATTTTTTAAGCGTTGATTTTTGACACTGTTAAGGAGTTCATATTATAAATAACTAAATTTTAGAGTTACAATTACTCTCTGTATGATTTGTATTTTAACTCCAGAAAGAGTTATATTTTAAATCTGAAAAAGTGTTAAAAATTCAACACCAAGAGCGGAGTTATTTTAACTCTGCGTTGAAGTCTATTTGATGGTCACGCATGTACACTCAAATTGAGTTGATTTTAACTCGCATGGAGTTTATTCCAAAGACCAGAATTTGCTGTGTAGGTGTCTTCAGGGCACCTATATTCAGGTGCCCTGAAGGGACAGATCATGCATCTATTAAAAAAATATAAATATTATAATATTATAAATATTATATTATATATATATAATTTATTTTTTTAATAGATGCATGATCTGTCCCTTCAGGGCACCTGTCATATATAAGAGGAATTTGCCATTCATGGTCAGGTCATGGAATAAAATATTAATTAATAGTCTGCCACCCATATGGTGCTTCTATTCATCCCTCCCTTTGTCAAGCACATTAAAAGTGTGCATTTCAAAAAATCATATTATGTTTAAAATGCCTATTTAATTTCCTTATGACTCGCATTGGATCAAAAGGCATCTGAAGCAGAAAACTCCATGACTGAAAACTGAGCCGCCTTCTGTGTGGAACACTTTTCCAGATGAGGACACAATGATTAATACATGATGCAAAATCAGCAAATGTTGAAAGATTTGACTACTACTTCCATTATAAAGGATGGATCATGTGGCTGTATGATGTAAGTGGTTTTAAGCCATTTCAAATCAGAACAACAGTGTGACCCCAACATGACCCCTTTTCATATCTCACATTAGTCTTCCTGTTAATTATGGTCAATTAATGGGACACTAGTGAGTGCTCTCCTCTAGCAAGCTTTAAGTGGAGCGCTGAACCTGAACAAATCCCATTTCCTGTCATGTTTCCCTCTTCTCTTATCAAAAGGTTGGTCATCTCCGCCACACAGACCCAGATCCTGCAGTTCTGGAGAGGCGCTGGAGCATTTCTCACGGCTCATCACAGGGGACACATTATCGCATGTGTACAATAACCAGGCCACGTTAACTAAAGGAGTATCATCCTTATCAGAATAAATATGAATTTGCTAACTAACACAAACATAATAATAAGACATTTTTGAGCTCATGTGACACTGAAGACTGGAGTAATGATGCTGAAAATGTTGCTTTGTCACAGGAATAAATTACATTTTAAAATATATTAAAAAGAAAACAGATATTTTAAATTGTAAATATTAGGTTTTAGTATTGTATTATATTACATTATAATTTTTAGTGTGTTTTTGTTCAAATACAGCTGGTTAAGCATAAGAGACATTTTAAAAAAATCTTAAAGACCCCAAACTTTTGAACGGTAATATATAAACCTATTATCATTATAGGCCTACATCATTATAACATTTTTCAAAAAAATTATTTAGACACTTTCTGGTTGTCAGACATAAGTGAATCACGATAAACTTAAAACCTTTTTTTTTTTTTTGGCAACTGATTCAATTTTCTGAAATGAGTTTATCTTCAGTATGATGTAACAGTTCTTGCTTTATACTAGATTTTACCAAACAATGAAACACAGATCTGATGAAGGTCCATTGTTGTCATGCCTAACGTTTTTCCGTTTAGAAGTGAGTGTATGGCTGCAGGTCTTGTCTATTAGGATTGGGGTGACTGACACAAACGGGTCAGTGAGCGGGACTAGGGGTCTGTGCCTGGCTCCAGACCGGCCGGCGATCCTACATACAGCTGTTTACTCACAGCTTGAGGCCTTCCTGAGGACCTGCCCCCCTCTAGAGACCCTGAGTTATGGAAGCTTGTTCTGCCACAGGATAAAACATTTTAAAAGATAATTGCTACTATTTATCTCACAACTGCGAGTTTATATCTTACGATTCTGACTTCTTTTCTCAGAATTGTGAGATCTAAACTCGCAATTGCGAGTCATAAAGTCTAATTCTGATGAAAAAAATACTTTTTTATTTTTTTCTCATAATTGCAAGTTTACATCTCACAATTGTGACTTTATATCTCGCAATTGTGACTTTATATCACACAATTCAGAGTCAGAATTGTGAGATGTAAACTTGCATTTGCGAGAAAAAATGTAGGAATTTTTATTTTTTATTCTGTGGAGGAAACAAGCTTCCATAAGATATAAACACAATTGTGAGAGAGAAAAAAAAGTCAGAATTGTGAGATAAAAAGTCACAATTATCTTTTAATTTTTTTAATTCCAAGCCATAAACATGGAAGCTTAATTTATAAAATTAAGAAAAATGGTAATCCGCCACAGAATAAAAAAGAAAAATGGTAATTTGCGACTCACAATTTATCTCACAATTCTGAAATTTTTCTCGCAATTGCAAGTCTACATCTCGTAATTCAGACTTTTTGTCTCAGAACAGCATGATATTAAGTCACAATTGGAGTTATAAAGTCCGAATTGTAAGATATAAACTCGCAATTTTGATTTTTTTTCTCGCAATTCTGACTTTTTTCTCGCAATTGCGACTTTATATCTCTCAATTCTGACTTCTTTTCTCAGAATTGTGAGATATAAACTCGTTATTAAGAGTTTGAGGAAAACTAACTGACTTTTTTCTGAGAATTGCGAGTTTATATCTTACAATAATGTAAACTGATGTAAACTCGCAATTGTGAGAAACAAAGTCAGAATTGTGAGATAAAAAGTTGCAATTACCTTTTATTTTTATTCAGTGGCCGAAACAAGCTTCCGTAGGAAACAGGCTTCCATACTGAGCACAAAGCAGATACTGCCCCAACACACAATGGGGCTCGGCCCCAACCCCTCGCCCTAGTTAACAGCAGGTTACCATTGCATTGCTGGCAAAGATGCAGATTGCCCATAAAACTAATAAAGTGTGATAAATGCATCTGCCATTACTAATGATTGGCTTAAAATGTTATATTCAAACTTTCACCTTAAGGAAAGCACTTACTATTGCTCTTCCTACAACCACCCAGAACAGCCTATCATTGTGGAAGTGAGTTTGGCATGAGTAAGCAAAATCCACCCGAAATCTAGTTTGCACTGCTTTTTGGTTGACTGAAAAAGCCCTCTTCCCAGTTCTCAAAAGCTACACACTGAAGCACCACGGATCAAGGGTTGCCCTTTGGAGGCTGTAAAAGCTAGCTAAACACAGAAAAGCATCCGTTAAAAAATAAACAGTCATAAGGACCTGGGAGCTCAGCAGATGTGGCGCCGCACGTAGAGAGCCAGAAGCAAACATTTGGTTAACTCTCCTATTGAACAACGAAATATCTGGCTTTACGGCCATCTGTAGCAATACCATTCTCTTGTCTGCATGGCCAGGTGAGTTATCTTCTGCTATTGTGCTCTGTGAATGAGAATAGCTGAAATACCCTCCCCAAGTGATAACATCTCTTAGGCATAGGTTTTATGAAAAACCAAATGTGTAGCACACAATAGACTGACCCCAAGAGGTTAAGTTCCAGTCGCTCTGATAGTGAATTATCTCTAATACCACAAGAGCTGAAAACAGATATGTGATTTTTGTGCAGTACACTGGTAGTGTTCAAATAAATTTACTTTAAATCTACTTAAAGTAGCTACATTTAAAGGTATATATTAAAGGAGAACTCCGGTCAATTTTAACATTGAGCTCATTTTTTTGTATATTTGGAGTGCTGTCAATACAGAGAACAACGACAAAAATCGGTGTTGCCTACACCATGTTATCCTCTTTTTAAAATTTGCACCCTGTTGACTTCAATGGGGCAAGTACTAAACCTGCTTTTAGCCTCTTAACATCCTTGATGTGTCATTACAAGTGCACAGCTAATGTGAGTGATTCCTTCAGAGTGATCACGGGTGAATCTGACTGCAGTAGATGTGAAAGATATGAATAAAAATGATGTTATTTCAGCCAGCGCACATACCTGTGTTTACATCCTGTTTTCGGTCGAAGTCCATAGTAATCGATTGTCGAGTTCACACGCGTAGGTTTAGTTACCTATGATCACGCGCGTGAACTCGACAATCGATTATTATGGACTTCGACCGAAAACAGGAAGTAAATACAGGTATGTGCGCTGGCTGAAATAACATCATTTTTATTCATATCTTTCACATCAGTCAGATTCACCCGTGATCACTCTGAAGGAATCACTCACATTAGCTGTGCACTTGTAATGACACATCAAGGATGTTAAGAGGCTAAAAGCAGGTTTAGTACTTGCCCCATTGAAGTCAACAGGGTGCAAATTTTAAAAAGAGGATAACACGGTGTAGGCAACACCGATTTTTGTCGTTGTTCTCTGTACTGACAGCACTCCAAATTTACAAAAAAAATGAGCTCAATGTTAAAATTGACCGGAGTTCTCCTTTAAGTAAAAAAAAAAACAAAAAACATAGGAACATAGTAGTAGCCTATATTTAAAGTTCAAAAATAATAAATAAATGGTAAACTATAAGTATGATGTTAAGTTCACTTAAAATAAAGGTCCCAAAAGGGTGTTTTCTCAGTGATGCCATAGAAGAACCATTTTGGGTTCCATAAAGAACCTTTCAGCAATCAGTTCTTAAAACAACAATTTCTTATAGTGTGAAGAACAAATTAATAATTTAAAGAACCTTTTTTTTACAATTAAGAACCTTGCACAACACTTGCACATAGTTTTTCAGGTAGCTTTGCAAGCAGGTTTCTTCAATTATTATTATTATTATAATAAATGAATAAAATATTTTCTAAGTTCTGGAAAATAACGCTTTTAGGTACAAGTTTTTCAGTTCCAAACATATGCATTTTTGTATATGTAGCTCTTAGAAAATAAGATATAAAAAAGAAAAACATGATTATTTTGATTATTATTATTATTATTATTATTCCCGTCAATGGTGGCAGTTCATTATTTTTGTAAAAGTTTTGCAGTTCTGAACGTACAGGATATGTATAATATAATAAAATCATGACTAATATTCAAATTCATATTAAATTGCTGAAATAAAGCAAAAATGTATTTTACATAATATATATTTAAACATAAAAATTAGATTTTGGAACTGATACAAGGCCAAAAACTTTTAGATTAATTGGTCTGGACATTATACAGTACCAATCTATCAGAAGTACATCTACTTGAGTTCTTGAGGTAACCTATGAAATCTCTGTTTTTTATTTGATAGCATTATATTAAATAAAGTAAAAAAAACTAGTGTAAAGGAACAGTTGCGGATAATCAAGGCTGACATCATTGGTCTGTCTGTTATTCGTTTCATTTGTGCCTGTGGAAGAATGAACCTGAGCGTAACACATGAGCTGAAATCCCCAACTGATAAAACCTAAATTAAACTCAGCTGTGAACAGACCAGCAGGGTCATGGCTAAAATACACATGCCATTTCAAACACATCCACAGAGGAAAGAAATCACAATAACTCTCAAGCTTCTCCAATCGGATATTGTGTTGCTATGCTAAAACTTCTTCATAAATATGAGTCTTAAGGCCTGTTCACACCATGAATGTAACTATAACGTTAACTATATTAGAACTAACACCAATGCACGATAATGTTCTGTTTATTATAATTGTGCACTGCAATTTTATCGTCTACCGCTTAAAATGCTCAAGCTCTTTAAAGCAAGATGGTTTGTAATTGGCTATCAATGTTTTTTTTATTATTCATAAGCTGGAATTTTCTTTTTTTTAAAGTGACGATATTGTTTCTCTGTGCCGTTATCGTTATAGTTGTGGTGTGGACTCTGCTATTCTCTAACACTTAGAACGATTTTAAAACAATATCTTTATCATTTTCATTATAGTTATCATACGTGGTGTGAACGGGCCTTGTTAATCAAGGGTCACTAATATAAATCACATGATTAATAAGAATGTTAACAATAGCTTTCTAAAGGCTTTACAGACATCATTGATTTAATCAGCAATCTGGAAGCATGTAGACGTTTCATATGCACTTAATAGCCATATAAGCCTGTTTTTGTGGGGATTTTTAGACATACAGTACAAGCACAAATATAAATGTACACTGCTCTTTTGTGAGGGACAGAGACTTGGTTGCCAGTATAGATTGCTCATAGGCATTTGTGGCTCCCCTGCAGGAAGCACTGAGGAAATCTGGGATTCTTGTTGGTCAGGAAGAGTAAACATGGCATAAACCACCAGGCCAGTGGCTGTGCCTGTGTTGTCTGTATCATAAAGTAGCTCCTCTTTCATGAGCTAGCTAACGTAACACAAACTCTGACTTAAAGCTAATGACTTTGGAAAAGAAAGAAGGGATATGTCTCCTAGGCAGGTGGGAGCCCAAATTAAGGAATACCTAATTGTGAAAGGTCACTCAGGAGTTTAAAATGATTAATTATCATTATGCAATATAATTCTAAAGTGCATTATAACAACACATAGCCTATCTAAGCATTAAACATTAGGATAATAAATATTTATGAGTATGCAGCTTGCACTGGATGTTCGTCATGACATACTATGACATACAACGAATCTTGAAGCAATTAACTGCAATGCTTTCCCTTTACTCACTTTCCCTCGATATGGTCTACACATCTGCTGGTGATTCCTCATCTTTTCCAAGGACTTCAATGTGGTCTACATATGTTTGGCCGTGTTTCCTTGTCCATTTAGCCCCAGTTCCCTCTGAATTAGTAATGTGCTTTATGCCACCATGCAGATGTCCACCAGCAGGCAGTTCTCTCAAATCATATTTGGATCGACCCTTTTCAAAGCTAATTGGTGATGAATTAGCAATGACGCACCATTGCTCAGACTCTCCTCACATCAGATGTTAAATGTGGCTTGTGTTCCTGTCTTTCTAATGCTCTGTGTCACAAATTTGGAGGTCTGATGTTTCACTACAAATGCAGACTTTTTATGCAGCGACATTCAATGGAAGTAACAGAGCAAAGCTTGCAGGCACATGTCATTCATTTTATCTGTAGTTGCCGACTCAGAGCGGCCATGGAATCTTCCCAACATGCTGGGGAATAAATTATATCAGTTCTGGGAAGTTGCTGTAATGCAAACAAACAGTAATGTGCTAATGGCTGGAATTTCACACCCAGCAAACCAGTGTAGTGTATAAGTTTATGAGTGTTGATTACGTAATAATGGCTGGTAATTTTCTGCCCAACAGATGTGTATTTTGCATCATTTTGTGTGAGTTATATGTAAGAATATTAATGACTCGATTTTTTATCTGAACTGTCACAGAATGGAACCACAGTGTAGGATATCAAAGGCAGTGAATAATACATTTATGCTGCCTTCAAAAATAGATCGATCATATGAAGGGATATAAGGAAACAGGAAATGAAGCTAACATTGGATTCGACATAGGGTGACCACCTGCTAATAAGCCCAAGGGGGGACAAGGGGTATGTTTTTGAGGGACAATGTGGGACACTGTCTGGCACGGCGGTGCCCCACTGGGACCATTTCAGAACCCCATTTATAGCACATACCACCTTGCATAGTATTAATAATGCCCTATTCTCCTAAACGTGTAACTTTTGATGTATGCTCATGAATAGGCCAACCAATGTATTTTTTTCTAAATAAAGACTCTTTATGAATTGACAGATGTACTTCCACTTAAGATTTACTATATAATTTTATTTATTTTTCATTACAATTTATTTACTTTAAATAAATTAATAAATTATAATATAAATTTATAGGATTAACGGAATTGTAGTTGCTCAACACCACAGGAACAGTAAAAAATTGAACGATTGACCTCGTATTCCCCTCCCTCCATGTCCGATTGAGAAGGACGTTTTGCAAAGGTCACAAAAAGCCCTCTCGGTATCCCCCTCAACACCTTTTTAAGCCACAAATATTAATTTCCCCATTCTTGTTTCTTGTACTTACACCTTCTCTTTTTATGGCGTTGGCTCTCAGACAGTCTCTTTCTCGAATTTTCGAATTGGAAAGCGCGCATCTAAAAGTTCCTTCCTTCCCAGTGTGTCTGGTATGCGCGTGCGTGCGCTGTCATGACAACAACGAAAAAGTTGACAACGACCCAGGCTGCGTTCCAGTCCAAAATTGTCATGCCCTTCACTTGCTAACTTCCCTTCCTCTCGTTCACTCGGATGTACGTCATTGCGAGTGCCCACTACTGGCGGAAACTGCAATGGGCTGAACTGGAACGTCCTAAGCCCTTGATCACTTGGAATCAGCTGTGGAGTTGATTTATTATTTACATTTTTTTCCCTTTAAGAATTTGTTTAATGCAGCATCCAAATGTTTATAGGTGTGTTTGGGTTGTTTTAAATTTAAAAAAAAATTATAATTAATATATCATAGAGTTGTTTGTGTGGTGGTGATTAGACGAGATATGCGGTGACGTCACAATCGTGTTGCATTGTGGGACATATAGGTGCCTGAAGTGTACATTTGAAGCAGACTCGCTCCCTCGGTCAAAATCGAGGGAACGAGGGTCTGTCCATATAAACTTCCCTCGTCCACTTCACGAAGTGGAACGCACTTCAAAATGGCGGCAGGGATTCCCCCGAGGGGAAGTGCTTAGGGAAGTTTGCAAGTGCGTGTCTAAAAGTGGACTGGAACGCAGCACTAGGCTGTGTCCAAATTCAGGGTCTACATCCTCCTTAGGATCCTTCCTACCCGGTTGAAGGAGGAGGGGTCCTCCGACGACCGCAAAGCCCGGAAGTCGGTGTTTGTGAATTTGGACAGCCTACCCTTCTTTCACATATTTTCAGAGGAGAAAGGCCGCGAAATTTAAAAATACTACTGTTACTGTGTCACGAAATGTAGTTTTAAGAGTTTTTCAGTCGACAATGTAGTTGTGTAAAGCTCAAATCTGTGGTTTATTTATAAAGAGAGCGCCTTTTTAAAAATGTTTTCTGACGGTTTCGGAGTTGTGAGATCCAGGGATCACCGGGCGCTCAGCGCTCATGTACCCCGCCGAGAACAGCTTTGCCTCGGCTAGAGCTTCTAGACGTTCGCCGCTGTCAGTCTAGTGAGAATAATTCGTCTTGTGTATATCTAACAGGCGATCTTTGGTTTCATAAATCTATAATTTGTTCCTTGGCAGA
Organism: Scardinius erythrophthalmus; assembly: GCF_964197995.2. Taxonomy (NCBI): domain Eukaryota; kingdom Metazoa; phylum Chordata; class Actinopteri; order Cypriniformes; family Leuciscidae; genus Scardinius; species Scardinius erythrophthalmus. The sequence goes on from NC_138239.1 coordinate 22,119,139, forward strand.
TTGTTGTGGCTGAGGGCAAAGTGAAGTTTCATAACTTTATATATTTAGGCTTATTTAACTTTAACGGTGTAGCCTGCTGTATGTTTGACTGAATCGTTTACTTTATTTCTTGACTTGTAGCTTCTTATACCTTTTAAAAACCGAAATTTAACAAAAAGAGACAGGGTTGCGTCATTTTATTTTATATAGCTTATGTAATAATATGTTAAAATGTATAAATTTACATTATTTATTATTGTTATTATAATAATATACCACTTGCGATTATCAATCTATTATAGTTATGCTGTTAAATTATTTTACTATTCATAGTAACTAACTATTTAACTTATTATTTTTATTTTCTATTCTGTAATTGATATTTCATATTCTATTGCTATTATTATAGTATTATAAATAAACTGTATGCTATTATCAATATATTATTATTATATTAGTACTTATGATATTATATAATTATACTTTTCATTACTATTTTATTTGCTGTATGTTTGTTTATTTTATTGACTAAACTATTTACTATTAGCCTACCTCTCACTTTATCTTATATTTACTATTTGCATTGCACTGTAGTTGTACCATATCATATGTATTACCATAAAGGACCCCACAATAAGAAAACTTTATTTAATTTAATGTGAAAATTAAATTATATCTCAGTATGGGGGTGTTCACAATTCTTATTCAAGAATGAAAAGTTAAATACATGACAAGCCTGAGCTTTGGCCATTCCTTATTTAAAAAAAAAAAAAAAAAAAAAAAAAATTAAACCACTGAAAAAAAATATTTTTTTGAAAAGCCAGTTTTTAAAAAACTTAAATCGAAAAGCATACTCCTCTCCCACTCCACTACCGCTCGCTTCGTCCGCCATTACGCTCTGCCGAAAAGAATTATGGGATAGGTAGGACGGGAAAGGATCCACCACACCCATCCTTCCAATTCGGGGAAAAGGAGGACGTATTTGTGGGCCGCATTTGAAGGATCCTACGAATTTGGACAGCCTTCGTCGCGGCGCTGTGACGTAACATCCTTCAAATGAGTACTCCGAAGGATGTAGACCCTGAATTTGGACACAGCCCTAGTCAGCAGTTCAACTGAGGGGTGGGTGTGGCAACAATAGGGGTTATGCGCAACATACTTCCGGGTTCTACAAAACGGGTATAACTACTTCCGGTCGTCAGCTACTGAGGTAAACACAGCGTAGGAATGGTGACCTTTTATAGCAGGTGTTTACAGGAGCTACCCATTCTATCCATTTCAGATGTACATCGTATTGCCAAACGGACTTCCAGAGCCCCGAGTACTCCGTTAAATAAAGGATTTAAGTTTTTAAGCCTCCTCATTTATTCATGATTATGAAGGTATGTAAGTTAGTATATGTAGCTTTTGGTAATGGCACCCGATGTAGAGTTAGCTAACTATCAGTAAGTTCGTTTAGACTTGTATGCTATCATAGTAGTTTAACCTTTTATATTTGCTTGCAGACGATTAAAACAATCAAATGAAGACTGCGTTTTATTTTTTTATAAAAAAAATTTTTCTGATACTTAAGCATTCGTGACTTTTTAACTAAAACAGAAATAAGAATTGTATTCTAAAAAAAGCGCAAAATAAGTTACCTCAGAGATCACCTACCGCTGCAGATGCGTACGGTAATGCAAACCGGAAATGTTTATACCCGTTTTCCGGTTCGAACGTTGGGCGTTCCGCATAACCCCTATAGCGTGCTGAAATGTCAAGTAATGTTCGTTTGTCTGCTTGGGGCTCGAGTATATAGAGCGACCAACTTTTTTTTGAGCAAGCATAGATTATGATTATGATTAATTTATGCGTGACACGGCCTCAATTTGCGTGACGCGTTTATTGAGCTTCAAACGCTGTGCGCGCACGCGCTACGCGGGACGGGTGGTCACCCTAATTCGACATGACTTTATAGCGTATTCTTACCTTGGAAAGCATCCTCCGAAGACAGCATTTTTAAGCTTTCAGACGCAGTCCCCGTCTTCAACAGCCTTTGAATCGACTTAACTGATTCGTTCACAAACCAATTCATTTAGGAACAATACTTCTCTGTGTTGCTAGGTGATGAGCGATGGTTCTGTTGCTGCTTTGTTTGGAATAATCCTTGGCGGGAGGAAATTTCATTTGACAAAGGCTAAATGTAAGTTAATCATTAATATATTATATCTATTTAGTGCATTTCTATGTGTCCCTATATGTAGCTCCTTAGTGTATTTACCGCTGTTAAAGGTGGTATCAGTGATTTCAGGCCCAAAAATATTTTTATCACATTCATCTAATCTTTCCTAACGATCCGCTAGCTGCCCGCCCCATAAGCATGCCGTCAAAAAAACGCGTCTCTGTAGGCAGCCTAGGCTCTGAGATCTGCACACAAAAACAAATGGTTTAGCCAAACACTCAAAACCAAAACAAATAGTGTTCCAACCAATCACCGACAGGGGGAGGGTGTTGTGAGGTTTTGTGCTCGTGCACGGCTGCACACGAAGTCAGAGCTGAAGAAAAAGCTGGCTCAATCTCAGAGCCTAGGCTGCCTACAGAGACGCGTTTTTTTGACGGCATGCTTATGGGGCGGGCAGCTAGCGGATAGTTAGGAAAGATTAGATGAATGTGATAAAAATATTTTTGGGCCTGAAATCACTGATACCACCTTTAAGCGAATATTTAATATGAAATTCCACATGAGGCCATACCAATATAATGGACCTTTTTGCCTACGAAATTTGGCTAATTTGACCGCACCTTATGTCTATGGGATTTCACCTTTTATATCGACTTCTATGCGCTGATACAAGCACGGATGCGAGCAGGTGCGCAGAGATATGGAAATACAAGTGTTTAATATAAAATTGCCTAGTCTACATTTACAGTTTCAGAATTATTGGCACCCCTGGTAAATAAGATCAAAGATGGCTGTAAAAAATCTGCATTGTTTATCCTTTTAAATATTTCGTTAAAAAAATGTGCAAAAATCTAACCTTTTATTGAAGTAAATCACATTGGGGGAAATCAGCCCGGTCTCACCCCAAAACGTCACATACTGACGCGTCTTGACCAAACGGCAATATACGACGAAAAGGGTACCCCTAAAACGTCCATATGAGACGAAGACATAAGCGCACCAGCAGCGCCTCTTAGCGGTACCCTAACGCATACCTAAACCTACCCATAACCCGAATAGTCACATACGGACGTTTTAGGGGTACCCTTTTCGTCGTATATTGCCGTTTGGTCAAGACGCGTCAGTATGTGACGTTTGGGGGTGAGACTGTGTTAGGGAAATCACATTATGAAATAAATGTTTCTCTCCAAAACATGTTGGCCGTAATTATTGGCACCCCTAGAATTTTTTATGAGTAAAATATCTCTGAGGTATATTCCCATTGATATTTACATTTTTTAGCACACCAGGGTGACTATGAACATGAAATTGTCTAGCTGTGACTTCTTGTTTCACAGGAATATAAATATGAGGAAACACAAAGGCTAAATTCCCTCAATCATTCATCACAATGAGTAAAACCAAGAATATAGTTCTGATGTGCAGCAAAAGATTGTTGAGCTTCACAAAATAGAAAGCGGCTGTAAGAAAATAGCTAAAGCATTGGAAATCTACATTTCCACCATCAGGGCACTAATTAAGAAGCTGCAATCGACTAAAGATGTTACGAATCTGCCTGGAAGAGGACGTGTGTCTACAGTATATCGTCCTAATGCTCAGTGAGGATGAAAGTTTGAGTCTCCAAGAATCACAGATGGAGAATTGCAGAGATTAGTTTAGTCTTGGGGTCAGAAAGCCCCCCCCCCCAAAAAAAAAAATCATCAACGCTACATCACCACATGTTGTTTTGGAGGGTTTCAAGAAAAATCCTCCTCGCTTTTTTTTTTGCTAGAGATCCTGGACATCTTGTTCAGATACAGGGTATCGTGAATTCTAGCAAATACCTGGCAGCCTCTGCTAGAAATCTTGTAATGGGCCTTGGTTGGATCTTCCATCAGCACAACTATCCAAAACAAACATCAAAATCAACACTAAAATGCGTCACTGAGCACAAAATGAAGCTTCTGCCATGACCGTCCCAGTCCCCTAAACTGAACCCTATAGAAAATAAGTGGGGTGAACTGAAGAGAAGAAGCACCAACATGGATCTGGGAATCTGAAGGATCTGGAGAGATTCTGTATGGAGGAATGGTCTCTGATCTTTGTCAGGCATGTTCTTCAAACGCATTATAGGAGACAACTCAACGTGTTTTGAAGAAAAGCATTTCATAATGTGATTTACTGCCCACTTTCAATTCTTTTACTTCAATGAAAGGTTAGATTTTTATGAATTTTTTAATGAAAGATTCAGATTTGTTTTTACAGCCATCTTTGATCATATTTACCAGGGGTGCCAATAATTCTGTCCACAACTGTAAGTCTTAGAAGATAGAAATATGTAGTTAATATAACGAAGTGATAGCATAACACAGACTTCTCTATTTGGGAGGATCCGTTGTTAGTAAAAGGAGACTGGTGCAGTGGAGTTTGTGCTGGGAGCTGTACTCATTCAGAGCAGAAGGCTTTGATCTTGGCTCATCACGGACCATTCCACCGGCACCCATATGGACTCACTTTTCTCAGGTCTGTTTTGGATCTCTCTCTCCCTTATTTATAGCCCCAAGAGTGGTTGTAAAACAAGCCCCTCTCAAACGTTGCTCTCATTCACCAATGCTCACCACGGCCCATGATACTCAGGGACAGGAACATCACCATAAACGTCACCTTAATTTTACTACATTCATCACAAATAAAATATGCAACAACAACAACAACAAAAGGTCTGTAAACCCTAGATTTGGTCTGTTGAGGTTCAGTGACTAAATAAATCAAATGAAAGATAAGTCAAAAAAGAAATCAAATTATTTCTAAGGATTAAAAAAATCTGTGGAAAAAAACCCAGCTTAAGCACACTTCAACGGACCTGTTTCATGAGCCCCTAAACCATTTCCCCATTATGTGTTCAACAGTAATTATGCCTCCTAATGCATTAATGGTTTGCAGTACATTGAGAAGACATATGCTCGGAAATAGACTTCCTAATTATTCATAATATACGAGCAAGAGCAAAGGCCATAGTCGTACACGGAATAACCCAATTTGGTTGTCTGTCTTTAGAGCCGGGTCTTTATGTTTAAGCAATGTCCTGTGACCATTCACTCCTCTATTTATTTTTGTTTCCTCTCGTTGTGAGGGACAAAGAGCAGGCGTCCCTCTGGCCTCCTGGGGTTCTCCGGGAGGGGGGTGTTTTCTGTGCAAACAGCCCCAAATACAGGTACAGTTATCTTTGCCTGACTCCCTGCACCCAGCTCCAACCCGCCAAGCTTTGAGCTCACTGAAGGGCTGACCTCTAATAAATATTCTGTTTTAACTCTGCAGTGAGTGTAATTTCTGCTTGTTATTTTCACTGATAGAAAAGAAACATTACCACGAGAGCTGTGGGAGATCCAGAGGGTGCCATGTTCACTTCAAAGGGCTTCAAACGACTTCATTGAAAATATTATACCTACAATAAAACATACACTGTTTCCACCAACTCTATCTAATGGTTTATTGCTTTTTGCAAATGTTTTAAAGCATATCTGAACCAAAGTTACCCCTGGTAACTCAAGAATACAATGTCAATGGTGATCGCCACCACAATGCTAAGGTGTTGTGGCTAGGATATCATTCAGAAACTAATCTCAGATTACAAACATTACCAAAACCGCATGACGTTCGGTTCTCACACGCGCATTCTTCCGCTGATGTGGACGGAATATTGTATAGGCTAAACTCTGACAGAGTAAAATGCGCCACAAACACTGCAACTGAATCTGTGTACGAATGACTCACATTAGCCAGTTTTGTAAAATGCATCTGAGGCAGATCAGACAAAACCGCTGAGGAAATCCACTAAGTTGGCTCCCAAAGAACAGAAGGGGAGGGGAAAAGGTTACTGACCTCCGTTGTAGCACCTGACTTGGACTTGGTTCAGGTTGTGTCCTGGCTGAGGCATCCAAGCGATACTTAATATGAAGGCAATTAGATCATTAGAGCAGCAGATGGCAGTTACATAGCAAGATTGCTATTCAATGATAAGCAGTGCAAAAACCCTTCAGGGCTTCAATCTTTTCTCAGCTTTGTTACCCTATATGTAACATTAAGCACAGTTCTAATAAAGACATGATACCAAGCCAGTTGTCCAATTCATTTTGCATTAGCTAGACTTAAAGCTAATGCTTCTTTTCGTCCAAAAACAAAATGTTCTTCCTCTTAATTGGTAATTGAGAAAAGGAGGCAGCACATGTGTTCAAGGCAACCTAATCTCCAGCGGAAAATGAGAACACAAATCTACTGTTAACTCCATCACGCTCAAATTAAAAACGACTGCTGGTGTCCGTTTGCTGTGACAGCTGTCCACACTTCATGTTTTTGAGCTATTTAAAACATTTATGAGATGTGCAGCCATTTTACAAATCATTTTTGAGGTTATTAATAAAAATAAGACAACTTGTGGCTGTAAGAAGGCTGTGGGTGGACCACAAATGAGACGCTAGTTCTGGAGCTCCCATTAACATTATGTTCTGTATTAAAGGAGAACTCCGGTCAATTTTAACATTGAGCTCATTTTTTGGTAAATTTGGAGTGCTGTCAATACAGAGAACAACGACAAAAATCGGTGTTGCCTACACCGAGTTATTCTATTTTTAAAATTTGCACCCTGTTGACTTCAATGGGGCAAGTTTTAAACCTGCTTTTAGCCTCTTAACATCCTTGATGTGTCATTACAAGTGCACAGCTAATGTGAGTGATTCCTTCAGAGTGATCACGGGTGAATCTGACTGCAGTAGATGTGAAAGATATTAATAAAAATGTTTTTATTTCAGACAGCGCACATACCGGTATTTTCTTCCTGTTTTCGGTCGAAGTCCATAGTAATCGATTGTCGAGTTCACGCGCGTGATCATAGGTATAAACCTATGCGTGTGAACTCGACAAGCGATTACTATGGACTTCGACCGAAAACAGGATGTAAATACAGGTATGTGCGCTGGCTGAAATAACATCATTTTTATTCATATCTTTCACATCTACTGCAGTCAGATTCACCCGTGATCACTCTGAAGGAATCACTCAATGTTAAAATTGACCGGAGTTCTCCTTTAAAACAGTTTTAAAAAATGATACGCTGCTGTTCAAAAGTTTGGCATCGGTAAGACTTTTTAACGTTTTTAAAAGAAGTCTCTATGCTCACCAAGACTGCATTTATTTGATTAATAAAAACAGTAATATTGTAAAGTATTATTCCAATTTAAAATAACAGTTTTCTATTTGAATATATTATAAGATGTAATATATTCCTGTGACGGCAAAGCTGAATTTTCAGCATCATCACATGATCATTCTAATATGCTGATTTGATGCTCAGGAAACATTTATTATTATTATTATCAATATTGAAAATAGTTGTGTACAATTTTTTCTTTGATGAAAAGAAATTTCAAAAGAACAGCATTCATCTGAAATATAAAGCTTTTGTAACATTATACACCGTTCAGAAGTTTGGGATCAGTAATAATTGTTTTTTTTTGTTTTTTTTTTTGTGGAAAGAAATTAATAGTTTTATCCAGCAAGGATGCATTAAATTGATCAAAAGAGACAGTGAATACATTTATAATGTTACAAAATACTTTTTTATTTAACTTTTTTAACTTTCTATTCATCAAAGAACTCTGAAAAACACACACAACTGTACACAACTGTTTTCAACTTATAAGAATAATGTTTCTTGAGCAGCAAATCAGCATATTTGTGACACTGAAGACTGAAGTAATGATGTTGAAAATTCAGCTTTACCATCACAGAAATAAATTACATTTTAAAATATTTTCTAATAAAAAAAGTTATTTTAAATTGTAATAATATTTCACAATATTACAGGTTTTTATTTTTTATTTTAATAAATGCAGCCTTAAACACTTTTAAAAAACATTTTACCCCCCAAAAAATTTCAACAAATTAAATCTCTTCAACTAAACTCCACATAATTATTTACAGGACTGTAATTAAAACACACATGATATTATCAAAGTTACATTTATTATATCTGGTCAAAGAGTGTTTAATACAACGAAAGATGACTTTAGAAACATTATTGAAGTAGAACGGTGTGTGGTATGGCACTTTCCTTTTCACAGAATAGAAATCCAAAATAACTCAGATTTATATTGTGCATAGAATTATTTGATTATCCACTTCATAGCAATGTGTTACAAAATCAAAAGCAATAAATACTGTACAATGATAAATCTGAAGTTAAAAATGACATGCCAACATTTTACATTAAATACAATATTCTTAAAAACTTTTACAATATCATATATTTTTTTTTAAATCAGTAAATTATACAAGTTTAATTCAATATACGATTATATACACATATAGTACATATATTCCATTATCGGTATTTAAATAAAGTGCCTTTCTTTTTGAAGCTCTGAAAGGTGAACTCTTACCATCAAATGTACCTAGAAAATAGTGTATTGTACGTAAACTTCAATAGACAGTATTGCAAATTAGAAAAAGGTACAAAGTTTCCCTTTCCAATCGAAATACCCTCATTCATCAGATTATTCACTGAAAATATTGTGACACAAAGCCAAAGTCAATACTCGGGCAGGTATACGTTCTGATTTACTTGAATTACTTGTCAGAACTATCCCAGGCTCATTGGAAATACGTACCTGTAGCAACATTTCTGCAAAATGATATTGCGTTGCTTCTTGCACATTTCATTACACTTTCAGGAAAGTGAATATGGCAATGTTTTATTATGCTGTATGTTTTATGAATCACAGCACAGCTGTGCAATGCTAAGTCATTATTAATCAATAATCTGCCCCCGTAATCATAATTTGAGTTAAAAGGAATGAAGGTTGTTGGTGCTTTACAGCCTCTAGTGTTCATTTCAGCTGGAAACTACAGTGAATTATATGCATAGCTATGTTTTTTTACTTTTGCTCAAATGTAATTATACCAAATACCACAAATACCATAAAATCCATGTCTGTAATATTTAAAGTAAATATACCATCACAAAGTATTTGAATGCTTCCAACGTTCTTACAGCTGGACTGAATGATGTTTTCATGGCTGCCATTTACTGTTATCTCAATGAAAATATCTTTATGGTTTTGCTCAGGTCTGACAGGGATCATAAGCGATTCTAATGTGCTTGGCTTAGTCCTACACTTGTATATCTTTTTCTGCAGAGTTTAGTTTTAGCTGCAACCTATCTGTATTTTTCAAGCGAATGCAAATACCATGATCATCTTTTTCAGAAGATAATCTTTTTCAGTTTAGAAGTTTAGAGTTATAACTAAACTTTACAGGAATGTAGATCTTGAGATGAACCAAATATGAACCATATGCAAGCTTCTGGATAAGTGCATTGGAGATAATTGATCCAATTCACAACGAAAACGGCAATTACATAATGGTTTTGAATCAAAGTCCCTTGCTTAGAATGACAACAGCATTGAAAACCTGTAGAAGTCTTTACTTTGCAGTCTCTATCCTGGGATTTGAACTATGCACCTTTTAGTAACAGGTTCAACATCACTCTTGAGCGTCTGCAACAGTAATCCATGCAAATACTGTATTCTTATTCATTTTTCTAGTAAAAAAGTATAAAGCAGATTTGATAGAACTATACTGTGCTTAAAATCACAAGTTGGGTGTGTTCACTGCTACATGGAACAGTCATCTGTCAGTGGGAATTTAGGAATCAAATCACCAGCATTCCATGTCAACATCTCACAAAGAGATCATGATAACACTTGTGCTGAAAAGGGTGGCTTAGGTCCTTCAAACTACATCCCTTGTAAGCCTCCAGGCTTTAATTGGGACTCAAGGATGAACAGAGACACTGAAAGAGCCATTGTATTTAAAGAGATGTTCGTTTACAACGAGTGTCACCTTCACCTCACCTTTAGAGGAAGACTTCAATCCATCAACTGAGCTCTGACAGCCCCCTACACTGGTGTCAGGCGGCTGTCTCATATTGCATTCAGTACAAAGCTGAGTTGTGTTGAAAGGCAAAAAAGAAAACAGAATGGGATCCAATTATACTTCAGATTTGAAAAAACAAGCCTCCCATTGCTGAGGGACGTCTTCTCAAAGGCAAGTTCAAAAAATGGTTTCCTAACGTTTCTCAGAATCCCCAATTTCATTCCGCGACAGTTATGTGCTAAAAGATAGGTCAAATGATCCTGCATAAATATCTGTCCAATGACACAAGGTCTGTGCATATTTGGAGTAACAATATACAAGCTCTAAAGAGTTGAATTGGTTTGCGAACGGTGTGGCTTGTATTTGATTTGTTTGGACTGATCTCGCACGGGTTGAAGCGAGGCCAGGAGTGAGTTTCAGGCCTAAAGACAGCAAAATCGGCATTCTGTTGCATTTTTGAATATCTCGAAATTCTAGCAGCTTTACTGGAATTCCTAAAATGGTGGATCAGAGTCTTTGAGGACACTGAAGGAAAACAAACATGCACCCAATGAAAATACAGTGAACTTGTTCCAGAGAATGCCATTGAAGAACTGTCGCTGAACTTTGTTTGGAGCACGTATGTAACGTCAAAGAAGAAAGAACACAGAAAATTGCATCATGGTCTTCCAATCTGGGCTTTGGACCAACATGTTCAACCAGTGTTGTTGCAGTGGAGCTGTACACAACAGTCTGTGACAGTATCTAAGCTTTAGTCTCCAGACGAATCTCTCTCTACAGTTCCATTTAGTATCAGCTAAATAGTTTGACCAATGAGAGGTAGGAGGCTTTTATTGCCTTCAAGACTGGTGGAGCGCCAATACTGTACCATGGAATCAAGTGAACGCTGGTTGATTCGATTTGAAATCCAGTATTCCCTGGATCAGTACTCCCTGGCCTCTTCCAGTTCATTCATGTAGACGTCTTCCTGCGGGTTCTCGGCACACTGTAGGCCGTTATTGGGAGGCCGAACCGAATGAAAGCGGCTCCAGTCTCCTTTACACAGGATCCACGGGAGCACGTCCACTTTGTAATGAAGTTCCGGGGAGAACTCTGTGCTGATGAGGTTGGGTGCTCCGGCCCCTTTGCCTCGAGTGATGAGCTTCATGTGATCGTCGTAGCAGCAGTGCTGTGCAGCCAACGTGGTGCTGTCGAAAGAGAGCATCGAGCGAACGCAGAACCTCGCAGAGGGCTTGTAGATGTCCAGTCTCTCTTTGGGGCCGCTGGCATCTCGCCAGCGATAGGTCTTTTGCAACTTCCTATCGAAAATGTTGACAGCACTGTAGACCACCTCGGATGGGTAGATGCAAGGGCAGTTGGGCAATTCGGTCAGGACCTGGTGTAGGTATTTCTGGAGGAAGTCGTTCTTGCAGTTAAGCCACTTCTCACAGCTGTCAACATCTATGGGGTAATTAGATCAATTTAATAAGGGTGGCAGACATCATTTTCTTTTCCCCAATAGTATAAGTACTTAAAAATCCTTAAAACATAATACATTTCCAGATCTTTTTTTTTTTTTCAAGATAAATCTCACATACATTTTGTAGAAAAAAAACAGTAGAAGGAAACAGTAGAAGTAAATCTGTTATTTTAAATATGTTAAGATACACCCTAACCCTAACCCTAACCCTAACCCTAACCCTAACCCTAACCACACACACACACACACACACACACACACACACACACACACACATATATAATGTATAAATTAATAAATTAAATTACATTTATTTGTATATATTAGTAAACAATTTATTTAATACTAATATACTCAACTTCCTTAAAACTACAAACATTTATTTAAGATATTAAGCCTTATATACCCAACTCTCATATACTATGCCAAACAAATTATGGCCATATTGAGATTCATGGCTTAACACGTAATGGGGGTTGTCTCTGTTTGCTGCCAAAATGTAAGATACTGTACATAAAATTTGTGCTGCAGGCAGTGGTCATGCTGAAACAAAGTTGTTATTAACATTTATGTTCCATTGTGAAGAGATTAAAAAAACACTTTATTCTGTTATGTTTTTAAACGACTTTCATTATTATTACGGTTAAATGAAAAGAGCTATTACGATCAATGTTCAATGCCAAAAAATGAGAGACCAACAAAAGACTCCAAAGCAAATAGTGGGGGTTTTGGAAGAGGACTCTTTACTTTGTGGTCTCAGTAACACTCTCTGTGGAGCATTTGTGAAAAATGTGAACATCAGATCTTTTACAGTCTAACAGGGCTCCCACAGAGTTCCTCCCGATGAAGTCTCAAAGGAGCAGTTTCTACAATGATGCTGATTAAACGGGTTTTGAACTAGACATTAAGTTAAATTAAAGCTAAGACAAATCAATAATCATTGATTAAACTAATAAAAGAGCATACTAGAAGCTTGAAAGGCAGTTTGCTGAAACTTCCATTAAGAGATTCAAGTGCAGTATAATGTTGCCTATATCTTAAAAATAAGTTGTGTAAATAGTAGACCATTTTTTTTTTATAAAAAAAATTAATACTGTAATGGAAATGTGGGCATGTACCATGTAAATACCACATTGAATAAATATGGTAATCATTCTGTACCATGGCACAAAAAGTACTACGCTACTACCAGAATTCTGAATTGTTGAATGCCCACACAAACAAAAATTACCAACCTGTGTCAAAAAGCTCTGTGCTGTTTGCCAGTTCGTGAGGAGTCAGTTCTGTCACAGGAGCTATGTCATCTATAGATGTAAGAGAGATAGAAGATATTTAAAATCAACATGACATTTGAAACAAAACACACAATATGAGCTTAACAATCGTGTTGAAAAAACAACAACTGATTTACACTTAAAACTGGCGGTAACTTGAAAATTCAGATTTGAAGAACTGGTTAAAATTTTTAAGTTTCAAAAGTTGGAATTTGAATCAAAATAACAACACCAGGGGTGATTTATTTATTTATTTATATAACTCATCCATTTTAAATTATCTTAAAGGGTTAGTTCACCCAAAAATGAAAATTCTGTCAGTAATTACTCACCCTCATGTTGTTCCAACCCCGTAAGACCTTCGTTCATCTTCGGAACACAAATTAAGATATTTTTGATGAAATCTGAGTGCTGGATCACTCCTCCTGCAGGCTTATGGACACCTTAACTTGCTGGCTCAGAAAATGTATTAAAGACATCGTTAATACAGTCCAAGTGACTCCAGTGGCTCAATCTTAAGTTTATAAAGCGACAAGAGTACTTTTTGTTACTTTTTTTTGAGTACAAAAACAAACAAAAATAACGACTTTAATACACTTTTCATTTCCTTCTCTCTGGGCCTCGAGTCTTTTCACGTAGTGTTTATGCGTAGCGCGTCTATGTTGCACGTCACCACGTAGGCTCACTATTGGCCGACGCTGGTCATGTGTGTGATACGTGGTGACGTGCACAGACGCGCTATGCTTAAACACTACGTGAAAAGACTTGAGGCCCAGAGAGAAGGAAATGAAAAGTGGAATAAAGTCGTTATTTTTGTTTGTTTTTGCGCACAAAAAGTACTCTCGTCGCTTTATAAACTTAAGATTGAGCCACTGGAGTCACTTGGACTATATTAACGATGTCTTTAATAACTTTTCTGGGCCAGCAAGTTATAGTGTCTTAGAAGCCTATGGAGGAGTGAGACAGCACTCAGATTTAATCCAAAATATCTTAATTTCTGTTCCGAAGATGAACGAAAGTCTTACGGGGTTGGAACAACATGAGGGTGAGTAATTACTGACAGAATTTTCATTTTTGGGTGAACTAACCCTTTAAGCCTTAAAGTTGTGCATAATTAAGGGCTTGGCCACTTGAGTGACAGCTGTCACTACTAGCCGTTTGTCTGCTGTCTGTTAGCCGTCACGTCACCTCAGCTAATCCCGCCTCTTTGTCCATTTTCGGTTATCCAGGAGTGACGCACGGTGACGCGCTGCCAAGATGGCGACGGCCAGCTCTGCCCACTTTGGGCTTCAAAAATGCTCTTCAGAAACCTACGGGTGACGTCACGGACACTACGTCCATTGTTTTATACAGTCTATGGAGCTAAGGTTATCCCCTGCTAGGAGATGTCGAAACTACACTGATTGGCTGCAAAAAAGCATCTTTATCCTTTGACTGCCGGTGTATTCCAACAAAAAATTTCACAAGCAACCTATACATTACAAATATTTCATTATAGCATAGTAGATGTTTTTTCATCAATCAATTTCTTTTTGAAGACTTTTTTTCAGTAAAGCTAACTTTCTCTTATTATCTAGCTGTTGTTTTTCAGCAGCTCAAAATGTTAAAATAAAGTTTTACGGTGTTTATTCAGCACTGTAGAGCCTCACTTAGTGTGTGTAAGCGAACTCATTTTGTGTATGCACATTTGTGGACCGCCCTGTATCAGGGGCTTTTAAAATGAAAGCCCTCATTGAGCTGTCATTCTGAAGCCAAGTAAATGCCTGCTCCTCTCAAAGAGCAGTTTCATAGTGTATACAGTACACACACAGAAGGCCAGACTGCTCCTTTTCTAACACGAGTCTGGTGCCCCTGGTGTTTGTTCGACTTCTGCATGCCTGACAGAGATGAATGAGAGGCATTAGTGGAGATTTCCATCACTATCAGCATAATTAGGAGTCGGATGGAATTAAGATCAAGACGTTTTAGGGAAGAGTATCGATAAACGGTGTGCTAACTGCTAAATACATTGTGCATTGTGGGGTTGAAAAGGCCTAAGTATAAGTGACAGTATTGACAGTCTCACCAGGACAACGCTCTAAGTCACATGTCCGTGACTCTGTGGCAGTGCAGGCGTAGCCACATGAACGAATCCTCTTCTGATTCCCGTGTCCACAGGTGACACTGCATGGTGACCAGTCGCTCCATTCTTCCTCCTCATATTCTGTAGATGAAAAAATAATTGATGACCTTTTCAATAAATTGAGGCTAAGGAATTCCTCACGCAGCATGTGGGAATGTTATGCAATGCAGGTCAGACCACAAATGAGTTGGAGTAACAGTAAAGGATTTTTTTTTTTTTTTTTTACTTGTGGAAGTGAAATAATAATTTAGCTCAGTCCTTGTACTGAGGTTACACCTTTAAGCGTTTGAAATGTCCGACATACACGCATTGACAAAGAAAAAAAAATCCCAAAACAGCCAAGATGGTAAGTGCATCACTCTGTTGTTTGCATAAGGAAGCTAATGATGCGCAACTAAATTAATGTTGCGTATTTCTCTGTAAAATATAATCTCTCTAATGAACAAAATGTGGCCCTCCTGGCAGGCCAGGCACGCTTTTTTTTTTTTTTGGGTAATAAATATGTCAGAGGCAAAGTCAGCCGCTTACAGCTGTGAGAACTGAGCCAATACAAACTCTTACGCAGGAAGGCAAGGCCTAAGAGCTTAGACGCTTTCCAACAATGCTCTCTTTCCACCACCATGCTAAAGAGATTAAAGTTTCAGAGCACTCATGGCGGTAGTGATGGAGAGAGAGAGAAGATTGAAAGAGAAATAAGTGCACTGTTTCCTCGCTAATGCATTTTGGCTGCGTTGTTGCTGGTTACCAGGTGTTGTTGCTAATTGAAGGCCCACATTCTGATGATGAAGATGTCCACTTGTACTGTCACGGTAAAAAAACAAAACACTGATGACAGATGGACTTTATTGCAAATCATTCGAAAAACTCTCAGAGAATTATAATAAATAATAATAATAATAATAATAATAATAATAATAATAATAATAATAAAGCTTCACTGTAAAATACAAAAAACAAAAAAAACATAGTCCATGAATAATTTAATTTAACTGGTATTAATCGGGTGTTTTATCCAAACATCCTAAATTAAATTCAAATGAAGATCATTTGCTTTTTTAGAAAAAACTGAGTAAGATAATAAGATACTTTTTTTTTTCTCGGTTTAAATATAAACTTTATTACATTTTATTCAATTTATGAATAATATAAGAAATATAAACTTTTCAATGGGGTGAGAGCAATTTACACGATTTTTTCTTCTAACAGTTTCAACATAAATATTAAGCAGCACAAAGAAATATTTTTGAGTACCAAATCATATTAGAATGATTTCTGAAGGACCATGTCATGTGACACTGAAGACTGGAGTAATGATGCTGAAAATTCAGCTTTGCCATCACAGGAATAAATTACATTTTAACATATATTAAAATAGAAAACCGTTAATTTAAATTATAATCATATTTCACTATATTAGTGTCAGAGTTATGTTCAGTTTATCCATATTTCTTTGTGTATTTACTTTGCCTTTGTTGCCTGCTAGTTTGACCTAGTTTGATTATTCATTAAGTTCACCTGGTGTTCATCTATCTCATTAGTTCAAGTATAAATACTCTCTGTTTTGTTGCATTCATTGTCCTGTCTCTTCTATGTAACGTGCTTGTGTTTTCCCTTGAGCTTCTCCTGTGTTCTCCTATGGATTATGATATTAAAGACTAATGATATTAGGTTTCCTTTTGAGCCATTCATCTCCGTGTACTATTTACTACAGCCACTCATGACAATTAGTGCTTTTACTGTATTTTTGCTCAAATAAATGCAGCCTTGGTGAGCATACGAGACTTCTGTCAAATAATTTTTTTTAAAATCTTACCATTCCGAACTTTTAAAAGGTAAAGTGTAAAAAAAAGAAGTAGATTGCCTCATTTGCCTAACACTGTGTCCAAGCCAGGCATAATAAAACAACAATTGTTAAAAGCAAACTTTTCTATGTAAATTTGAGTTTCTGTTCTAATAAGCTGTGACTGCAAAAAGAGTACCAGGACATTTTAATTTCTATTTAAGCAGAGTTGACATCCGTACCGTAGCCCCATCCGGTGTAAAATCCGATTGGTCTGAAACCTAGCAGCCTATCATATATGTTTTGTTATTGTGTTGTTTCACACAATGACACTGGTTTGCAATGACAAAGTGACCAGACATCATTAATTTCAACGCATTTTCATCCTAGGGTATCATATACTGACGCTTTTGACATTACGTCTACATCGAACGCACATGGCACCCTTTAGCGTCAATATGACACGCACAGAGCTTTGTTCGGTTATGGGTAGGTTTAGGTCTGGGGTAGGGTTAGGGTTAGACCGCTAGGAGGCGCCTTCTGGCCCATTTCTATCTGCGTCTCATATTGACGCTAAAGGGTGCCATGTGCGTTCGATGTAGACGAAATGTCAAAAGCGTCAATATATGACGCCTTGGGATGAGAACGGGCTGTTCATTTCCAATGACAGCTGGCCAATTCTAGCAACACAAGAGTTTGAGACCACACACACTGAATAGACATACATTTGCTATCAGAGAACTTTGTTTCAAATAAAATACCAAAGGCACTGTAATAAGTTACTATAGTAAAACTGTGGTAAATAATTTTCATAAGGGCAGTGGAGAGGAAAAAACGACCTACAGCTATAACATTCGACCGAGCTGTTGCCGAACATGGCCTGCCTGTAATTCTGTGGCTCACCATGATTGCAGAAAAGCGCTTCATTACTGTACGCCTCTAGCGTAGACCACATCATTAATAATGAGGCTCATTTGCCCTTCTCGGTTTCCCATTCAAGCTTGTTTGTACACAACACACTCCCACTCCAAGTACACTCATTAGGTCTATTTTAGATCCACTGGGACAACAGAGAGATGCCGTTTCGGTTTCGTACCCACATCCTCAGAGGCTCTACTGCTGACATGACCGCAGCAAGCATGCCGCAATTGCTTCTTTTTTGGCTGGGTGTTGGATTTGACCACACACCACCAATGCACTTTCCCTCTAATGATGCTGACAGAACATGGTGCAACACAACCTTAGTGGAGGATCACCCTGAAAGTCAATGACAGATGGAGTTGAAAAATGCCCTAGTGAAATAAAGATGGTAAAAGGATATATGTAGATTGTGGAGGAGTCGGACACTGCAGCAAGTTATAGTTTAATAATCCAAATAAGATCCTATCCCCCAGTTTCACAGACAAGGCTTAAGCTAGTCCCAGACTAAAATAAAATATGTCAGTGCCATTGTTTGGTCTTTTTGCACACCTGTAATGTTTTTTTTAGTTTTTTTTTTTATAAAAGGCACATGCTTATAAAATATACTTAAATGTCCTAATTGAACTAAGGCCTAATCCTGGCTAGTGTTAATATCTTTAATATACACTTAAAAACAACACAGGTTTTGGTGCCAAAGATTAAAGAGACACTAATAAAACACCTTGTTGCTTAACTTCATCACTACTACTACTAATAATAATTGTAAACAACACACAACCATACAGAAGTTTGGGTTGGGTGAAAAATGTTGTAATGTTTCTGGAAGTATCTTATGCTTACCAAGGCTGCATTTATTTGATCAAAAACACAGCAAAGCAGTAATTCTCACTATTAACTAGTTGCTTATTAGCATTCATATTACTAGGATATTGGCTGTTTATTTGTACTTATAAAGCACATTTTAATGCCTTATTCTGCATGACCAAATTCTACATCCCTTAATCCTACCCTATACCTAAACTAAACATCTACCATACTAACTATTAATAAGCAGTAATTAGAAGTTTATTGAGGCAAAAGTCGTAGTTTATGGTTAGTTAATAGTGAGAAATGGACCCTAATCTAAAGTGTGACCTTCTATTTTTAATGTATTTCAAATGTAATTTATTCCTGTTATGGTAAAGCATAATTTTCAGCATCATTACTCCAGTCTTCAGTGTCACATGATCCTAGATAAACCATTCCAATATGCTGATTTGCTGCTCAAATTTTATTATTATCAATTTTGAAAACTGTTGTGCTACTTAATGTAAAGTAATATATTAGTGGAAACCATGGTACTTTATCAGGATTCTCAATGAAAAGATGGTTCAAAAGAACAGTATTTACTTGAAATAGAAATCTTTCGTAACATTTTAAATGTCTTTACAATAAAATCTCACAGCCCCAAAACTTGTGAATGTTAGTATATCTCGTGAGTTTGCAGTTAAGCACTACCTGTTTGGAAATATTTTTTTCAATCATTAATGCTGCCACCTAAAGGCACTAAAAATGTGCAAAAAAAGCTTCGAGTACAATATTATACTTCCCAGCAGTTGATATTGTTTGCCAATTTTTAAAACGTCTCACACATAAAAGCACAGTGACTGAAGGCTTTAACAATATACTCAGGCAATGAATATAACTTTGGAGTGAAAAAAAGGAAACTTTCATTCCAAGGCCTGAGAACTGCCACAAATTCTTGGGAGAACTTAAAGGGCTAGACCGTGTGAATCGCAGTGACCCGCCAGTCGTGGGATGAAAACACAGCAGACGTTTTCTTTGTCAGCCCAAGCATGCTGGCCCTTCTTACAATCTGTTGTCTAATTGAACACAAATATTGGTTGTTTAGCCAGTGAAGAGGCCCTATGCGTCGGGACCCAGGTTTCAAACAGCTACATTTTCCAAGCACTGGTGTCAACTTCAAAGACGACACACAAAGCTGATGCTCAAGCCCACTGTCACTAACGTGAACCAGACGTAGCGTTTAGTTTCCTCCTGCAATCCCTTATTCAATACGTTCATTGTATAATCTTTTCTTCACCGCGAAAAGGTTCAGAGCACTTGATGATAGGTTGTGTTCAGCTTTTTAAGGATAAAAATTAAAATGGTATTTCAGCACTACGGTTTGCCCCGTATGTAAACATTTTGAGGTAATGATCTGCCTAACCGACAAAGAAGCAGTTTAGTGGCCAGATAACATGCGTACCACAACTAATATTGTGATAATGTATTAGGACACAAAGCACTGGGTCGCCTTTCACTGTTTACCGCTGATAGGCATCGAGAGAAAGTCTCTAGAAGTGGCGACAGGAATGACATGTTTATGTAGCAGTTCTTGAGCACAACCCTCAAAGCATAAATCATAATGTCAAGACTTAAAGAGGAGGCTGGGGCCCGCATTACTGAGGAAATCAGCTAGGCATACGTTCCAAGAAGCCCCAGCATAAGCGCTGATACTTCCGATAACAAGGCTGAGGAAAAACAAAAACTAAAAAACTCATGGTTTCTGATTACACAGTTGGAAAAACATGAAAAGAGATTTATTAGGGTCAATTATTACGATTTTTCACCATTTTTGCACAGCAACGGGGATGTGCGTCCAAACTCTCTCTGGCAACAACCTCCTGTGCTTACCGTAATTGTCCATGGAGTCCCAGCCCTTCCATCGTCTGTTCCAGTCTGTACCCACACCACTCAAAAGGGAATCTTCTCCCTCGTAGCTGAGGTCCCCCTCGTTTTCCTCCAGACTGCCTTGCCCGGGACCTTCTTGACTGGAGTCATGGTATTCCCAGAACAGTGGCCAGAAGAGCTTTTTATGGCCCAGCCACTCTTCTGAGCTCAAAGACCAGTCATTCCTGCTCTCCTTGGCCAGATCCATCTCAATCTCCATCTGTGGGTTGTCCACAACCTCAATGGTAACCTATTGGAGAGATAAAAGTTATATGTTGATATGCAAAAAATGGATATGAGAAAGTCGTTGCTCTACAAAACCCAGCTTAAGGGGGTCAAGCTCATTTTTGGAACCAGGTCCAGCTCGACCAGGTCCAGTGTCAGATCAACAAATAACCTTCCATAAGCTCTAAGTCTTCCTTTATATCTTTTCCTCCAGGTGAACTATTGTCATAGTGGAGAAACATTTCAGTTAGCAAGTTAGTTCAATTCAATATACAATACACACTGCCTGTCCAAAAAAAATTGGAAAATGCTTAAGATTGGATCATTATTGCAGTGATTATGTTTCTAGCATGTTATATGTTTGGCAACAGTTCTTCTAACCATAATTGATGGAGTGTGTAGCTTTTAATTTCTTAAACAAGCATGTAGTAAGACACATCATGGCCATATTCCAGGATGACAATGTCAAGATTCATCAGGCTCAAATTGTGGAAGAATGAGGAAGGGAGCATGAAGAATCATTTTTACATATGAATTGGCACCTCTTAGTCCAGACCTTAAATTCAATGAAAGTCTTTGGGATGTGCTGGAGTAGACTTTACAGAGGGCTTGACTCTTGCATTGTCAGTACAAGATCCTGACCAATTATTGATGTACCTCTTGATGGAAATAAATGTTGTAATGTTATTTTCATCCTTTTTTGGTCAGGATCTTGTATTGACAATGCAAGAGTCAAGCACTCTGTAACGTCTACTCTATCACATCCCAAAGGCTTTATATAGGCTATATATATAATATAATATATATTAATTTTGTTCCAGTATCCTTTAATTAATAATTGTATACCTGAATGATAGGATATTTGGTTTAATGGCACAGACATCTGACGGTAACTCTATCGCTCCCTTGAGTACTGTTAAGTATGTTCAAAATATTTCCTGTTTGTTTATTTTGAAGGATGTTTTGAGGTGACATATTTGTTCTCTGCATGCTTGGGCTCGTAGTGCCCGAGCCAGGCAGACCAGGAAAACGATAGCAAGTGTTCCAGCAGGCCGAGACAAAGGACTGGTTGTTTATTTCCCCTACAGCGTAACAATCTGATGGCTGCAGCAGCTGTTTATAAAGGCATGGAGCAGTTTAGAGCGGGTGATTACGCTACTGTAACTGCCCTGTTTACAACAGTCGGCCTCCACCTCCTCCTTGAACTAATCATGACTGTATTTTACTCTCATACTTCCAAAAAACACAACACATCGCTTTTAAGGACAAAAAAGATCCAAGGTTTAGATCATTGGAAGTCCATTAAACTGGAAATTTAAGTTCAATGGCAACAAAGATGACATGTTTTACTCTAAAACTGCAAGAAAGTTAAAGCCCTAAACCTAAACAAGTTGTGTTCCAAAATTGAGGTTGATATCTCAAAAAAGTTAGCTTTCAGTGAGATTTTGACTGGCCGCAGTATCAAAAGTTTTCACTAGATGAAATTCATCGCCCATTCATTTCCAATGCGGTCATTTTTGACCCGCGAGAAACACAAGTGTGACTATTTTTTCAGGAACATTTAATCTTTTCGAATCATGCTCATGACTTTTTTTGTGTTCACATAACAAGTGCCAAAACCTTTACCAAGTTCAGTATCATTCCGATGAAGTAAAAAACAAACAAAAAAAACCTAAAAGTATTAATAATTTTTTTCGGTCAAAAGTGACCGAAGAGCAAAAGGAATCTCCACTGCATTACTTTATTAAGTTCTTATCAAATTTGTTACCGCTATGAATGGGGGAGTCAAATTAGTTTTAAAAAAGATGATAACATGAGAGATAATTTCTCACAACGTAAGAAAGTGTTCAGTACTTTGGAGACCATTGCATACTGATGTATTAAAAGCAAAATGTTCACATATATTTACATTGGCTGCCGCCATATTAAAGACACATAAAAACAAAATAGCTTTTTCTAAAAAAGTAGAGAAGATGGACCCGTCCCACTTGGAAGACTCTGGAATTTTCCCTATTATAAAAGTCAATTTGCTTACCAGGGATCTCCTGTGTGTTTTTTCCCTGAAGTCTAACTTCGTTTCCTCTCAAGTCCACTTACACACATAAACTTCATAACAGTCCTAAAAATATAAAAATCCCTTCTTTACCGGTGTTGTAAAAGCATTTAAAGATTGGGATCTGCTCTTGGAGGGAGCATTAAAAGTGGCTGTTAAAATAATACTATGGCCTTTCACCTTTTGGATTTTCTTTTTGGTACACTGTGCAGAAGTTTGAGCGGAATAGCTGAAATGAGCTACACCGGTATAAAGGTCTCGCTTGGGGTAATTTAAGAGGCCTCTCCGGTTTAGGAGCAGCTGTGACATGACCAGCAACAGCGCAGAAACCTGAAGTCCCTACTGCAATCACAGCAGCAATAACAGTGAAACAATGAGTGCATAGGTTAATTACATACACCACAAACTGTTGCCAAGTAAAATCAATCCATTACCCAACTCATTATACAATGATTTAGTTCACTCTAAGGAATGAAATGACAAGGTTTTGGGAACGGCGAGATGTTAAACATATCTGGAATAACAAACTACCGCCATAATATTAACAACTGTCTTTAAAAGAACTAATGCCAAAATTATAGACGTACAACAAAAGAAACCAAGACCCCCAGGACACGAAATGACTGATTCAGTTCATTTCCCTCATTTTCTTGTGGTCCAACAGTCTGTAAACACTGTATTTTTTCTTTAAAAGCATGTATACACAGGAAGAAACTTGACTCTGAGGCAATCAAAATGACAATAAGGTGTGATTGGGCCTGTTCTTACTTGAATGTTGGGGTTTTGGGAGCCCAGGTCTGCGTTGGCAAGGTCGGGAAAGTTCTTCAAGTCTAAAATGAAGGGTTCATCTTCCTGTGGAGCAGGTTTGGGAAGGACTCCCTCTGAGCGAATCTGCGACCATCTCCTCTTATGACGTTGTGGCGAAGGCGGCGCACTCCTAAGTTGGTTCCGCCGCTGTATGTCCTGTAGCGATTGTCTGACATCTTTGGAGCCCCCGTGACCTCTGACCTGGGAAGAGCACACATAGTATCCTATTAAAATAACATCTGGTGATCGGACAAGCTTTATTTAGATAAAGGCACATAATTTCTTTACGTATAAAGCCCCCAGAAAGGCCCAAAGATAAATGCTTCTTAGAAATTTCGTCATGCACGTAAAGATGGTTAGAGGATCTGTTTTAGTTCAACACCATATCAAATCTATACAGCTGTGACCTTATAGCCCATATGAAAAAGATGTCTGAGCTTCAAATAAACCCATCTGGAGTGAAATGTCTAACACATGACAGCATATCAGGTGGATTTTGGAACAAGAATAGTAGAAATCATGGAAATAATTTAAGACCCTTCTTCTGCTTTAATGATCCAGGAAAAGCCTGTTTCCCAGACCTTTGGAAGACTCCTTCAGTCTCTTTTAGGGTTTTCGTATACAAGAGCACTCTTCGAGTTCTTTGATTTCCATGCTGCATATCTGTCAATCGATGCTCCATTGGGTTACCATTAGTAACATTACAAAACAGACAGCAGAGAAACATCAACAAGGAAGAGGAATTGCACGCTTGCTCATTCTTTCTCACAAGTCTGAGACAGTCATGGCTCACTCTCTTGACAGCTGTTTGACATTACGGGTAATGCTGCGCTCAGTGGATGGAGAGGGACTGTGAATTCCTGGACGAAGACTCAGGAGTCGGGACAGTGCATGCAGGTAAATGATTACACATTAAGGGATATGTATCTCTTTCATCTGGTTTACTTTAATATGGAGACATAAAGTCTGTGGCGGTACAAAAAAAGTCTTCCCAGTTGTCCTCAAACCATGAGAGTCCTCCAATGCACTTTGCTGCTTGTTACTAATCATATCAACCTAAAGTCTCAAGCCTCAAGAATGAGGCAGGTGATTTTCAAATATATGAAATTTTCTATAATATGCTATTTTCAAATAGCCATAAAGTGCTGAAACTCTTATTTTATTTATAATGTATTTAAATATCACATTAATATAATTATCTAAATATATGATTTATCACTGTCTCTTCAAGCTGCATCAGTTCCTGTAATGTCCTAATTATTATTTATAAAGTAAATCTGAAATCATAAATCAACTAATTATTATTCATAAATTAAGCATGAAATCAAAATTGACCTCTACTTAATTCATTAATAAATGTAAAAATGATCAAATAATAACTAAGTATGTGTGTTATATTTATAGACATAGAAATTAAGCAACATAGAAATCACAGATCATTATATATATAAATAATGAATTATCTGTGATTTCTATGTTGCCTAATTGATTACATTTTTATGTTGAAGAACATGGTTTGGACCAGTGAACAGAATTGATTGAACGGAATTTAGAACTCTTGGTCATGGATCATTAAAAGTAAGATACAAAATTATTGCTAATATTATTTTTTTCCCCACCCACACATCCTGCAACTGAGTTGTGCAGGATAAGATCAGGGACATTTAAGTGTTATAAGTAAATGGGGTCAATGTTCATGTTGTCTTTAACTGCATGCATTCTCCAACATGCAATAAGCACCAGATGAAACTCAGTTTAGACTTTACATTTTGGGTCATGCTGCGCTTCAAAGACTTTTTGTGGAGGCCCTGTCAATGAGCAACCACAGACTTCAAAAAGAACAGCAACATACACAAGCATAACTCAGAAAGCAAGAGACACATATGTCCTCATCATGACCACATCATACTGCAAGCCTTCTCTTTCAAATCTCCATCTCAAATCCTCACAGATTCAGAAGATCACCTTAGTGTGCTATCCCTGCTCTTCCTCATTTACAGACTTGGTTTGATGGCCCCAATGTTCCCTTCTGATGCTTCAGAGGAGAGAGGTGGGGAGTTGGGGTCTGTCTGATCAAAGCCTCTCTCTACTGATCATGCGTGGCCTGCCTTGTCTCACTTCACTGCCTGTGTCTCTCCCACACGCAAAACAGATGTCCTCTGCCCCAGACGATAAACTCCACCCTGGCGCTCTACTGAAGTTCATCATCACAGGAGGTGGGGAGGAAAGGAAGCTCTTTTAATTGTTTTTACACAATTATTGACATACAAGCGACAAACGTTTCAATCTAAATTCAGTATTTTATGATTTTATTGAGATTTGTTCTGCACAGATTACATTAGATAAATTGGATTACTGACCGTCAAGGCTTGATAAAGTGGTCAAAATGCTTTAATAATAAAATAAAATGTTTGACAATACTCTAAAATCTAGTCGAGAAAGCTTTGTATGCATCTATTTAAGGTTGTCATCGTCTTGTGCGCGTGAGTGGTAACTCTTCCTGTTTGAATGTTCGTGATGTCGGATGCAAACAAATGGCTCCTACTACGAAATGTTCTTTTCGAATGAGTTTCTTTTCGAAATTCACTTCACGAACTAGCTTCCTCCCAGTTCACGAACCATTGCATGATTCTATGCCATTTTGTAGTATAAATAGTGTGAATAGTGTGTTGAAAATTCAAAAAGGCAACATGCTCTTTAAATACCCAGATGATGCATTTTTACAAGCAAAAAGATGAAGTGTGGAATGTTGGAAATTGAACTCACTCAACTGTTCAGTTTTAGACTCCAATGTTGGAAGACAATACCTTCTAAAATCCATGTACTAAACGGTTGAGGATAGTGCATAGTGTATTCAGTAGGGGTGTGGCGGTACATGTATTTGTCCTGAAACGTCACGGTACGGACGTCACATTTCGGTGCATAAAGTCAGACTACGAATACAGTCAGTCACAGGCGATCCACACTCCAATCCAGAAGGGGGCGCGTGCAGCAATGTAATGCTGTTTGCTAACTGCCACAACAGGAAAAAGAGCAGAAAAAGACGTTCTATGCACCAACCCAAAACAAGGGATGCGTCCCAATTTGCATTCTTATGCTCTTTTCTATTACATTTTTAAGTATAAAAAGAGCGAGTAGTGTATTCACACTGAAAATTCCAAAAAGAAAAAGTGCCATTTAAAATTGTTTTGCATGTGACAGGCTGATATTAATAATGATATATCTACTGATATATGTAACTGCAGGGGCGTCTGACATGTGACCCAAAACCCAAATCTTTTTGGTTGGCACGTTTGCATCAATGAATGACAAAAAAACAGTTAGTATGTTCATCTGCATGAATATTCCATAGCCAGGAATGTATTGTTTCTATTTAAATCTCGTTTGTGCAGAATATTCATGTCTGACGTAAAGGGCATTTAAAAGGCAGCAATACGGCTCACTAGGATTTTAGCAGAGTAAATGTGTCAGCTAAATGAACCTGTTGGAGTGCACAGTTGGAGTGCAGTTGGGAACTACTGTCCATTTTTTACAGTTGAGTTAAAAACCAATGGGATGTTACCATCCACAAAGTTTTCTCTGCCTGCCTGTAGTGAGTCCAATGAAGGATCTCAAGTGTTTCCTCACTTTGTGAGCCTTCCAGAGATCTTTCATACCTTTCCCTTCAATCATTCTATAATCAAACCTCTGAGAAAAAGTCACGCCAAGATAAGCTCCTCACTCAGCGCCGCCATTTGTATTAGTCTCTTTCTTCACATGGGTGAAACTGCTTACCCACCAGCTGAGACGAAAGGGATGGCTAAGATTTCACATGAGTGCTACAGGTTAATACGAGAAAAGGAACTTTAAAGAATACTTTCCTCAGCTCACAACAACTGACTTGAACAGAAGTCCCTGAAGGCAGAATTCCTGATTCTTCACAAAGTGGGCCAACAGAAACAGAGGAGGCAAGACAGCAAGGCCAGCAGAGTGACATGGTAAGGATGGAATCCTGCCCAGATCCTGGCAGGACCATCCTTGTCCTCATGCCTTTATGTTGTTCTTTCTCTATATTTTTTTCTTCCAGCATACCGCCATGTTACAATCTGATTCTCTTGGCATGCCTCGACAGCATCAGTGTACCATGTGTTATCTCCTCTCACAAACAGTTATTGTGTTTTATGGGACGTGCCATCTGGACGGGCGCTGAGACCTAAAAGAATAAACGAATACGCCCCTGCCAAAATAAATACCACACACACATGGTCTCGGGCTGCTTTGAGCTGAATATGCTGGAGCCGAGGTGCCACTACAACAAGGGCAGGGCATCAGGGCACCGAAGCTGGAGAGGCAACAGATTCCCAAAGCACATGAAACATTTAGAGTCTGATTTCCCCAACACCCTCACAAAGCATTACCTCTGACCGCCTAGAAAGAGAGCAAATGGGACGCATTAGTGACGGAAAACTGAGCGGCTTGTTCATAATTCAATAAAATGGATGGATTTGATTATTCTCTTCCAAAAAAAGAGAAGTAAAAGCACGTTTTTCTTTGAGTAAAGGATTAATCACATTGTCAGAAGTCCTTATTCCTAGCCGACATGTCATGCAGTTAAAACTATGGAAGCTCATTTCTGCCTCAGTGTGAAAAAATAAAAAGGTAACTGTGGCACTAATTCATTTCTCATTAATTCTTGATTTCGTAAGTTGCCAATTCATATCTCAAAATTGCAACTTTACATCTCATATTGCATCTTTTATTTTATCATAATTGCGACTTTATAGGTCACAATTGTAAGTTAATTACTTGTAATCGCAACTTTCTCGCAGTTTAGACTGCATGTCTTACAATTTCAACTTTGTGCTTTATACGATTGTGGTTTTATTTCTTGTTTCTTTATTTCTCACATTTACCTGGATCGTTTTTTACAATGGTGGAAATAGGATTCCATACAAACCCCCTTTGTGTGCAGCAAGTGAAACTCAAGGATATAATGCCCTGATGGATATATCCCACACAGATCCATGTCTGGCTTCTCTCAGATGCCTTGTGTCAAAAACTGTTCATTAATGTCATCTGTCCTGCAGAAATCACATTCCATGTGGAGAATTCCTGTTGACACTCAATTACCAGCTGGTACCAAATGTACCAGCGGTACTGTACACATTGATATCAACTCTATTAATGTTATAAATAAAATAAAAATAAGTGAATTGGATACATATCTGCTCTTTTACGAGCTTCAGATGTTTATAATCAGATCTCGGTGCTGCACAACATGTTTTGTAGGGCCAAGATCGAAAAAATAGTTGTACTCAGCAACATGCAGGCACGTTATTAAATCTATTCCTACATTCAAGCTGATGTGTGTGTTCTGGTGGTTTTTGTGAAATATTATCTGGTGTTTCTTCATTAAATTCTGAATATAGCTTTCACAGCATCTAAACCAGGGCATTCGCAATATACTTTCAAACAGATTATGGTTTACAGTTTCAGCTTAACCTCAATTAGAGCACTGGACATTTGAGAGGTTTCTGCGCCCGAGTCATCCAGCACAATGCTAAGAAACGGCAACATGAACTTCAGAGCGGGGCTCAAGAATTTGGCGCCATTTGTGGAATTGGTGTCTGCTTGGGTCGAGGAGAGGAACAGCCCTGTGATTATTGGGCTTATCAATTATAGCACCAAGGCCGCTGAACTCCTACCCGGCCCTTTGGAATTTTATAAGACGTTGGCGTATTGGATTCCAGCTGGCTGTTTTGATTAGTAAGTGTCCATTTTTGTGTAAAGCAAAGACTTCCTGTTGCGCAGGGGAAACAATGGCCCTCCCATGTCTGCCTGAACCCCGGTGGCTACTTTAATAAAAACATCTTTCCCAGTTGGCTTAAAAGGTGGGGGAGACGTGATGTTTTCAGACAGTGCACAAAGACAGTCTTGTATCACCCGAGTATCACCGCATACTGTTCTGCTTTCTGAAGACAGATCTTCGCACCCTTCGCAAGATGTGTTCTTAACCCCCCGCTCGGGTTGTGCGTAGTGAGTCGAGTATCTGCTATATTGATCGATTCACATGCACATGCAAGAGGGGCCTTAGTTTTACATCTAGGATAGTGGACTTATGTTCAAAATTCTTTTCAGAGGGGAAATGACTATTAAAAGGCAGCCTGGGGTGGGTTTGCATTTCCTCTCTGCGTTAACACTCCATAAAGCTGATCCATGAAAAAAAGTCACAGCATAACCCAGGAATCAGTGTGACCTCACTTTGTTGCTGAAGGAGAAATTAATGAATTAAATACCCAAAACAACCTATGAACTGTGGTTTATCATTTAACAGATGGGGGAAATTAACCACCCAGCCATTCCAGGCATTAAGCACACATTAACTATGGAAACTGTATTTTCAGTGTGGTTTGACCTCAAATAAACTCTATTCTGGTTCTTTCTGGATATATGATATGATATGATGTGATATGATATGATGTAATAAAAAGATTCATACCTGTTTGACACCTGATGCTTTAAATGCATTGAGTTTTGAAGCATAGTGGAAGAGACAGAGGCTAGTTGTCACAGCAAATATCAAATCACTTTTCTGGCCTATATTGCAATTCATAAATGTATCCTTTTAAAAAGACAACATGTGACAACGTTTCATGACCAGACATTTATGACAGCCACCCTTGTCTTGACAACACAGTTCATACTTTCAGTTAAGAAACACATCCATGTTTAATTGGATGGTATAGTTACTGGAATATACAACTAGGTCTTCCTTATTGGTTGAAAGACCTAATCAGGTGACAAAAGATTTCACAGACAGTTATTGTGATTTGATTTGATTTTCAGAACATCTCTGACCAAGATGTCCATATAATCTGGAACATTAAGGCCTGGTTCCACAAACAGGGTTTAGATTAAGCCAGGATTATGCCTTAGTTCAATTAGGACATTTAAGTAGCTTTTATAAACTTGCTTAAAAACAGTACTGGTGTGCATCTTGAGACAGTGACAAAACAGTGGCACTGACATATTTAAAGATATGTCAGTGCAAGTTGCTTTCAGTTAAACCAGCTCAAACACGGTAATAATTATTCCATGTGACTGCAGATCTAGTTTTAGATCTAAAACCATCATATGTTGAAAAAGATTCGAATGTCATTCAAGTTAATTTGATCTTCTGTAACTTCAGTATAGCTTCTTTTAAAATGTACAATAAGTGCTAATGGGATCAAAAACCATCCAAACAAATTTGATCCTGGATCTAAACTGAAAATAAAAGACAATATATATTAATAAATAATATATATTATCATTATTATTTAGGATTTTCTGACAAATTAATTTGTAAGTTGTGATATGAGATAAAGCAATTCATTTATACATGGATCTGCTATTACTGTAAAATGAAATGTTAAAAAAAAATCTTAAAAACTTGACTAATAACAACAACAACAACAACAACAAAAATAATAATTGTAAGTGTCAGTCATTGAAACCATACCTCTAAAGATGTACCACTCTTGCTCTTGATGTGATTTGCTGTGCGTCTTTTTGCAGGGAACCCCTTCGCCAACAGAAGACAAAGTGTAAAAAAAACTGCCCACCGTAGAGCCTGGCTTCGAATCAGCATGACTTCGTAAAAATAATAAGAAAGAGTTTTTACAATGTTTTGCGACTATGCACCACTTTTGATATGTTACTATGAACTGCACTCAATCCTCTTCAGTTCCAAGGTGCATTTGTGTCTATTTCCATCCCTCATATAAAACCAATCCATTTAAAACGTCAGAAGGACATTAAACATGCTCAGCAGATTCTCAATGAGCAACAGAACAGTCTTCAAGAGTCATGTCCGCGTGTCCCTCAGATCCTCTGACTCTGAGAGGTTCTTGGTTTCCAAACGCATTTCAGCAGTTCCCAAACTTCAACATTCCTCTCGGAGTTCTTCGGATTATCTTCCATGTGTAGTGAGTTCGCCTCTATCCTGTGTATATGTATGAAGAACAGTCTTCTTTAAGTGTGATTCTGCGATGGATAGCTCCTCAATCACGCGTCTCGCGGAGCGCATTGAACAACTGAAGCTCCAAGGCGCAAAGAACATCAATCCTCGCTACCCGTGAATGCAGGTCTATGATGCTCTATATGGTGCACACAGAAGTCTACACCTCATGCAGGTACTGTGGTAAAGGACCGTCAGTAATTCACTGGCTGGATGAGACTTTCATCTATACCTCCGCTTGTGTGACGTCTCTGGAGGAGGGGTTCATATAACCCCACTGACTGACTGAATGAATGAATGACTGAAGCTGCGTGGGGTATAAAATCCTCATGAGACCCAGAGAAGAAAATGTTTTGGTGTAGCCTATCTAAGACATCATGTTTGGTTCATATTATAAATATAATTCAAAAGTTTAAGATTTAAAAAAAAAACTTTTGAACATTCTTTTGACTATAAGTAACTTCCAAATTGCAACTGCATGTCAACTAACTCACATTAGAGTATTGGTAGATGGTCTGCTTAATATCTGCTAATCCTTTATTGTGATGGTCCTCCACCATACATTCTACTAAGTAAACTACGTCAACTTATTCTAACCCTACCAGTCTACTAATACTCTACTAACACTCTAATGAGAGTTAAGTATGTAGGTGCAGCATACTTAAAGTCAAATGAATGCAAAGGGACCAAAATGTGTTAAAGGGACTCAAAATCAAATCAAATCAAATCACTGTAAAAAAAGAATTTGCTGCCTTAAATTAAGTACAGTTAACTTGGCTGTTTAAGCCTTTTCAACTAAAATTACATTAAACTGACTTTAAAAATTGAATTGAATCTTCAAAGAGTTGAAAATCGCTTAACTTATTTTGACGAGCTAAAGCAATTGTTGTCATTACTTATTGATCATAAGATTGTTTTTTACAGTTAGGGTGCATTAAATTGATCACAATTGAGAGTAAACAGTTTTATTTCAGCAAGAGTGCATGAAACTGATCAAAAACGACAGTGGATAACGTTCCAAAAGATTTCGGTTTTAAATAAATGCTAAATTCTACTCATGAAAAATATATCAGTTACCACACAAATATTATGCAGGACAACTGCAAGAAATGTTTCTTGAGCACCAAATCTGTAGCCTACATTAGAATAATTTCTGAAGGATCATGTGACATTGAAGACCGGAGTAATGATGCTGAAAATACATTACATTACATTTTAAAATATATTAAAATAGTTTTGATTCAAGATGGATGGCGTGCTCAATTCCTTTTGAGTTTGATTTGGGTGCTCTTCGGTCCAAGGTCAAACATCTAAGAGGCAGTGTGGAGAAAAAGTTCTCTGATAGTCGAAGGCACTCCTTAATTAAAATGCCTTTATTGCAAAAATGACATGTCCTAACTGGACAACTTTAAAATGCCCGTGCGTAGCGGCATGGGGCCTTCTTCAGGGCATGGAGAAGAAGGCCCCATGCCGCTACGTGTGGGCATTTTAAAGTTGTCCAGTTAGGACATGTCAGAGAATTTTTTTCTCCACACTGCCTCTTAGATATTAAAATAGTTATTCTAAAATATCGTAATATTTCACAATTTTGCTGTTTTTGTGATCAAATCAATGTATTCTTGCTGAGCATAAGAGACTTTCAAAAATGTTTGTACAAACCACAAACTTTTGGACGGTAGCATGTATATATATATTTTCTATAATAATATATATATATAAATTAAATATAATTATAAAGTATACATTTATTAAAAGTTTTATTTCATTTTTTTAATATAATTTTTGCAAATATAATATAAATTATAAAACTCCCGTCTCAATATTATGTAACTTTTTTGTGAGTTGTGTAAATCAAAGTAAAGCAGAGTTGTGTAAAACCATCAATTCCAATAATCTTACAGTATGTTTTCTCTAATGTGGTCTTGTGGTCATTTATATGAAGACCTCAGAGGTAATAATTCAAAATTATCACACTTGTAATCTAGCAGCCACTGGATTACCGATATAATTTAATTCTGAAGCGAGTCAGGAAATGTCAAAAATTGCAAAGTGAGAAAAAGAAACAAAAGACCTTAACAATACATTTAGTCATTGTAATTTAATTTCCTTAGTAAAACAACTCCTGAACTGATGAAGCCCACAGTGTACTTTGATTCAAAAGTAGGTCTTAAAAACAGTATGTACAACAGGCAGCAAAATCCAAATTGTAGCCTATTAGAACACATACATTGAATTACTTTCTTAAATGCCAGTGTTTATAATATCAAGAAAAAAACGATTGTTCCCATCCTTTGCTTTTTTAAACATCTCTCAATGTAAAAAAAGAAAAAGAAAAAAAGTTTATGATAAAAAGAAATATCCCTGGATTTTGATGTCATTAAAGGCTTGTGCTAAACATGGGAGAACATCCGAACTCACAAGACCAAAGCAACAGAAGCCACAAAACAGAACATAGAGTGTACAGTTCAGCACCTTTAAAGCTTCATAAACCAGCCGATTCGGTGATTACATCCCACATGCTTTGCTGGGAACAACAAAATGATCTAAAAATACTCATCAGTAGTATGTGCACTGAGAGCATGCACATCAAGCATGTGCAAATGAGAGGCATCTGGAGCTGCCGTTGATGATTAAAGTACACTTCTACAACAATAAAAGATATGAAGCGCAAATAATAAATAAATATGTACATTAGAGAAACACATACAACAAACTGAAAAGTGTTAGGACTTTGGGGAACTTCAGTCAATACTGAGGGAAGCTTATAAAACTAGAGTAAACTCTTGATAGAAAGCAATATTATTAGTTATTCATGGCATCCAACCGCACAACTTGTGCTGCAACTTTGGCGATAATGCATATAATCAGCATCCAAGTTTCCTCAGAGGTGAAAATTTGATAAATATGCAGGTTTCTATCTAATCTTCCCTCAGACATAACCAACATCGCCCTCCGCGATTTGTATCTTGACGAAAAAATAAATATCCCGGTAACACAAGAAAAACGATAGCCAGATTGAAGCAAGACACCGGAGCTGGCCGCAAGTCAAAATCTGTGGAAAAAGCAACATCTCGAGAGCCAGGTTGTGGAGCTTTTGGAGTTTGATTAAGGTAAGCCAGTGAATGTACTGACAATGCAATAAGAAGAACCTGTAATTCCTTTCATAGGTCAAGATCCTCGGAATTATGGGTTCGTTGCATGTCTGTTCTCACTTACTTGGAGGGAAAAAAAATGGTCTGAATGGTTTTTGTACACAAAAATGGGTTTGAGGGCTGCAGTGACATATGGCTTCAGTGTGGCTGGCCTGAAAAATCGAAGTATTTATTTCTCTAAACGAATGCCACAATGAGTTAAAAACAGACACAAAACCTGTATTTCTTTTTCTAAAAGCATCAGTGTTTGTTGTAGTTGTTCAGAGTTTTAAAATAAAGATGATATACCTAAGTTTAAAAAAGGTTATATTTATTAAGTGGTTCAATGCCTCCTTTCGAAGAGCAGAAGATGAGCAGTGCACATTTGGTTCAGATAGGAAGCATGTCACTCTTCGTTCTCCTCGTATGTGGTCTCGTCAAAGGGCCGGTCCAATGAGGGGAGAACTTTGTGCCGTGAATACTTCAGCTGCAGCAGATCTCCTACTTCACTGATCACATCCAGCGCCTGAAAACAATCAACACGCCCCATTACTTTCATGGTTACACGTGTAAGTCATAACATGCTAACGCTGAGAAACGGCTGCCACCTACCATGCAGTACTTTAAAAGTTTGTTATAATATAGTCGTGGAAATGCTAGTTGCATTATTTCTAGTTCTATGAAACATCATAAAAGGCAATTATTATGAAAACCTGTTCATTTTCAAAGAAATATAAGACCATACGCAATAGGGCGGATCAACATTTTCTATATTCACGGTACATTCACAATGATTAACTGAGCAACACTGTGAAAACTAAAATGATTTTAAAGTGCTTATTAGACTAATTTGTCTTGTTACATAAATATGAGAGCATTTTACACATTAATAGGGTCTCTGATTTAAACTTCTGTTGCAAAAACCGCATTAGGTGGGTTTGATTCAGGATAAACTTTCAATGAACTGATTCAAAACTTTGATTCAATGATTCGTTGGCATCTTCAAAAATGTTTATAAAAGCCTCTGCTTGACACATTGTCAATGTTGGGGAAAGTTACTTTTAAAAGTAATGCATTACAATTTTGTGTTACTCCCTAAAAAGTAACTTATTGTGTTAGTTACTTTTTATGGAAAGTAACATGTTACGTTATTTTTGCGTTACTTTTCTCATCTGGGCCGGGCTTGTTTGTTTTTTAATAGCAAAATAACAATGGCAAATGTAAAGGCCCTTTCACACCAAAAGTGTGAATTCAAAAATGAATAAGCTGAAGGAAATGTAAATTCACATCGGTACAGTAGAGGGCGCAGATCAAACAAACCTTTCAGCTGTCCTGCCATTCTGGATTACAGAAGAATAAGATGCAGGAGAAGAAAGGTCAACACTCTTACTTTAGCAATAAAAACACAAATATGAGGTTTATCTAAAGTCATTTTTGCTTAGTATGGTTGAACTGGATCATCGAAGGTAAGCAGCAAAGACATTAGGTAATAAAGTATATTTGTGTAATTTAACATTTAATTATTACAGGTTTGCGTAATATTCTGAGTTTGCATTTCACTGTTTTTACATGTTCATGTTAGCCTAGAACATGTTCACATTAGCCTAGAACTACAATAACCATCATGTTCACACAGTGCACACAACGCCTCTGCACCTTATTCACGGTTTCTCTCAACATCCATCCATCAAGTCATCAACATGTGAGACGAATGACCACGAGTCACGACCGATGGTGAGGTTCCATTCATGTAGAAGGGAGGAAAAGGAACCGTCACCTGATGAACCAATGTTCGACGAAGGCGACCGGGTGGACTTCTCCAACCATTAGGAGCGTGTCTTTCAGTACGACAGGCAACAGCGCAGACTAAGTAATCTGATTACGTACCTCACGTTACCCCAACACTGTATATTACAGCACAATTGTTGATACACTTATTTTTGGTGGATATTAAAACAAATGAATAACTAATATTTTATTTTTTTTAATTGAAATATTCTTCTGTGTTCATTTAATCAAAAACTGTGTACATATTTTTAATCTAGATTACTAATTTTATTTGAGTTTTTACAATACTTTAATACTTAAAATACTTAAAGGGATAGTTCACCCAAAAATGAAAATTCTGTCATCATTTACTCTCCCTCAAGTTGTTCCAAACCTGTATGATTTCCTTTCTTCTGCTAAACACAAAAGGAACTATTTTAAAGAAGGTTGGTAATTAAACAGTTGCTGGTCCCCATTGACATCCATAGTATTTTTTTTCCTACTATGGAAGTCAATGGGGTCCATCAGTCGTTTGGTTACTGACTTCCTTCAAAATATCTTCTTTTGTGTTCAGCAGAAGTAAGTATGGAAGCTTGTTTCCGCCACTGAATAAAACATTTTAAAAGATAATTGCGACTTTTTATCTCACAATTGCGAGTTTACATCTCGCAATTCTGACTTTATTTCTCAGAATTGCGAGATATAAAGTCGCAATTGCGTCTTATAAAGTCAGAATTCTCGCAATTGCGACTTTATATCACGCAATTCTGACTTTATATCTCAGAATTCTGACTTTATTTCACGCAATTCTGACTTTATAACACATAATTGCGAGTTTATATCTCGCAATTCTGACATCTTTTCTCAGAATTGTGAGATATAAAGTCCAATTCTAAGGGGAAAAAAAGACAGACTTTTTTTTTTTTTTACCTTAGAATAGTTTATATCTCACAATTCTGACTTCATAACACGCAATTGCGACTTTATATCATGCAATTCTGACTTTATATCTCCCAATTGCGTGATATAAAGTCAGAATTCTGAGATATAAAGTCAGAATTCTGAGATATAAAGTCAGAATTGCGTGATATAAAGTCGCATTTGTGAGAAAAAAAGTCAGAATTCTGTCTTTATAACACGCAATTGTGACTTTATTTCCCGCAATTCTGACTTTATATCTCGCAATTCTGACTTTATATCTCGCAATTCTGACTTTAAAACACGCAATTGCGACTTTATTTCACGCAATTCTGACTTTATATCTCGCAATTCTGAGAAATAAAGTCAGAATTGCGAGATGTAAACTCGCAATTGTGAGATAAAAAGTCGCAATTATCTTTTTTTTTTTTTTTTGGCGGAAACAAGCTTCCATAAGAAAGAAAGTCATACAGGTTTGAAACAACTTGAGGGAGAGTAAATGACAGAATTTTTATTTTTGGGTGAACTATCCCTTTAAGCCAAAAATGTCTGTTTGCTTGAAATATTGGTTCCTCTAATAAAAAAAAAAAGTAGAAAATGTAATATCAAAGAATAAATGACAAATACATAAATCAAGATATATACTAAATATCACCAAAAGGCAAAGAAATGTTTTATCACAATTTTTCCATTAAAAATGCCCATCCCTAAAACCTTCAAAATTTTGTTATGCACTTCATACAATCTTAGTTATTCAGCAATGGAAGAAATGCAAGAAAACATGTCAGAAGGACACTTAAAAATGTGTTGACGTGATAACCGGTCACATCAAAGTACACAGTGTTTTCTTAAGCACGGGGAAGGGGGCCGACGGCCTGCGTGCTTTTCACCATAGTTAAATCAAAGTGTCCTTGGGGAGGCAGATTAAGATGCTCTTTGATCTCCTGCCAGTGCAGACCCCTGTGGCAGGCGCTGCTTATGTAAACGGCCTCAGTCGAGACCTGCATTAATTTATAGCACAGGACAGTTTGAGGAGGAGCCTGGAATTCTTTCGACAGTGATTATTTTCAAACATAAAGGGTGTATCAAGTTTGAGATACTACATTTCAGAAGATTGATGGACAGGGGTTTGAACTTGACATACAGAGTCTACAGACTCTTCTGGTCTAATTCCTGTTGAAAGTCATCCTTTCATCCATCTTTTTTGAAATGCAAAGCACATTTCAACCAAACTCACCGTATGGGGCTCTGTACTTCGACTTTAACATCAGTATGTCATCAAAAGCTCATCGTTTTTTCCATTAAGTCAACATATTCCATTGTAAACACCAAAATTTATGGCATGAGAAACAAAGGCCAGTAAAAAAAAAAATGGTACAATGCTGCTTTGAAGTAAACTAAATTATTGGATGTATTCACTGTGGCGAGAAAATGAGTAGTTACCCGGTCCAGCATTTCCTTGGAGTGGGCCGCAGAGATACAGAAGCGGGCTCTGGACTCTATGATCGGCGTGGCTGGGAAGCCCACCACCACTACTCCAATGTTTCTCTTCAACATCTCCCGACCAAACGCCCTGGAAACACACACGGCCTCATCAATTTTCAAGAAGTTCTTTCCAAACTAAGCTTTCCCCTGTTTTTGTTCTATTATGAGGAACTATTATGAATCGATTACGAGTGTAATACGTATACATTTGGACAGTTATAGACCTGAAATCTCGAAATTTGTCGTCAATAATATTACTTTAAAGAGATAGTTCACCCACAAATTTCTGTCATTAATTACTCACGTCATGTTAAACCAGTAGACTGTTAAAATATATATTTTTGGAAATGCAAATAAAGCTAAAATAAAAGATAAATATCAGATGAAAAATATAAATAAATAGAAACTTAAATTAGAAAATTTGCCCAGAAACCTACTGAAATAAATAAAGTTGAAGTACTAAAATGACTAAAACTGAAATAAAAATACATAATGAAGAAAACTGACAAAAGCACATTACAAAATTACTAAAACAAACTAAAATTAAAATGAAAACCGAAAAGTATAAAAATAAAAGCCAACTCAAAATATTAATAAATAATATAATAGTATATAAAATAACATTGAAACTCAAAGGATGAATGCCTAAAAGGATGAACACCATACACTATAGAAGTCTTTGGAAGACTGAGGAACAGACTGAAATTCAAATAATTGACTTTTAATAATGCTTCACTTTTGGCTTGTTCATCACACAAAGCTATCATGAGGCTTTAAAAGACCTGGAATACAGTGCATACGTTTTATAAGTTGTATAGTATATTTTATGACCTTTTTAAAAGCTATGTAATATGTACTGGCAGTTGGAAATTATTAAAAATTTCTCCTTTTGGGTTCCTTTGAAGAAAATACCAACATATGGGTTTGGAACGACATGAGTGTGAAGAATTGTTTTGTGAACTATTCCTTTAATAGAATGTTTATACTGAGAGATTGGAGAAAGACTGAGAGGAAAAGACTAACCCGATTTTGGCGGGCATGTAGAGCATCATGGGTACCACAGGTGAGTCATTGTTGCCATAGATGATGAATCCCATCTCCCGCAGTCTCCTACGGAAATAGACTGTGTTTTCAGCCAACCGCTGGATACGAGAACGGCCTGAAATCAAGAAACGCACCCAAAACAGAGAAAAAAAGCAAGTGAGATTCTGTCATCTGGCACTCCACATCTTTTTCCACAGCCTTTCATGCGATCAGACAATTAAAATTCACCAAGCCACACAACTCATTACTTCAGATACTAGGAAAGTCGACCACCTGAGCTATAAACTTTATACTTAAGCCTCCACGATCTTTAGATCTGAAACTGTTCAAGAAAAAAAAAAATATTTAAAACCTGCTGATTTTATACCACATTTTAACTTTTCCCCGCGATATCAAGGCACATGCTCTTTGCACACAGAAAAAGTATCAGATGTTTACTATCTATGTTTCCAAAGTGATTTTTTATCACAATTCAGATCCATCAAAACTTGATGTATAATGCCAGAGAGATTTAAATCAGCTAGCTAAACAGGTTACAAGAGTCTGCAATGCGTGATCGGTGCGGAAGAACACAGTAATGAGAATTATGCTGCAAACAATCTTCCGCAATGGTTCCAATAATCCTGACGAAAAGAGGAAAATTAGCGTCTTGATTTTTCAACAGCTCCCACTTCAAGTGGGACGTATGTTCCCTGGGGGAGGATTGCTTAGTGATCCACATCAATGGAGCTCTTAAAACACTTAGTCCATCGCAGTGTTATAAGAGCCAGGCTAAAAAGGTCTTACGTTTCTGAAAGCCTTGGTTCTGCTTCGTCAAACATTCCACGCGTGCTAAAAGCTTGAACAGAGGAATTTCCTGCTCTCTGACAATGTCTCACCCCAGTTTCATCCTGATTCCTGACGCCAAAAATCTAGCCATTGTCATTCTTGCCGTGCCTGTAGAGTGACACAACTACAAGGTTGCTGTTATGACTTATTCTGTCTGGCCTTGTAAAATTCTGCTTTTTAGTGGGTTTGCAAAACAAGGGTCATAAAGGAAAACAAATGGTTGAACAATTGGGCCCGGTCTATAATATGACAGGGCTATATTGAGGTTCTATCTGATGAGCCCTTGTTAAAGAAGACTTGACTGACTGTGAAACTGGACTCCTTCCTCAATCCCCCAATGTAAATTGGCCAGTGACAGATAAAGCAAGGTTCCACGAGTCATGACCGGGTCAGACACTCTGTGGTAAGGAAATTAAGCCTGGCCAATAGTGTTAAACACACTGGAAGCCCAATTTCGTTCCTGGTGATTTTTCAAAATATCTTCTTTTGTGTTTCACAGATAGTTAATTTAATTAATATCATATTTTCATTCATATCAATATTTCTGTAGTTCCGGTTTAAATTAAACACATATTCAACGAATAAAAACATACAGCACTGTTCAAAAGTTTAGGGTCAGTTGCTATCTGTAAGAGTTTAAACAGAAAGGATGTGTTAAACCAATCAAAAGTTGCAGTAAATACATTTATAAAGTCAACATTTCAAATAATGCTGTTTTTTTTATTTTCTGTTCCAAAAAATCCAAAAAAGTACCACAGTTTCTACAAAAAAATATTAAGCAGCACAACTGTTTTTAACACAGATGATAAGGAATGTTAAGAAATACATATTAGAATGATTTCTGAAGGAAATCATTACTCAATTTGAGTAATGATGACAGCATTTTCATTTTGAAGTGAACTAATCCTTTAAGATATTTTAAAAATGTAATCAAATATTCAAAACGAAACAAAATAAAACAATATTTTAAATGAAAATTTATATTTTTTGTTTCTTAGTGTACGTAGTAAGAAGTAGCTGAATCAGAAGCCTGATGAGAATAAAATCAACCGAGGTTGGAGACATAACAATCAGGAAGACAAGAGTTAAATCGTGGCTATTATGTTTGACAGCCCTAACAATTGAGGATCCTGTGGAGGTTCTAATGAATGGCTAAAGAGAATTGATCACCTACGCAAACAGCTAAGGTGAACAACTCTATGAAAATGAGCATCTGAAAGCAATAGCCATTAATGGAAGTTCAAGCTGCCCAACATTGGTCCATTGAGATAGCAAGCAAGGGCCATAGGGCGTTGGGGGAGGGCGAGTGCACCGAGGTGGAGCACGAGTCTCCAAAGTAAATCTTTCTGGGGTACCTTTTCAACAGCTAGTTTCACAACGCACACCCCCGCTAACTTCTTCCAGACCAAGAGCTGGAGGATCTGAAGCGAAAGAGGCAGCGAAAGGGACCAAAAGAGCTTCCAGATGTGGGGACTGTTTCCCTTTTTTGAAACGCCAGTTCCTTCTCACTTCCTTTTCATCTGAAGGGAGGAGATAAGTAAAAGCACCAGTATGGAGTTGAGAGGCGGCTGACGTGCCGAAAGCCTCCTCGCCCCTTACGAGGACCTCTCAGGAGAAGGGCAACAGGAAACACAGCAGATCCTTCCAGGCTCAAATCTGTGGCCTCAATCATTCATAGGTCTATGATGGTGCTCACTAGCTAGCAGCTGTCCCCGATCCTGATGTTGCCATCCAAGTCAGCGGAAAGTGAATGGGGATTTTACACCCGTTTACAGGTTGATGCTTTTCACAGCCATCCACATTCATTCAAGTTATTATATTTATAAAATACTATTATTTGCTTTAGATGCAGGATTTCAATTACATGTTGTTGATTTAAAAGCTAAATTTAAATGTCCAACAACAAATTGTCTACATTCTTGTACCTTTCTTTCTGCTGCACTGCGTTTGATGCGCAATTGCTGCCAAGGATGTGCCTTTTTGCAAAAATGAAATTGAATTTTTAACATCTGCAGGGGAAAACCCCCTCTCAAGTACATTCATCAGCACATGCACCTGACAGAGCAACTACCTCTATTTTTCAAATGTGTTTTTCCATAGAAATGCATTTTTCACTGCTTTAAAGGGATATTCTACTTTAAAATGAAAATTCTGTCATCATATACTCACCCTCATGTTGTTTCAAACCTGTATGAATTTCTTTCTTCTGTTGAACAGAAAGGAAGATATTTAGAAGAATGTCAGTAACCAGACAGTTTCTGGTACCATTGACTTCCATAGTATATATTTTTTTCCTACTATGGAAGTCAATGGTACCAGAAACGGTCTGGTTACTGAGTATATGATGACAGAATTTTCATTTTAAAGTGGAGTATCCCTTTAAAGAGACAATACACTTGGTATACTAAGTACAATCTAAAGAACCCTTTTCCACTAGAAAGAAACGTTTGTGGAATTGAGAACTTCCATGGATGTAAAAGGTTCTTTGTGGACTCATCGATACCAATAAACCTTTATTTGTAAGAGTGTACTGACAGAGTTTATGTGTGTGCCGTGCAAAGACCCTATAATAAATTGATAATGAAGTCAATTATTTGCATTATTCAATTAGATGTTGGAGGTTGGATGCTGGTAGGTCTGTTGGTCTGAAATACTTCCACAACAATGGAAGTGTCAAAGAAACAGAAGCACACATAACATCTGGAATAACAATCCATTACCCTGCTCTACGGGGGGTGTGGGTAAACACATTCTTACACCTAAAACATGTGTATCTGCCCTCTCTCGCAGAGCAAGTCAACACCTCAAGACAAAGGTGAATGTCCAGTGTTTGTCGAGTCCGCCTGTGTGTACAGAGAAGTAATCAGGCTTAACAATGAGATCAGGTATGCCAGTCAACACAAGGTAACACAACACAACACATGCCAACTTAGGTAACTACTGTGATTTACGAGGCAGAATCGTCCGATTCTCTCTTTGAGCTCATTTTCTCCTGAGAACAAACAAGGAAATGCATATTTCTCAACTGCATATGTTTGCGTGGCGACGCCAGGAGTTTTGGATGGTTTGAAAGCCAGATCTGATCGAAAGAAAACTGGTTTTCCCCTCGGGCCAGGGACACGTCGGACTGTGAAACCACTAGACTGTGAAAGCATCTGTATTCAGAAACAATAAATTAATTGAAAATTTAGGCCAGCCCGGGACAAACTGGCTCATTAAAAAAAGCCAAAAAATGAATTGTTTTCTAGTAAAAAAATATTTAAAAATCGTTAAAACAAGATAAAATTATTTGAGAAGCCACGATGCATAAGATTTTAAGACTTGTTTTCATTATCTTGAACATAAGTGTTTTTTTCTCTTACTGCACTGACATTCACTTGTTTTTAAAAAGTTTATACTTAAAAACAAGTGGGAGAAAAGTCAATTACATTAAGATTTAGACAGCATATCTTTTATTTTCAAAGTCTTAATATTGTACACAGTGTTGCTTCACAGCTAAACTGGTCTTCTTTTAAAGATTATTAGATATATTAACCGGAAAATAAGACAATACTCCTTGAGAATAGGATTTTTGCATTGTGCATGGAGGAAACAACAAATGCAAATGAATAACTAGAACAAATAAACAGCAACTCTATATAACAGTCATCCTGATGATGAAATCACCACATTGACTAAAATCAGAGTGAACAGAGAACCTCCAAGTATGACATCCAAAACAAACTGGGCACATGAATTAAGTAGGTGTCAAATTGTCTTCAAGAACTATTGAAACTATTTAATATTGCATAAACTATAAAACTGTGATTGGAATCTTTGTTTTATTAGTAAAAGTGGAATTAAATGGCATGTTATGAAAGAATATAAATTGGCAGCCTGGCAGTAAATGAGTGCTGGAGGCAATTTGTTCACACTGAAGTCACTTGTCAGATCAATACAGCGCTGCAGGCTTCAAATCAAACATGACTGCCACTGACTTATGGGTAAAACAGAACAGAACAAGTGCGGCAGGAGTGGGCCACAGAATGAAAGGACCATAGAAAGAGGGAACGAAAAGGTTTCAGTTCCCATGAGGATACACAGGATGTCTCCCAGTTGACCTTTGCTTGATTAGTTTTCTTTGTGCATCAACCCCCAACAAACACTCTGATTGTTTGGGTCTCCCTTTGTTCTCACTCTGGCATGCTCCAATATCAGTTAATCTACAATAAATGTCATCGGTTAATCGGTAACCTGTTATTACTGTGTGCAC
Source organism: Scardinius erythrophthalmus (assembly GCF_964197995.2). NCBI lineage: Eukaryota > Metazoa > Chordata > Actinopteri > Cypriniformes > Leuciscidae > Scardinius > Scardinius erythrophthalmus. Next base: position 22,163,946 of record NC_138239.1, read on the forward strand.
CTAAAAAGCCCCAATTGAATTCAAATAATGTTGCAAAGCAATTCTTTGAACTTCTGGATAAATCCTGAATTTATGAATAGAAGGGTGTATAAAGAATGTAAAAAGAATGATTGGTTTTCTGTTCCAAGTGATAAAAAAGATCCCCAAAAATGAATAACACTAAAATAAATAACACATATAAATAATTATATAGAGAAAACACCTTACTAATGCCAGAAAGAGCAGGACAATCTCATAAATCAACAGTCTAGAGTTTTTCGCATCAATGTGTGATGCTGGTGAAAGTCAGGAGGTCCATCAGGAGGTGAATGAGAAGAGAAAAGACACTGTGGGCCAGCATGATATTCTAAGGAGACATCTTCAAGGATGATGGGAACAATAATCTTTGCGGGGAGATGAAAATAGCCCTCAGGTAAGCAAAGTTATACTCATATTAGTCATATTGAGCACTTCACCTGGGCCCGAGCCTGTTTGTTGTCGCTGCCGACGTTGATTGAGTGACAGAGTGGAAAAGAGGCAGTTTGGTGGGTCTAACCATAGGGCCAGATCATACTAGTTACATGGGTAATTGTTAACACATTTCTGAGGTTTAAACTTTGAGCTAAATATTTTACCTGGACGGAGTTTGTGTACAGCTGTTGAACTAATCAGTCTCATTTTATGAGCGCTGGGAAATTGTATGAAGAAAAATCTCACATCGACAGATCTCCCTCCCCCCTCCTCGTCTCACTTCAAAGTGATCCTCGAGAAACACTTATTTCAATTTCTGAGCCAAGTTTATCCAGAGCGCACAGAGCAAACAAACCTAAAGATTGTATTTTCACAGTGAAATAAAACAGTCGATAAAGCAAAGACAAGAACAATGGAGTTGACAAAGTAAAGGGATGCTGTTCAGTCAATGATGTGCAGATGTACTATATATGAGAACAGGAAATTACATAAGGAAGAGGGCAGGGTATGTGTTTACTAAACGACTGATTGCTAGACCAAAAAAAAAGAAAAAAAGAAAAGCATATTGGTGATTGAAGGCTGGACTGATTTTGCTAAGCCTATAACACCTTCATCTTGTGAACAGAACAAATGACTCATGATCTGTAGTGATACAACATTCATGTGATGTCATATCTGGCATTTTGATTTGTATCTGTGCCACATGAATTTACTTTTGCAATATGCAAGTGCTAGCATGGCACATTAGTTAAAAAAACAACAACAAAAACTCTACCAGGTAAATAAATGTACATATATAAATGACCATCCATAGTACATCCATGCAAGCTGGTTATCTATTTTTGGGTCAATCCTGCCACCTTGTGGAGCACTCAACAATTCACATTCATTAACATTAATATGGTAAAAAAGAGGCCATTATTGTACTCAATTTCTACCTTAGTGTTCCATGGAAGAAATACAATCACATGGGTTTGGAATGGCATCAGGGTGAGTAAATAATGACAGTATTTATTTTTGGATGCCTCAGATTCTTAAAAGAAAGCATGACCAAAGTTAAGAAAAATTTGTAAAGCTCACCTATTGTCATTCCATCCTCTCCCATAATGCACTTCATAGAAGTGATGATTTGCTCCAAGACAGGAGGCGACATGGAGGTGGCGTAAATTGCACTGTGAGAGTGAGCTCGCAGGTAGTCTATCAAATCCTAAAGGATGAAAAGACGTTTCTGTCAGGGTGTGGCTGTAATGAGGCGCATGACAAATGAGTAGAAAACGAAAACAGTCTTTAATAATAAATTCAACAAGGAACACACAGGCGAATCACAGGAATAAACTACAGTAGAAACAGAACCACGATAAACAGACGACACCGAACAAAGACCTGAGGGCAACTAAGGACTTAAATATGTGCAGGGCTAATCAACGGAATAAAGAACAGGTGTGTAACTAATAAGTAACCAGAGTAACCAATTAGGGACACAAGCGGACAGATCAAATTTAAGGGCCCATTTACCCAACACCATTTTTCCAATTAATAATGGAAAACTTTTTATGCGTTTTGACCGCTAATTTACTTGACAACAGAGTTTTGGGGGACTGAAAATTGAATTTTTGAAAACAATAATGTAATCGTCTCCATGTAAACTACAAAAACGCAAATTTGTGAAAACGGTGATGTCATGCGCATTACATGTTCAGTCTATAAGTGCGTAGTGTTTCTTTACAAAGTGACATCACCAACTACTGCCCTGGCAGTATAATACAGTGTTTTTAGACGTTTTCGTGGATCCGTGCGAATGGGGATCATTGATGTGTAAACATACCCCAAAATATAAGGAAACCAAACAACCCTTACAGTTTCAAAATGCCTGAATATTTTGTAGGCTTTGTATATACTGTAAGTTAACTGTAACTGTGAGGTTTACAAAAGAAGCCACAATCTTCTGAATGGTAGTGTATACATGCTAAACCTTTTTAATATATAAAATACAAAGAGTATATATATACACAAGTTGTTGTTTGGGCTTCTGCTATTGGTCAGAAATTGGCACTTGAACTTCATACCTTCCTCCCTCCTATGTATCCACCAGATGCACCGAAGCTCTTTGTGAAGGTGCCCATCATGATGTCTACATCTTTGGGGTCCAATCCAAAATACTCCACCACCCCTCGACCACTTGGTCCTAATGCCCCAATACTATGAGCCTCATCCAGGTAGAGGTACGCCTTGTACTTCTTTTTCAGGGCTATAACTTCTGGCAGTCGTATGATGGAGCCCTCCATACTAAGTAAAGGACCGGTTAGAGTAGATTAAACTTTGAAATGTGTGGCAATTCATTCGATGGTTAAACTGTAAAAAGCGCAGTATATAGTGTACATGTGATAACATGTTTCATATCTGAGAAAACCACAGGAGTACAGAATTGCACATTTTGATGAATGAGATGAATTCCAAGAAAGTGAGAGTGTTTAATCACCTGTAGATGCCCTCAACAAGAATGAGGATTTTCTTCCAGGGCCGATGTGTTCTGGGCTGGCCATGAACGATAGCATCTCTGAGCAACTTCTCAAGGCTCTGCATATCTGGTGCGAAACAAATAAAATAAGCTAAATAAATAAGTTAATAGTTGCAATTTAATGATTAACACACTATAGTTCGTCTGTAAGATTTTTTTACTGTTTTTGAAAGTAGTATCTTATGCTCAACCAGGCTGCATTTATTTGATACAGTACAAACAGTAATGTTGCAAAATACTATTACAATTTAAAATAACTTTTCTTTTTTTAATACATTTCAAAATGTAATTAATTATTGTGATAAGAAGCTGAATTTTTAGCATCATTACTCCAGTCTTCAGTCACATGATCCTTCAGAAATCATTCTAATATGCTGATTTGATGCACAAGAAATATTTCTTATTATTATCAATGTTAAACACAGTTGTGCTGCTTAATATTTTTGTAGAAATTGATACCTTTTTCAGGATTCTTTGATGAACAGAAAGCAAAAACAACATTTATTTAAAAGAATTTCTAACAATGTTAGTCTTTACTGCCATTTTTGATCAATTTAACTGTGTGTGTAGTATACATACACACATACATGCCTGATAAAAATGTTAATATTAAAGAAAAATGTTAGACGGACTTATGGCTTTTGCACCTGAATTAAATAAATAAAATAAATAAATAAATAAATAAATAAATATATATATACACGTGCGTGCGTGCGTGCGTGCGTGCGTGTGTGTGTGTGTGTGTGTGTGTGTGTGTGTGTGTGTGTGTGTAAATGTACAATAACAAATAAAGATTAAATGTCAGGATATTGGTGACATAAGCAACTGATTGACTGGGTTTCATTCATTGGTCATTTGAGAACTATGTGGTTTTCTGGGGCCATAGTGTATTAAAATGTTGCCCGTGTCCTTGGTCATAATTTAAGAAACCACAGCACATAGATTCATAACAAACTGTCAGTGAAAGAACTGCTCTGAGCACTTTAGTAATAAGTGATCAGAGTGCTGCTGAAGGGTTTCAAGGATCATTACATACACACTTCAAGTTACTTTATGAGTTTAGAAGCTCATTTCTTAATCACTGACAGACAGTTATCTGTCCAAATTGCCTATTTAAATGATTTATTTAAAATAACACAGCTAAACTGCAATTGAGAGCTGACCTTTCCAGTGATAACATTTGTATTCATAGTGTTTGACGGACATTAACCAAATTGGCATTCAGAAAGAATTTCGAAAACCATCCAGACTACAAATAAGGAACGTCATTAAACTTTAAGACCTTCAAGATTTGAACATGGATCAAGGTCTGTTAATCTTCCACTCAAGCAGATGCAGCGTCGTGGGTCGGGGTTTGTGTGCATTGGAGCTCCACCAAAAGTTAATTCTTTACCTTGTGCTGTTAAAAGCTGTGAACACTGAGTAAGGGTGTGTGTGTGTAGATATCGTAAGATAAGAGATGTGCCTGTGAGTGTAAACTCACTATTGTGCTTAAAGACCCGGATGGTGGAGCCGGACAGCCGGGCTCCCAGTACCAGAGAGGCATGGTTCAACTCGTCACTTAGAATCAGACATCCCTACAAACAAGATAAACTGTGTTAGGTCACTGTAAGAAAATGGTCATTGAGTAGACACTTACTTTGTAGTAATATTATATAAATAGTGTATGATATATATATATATATATATATATTTATTCCTGTGATGCAAAGCTGAATTTTCAGCATCTATACTCCAGTCTTCACATGATCACATGATCCTTAAGAAATCATTCTAATATGCTGATTTGATGCTCAAGAAACATTTCTTATTATTGTTGAAAACAGTTGTGCTGCTTGATTTGTTGAAACCTTGACACATCATTTTCATGATTCTTTGATGAATAGAAAGTTCAAAAGAACAACATTTGTAACATTGTTTTTACTGTCACTTTTGGACAATTTAATGCATCCTTGCTGAATGAAAGTATAAATTTCTTTCAAAAATTATATATATTTTGAACTATAGTGTATATATAAAATTTTTCCACCAAGCACACATGATGATGTTTACCTTCTGCTCCTCCCTTTCTCTGGCTATGTGGTATTTTTCTATTTCCCCCTCCCTCATGAAATCATTAAATCTGCTGCTCATGAAATATTTCTTATTATTATCAATGTTAAACAGTTGTTCTGCTTAATTTTTTTGTGGAAACGGTGATCATTTTTTTTTTCAAATTCAGAATTATTTGATGAACGGAAAATTCAAAAGAACAGCATTTATTTGAAATACAAATCTTTTGTAACAATGCGAGTCTTTACAAATCACTTTTGCTCAATAAAAGCTAATTTCTTTCAAAATTACTGACCACAAATTTTTGAACAGTAGTGTATTAAAAAATATCTTTTTTGATTAAATTATTTTTGAAATTAGCTTTTGAAATTTCTTTAGACACTTTTTAAGATGTGACTTAAAGCCTTTAAACACTATTTCTGTTGCTTCTTTTGTCTTGTTGTTTCAGTGACATGTTGAAATTGTTGAATGGCGTTTCAGTGCTAAATCACTAGACCTCTCCTGGCCTGTAACAGGAAGTGAGGTTGGGAAATCTCTCTGGTTCACTTGCAGCGAAGCACGTTTCCTGTGGTCATTTTGTGCCTTATCAAGTGCATTCCATTGTGTGAGCTACGCAAACTGTTTGAGTTGGAACCGTTGGTCTATCTGTACTATTACAGTGATCTCCTCCCACTGCACTAGTGATAAAACATTACAAACACAATTAAACCAACAAAGGAAAACATTCACACTAGAAGTGCATGTATCATCTAAACAAGCACTGACAGGTCAAGACGGGATCCGCCTGTGCTGACACTCCTACAATTTTTAGGAGTTGCCTGGATAGATGATCACAGCAAGAAATACTGTAGGAAGAGAGGAGTTGGCAAACCGGAAAATAGAGAATGAGGAAAGTAAACAGTCTAGAGCTTCAAACCTTGCCGGCTATCGCAGGAATGTTCATAGAATTGGTTGCAAAGCCCATGGCGAAAGCCATAGCCGACTCCACTCCCAGGAATGACGCCACTAGTTTCTCCAACTCTTCATGCCTGTCGAGGTTGCCTATGAAAATCACACAAATAAATCAGCTAATGCAACAAACACTCAGTTATTATAAACAGTAGCTAGAGAACAAACACCTGTGTATATTTCGAAAGCAAAGTCATCCTAGTAAGCTCCTACATAACTCTATATAATAACAAACTAGATTTAAAGTCGGCATGAAATAAAAAATTTAAACTATTTTCTAAATATGTGATAATGATCTCTCTGGGAACAATTCTTCCATGTATGTTTCATATTGACCTTGTAATTTCTTTATCAAAATGTCAAAACTGGATCTTACAGTGAAAACTACAGACTTTCTCTCTGTTGACGTATGCAGAACTTTAATCATTTGGTCAGCTTAAAACAGCGACTGCATGCTCACATTCAGTCATTCTGCCTCAATCCGGTGAACAGAACCAATACAAGTCTATGACTCCACCCTACCTTTTTTCGATAATCCGTTATACTTAGACGTACGCCACTATACAGAAGAAAAGATCGGTCGCTACTTCAGTTTCATTGCGACTTTAAAGGTGGTATCAGTGATTTCAGGCCCAAAAATATTTTTATCACATTCATCTAATCTTTCCTATCGATCCGCTAGCTGCCCGCCCCATAAGCATGCCGTCAAAAAAAACGCGTCTCTGTAGGCAGCCTAGGCTCTGAGATCTGCACACAAAAACAAATGGTTTAGCCAAACACTCAAAACCAAAACAAATAGTGTTCCAACCAATCACCGACAGGGGGAGGGTGTTGTGAGGTTTTGTGCTCGTGCACGGCTGCACGCGAAGTCAGAGCTGAAGAAAAAGCTGGCTCAAAACCTCACAACACCCTCCCCCTGTCGGTGATTGGTTGGAACACTATTTGTTTTGGTTTTGAGTATTAATATAAAAATATTTTTGGGCCTGAAATCACTGATACCACCTTTAACTTTATTAAGAACATTTTAAAGGGGACCTATTATGCCCCTTTTTACAAGATTTAATATTAGTCTCAGGTATCCCCATAGAGTGTCTGTGAAGTTTCAGCTCAAAATACCCTACAGATCATTTATTATACCATGTTGAAAAGGCCATTTTTTGGATGGGGAAAAAAGTGCTGTTTTTGTGTCTTTTTTAAATGCAAATGAGCTGCTGCTCCCCACCCCATTTCCAGAATATGGCTGAGCCTTTACAGCTCTGATTCAGATAACTACATTAAATTTTTTTCACATATTTTACATTATTACAGCACCCCTCTCCCCAGTCTGGCTCGAACATGCAGATTTCGATGAAGCCCCTCCTTCTGAAATACAAAATGTGCTGTGTTTGGTTAGCTGGCTCATTGTTTTGCGATTGGCACTGCTTAGCGCATGTTCGGGAAATGTCACGCCCCTCCATAACTGCGAGTTCTTCTCTAGTGTAAATATTAAAGACGGCGTCAATTTCAAACCAATTCAAGCCTGATTCAGACCCTGACAATGTTAACAAAAGGGAGGACTGTGCTGAACAGATTTCATGCACAGACTTTGCAAGCACGGATTTCACAGGACGTTTCAGAGTGGTATGTTTCTTGTAATTTTTTTCATACATTATAGATACGATATTATCCACCATTTAATCATATTTGTTAGAAAATATGGTATTACAAACAGTAATCGATCACAAAACCATGGCTAATTTTCCTATGGAGCGGTGAATAATCTTACAAAAGCAAAAGCTTACCAAAGCAAAAGAAAACAATCTGTTCTCCATAAAATGTGCAGCGCACAGATAAACGTTGGGGTTATGTTTAGGAACAGTGTTTAAAATAAATTAACCACTAAGTTCGTAAGCCTTAGAAAAGTTCAAACAAATGAGTTCTGTCTCTTTGACATAGCGACAACACCGTCTTCTCTAATGCAGCTCAACCAGACCTCGTCCCCTATTTTTGTGTATTCTGTGGGTGGAGATTATTTAAATGAGTAACATTAGGACTTCATAAGATCTGGAAAAATTGTGTTGTTTTCAAAATGAGTTGTTTCGTTGTAGTTCTTGAAACGTGAATTTGGTTAAATAAAATATCTCCCTTTGGAGTGGACTTTTGAGCGTTGTAACCTTGCAGATCTTTTTTATGCTCAAACAGCAACATTACACACCGACTCAAGTTGAAAAAATGGAGACGCATAATAGGACCCCTTTAAGAAATCAGGAGAATCAATATGACTGTCGACGAAAATACTGGTGTCATATGTATTAACCGGAGTCAGACACTGATGAAGGAGAGACTCCGGAAGAAGCAACAACTTTGAGAATGAACCAGGAAGTTCCGAATGGTTATTTGAGCAATTTAGTTAGTTGTTGTAGAGTTTTTTTCAGCCATTTTGTAGCGATGGGAGAGCAACACACACACACACACACACACACACACACACACACACACACACACACACACACACACACACACAGACATGTTGAACATGTTGCAACATGTTCACTTATTAATTGTTGTACAGGTGCTCATGTGGGAAATGTGACAGGATGCCTACCGAACAAGAAAATACATGCTGCATGGAGATAGAAGATGTATTATTTTATTTAAAAAGTTTAACTTTTGCAGTTGGTTGGCTATAACAGGGTCATTTAGAAAATGGGCGTGTCAAAATACACTCAAACGCCTATAAATCCTAAATGAAAACTCAGAACTTCACAAAAATTGGTGAGCATATGTGACATAACATCACTAATAAGCATGCCAAATTTTCTGGAGATTGGACGATAGGTGGCGCTATAACTGTCAAAAAGCTTTGAAAAATTGCCTGTATTGGCTGTAAATGGTCTTTTCCATCTATTATGTCAGTGGTTACATGCTTGCTAAATAAACCTTAATAACTTTGGATGCTTTTGTGCTTAAAGGCCTTAACTGCTTGAACCCCGATAAATGCTGCTTGCAGCTTTAATTTTATTTATAGTTGTAATTTCTGTAAACAAAGTTAATTTATGAAATACCATTGCCTATCGCAGTTTAATTTAATGAAGGTTAGAAGACGGATAAAAACAACTTGAAGAGAAGTGATAAGCACGGCACTGAAGTTAAAAGAAGTTAGAAATTTTTTACATTTACATTTAATCATTTAGCAGACGCTTTTATCCAAAGGGACTAGAAGCAGTTAAACTGACAATAGGACAACAATATGTAAGTGCTATGACTTTTTCTTTTCGTAAATAGATATAGAAGAGAATAGAAGAGAAAATAAATTGTTAGTATTAATTGATCAAGTGTTGCCGAAAAAGATGCGTCTTCAGCCGTTTCTTTAAAATGGAACGAAAATTTTGATATTCTGTTTTAAACTTTTTTAAAACATATTTATATTCTGTATAAATGGCCCCTTAGTCCTCCAGTGTGTTTTGGGTGGATTTTAGGTGGTTGCTTACTGGCCAAAGTCAAACAAATTATAAGCACATTTTTTTCCTGTGTAATCTACGCAATTGAGCTTTGATTAATGTCAGTAAAGCAATGGTATGTCATGATGTGTCTGTTTAATGCTTAAGGGTTGTGTGCAAGCACCAATAAAAAATGCCCAGTATTTATATATACAAATATAGGGACATAAAGGGTATTTATGTCCCTATATTTCCTAAAAAGTAACCAACGAGTACTCACCCATTTCCTGTCTGGTGCTGGCCACGCCCACCCCAAATTTCACCGTCACATCTCCAGCAGCTGTGGCACAGGAGCCTGTGTTCTCTGCAAAGCCCAGATAATTATACGAGCCCAGGTTTATCACATTCTTCACCACTCGCCCAGTGTATCTGAAAGAGCACAATACAATTGCGTTAAGATTTCTTTTGAGCAAACGCTAGTCCTTGACAACCCTAAACTGGATTGTAAGTTTCATTTAACCTCAGTCACCTCATATTTCTGGTTATACTTTAAAAGTAGCCTTACTTTTGAAAGATTATTGTACCTGGGCTTGTAAGTGACCTTGATATTAGCATCATTAGATTAATACAGCTCTCATCTTGGTAGGTAAAACTGTCAAGACGTGTTTTCCGTGTGTGTGTGTGTGTGTGTGTGTGTGTGTGTGTGTGTGTGTGTGTGTGTGTGTGTGTTCAGGTTCAACACAGCCTCCTTACTCAAAGGTCCAGTTGTAATCATTGGAACTCCGCTCAACAAGGTCAAACTTGGCCCCAGGAACACCGCAAATGGGCCTGTTCCAGCTGTCCCGAATCCTCATGTATAAATTCCTTGTGTAGAAATTCTCAAAGTCTTGATAAAGTGGAACAAAGTCCTTGGGGAGGGAGGTAACAGGAACAGTCATTTACTTGACATTTTTGTTTCACCAACAGAAAACAACCTTCCATACATTTTAGTGACTAAGTTGTCATGTATTCAATATTTTAGGAAGAACAACATCCATTAAAAGCACGTAGCAAAACAAAGCGCAACCTTTCAGTGCCCTAAAGTACTTTACAGTAACGGTAAACTGCACAATATCCTTCCTCTGACAAAATGACCTCTTCCTCTCAAACTTACACCAATAAATGACCAATACTAGTTGGCACTTCAACACAGTGCTGAAGTGCCAACTAGTCTCTCCCTATGGAGGATCCCTTTACCACTCTACAGATAAAGCGTTGTCTGGAAATTCGTTTTGCATACCTACCCCGAAGTGACAAAATAAAATAAAATTCTGTATCAAAATTTATAAGGAAAGACCAGTACTTTGTTTAGGCTTGGTTTGTAGGGAATTTCAAACCTGCGCACATATATTCAAACGCACATAACTACAGAATCATTTAATAATTTAATAACAAATGATCGTTGCGATGGAAGCTAATCAATCAAAACTAACTTTAGCTGAAAAATAACTTTATTAAAGAACCGCTATAAAGCCAAAACAATCTCTGTTACCATAAATTATACGTTTATCTCTGTAAAGCTGCTTTGAAACAATCTACATTGTTAAAAGCGCTTATATAAATGAAGATGACTTGACTTGACAAAATAAATTAAGTTTAAAAAAAAAAGTCACAGTAAATTACTCTCAAAATATTTTCTGGCATATTAATTTTCAGTTTACATTTTCAGCATCTTTACTCCAGTCTTCAGTGTCACATGATCCTTCAGAGATCATTCTAATATGATTTACTGCTCAATAAACATTTATTATGTTTTTACTGTCAATTGAATGCATCTATGCTGAATCAAAGTATTAATTTCTTTAAAAAAACAAAACAACTTTTGAACAGTAGTGTATACATTTACTTTTTCCCACCAAGCACACATGACAATGTTTACCTTCTGCTCCTCCCTTTCTCTGGCTATGTGGCATTTTTCGATTTTCCACTCCCTCATGAAATCCCGCAGATATCCAAAGATCGTGAGGATGCCGTAGCCCATGTACGTGAGCACAGCAACCAGCATGGGAGTTTCCTCGAAGGACTCGATGAACGGCCTGCTGTAAAGTTCTCCATTGCACGCAGCATGGTAAACCTGTAAAGCAAAACCCATCAAAACACTGTAGCCATGGTACCATCACATTATAGTTACTGATTACAAGTTATGTAAATTGCCTGTGCAATGCAAACGTTTGCAGAACAACGGATCCCTTTTGATTCATTTAACAGTTTAGTAGCTTTATTAATGGAACATTTGCAAAAGTCAGATTAACTTAAGTTTCAAAATTTGGTCTCCCATTGTCAAGAACTCTGTTACTCATGGTGACCAAATGATCACATACAGGTTTTGGACCAAACAGACCAAGCAGTTCATTCAAAACCCTGTGATTTGCAGGCACATGTGACTAGTCATGCCCCACTAACAAATACCACAGAGTCTAGCAACAGTGACATCCACGTGAGCCGCCGCCAGCTCCAAGACAGCAGCACAACTTTGTATTCAACCGCAAGGCTAAGAGTGGTGTCCACTTAAAAAAGTTAGATCTGTGTGATATAGCCTACCTTTAAAGGCTGTTGCTGAAACATTACAATGCAGAGTGAATCAGAGCTAAAGTCAAAAGACTTTATAAGACTAAACAAGGGAGATGTGACAATAACAAAGTAGGGAATATCTCGAAATAGATTAGGCTAACCAATCTCCCACTCAAAACACTCATAGGAGGCACATGACGGAAATTCCTAGAGCTTTAACTTGAATCATGAGATGCTTCCAAACACTGGAATGACACCAAGATCCTGACTTGCCTTCCTCAGTGCATTTGGCTATTTAGCCATTACATTGATTGATTTATTATCAATAAACTTAAATGAAACACAAAATACAGATGTAAATAATTATAAAAAATAAGATTTGCATATTAATATTGCAATGCATATATATAAGATATGCATGTTACTAAAACCCACAATATATTTAATGCAAGGACTAGCCTAATCAAATATAGAAGCAGGATTTTATTACCTATATAGGTCTTTTTGATAAATCTATAGATCTATTTTCTATAAACCTTTATGAAACCTAAAACTACATACACATTATAATTCTAAAGTATATAACTAAAACCTACAGGCACATTTTATCCAGGGAATAATTCTCTGGTTTATATTTAAAACTCCCTGAAGTTTTAGGTACAAAAAAGACATCCATATCTTGGCTTGTCTCTCTCAGTGCATTTGACTTCCAAATGCAAAGACAGCATGAGGTTGCATTTTAACTTTCTGGTTCAACAGTTTTCACTTCTGGCAGTAATATGACATAGATCATCATGTTTCAGATGTTAAGATGCCCAGGGCTCATAAAAAAGGTATTATGAGGATAAAGTCTACATCTCATCTGGCTGTCAAACTTTACTTTTCCACATGTGATCATGTCATAAACAGTGAAACTGCACGTCATGCACTAACTGAACACTACCAAGGAAGCCACGGTATTGAGAAGAGCTGTTGTGTTGCCATGCATCATCATTATCAGCAACAAAATGCACTAGTAGACATGAAATATTAGACATGCATGATTCGAAGCTCTCGATGCATGATGTGGCCTCACCTTCTCCTGCTTTTGATACTGATGATGGTGATGATGGTTCTTCACCATGCCATTTCTTCCTGGTTTCACACCATTCGCTGCATGACAGTCCTCTTTTTTATTCCCCGCGCTCTCAGTCATACTTATCCAAGACTAAACACATACGATCAAATGCATGAAAACGGGAGATGGAAATGTGTCGGTGATCAGGGAGACGCGCGTCCCCGCTACGCTACCCCGAGACCCACAAGAGGGAAACCTGAAATTCCAGCCTCCGCATACCGGAAATCAACACCCCGTTAGTCGCGCCAGCCAATCAGAACGCGGAGTTGAGATATTGGGCGTGGTTTGTATTGCAAAGGGCGTGTCCCTTCAGGAATGAACTCCAGTAACCTCTGTGTGTTTCACCTGTGTGTCCCTGCATAACTCGAATACTTGTATGATGCTCGCGGTTGCTAATGAAATCAGATCAGCTATTAAATGTGAACAATCTTATGTTTGGGCTCGGCAAACACGCGCAGGAGGAAGCAAAATGACAAGATTAAGACGTACAGTTACCAACGAACCGTATCCATTTCCCTAGTGAAATGCATTTCCTCTTTTCAGATAGGCTTACACATATTCCACAATATGAGTCCCATTAAGGTGAATAGATGAACACCATATATATATTTTATGCTGTGTATTTTATCAACAATATTAGCTATTAGATCAATTTAAGACTTTAAAAATCTGTATAAAATATAGATTTATATACATGTGGCCTGATATTATAATAATTTGAATACAAATTATGATAATAAATTATAATGTACATGACTAAAACCATAAGATTAATCCAATAGAAGTTAGCCTATGGGTATAGGGGAGACTGTTGCTAGCTGTCACACTTTTTAATCCAGTGAAGGTTTATTTTCTTATAAAGTTATTTTCTCTGTATATGTTCAAATCTGGGAAACATTTAAATTGTTATTTACCAAGGAGAAAAAGTACAGTTAACTGAGCACATTTGATGAGACATTATGAGACGATTTAATTGTCATGGTGCAATTAGCTAAATTAGCTAAATGTCAAATGTCAACAAAAAAAATAAAAAATACGAACAATACAATTAATGAAACAGCAAGTTACAGATAAGATGCACACATTTATTTTATTGTGTTTTCTTGTTTAACCATAGATAGATAGATAAACAACATAGTGCAACATTAAAACAAAATAGAGACATTTAACATTGTATTAATTTATTTATCTAGCAGACAGTTTAAACCAAGGCAAAAATCCACACTGGAGTAAACGCTGTGGGCCTGTTGGTGTCTCTCTTACATCACCGGTCATACAGTTTTTTCTAGGAATTATGGGATTTTGCCCGAATCAGCGCATTGCACAGCATAGACTACACCTTGTGTCTTCTGCTGATAGAAAAGCTTTTGAACGCCCTTTCTCAACCACAGTTAAGACATAAACAATTCTTTAAATTTATAAGCCCGAGAAGGACCTTCCCTCGGTTTTTCCACACAATTACATCATTGTCGCTTTGAAAATGCTTGAGTCTTGAAAGGCCTGGAAATAAATTAACATATAAATGAATGAATAAAAACACAAAATCTCGTGCTGCCCAAGCAAGATAAGATTGTACTGTTCATTTAGCACACATTAAACAATAGCTGACACTTTCTGTTTCTGTTCAAAACCAAGATTGTAAAAGACATTAACCCCCTGCATGAGAGTGATACATATGAAGAGTGAAATATCAGATAAAAAATGTGTGCGCATGTTCAGTAAAGCCTCAGGGGTAGTCTTAACTGGATCATGGACTGGAGTCATTACTCTGCGATAAAACATCTGTGAGATTCAATAAACAGCAGGCAGGGCTGTTATCACCATTGACATTGAGCGGGACATTGCCTCAAATATTCACATTAGTGGTAACAGATATGTACATGTTATATTACATTGGTGCCCCTAATCCTGAATGTAAAGTTACATCCTTTACAACCGGTATTTGCATAAACATAGTTAGGGCCTATTTTATCTGTATTAAACCATAATATATGTATATATATATATATATATATATATATATATATATATATATATATATACAGTGCTATGCATAAGTTTAGACACCCATGCTAAAGTTGACTAAAAAGAGGAATAAAAAATCATCTTTTGGAAATTGAACTTAATGCCTTATAAATAAATGTTCTTCCTTAAAATACAGGGTGCATAAGTTTGGACACCCCTATGTTAAATTCCCATAGAGGCAGGCAGATTTTTATTTTTAAAGGCCAGTTACTTCATGGATCCAGGATACTATGCATCCTGATAAAGTTCCCTTGGCCTTTGGAATTAGAATAGCCCCACATCATCACATAGCCTTCACCATACCTAGAGATTGGCATGGAGTACTTTCCATAAGATCATCATAAGGTCATCTTTCAGTTAGCCTAATAGCTAGTTTGATTTGCATTGAGAGATGATCTTATGGAAAGTACTCCATGCCAATCTCTAGGTATGGTGAAGGCTATGTGATGATGTGGGGCTATTTTAATTCCAAAGGCCAAGGGAACTTTATCAGGATGCATAGTATAATTTACAGAAAATTTGAGACATTATGAAATCACTATTATAAAACATAGAATCATCAAGAAATCAATTTTTGAACTGTAGTATGAAGTAGGAAAAGTCTCAAAGTCTCATGGAAAACAAACTTTTCTTCAAATTGCGGCTGAATTATACAAAGAAGGCAAAGAGCGCTCATTTTATATGAGTAGAATATATAAAATTTTCACTATGAAAATTAGGTTTTTGCAAATTAGGTTTTTTAATAAAAGCTCAAGGTCAGTGCTTTACAGTGAAATGTGCATTTCCAAGAAATAAATGTAATATTATTAGTTATTGCACTGAATGCGCTACCAAATCACCACCATTTGTAGGACTTAGTGGCACTGCTACTTCTCTTAGATGATAATCTGTAAAAAAATAAACTAATTTAATATAGACCCAATATCTCACAATGGGATGTTAATATCTAAAATGCTAATTTATTTCTTAATTGTAACTTTTTGTAAGTATATGAATCAAACCTGAAAGAAAGAAAGAAAGAAAGAAAGAAAGAAAGAAAGAAAGAAAGAAAGAAAGAAAGAAAGAAAGAAAGAAAGAAAGAAAGAAAGAAAGAAAGAAAGAAAGAAAGAAAGAAAGAAAGAAAGAAAGAAAGAAAGAAAGAAAGAAAGAATTCACACACACACACATAAAAATGATTTTAGGGGAAAAAGATCCAGTGCATAAAGAGAATTGTTTTTGTTACCCAGAAGCTGTCAAACCAGCATTCTACAAATCACTTCTATACAAATACTCTGTTACAGTATGTTCTTATGTTTCAGCACACTATCTTGACTCTCCCCTTCCAGGCAGACTAGGAATTTTTTCAGCTCCACCAACAAATCTCTGCCAGAAACATCATACACACGCCCTTTATCTCCGCTCTCCCTTCTTTTCCACAGAAGCCGCTCTGTGTTTAATTAAGAAAAAAGAAACAATAAGGGAAAGAAGTGTAGGAAAGCATTTGCCCCTAGCCTTTAAGAGCTCTAAATGCTCGTTTTCCCCCCACTTCATCTTCTTGCTGCATTGACTTTTCACACACTGATCCTAGACTGTGGTTTATATAACCGTTTGGGTAGAATGTCACTCAAGGAGATTGGTGTCAGTGCTGATAACATACCAAAGTGATCGGAGACCGAGATCTCGCCACCTAATTATGGAGCCTCTTGCCCGACGTGCATCTGGAAGGGAGTGATAAGAGGAATGCCGCTGATGGGAATAAAGCGTTTCTGAGGAGGGGGGTTGCAGAGGCAGGCAGGGGTACCACAGCGTCCTGCGCTCCCTCTATATATCTCTCCGCCTGCTTAGATTCATGTTTGCTACTGGCTCCAAATGCATTGGAGTTGGAAAGTGAGTGGGAGAGAGAAAAGGAGGTTAGGAGAGAGAGGGAAACTGAGTAAAGGTAGCCATTTTCTTAAGTCGCAGAGCAGATGAGGAGATCAAAATGGGATGTGTTTACAGTATATGAACAACTTCAGGTTTATCAACAACCCATAAGAACTCATCAAAGTAGCTGTGGTGGACTGAGCTACTGAGGTCACCCTTCAACAGGCTCATCTCATGTTAGGTAGCTACGGTGGCCCAGTAGTACACAACGCAACAATATTTAAAAAGCAAACATAAGTTTACAACACAACAAAATTAATCCACAACACAATGGAAATGAGCCACAACACAACGGAAAATGTACAACACAACGAAATTAAGCAGCAACACAACGGAAATGCTCCCAACCACAAGAGGGCTCTCTGAGCGCGGTAAAGTTAGTTTTCCTTGCCATTATTCAATAGACCTTATGCGCCAGAGAAACAAGGGCGCCGCCATCTTTAGAATATTGTCTTTTAACTTCCGTTTTTTGCGGTCGCTCTGTATATTTCTATGGCGCTGCTGTCCAGGAGTAATTAGCTGTTGAAGTGGATTTACTTAATGTAAAGTTAACGAAAGTTATCATGAGGGCTGTAGGCCTAATGTTTAAAGCAGATGACTTAACAAATATCAGTTGACCGGGAATATTTTAAAACGAGCTGTTCATTAATAAACACGCAGAATCGCTGTGAAAATACAGACCGGAAGTCAAAAGACAACGAGCGCAGCGCTGAAAAGGGGCGGGGCTACATAAGGTCTATAGAGCTGGTAAGTCCCACCCCTTCCGCTAACCCCACTGGACCTCTAGGTTGAAAAATTGTCAATGCAAGTGAATGGGAGAAAAAAATTATTTTCTGGTCCCGTTTGAATTTTGCCATGAATGTGAACATAGCCTATGTTGTCTGTGAATTTTTTATATAATTTTTCATGTAAAGAATAGGGCTGTCACTTTACGTTCGAAAATCGATTGCACAATCGATCGGACCAACCAACACAAGTTTCGAAAACGAAAATAGGGAATCGATTTTAACGGTCTTTTCTCGGAACGCGTCCAGCTCGTCACGATACGCCCGCAGCGAACGCGCATCACACAGCAACTGACGCCTCATTCGCGCCGCAGGAATTTTTACGCGCGTAACGCGTCTTTGCATTGACTTAACATTGAAATCACTCGCGCCTGACGCGCTATTCGCGTCCGGTGTGAACGCACCATGACAAACACACATTATACTTTTGCATAATGTTTCTATTTTTACTACAAAAATGTGAATTCTGCCGGTATTCGGCTACAGTCTTCAACTTTTCTAACCGTAAACACAGGCATGTTGAAGACTGCAGTAATATTTTTCATTGATGTTATGGCAGTCCACTCTGCTTATTGCTTTTCGAGAATGTTGCACTCCTGTTTGTCATTGTGCACGAAACTTCACGCCAATAAATCAACAGGAATATTGCTGACTTGTGCGCGTCTCAAGCGCCCTCTTTACGTTCGTCCTAGTTGTCTGTGGATTTGTCCATATTTGGCGTTTAAAATGGAAACGTCTTTAGACATGGAAACTCGATTTTACAATCCTATATAATCTTTTAGAGGTTCCCATCATTTGATGGTTTTATTGATTTAGTTTTAATTCATTTTTTATCAAATTTTGTGAATTAAACAGCTCATAAACATAACTAGAAAAAACCTGTTAAACATAAAAGTACTATGCAATAATTTAAGACATTTCTCCTTATATAAGATTGAGTCAAGAACCCTAGGGTTCTACATGGAGAACATTTTTTTACTAAGAGTGCAGGCTCATTTTGTGCATGAGTAATATGTTCTTGGGTCTGTTAAATGTGTTAGAATAGACATCAATGTCCTCACACTGCCAAAAAAATTGTTCTGGCCGAAATATATTTCAAATTAATGCTAAAAATATACCTGTGAACAGGGCGGGGCCAAGAACCGCGGGAACGGAGCGAGGCCGGTGGCTCAGTCGATTGCCCCAGGCCTGAGACATTTATGTTGTGTTTTACTATGTTTAAGTGGCAGTCGTCTTTAAGGGGCTGTCACTTTACTTTTTGTTGTCCATCTTAAAATACCATAAACAGCAAGGCTTAAGAAAATGTTTAAAATTAAAAATGTAAAAACATTTAATATAAATCTTCAATTACACTGTAAAAAAAAACTGTAAATTTACAGGAAACGGTCTGTATTTTTTAACAGAATTTTGTCGTTTTGTCATTATACAGTGAATACCTGTTATTTTACAGATATTTGTTGTAATTTAAAGGTCCACTATTAAATTTACAGGTAATTGCTTTTATTTTGGTTTTACATTAATTTTACGTTTTTAAAAGGAAATTCTCTGTAATTTTATAGGGTTATGTGTAATTTTACATAAAAAATTAAGTAATATTTTACAGATTATTTCTGTGGAATTAGAAAACAAAGAAAATAAGGTATAACTGCAGAAATCAGCAGTCACTAAACATGTTTTCCTTAAAGATTATTAAGCATGTGGGGGTTAAAGTGAGTTTTAAGATTTGTACACACATTAGGCAAGCCTATTTAATTATTTATAGTCTTTTAATTTTGTCTTGCAAATAGATGTTCATTTTGATCATCATTTGTAGGCTATTTGCCCGAAAATTTCATTTAGGCCTATATTTTATGTCTTTTATGAATCGTTTTTCCAAATCTGCGTGGCTTTGTGTGCGTTTGTATGTATGTGTGTGTGTGTGTGTGTGTGTGTGTGCCCGCGCGCGCGCGCAGATTCAAATTATCCGCCATTACGTTTCGTTGCTGCTAGTCCCGCCCACAACAGTTAGCTACAGATCTGTCTCTGTCGTCGATCTGTGTCAAGGGCAAGCGGGAGATTTGAAGTTTCAGTCTACGCTCGTGAAGTAGTCGTGGATTGTGATCACAGTGGTTCAAAGCTATAATCGTATTCGACAGAAGCAACCAGCCGTGAGCAGGAGCGCTGAACACATATTAGTTGTTTGTAGTCTGTCAGTCAGTCCAGAAATAATGCGCCCTTTTTCAGTGAGCCTGGTTCGTCGTCACAGCGGACCTCATCCCGACCGACCAACGGCTGAGGTAAGAGTCTCATACTACATGTGTGTACGATATTTTATATTACATTTGTGTTAAGTGGTTAGACAGTTTCCATGCTAACGTTAGCATTCTTAAATGATGTTCAGTTATAACTGGGTCAGGGCAAAACACTGAAAATGCAGCATGCGTTTTTAATTATCGATCTGTGTTAAGAAAGATCAGTTGAACCCAACCCACATCTCTACTTATTAACTTAAAGACCTAAAACAATCTTTAGTAGACTTGTTATTCATATTAAAGTCCATAATTGTGTATAAAATCTTCGTTATGATAGTCAGTAACATTAAATCAATAAATGGCGGGATATTTTGAAACACTGTCTGGAAGCTGAAAACTTTTCTCTTAAAAAAATACTTTATTTTATTATAATAAAATTGTAGTAAACACGTTTTTAGCTGATTTTTTACCATTGTAATAGCCACAGTTTTACTAAAAATAGGCCTACCGTGTTTCTTTTGTTTATTTCGTAATAGTTAACATGACTAACTTTATTAAGACCGTTAAGAAATCAAAATACTGTAACTTAAGGTACTTGTTGATGATACAGGAAAGCCTAGAACAGGAATACTAGAATATGAATACAACATGATGAACCCCTAGGACCTAGGTGTGCAGCTAGGTCACAGTAAATCATATTCATTTAACTTTACTTTCTATAAATGTAACTTAGCTAAAATCACATGGCAGCTCAAAATATTACTGTTAGCCTTTCCAGCTCAGCTTCAAGATCATAGTCATTTGAGTTTTTGCATTGTCCCAATGGAACATATTCTGACATGTGTAAATCTAATACTGAGTTTTAAAATAACTTGTGTGTGTGTGTGTGTGTGTGTGTGTGTGTGTGTGTGTGTGTGTGTGTGTGTGTGTGTGTGTGTGTGATTTCAGGTCACGTGGAAAGCAGATGATCATGGCAAACAAGGTATGGGAAGAATTCATTAAAACATAAAAATCATAACGGTTCTGATTCCATATGTTCATAACAGTCTTCTGATTCCATATGATTGCACTAAAAGTATGCACAAGGTTTGGATTTGCTACAGCAAGATTACGATTACGATTGATTAGATTCCACCCATCTTTCTTTATTTTTTTATTATTTTTTTAACTACCCACTAAGCAAAATTATGTCCGAAAGACTTCTTTTCAATGTCTTTGTTACAAAAATCAAAGGTTGAAATGCCGTCCACTGAGGAGCCAGAATGAAAGTTATGACGTCTTTTTTTGACGTGTTCTGCACGTCCGATATAGACGTTCATCGAACCTTCGTACAAGGTTAAAACTAGTTCAGATGTGGCCATTGTGGACATATTTCAACATCATTTATGGTCTCATTTAGACATAATTACTTTGACTATTGCTGTCAGATGATCTTAGTGAGAATTAACAGAGGTTTAGATGTTGATATTAGTTTAATTTGAAGTGTCACCATTGTGGCGATCCGTGTTTGCTTTAGTTGGGCTCTTGGTCCCCGTTCCTTTTATTTGAGCTTTTCTTTGGCTGCTGTAACAGTGTGTTTGTGTAACACAATTGTTGTGGCAGGGAAAGCCTAGAAAAAGTTTGAGGTGTTATCAGTTCAATGTTGATGATGACATAATTATCACAAAATGAGCCTTTAATATTGTGTTTAAAGTTTTGTGTTTATATTTGCCGTTAATAACCACCAACCTTTTGGAACTGCATTATTGGTGAAGGTGTATTTATTTGAAGGTGTGTAAAAAGCATGTGCGCATTATGTTTTGAGCAAGAGTATCATACAGTCACACACAGACATCAAGATTTTGGATATGAATCACAACAACGGTGACAACCAAAAAAAGCTTGGGAATTAAGGATGAGTTTTGTACTATGAAAGCTACCCATCATGCATTGCAGCATGAAGCTTTTTTTTTAATTGTCACCATTGTTGGAAATCATATGCACAATCTTGATGTCTGTGTGTGACTGTATGATACTCTTGCTCAAAACATCATGTGCACATGCTTTTTACACACCTTCAAATAAATACACCTTCACCAATAATGCAGTTCCACAAGGTTGTTGGTTATTAATGGCAAATATAAACACAAAACTTTAAACACAATATTAAAGGCCCATTTTTGTGATAATTATGTCATCATCAACATTGAACTGATAACACCTCAAACTTTTTCTAGGCTTTCCCTGCCACAACAATTGTGTTACACAAACACACTGTTACAGCAGCCAAAGAAAAGTTAAAGTAAAAGGAACGGGGACCAAGAGCCCAACTAAAGCAAACACGGATCGCCACAATGGTGACACTTCAAATTAAACGAATATCAACATCTAAACCTCTGTTAATTCTCACTAAGATCATCTGACAGCAATAGTCAAAGTAATTATGTCTAAATGAGACCATAAATGATGTTGAAATATGTCCACAATGGCCACATTTTAACTAGTTTTAACCTTGTACGAAGGTTCGATGAACGTCTATATCGGACGTGCAGAACACGTCAAAAAAAGACTTCATAACTTTCATTCTGGCTCCTCAGTGGACGGCATTTCAACCTTTGATTTTTGTAACAAAGACATTGAAAAGACGTCTTTCGGACATCATTTTGCTTAGTGGGGCTCTGTCATTTAGAAACATGACTTTTCCTATCACTACTATCTTAATGACACATATCTTTTAATCCAGCTAGATGATCTGACGGTTGCTGCTCGCATCTCAGCCTACCTGATGGAAAATTCTTGCTGGATGAATGACCTTCACCTTTAAATCAGCCTTGCCAAGACAGAACTGCTTATGGTTCAGCTTTCAGCCAAAACATACTTGCTGTGATCCTGCTGATTTGCCTTATCATTAGGAGGATCAGGCCCTTCCTATCGGAGCTACACAACTCTCTTGTTCTATCCAGACTGGGCTATTGTAATGCCCTCCTGGCAGCTCTTCCAGTGTCAGTCAAACCTCTGCAACTGATCCAGATGCTGCAGCAAGAGTTGTCTTTAAAGGTAGCCCTATGCCTAAACTCACTACTTCAGATCTGTGTGTCTCCAGAAGCATGTGCTCTGCAAGTGAACGGCGCCTTGTGGTGCCATCATCCCAAAGAGACACAAAACCACTTTCACTGACATTTACCTGGACTGTTTCCTGGTGGTGGAATGACCGGCGCAACGCAACACATTTTCAAGAAACTGCTAAAGATCCATCTTTTTCATAAACACTTCACCCAATAATACTTAATCTTTGTTACAAAAAAAAAAAAAAAACACCTTTCTATGTGTACTGTACTAGACTAACTGGGACTTGTCACTGCACTTGTTGCTTTTTATTATCTTTAATTATTATCTTAATTGGTTAGTCACTTTGGATAAAATGTAATTGTAAATGTTAAAATAAGTTATACTGTAAAGGTATACGGTAATTGCTTTTTATTGTGGATATTTTTACATGTTCTAAATTATATACTAAGCTTCTATTTCCTATCAATCACTTATCTTGATGTTTAGTGTTTGTTCAATTACTAATACTTTAAATATGCAGGTAATTTGTACTCATACATTTAGTTAATTTAAAAGAAATTGACTGTACATTTGCTATTATTAAGAACGTAATTAGAGATGTTGTGAAATTGGATCTGTACAAATAAAAAATAAAACTGTAAATTTACAAACATTTGTATTTGAATTTATGTACTTGTGTGCATTTTTTATACATAATTTCATTGTTATTTTACACATAAAAACTATATTAAAAGAAAATTACTGTAGATAGACAGCATTATTATATAAAATAATTTTATAAAACCTTAAATTTACAGTATTTAATTGTTTTAAAGGTGTATATGACTTTTTAAAACATTAAAAATCCCAGTAATTACATAAGATTTAATGTAATATTAAAGATATAATCTGTTATTTAATTATGGAAAATTACTGTATTTTAACGTGATTGTTTTTTGCCGTTATTTTACGGTAATTTTCTGGCGCCCCAGCTGCCGGAATAATACCGTTTTTTTACAGGTTTTTTTTTTACAGTGTAGGTAAATGCCAGGTAAATTAGGTAAATAAGAATAACAGAATAATAGCAGCACACTTCTTCTCAACAAGCTGCACAATTTGAGGTATGATTCATGTCTGTAGCAGACATAGGGCAGGGCAAGTGATGCACCTTATATTTAATGCTTTGGATTAAGGGTATGTTTAAATCCCTAATCTTAAGTATGAGCAATTGTAATAGTGATGATGTTTGATTTGGCAAGTACAACTAATAATCAGGCCCCTATAGGTGATGGCTGTTGATTTATGTTGTGTGTAGTTACACACCCCTGTTACATAAATATGGAGATAGGCTGTTCCAAACGATGATGCCAGAAACATGTTATATGGATGATGAGTATTCCATCTGTGGAAAACCCCCGTTATCATCCCCCTCACTGCTGCACTCTGGGATAACACACGTGACACCAGGAAAAAAAAGGACTACATTACAAACCACGTTCCGAAACCTATTACACCAAACGGAGAATTCACTGAACTGAATAGGCAGAAATGAAGGATCATCAACAGTTGAGCTCATCCAATTGGATTCTCATCTCTCCCAACCTCCAGATCCTTCTTTTCTTGTTACAGGAAGAAAGAGCTGAAATAGCTTTTCCCAGCACAACATTGGAAATCCTGCTGAACTACTGGAAGTGTTTTGGATTCCCCAATACATACTTTCCAGCTTTCATTTCCTCTGGCTTTCCTGTTTGCTTTAGAACATTTGGAAGGGAACTTTTCTCTTCCTGGCTACCTTTATCAGATGATGACACACAGGGCCTTGGGAAAACAAATGCAGATGACTGTGAGCCTCTGGACTGCAAAAAAAGAAACAAAAGAAAAAAGAATAAAATTACAAGATTCCAGTATTTTTATTTAAATTAAACATTCAGACAAAGAAAAGTTAAAGCATTTTTTTTAAACTCTTCAAAATAACACATTTTTGTGAAGTTTATCTTTAAGGACATATAATTTTATAATATTGGTTAAGAATTTTTCATTATTCATAATTCAAAATGAGCCTTTTCCAGTAAATTTATCATATTTCCAGGACAGGAAAACAAGACAACCCTGATTTACAAGAAAAATATAATTTTTGAAGTATGCCCAAGTTTTATTCATTTGAATGATGTTTAGGCTGAAATGTAGGAAACATTTCCATTAGTGCTGAGCATTAGAATCTTTATATATATATTTTTTTTCATTCTTTAACAGCGTTCTCTTACTTTCAGATTCTGAAACATGCGTGTCAGCATGTTTTGCCTAAACTACATGTTCTCAAGGCACAATAAAGCACCACAGGCGTCCAATGAGAGCACCTGTTTAGATTTAGCTTTAAATGTCCTTTAGGGGGCGCTAATGGACCACAGCACTCAGCACAGACAAAACTGACAAAATCAGTGCAGTCAGTGCAGTCAGCATGGGTGGAAATTATATATATATATATATATATATATATATATATATATATATATATATATATATATATATATATATATATATATATATATATATATATATATATATATATATATATATATATATATATATATATATATATATATATATATATAAAGACAATGCAAATGTGTAAAGATCATTTTCTTGCCATTTATAAAATTAAATGCGTTTTGCAAATGTGAGTTCAAAACATAAGGAAACTGCAAATGAGAGGATTTGCTGTAAATCCACACAAGTTTTATAAAACTCTTTTTTTCCACAACATCTAAAATAAAACTCTTATTAAAAGAGATTTACCAGCCAATGAAGCAAAAAGTAACGCAAAATCAAATTTTGTCAAGTAACCTTGAAAATGTGTTTCATGTGATAATATCTAAATTAATTGGTTTTATTGAAGTGCAAAATATTATTCAGTATGACTCAATCAACAAAACCATATTGTAAAGCCAAAAAATCTTATCTTTTCTTCACATATTCTTCGCATATTTTTCATAACATATATATCATAGGAGCTAAACACACCTTTTCTTCTTTATTTTAGAGCCTTTTATCAAAAGAGCTGTTGCGTGTTATGACCTAAATTATGTGAAAGGTTACGTAGTCACATCAAAGCCAACGGAACGCTGCCATCCACGCTGCATTCAGCGAGCATCTATAATGTTCCTGGCGCACTACATTACTCTCTGCATCTAACCTGGACCCAATTACAGGGGCCCTGGAACAATTTCACAGAGCTTGTGTGGCTACTCAGCAGATAGAGTTGCCATGGGAGCCAGTGTGATTGAAAAAGAAAAATTACAGGCTGCCAAAAGGGAAAGAGAGAGACAGAGACAGAGAAAATAAAGAGCATTTTGCTCTCCACAACATGCAAGATATTAGATCAAATATTAGATCAAAATAAAAGTACTGTACATGGCCAAACAACCCAATTCCTAAGACTCACAATGATTTTCAGACACAGACATGCGAAATTCAGAAAAAACTTAAGTTGTGAACTTATGGAGGGTTCATTCGTTTGTTCATTCATTAATTCCTTCATGCAGTGAAAAGGTTAAAAATAACAAATGGTGCAAAATAATTGTATAATGATATTGTATACTGTAAAAAGTCATATGATGAATAAGTTATGACATCATGTTTTTTCATTGCTTTAATTCTTCAAAATAAGTTAAGCAATTTTCAACTTTTTTATAAGTTATACAAGATTCAACTCATTTTTTAAAGTCAGTTTAATGTAATTTAAGTTGAAATGACTTAAACATCCAAGTTGATTGTACTTAAAAATTTAAGGCAGCAACTTATTTTTTACAGTGACTATGAATAGGTTTTTGTGCAAAATCTATAGTTTATATTATTTATATCGATAGAGACAATCTTTTATTTGACATTTTTCTAACCTTCACCTTTTGAACGTACCATTTACCATGTTTTTTGGACATTAACCATTGTAGTACTATGGTATTTTGGGAGTGCATTGGAGTACCATAAATACCGTGGTCCATGAATTTCAATCCAACTGTATTTTTTAAAGTATCATATTACCACGTGATACTATGGTTAAAAAACATGTTAATACCATAGAACTTTTTGGACATATTTTTACTATGTAAATATCATAGAACATGAATTTCCAAGTAGATGCGCTCTTAAAAACAAAGGTTCTTTTTTGGCATCAATGGTTCCAAGAAGAACCTTTAACATCCATATAAACATTCCATTACACAAAAGGTTCTAAAAAGGTTCTTTTGATTTTTTTAAATGATTTTCAAGAAAAATTGTTCTTTTAAGAACTGTGAAAACCTTCTTTTGAAACCCTTATTTTTAAGAGTGTACTTATACCATAGTATTTTTATAGTACATGTCCAAAAATGATGGTTGTACCATGGTACTTTTTTGTAAGTGACAGTAATCTATGACACTGAATGATTACCATATTCTGAAATAATGATTAGCATGTATTACCATATTCATGTTCTGTACCATAGTACTCAAAGATTGTGAGGATTATTATGGAATATCAAGTGAAAATTCTGACTTGAATCTGAGCGAACTGAAATTTTGAGGTTGGTTAAGATCACTGTGCTTGAACATTAATAGAATGTAGTACATTTGACTAACGCGAGCTTTGATGTTAATGGGTACCTTTGCACTGAGAGCAACAGCAGGCAAGTACACATAAAACCACACACACACACACACACACACACACACACACACACACACACACACACACACACACACACACACACACACACACACACACACACACACACACACACACACACCATATCAGGGTGCAAGCCAGGCACACCTCATGTCTCACCTCTAACCACAACATCGAAATATGTGACCAGTAAACAAACAGCGTATAAAACAGCAGCAAGCTGTAAGACCCCATCCCCTCAAAATCATTGCCCCATCCACGTTGCCATGGCAACGTGTGCAGGCCGATTAAAAACAATGTCTGCGCAAATAACATAATGGGCCATAATCAACACACCGGGAAGCCAGGGGCTCTGCCTGCTGAAAGCGCACATCACCATAACAACAGCAGCTGGTACTCCTCAGTGTGTCTGAACATTTGCTCACCTAATCTGTGATTTTATGACAGAAAGAAGTAGAGATATGAAAAGAGAGGGACAGTGAGAGAAAGACACAGAGAGAGACAGAGGGAGACTGAAAGTAATTCGACTGCTGACCTGAACAAGGTCTACTGTAATGAGGGGGGGGGGGGGAACACAATTTCTTCTCTCAAAAACTGGTGAATATGTACACTATAAAAAAATCCATTTAAATAATAATAATATTTTTTTTTTAAATTGGCAGCTGTGGTTGCCAGAAATTCACCATAAAAAATACTGTGCCAATGTTTCCAGTTTTACAGGATGCCTGTATATTTTACAACCATAATTAAATATTTCATTAAGGGATATAATGTTTATATTCCTACTTTACCTAACCAAACTCTGCCAAAATTTTAACCTTAAAATGTACTGGTAACCACCTCAATAATGCAGGTGGCACAAAAGAAAGCCAGAGATAGACAATAGAATCAGAGTTCATCATAAGCAGCCTGTTCATGACACATCTCGTATACGTAGACCTTGCTCGTATATACGTAGACCATACTCTTTGTGTGTCAAAACACCATCATGGTAACACACGGCACAAAAATAATGCAACAAACATTTACTAAATAACACAAAGCACACAAATGCACGTTACTGATAACAAAATAAGAAACAAGATTATTTATAAAAAATTGGACACATCATATGTGATGTGTAACGAAAGGACGTCTGGGAGTGTCCTTTTACTTTTTTATATACCATAAATGATGTGGTAATACATACTTGCAAAAACCATAAATTGGACTAGCCTGGCTAACGTCAGACCTCGTCTCATTGAGACGTGGTCTGGGAACCACATGTTCATTTTCTTGTATTTGAGGCGTGGTTTACGAATGCCCAGAGCCGTTTATTGGGCGCTACGAATGTCTATCAAATGCACCTGTATGTAGCTCATAGCCAATTGTTTCAATTATACCAGATGACGTATGTAGAGCGACAGAAATTCAACGAGGAAGAAGACGATGGGTCAGAGATTTATGTGTACACGATGGCGTTCAGCGACTATTGCCGTTTGTGCAAGACAAACATGAGGGTAGAAGGTATATATGGACATACTGCTTCGGTGTGTCGCATAGACGTCGTCATCGTCTTGCTGCTCCCTCCCCGCTCTGTGATTGGTCCCCTCGCTGAGGCGAAAATCTGGTCCATGGTGTCCAGGCTGCCTAGCAGCGTGAATAAAATCGCGCTGCACGCAAGGCAGCATGGGGAAACCCAGGCTAAAATTGGACCGTATTTTAAAGTAAAACTACATATACTGTAATGTGATGTTAAATGATTTACAGTTTTTCAAAGTATATGGTGGTAAGTTGTTATGGTAATTCTGTGTTTGTTTGTGTTTTGGGTGGGTCATGTGTCATGATTTTATTATCATGTGCACCTGTTTTGCATTTCGTTGATTGGTTTGTTTGTGTATTTAAGCTCTGTGTTTCTTTCAGTTCATTGTCTGTTCTCATCGGATATTGTTGCATGTTCTGTACGTGTTTTTGTCAAGTCCAGAGTTCTCTGAGTATTTTGTGTTTAATAAAATAACTTTTGCGTTTAGATCCTGCCCTTTTTGAATCTTTTTTGCAAGTTGTGACCACTGCTGACAGAAGAACAGATCTAGTGGCAGTTCGAATCCTCCTCCTCTCCCAGGGGGATCGCTCCCTCGAGAGACACACAGAGGAATTTTTAGACCCTGTCCATCTACACTACAATGAAGAGAGCCTCAAAGCCAAGATGAGAGTGTGCGTGCCTGGAGACTGGCCTCAAGGGAACTTCCAGGGGTTTGTGCCCTGGGTCCTGTTTCACTGTGGATCCCCCTTTACCATCGGTGAGATGGAGGGGGATCACAACACAACCGTCCACACTGCGCACTTTGTTCCACCCGCTGCCACTGTCCCAACGGACAGAAAGCCAGAGCCCACCGCAGACAAAGAACCCGAGCTTGGCGCGATGCCAGAGCCGATGCCTGAGCCATATATTGCCCAGGAGCCCGAGCCTAACACGTCTGACCAGGTGCTTGAGCTGACAACATCATCCTTCACCGAAGGAGCACTGGTGGAATATGAGAGGATGGTGTGGAGCCCTATCCCGTCAAGAAAGGCGAGTGTCAATGTGCTGAACTCTGAGCCACTGATTGATTTGGAGGAGAGTTAGCACCATGCCTGTTTCGCTGTCATGCACCGAACCTTATTTCGTCATCCAACACCGAGTTATGTTTTTGATGCTCCCACCTCCTCTGCCTGCTCCAAGTCGGCCAAGAGAGCCGTGCCTGAGAATTCTGCCTGTTCCGCATCGGCCAAGGAGGCCATTCCTGAGATGTCTGTCTGTTTGACGTTGGCCAAGAGGGCCGCTCCTCAGTCTTCCTGTTCTGTATTGGCAAGAAGGGCCGTTTATTAATCCCCTGCTGCACTGCCCTCACTGCCTTTTATCAGCCCTTCGTCTTTTCCTACACTGCCTGCTCGGGACATTGTGAATCCACCTTGGACTGATTGTTCGTCAGCTTGACCCTGGACTGTCGACCTGTTTGCTCCGCCTAGAGCCTCCAAGCCCTTCACTCGACCGTCGACCACTCAGCTCTATCGTGGCTCCTCATCTCAATCTCGGTCAGTTGTCACTCTGCCATCGCCATGGACTTACGGCCCTTCAACTGTGACTAGTCCCTCCACCCCTTTGGCTCTGTCGGGCCCCGCATTCCCTCCTTCAATTTCAGTCCTTGGGCGCAGCGGCTTGTCCCCTCAGCTCCGCCTTGTTCTCCAGGACCTTCTGTGTCTAGATCTCCATCGCTATCAGCCTTGTCTCAATCAGTCATCCCTCTGGTTCTGCCTGCCAAGCCTCCATGGCTCTTCCCTCTATCGACTCCGCTGTGGGCTTACGTCCTGGGATTCATGCTGGGAGTTCCACCCTGGCTCCTTCTACTGCTAACTCCTCCCTGGCTTCTGCTGCTGTCATCTTCTCATGGCTCTTCATGTTGTCTGCTCCTCCCTGGCTCTAGTAGTCATCCCTTATGCCTGCTCTGCATCCCCCACTTAAGCCCTCTCACACCCTCCTGGACTATTTGTAATTTTGTATGTTAATAGTTAATAAGACAAGAGGTATTGCCTTCTTGATATGTTACATGAATTCTGTGTTTGTTTCTGTTTTCAGTTGGTTTGACATGTGTTTCAGTTCAGTTTCCTCTGTCTCAGTTAGTTTATATGGTTTCTTGTTGATTTGATTATCATGTGCACCTGTTATTCATTTCGTTGATTGGTGTTCATACTGTTGGTTGTTCTGTTCGTGTTATTCTAGTATTTATTATTCTAGTCCAGAGTATTTAGTTATTTTTGAGTTGGTGTTTAATAAAATGCTCCACGAACCATGTTCCACCTATATGCAGACCTTATTGTACACTATAATTTTTTTGTTGCAATTTTAACAGAAAAATACTGTAAAAATTCTACAGTAAAAACATGTTAATTGGCTACCTGTTGACTGCAGTGGTTGAAAGAAAGGTGAAAAAGGTCAGATACAACCCAGCGCCCTCTGATCATATGTTGACAGATAAACCACTGTGCCACATCGCCGACTATCCAATATCTTTATAGATGATAGCTCCACAAATCAACTCTATGAGAAACTCTAGAGGTGAGCTGAGATTTATGCATTAGCTAACAAAACAGTATTTTTGGTCTCTCCTGCCTCAGCACTCAAGAGTTCGGCTATATTCAACTTTGTACTTTGACATTATCGTTGTGTTGCTTGGGAAGGCAGGAAATAAAAAAGAGAAACATGTCTCAAAGCTACAGCCATCAGCGTCGTTCATGAGAGAACACAAGTGCGGAGCTCACCAAGTTACTCTGGCACGACAGGAGAAGAGTTTGTGTGATGAGACAAAACCGTGCTACAACTCATCTGTCTTATCCTTCACAACCAAAGCGAAAGAAAAGAAAAAAAGAAAAAGAAAAGAAACAAATTCACAGAATGCACAGGCCATTGAATAGAGTGACCTTTGAAAGGCTTAAATTGTGTTGGAAAGTATAGCACTCAGTGACATTTCAAACACTCGGTTGCGTATTAAGTGTCTGAAAGCTTAAACTACAAAGTAGAGCTATACACTAGTAGCTGAACAAAGAGAGACAGGCATTTAAAAAAAAACAGAGTTGAGATAGAGAAACAGGTTTGAAAAAGCAAGATACATTATACATCAAGATACATCTCAATGAATTAATCTAAAATGAACATTAAATAATTAAAAATGAAGAAAATAATGTAAATATATATTTACATATTTAAGTCCCCATGAAATATATATATATATTTTTGGCTTTTAGTATGAATATGTTAGCCTTACTGTTATCTATTCACCTTATTCCGGAAGTAGCACTGGGTGGCGCCCTCCGCGTAATCTCACTTCCTGGTTTAGCTACTTAGCGCTTTGTTTGCCCTGGTCCAATCTGTTATCTGTCTTGATACAAGTAGATAGACTATAATATTATAGCCAACTGCTGCAACGTACTAAAGTACATTTCACTTGAAGCTTTTTGCCACAATCAAATTATTTAATAGCTGTGTCTTTCTAATAGCTATTACTTAGTTATGAAGATGTGCACAAATTAGCTTATCTTATGTGACATTTCATCAGTGAGACTTCTCTGCAGTACTCCTCAAAATTGAATGAGGGTCCGCTAAACCGGAAGTTGATTTGCCGTCATAGTTTACAACGGAAGTACTGGACAGAAGTAAAAGTGGGCGGGGCGGAATAAGGTGAATAAACTATTGTGCTCCAAAACAATGACAGTTATAAGCTTAGAAGCTATAGAAGACATAAGCTTTCAAAACTTACAGTCTCTCACTTATGGATCAATATGGATCAATGATTTTGATGACATCACTCTGCACTTCAGCTTCTCATCAGATTTTCTGTCCAATCAGAATGCTCTCTAGAATCTAAAGCGTCCCGCCCCCTACATTATAAATAGACGCTGAAGCTGCGGCTAAAATTGGTCATTTGTTACATGGCGAATGGTAGTAGTGCACTATATAGTTTCCATTGGGGCGAATTTCACTTTAATGGTTTCACATTAGTGTCACGCGAACCCCCGCAGCGCGCACACAGTCTGCTTCGGTCCAGAGACATGATAGAGCGGATCATGCGCGGGTTGAAGCAGACCACAAAATGCATCAGATCTAGGCCTATTTGAATTCTGCACAGAATGCTATATTTTAAAGCGATATGGAGGAGATTAGGAGGAGAAACAATTAGAGATTAGGAGGAAACTGCAGCTTTACCAAGCTCAACGGCCGAGCTGTAATATATAAATGAAACGCTATTAGCTGTACAATATGTCCCGCCCTGTCTTCCTGTTTCAGTGGAAGTTACGTCAACACATTGAATAATGCTGCACCTTTCAAGGCACTTCAGTGAGCCTTTAATATACTGTAATATATTGAATACCTAAATATTATTTTCTCTCTCTCTCTCTCTCTCTCTCTACACATATACACATATATGTGTATATATATATGCTAAACACCCATGCTAAAGTTGACTAAAAAGAGGAATAAAAAATCATCTTTTGGAAATTGAACTTAATGCCTTAATTAAAAAAATTCGGAAAAATCCAACCTTTAAGGACACCAATTTTCTTTGTGAATGAATAATGTATCGTAAAAATGTTCTTCCTTAAAATACAGGGTAAAGTTCTGTAATCACAAATGGAGTACTTTCCATAAGATCATCTCTCAATGCAAATGAAACCAGCTATTAGGCTAACTGAAATAAAACCATGCCAATCTCTAGGTATGGTGAAGGCTATGTGATGATGTTGGGCTATTTTAATTCCAAAGGACAAGGGAACTTTATCAGGATGCATAGTATCCTGGCTCCATGAAGTAACTGGCCTTTAAAAATAAAAATCTGCCTGCCTCTATGGGAATTTAACATAGGGGTGTCCAAACTTATGCACCCTGTATTTTAAGGAAGAACATTTATTTATTTACGATACATTATTCATTCACAAAGAAAATTGGTGTCCTTAAAGGTTGGATTTTTCCTATTTTTTTAAATTAAGGCATTAAGTTCAATTTCCAAAAGATGATTTGTTATTCCTCTTTTTAGTCAACTTTAGCATGGGTGTCTAAACTTATGCATAGCACTGTATATATAATTTTTTTTAATATATAGATTTATAATATAATATAAACCTATATATTAAAATATTATATATTTAATATATCATTATTTCTAAAAAGTGTGTGTATATATATATACACAGTCATAATCCTATCCCTAACCCACAAATGTACACATACAGTACATAATGAAGATCTAACACAGTTGTCTAAAAGTAATTAGAATATGCCAATGCTGCATTGTAAATACTAAATGATTTTCACTCTTAATATACAGTGAATGACTACTTGTCACAAAGATGCATACTTGGAAACTCAGCACACATTTGCTCCCATGAAACTATGGAACATCACAAAAATTGACGACAGAAGCATTTCAATTTCATTACCCTCTTAATTTTCTTGATTGAATGAATTGTGCATTCAGCATCGAATTCTGCTTCTAATGTATAGCTAATAAATAAATAGGCTGCACAGCATTTCACTTTGTGGAATGGAACATCTAAAATCCCACTTTCATTTTGTCAGACACTTGGTATTCCGGACCGGCGCTATCATTCCGGACTATCCACGGTGGCGAAACGTTGTCTCTGATCAGCTCACAGGACTCTAAGCAGCTGTTCTGACAAGCTCTGGGTGCTCTTCAAACCACAAAGAAAGGGCAAAAGCTAAGCATGCTAATGGTGTGGAAACCCCACTCCATCAGTCAGTAGAGGTAGACAAGATGACTCACACTGCAGTCAATGGGAAGCCCAGCAACTTAATTCAGATGAAAGCCTAAAATGAAATCAAGTAAGAAAGGAGTACTGGCCTGACCGCTGTGCTCAATGTTTTGGAACAGTGTTGATTTTGGTTAAATGATCATGTTTGGAGGCACTAGGGGGAGTGTTTTGCTAAGGGAATGAGGGTACAGGCCTATTCCCAGAGCCACTGTCCTGCATCTCAATGCCACTGCTGCAGTAATTATTGGTAATGGCAGTGATTATAAAAATGACACAGCAAACGCAATTTTGCCCCAATTTGCAAAGCTAATGTTCTTTAATTAGCTCCCAAAGTGAGGGCTTTTGAAGGTAAAAACACATTTTCTCTTTGTCTTGAGGATAAATCGTTGTACTCAAGCGCATTTAGCACCTATAAGTGCACAGACGTGAATGTGATAGTGTTGCCCCCCTCAAAAAGGACTGTGGTGGTACCAGTGATTTCACAGTAATACCATGGTATTTTCGATATATATACTATGGTATATCTAATACGGATACAAAACATATCCTTCCATGAACTGCCGTTTCTTTAGACATTTACCATGCAGTAACAGTATTCTTGATTATTCTAAATTATTAGCTTCTGAAAACATCACTGTACTTACTGTACCATGGTACCACCACCAAAATAAATACAGAAATAAATAAATATAAATAAATAAATCTATTTTTTAATTTCTTATTTATCTACATAAAATAATAAATGTACCAAACCGATTCACCTCTGTATATATATATATATGCACACACATATATGTATAAATTCATACAATATTACTGTAACGATTATGCTCAGTTATGCTGTTAGTTCCATTTTCACACTGTTTGATCTGTTGCTGTTTGCCTGATTTCCTAGTTAGTTTCCTCATTTAATTAGTCAAACATCTGTGCTGTTTCATCCTGATTATGTTTTTTCATGTGTATAAGCCCTGTTTCCTCAGTTCTTTATCATATTGTTATGTTAAGTGTAGATAATATTCTGATGTCTCATACGTATTCACATCGTTTGTTAAAAGACACTTTATTGAACTTGGATTTCGTGCATGTTAGTCTACACGTGACAATTATATTAAATATTATTACAATATATAATAGGAATATGAAGCTTGAAGTAAATTCTTACATTTAGTATGGTTGTATACAACTTTTTGCATAGATTTTTTGCAGTTATGTGTACAGTGACAATACAATATTATATTTATAAATAAGTATTATATATTAATAATATTATATAAAAGTTTATAAAATTTAAATATAAAATATATAAAATATTAAATATACTATATACTATATAATATACTAAATATAAAAATACAAAATAAAAATAGAAATTACTGTAAATGTTTATACTATTTATATAAATTTTTTATACAATATTATATTATATAAAATACTATTATTTTATATAATTGGAATGTGAAACTTGAAGTGAATTCTTGCTTTCAGTATGGTTGTATAGGTACAACTGTGTACGTTTTTGGAAGGTATGTCTGTGCAGTAAATATAGGCTATAGGCTAATATTATAGTTGTTTAAAATTTTTATAAAAATAGCCTACTTCATTTTATTATATTAAAATAATATTTAACAAATTAAAACATGTATATACATTACTCAAACAAGTGTAGCCTATTCAATACTGAATGCAAGAATTTACTTCAAGCTTCATATTTCCGTCATAGTTCACCTTGTAATATAAACACTGAGGGAAAATCTCTCACGATAGATAAAAGGGTTCATGCAAATGGACTACATTGTAATCTAATGCAATGCTCCATCTCCCTCGGTGATGGATGTATGACTGGCTTTGCTGTAAATTTAGTTGTGATCGTTTTTTCTGCTGATTTAAGGCAGTGCGGTAGAGGGCCGAGCGGGTCTCGCGCTTCTGCACCTGCCGCCGGTTCCTGCCAGTGTCTGGTAATGACAGAGTAATGGGAGGGACGCGGGAAAACGGGAGGGCAACAGGGCAGAAACACGGTGCCAGCAGGAAGAGCAGATAAAGTGGCAGCAATAAAAATTATATGACTACATACATCATCCTGTCAGCGTATAATTTTATCTGAGAGGGCAGGGCCTTTCTCCTTGCTTTGAAATAGATGTGGTAGCCTACCTATATCCGGTGTGGCGTGCGTGGAGGTGCTAGAAGAGGAAAGCCTCCTCATCTTCACTCGACGATAGCTCTTATACATACTTGATGCTTCTCCGGGGGCTGTGGGTGTTTAATAGCATTTTACATAATGCTATGTTCAATGACCTTTTGACTTTAGTAGGAAACTTGAGAATTTCACTTTTTGGGCACTTATAGAACAGGCAGCTATAATTCTTTAGGGAGCAAGGGAATCATTCGGTTTCAGACAATTGAATTGAAATACATTCTCATTTGATGTGATTATACAGGAACTTGCGTGAACCCAAAAATAGGATAATCACCATCGCGAAATGGGTGGAACCGTCTCAGCGGAATGTCTTTGCGTAAGTGACAATTGCTTTGGTTAATGGAGAGGTGTTTGTGTGGCTTTCTTAAAGGGCCGGCAGAAAAACCAATTACGTCTATATGTTACCTCCCACGGTCATACAATAAGCAAAAACAGGAGGTAATTAATCCAGCATTGTACTCGCAAAACAGCTTCGCCGTCTCAGAAGACTGGACAGCTGGATTAATAATAAAGGAATTCCGCTTATCGCTTTACAAAGCCTTGAAAAGTAGGCCCTACTTGCAGGGAAATACAACAGGAATTGTAAACACTATGTAGGCTACTTACTTTTAGGGATTATTGAACAAACTGTAGTGTTTTTACTTACAAAGTGACCATGGTCCTTTAAGTCGATATAGCCCTAAACTAAACTATCTTCTCTTACCATACAGTAAAAACAGCAATATTGCGAAATATTATTACAAACTAGATGTACCGCATCGCGGTACAAAATATGACCGCCGCTCAGGCCTGCACTGGCTTTCCACAAAAATAAATGACGTGGAGTAATTTGGCTGTATTGCGTGTTTATGTATATACCTAAAAAAAGTAATAGTATGTGCATGTCTGTCTGTGTGTGTGTGTGTCTGTGTGTGTGTATGTGTGTGTGTTTGTGTATGTGTGTGTCTGTGTGTGTGTGTGTGTGTGTGTCTGTGCGTGCATGTATGTGTGCGTACATGTGTGCGCGTGTGTGTTTGTGTGTGTGTGTCTGTGCATGTGGATTTGTATGTGTGTGTATGGGTGTGTGTCTGTGCGTGTGGATGTCAGTGTGTGTGCATGCTTGCGTTTGTTTGTATTCCTGCATGTGTGTGTGTGACAGTATCATCCTAAACCAGCAACCCTTCGCTCAACAGCACCATCTACAAGCCGATGAGTGTACAGTCACTAAATGTGCACATAAATGAATTTATTTTATACCCCCCCATGGATGAAATTCTACAAAACTTAGCAGAGGATACCCCCAGAGGATGTCAAGTTAATCATACACATGAAATATGGTGCAGTTCTGAACATCTCAACTGAAGATAGGGGCGATTAAAGCAGAATAATATTGCATTTTCATTTTTTATGGGAGGGGCGCAAATCACAAATGAGTGATTATGGGCTAGGTTGATGTGGGCCCTTAAGAGCAACATACCATAAAAATTTCTTCATCCTCGGTGCCACGGTTCAGGTAGTTATTTAGGAAAAACTGAATTTTTTTGGGTTTGGGGGGGCCCAGCGCGGGGGGGAGTGGCCCCCGGGGACCAAACGAAATTTTTCCGTAGAAGTGTAGTGGGGCTACATGCCCACCAAATTTCATGTTCCCCGGTGTTTCGGTGTCCCTGGTATCGTTGACGAAAAATTTACGGGGGCCCCAGAGCGGGGGGGGGAAGTGGCCCTCGGGGACCAAAAAAATTTTTTCCGTAAAAGTCTAGTAGACCAACATACCATAAAAATTTCTACATTCTCGGTGCCACGGTTCAGGTAGTTATTTAGGAAAAACTGCATTTTTTTTGGGTTTGGGGGGGGGCCCAGCGCGGGGGGGGAGTGGCCCCCGGGGACCAAACGAAAATTTTCCTTAGAAGTCTAGTGGGGCTACATGCCCACCAAATTTCATGTTCCCCGGTGCTTCGGTGTCCCTGGTATCGTTGACGAAAAATTTACGGGGGCCCCAGCGCGGGGGGGGGGGGGGGGAGTGGCCCCCGGGGACCAAACGAAATTTTTCCGTAAAAGTCTAGTAGACCAACATACCATAAAAATTTCTTCATCCTCGGTGCCACGGTTCAGTTAGTTATTTTGGAAAAACTGCATTTTTGGGGGTTTGGGGGGGCCCAGCGCGGGGGGGAGT
Source organism: Scardinius erythrophthalmus (assembly GCF_964197995.2). NCBI lineage: Eukaryota > Metazoa > Chordata > Actinopteri > Cypriniformes > Leuciscidae > Scardinius > Scardinius erythrophthalmus. The sequence goes on from NC_138239.1 coordinate 22,203,260, forward strand.
GGCCCCCGGGGACCAAACGAAATTTTTCCTTAGAAGTGTAGTGGGGCTACATGCCCACCAAATTTCATGTTCCCCGGTGTTTCGGTGTCCCTGGTATCGTTGACGAAAAATTTACGGGGGCCCCAGCGCGGGGGGGGGGAGTGGCCCCCGGGGACCAAACGAAATTTTTCCGTAAAAGTCTAGTAGACCAACATACCATTCATCCTCGGTGCCACGGTTCAGGTAGTTATTTAGGAAAAACTGCATTTTTTTGGGTTTGGGGGGGCCCAGCGCGGGGGGGGGGAGTGGTCCCCGGGGACCAAACGAAATTTTTCCTTAGAAGTCTAGTGGGGCTACATGCCCACCAAATTTCATGTTCCCCGGTGCTTTGGTGTCCCTGGTATCGTTGACGAAAAATTTACGGGGGCCCCAGCGCGGGGGGGGGGAGTGGCCCCCGGGGACCAAACGAAATTTTTCCGTAAGAGTCTAGTAGACCAACATACCATAAAAATTTCTTCATCCTCGGTGCCACGGTTCAGGTAGTTATTTAGGAAAAACTGCATTTTTTTGGGTTTGGGGGGGCCCAGCGCGGGGGGGGAGTGGCCCCCGGGGACCAAACGAAATTTTTCCTTAGAAGTCTAGTGGGGCTACATGCCCACCAAATTTCATGTTCCCCGGTGCTTCGGTGTCCCTGGTATCGTTGACGAAAAATTCAGTAAGGTGACGAAAAAAAAAAAAAAAAAAAACTTTGACAATCCCTATATGACCGCTTTCGCTAGCTACGCTAGCGGCGGTCATAATAACCGTTTTATATTTGAATATATTTCTTTCTGTGATGGCAAAGCTGAATTTTCATCGTCATTGCTCCAGTCTTCAGTGTCACATGATCCTTCAGAATTATGAATCAGAATTATAGTGATTTGGTTACCAAGTGTTTAAAAAAAGTTGTGCTGCTTAATTTTTTTTTTTTTTTTGTGGAAACATGATAGATTTTTCTGGATTCTTTGATCAACAGAATGTTCAAAAGAACGGCATTAATTGAAACAAATATTTTGTAATAAATTTGATCAATTTAGTGTGTCCTTACTGAATAAAAGTTTTTTTTTTTTTTAAATTGAGTGAAACTTTGTGACTTTGTTACAAAAAAATAAATAAAAATAATTGAAAGTATCATATCAAAATGAAAGAAATAATTTCAGTACCATGATATATATATAATTTCGATATGGACAATGGCATGCTTTTTTTGGAATTGGGATTTGGACTGTGATGATACCATGGTATTCTTTGAAGTACCATGTAAATAATATGGTACATCAGTATGGTAGCCAATATACCACAAAACCATGGTCTAATAATGTTTTGAATTTATACTTTGGTAAAATCACATATATTTGGATAAGTAGCATGGTAATACCATACTATTCTTACCATTCTGAAGTTTCATCCTTGAGGTACCTTGGCATATCAAATATACTGCAAGTACACAAATATTGTGATCATTCAGTACCATATAGCCTAAAATACCATGGTATTACCATGTTTTTCAGGCATATAACCCACCATAGCCTCTGGATGTGGCAAACCAGGTGACATCTCACATCAACTCTGTTGTAAAACTACAATGACAACAAAAGACAGACCGATAAACACCGCTGAACATTTATGTTTTTACAGCATGTAAAAGACCAGAAACATTAATCTAACAAATCTCACATGCAGACGTGAACTTTTGATAGTGTTTCACGAGAGGCAGAAGTGTTTTATCGCCATGGTAACACAGGCCCCCAGTGTTTTCAGTCACAATGGCAGTGTCAACCTGGGTCCCTCAGGGAACTTGTCATAGGCAATCTCACACTGGCTTTGACGTGTCGTGACACCGCTTGACCAGATTAAAAAGATTATACGCCGTCTCCCTGGTTTTCCTCTGAAGGTCAGGTCTGTTTAGTGTTACAGCCCTGGGTGAGCAAACATGGCAACCAGCCTTAAATCAACAGACCTGCGCCTGGCAAATTGTCACGACTCACAACAGACTGGACTGAATGTCACTGCTGTTCTAAAGACTGAGCATTGTGTGTGAAGTTGGTCATGACAGGGTAAAATGAAGTTTATGCTTTAAGCCAGCCTGACTCGACGTGGCACATAAGCAGTTGCCTATTTCCAACACCTGCTCTGGAACGAAGAGTCATTATCTGGGAAAAGATCACAATAATGGATTTATTTGCAGTCATATGTACAATTTTTAATACCAGGTGCACTTTAAATAAATAAAACATCGATCCCATCCAAAACAGACACGTTAAGTGTCACGCTCATAGCCTGATTGGCTTTTCCTCTTCTTATTTTTTGGAGTTTCTTCCTCTGATTTCTCACAGCTTGATAAGTGTGATGCCTGTGCGCTCGGGAAGTCCTGACCGGAACCGAGTACTTGTCGGACGGTCACATTTACCCGAGACGTCTGCAGGTACCAGGAGCAAACCTCCCAATCCTCCTCTGACACGCTTTGGATGATGTCATCATCCTGCACCTCTGCCTCTGGTCTCTGGCCCAGGCAGGGTGGCAGGGCATTTCCAGCAGGGGCGGGGACAATGCAGGGTACTGCGTGATAGAGTAGGCGACTGGGTCCTGACATTACCATTATGTCTCCGCTGTGCATGAACATGGCTGTGGGACGCTCTTCTCTCTTAGTCCCGCCCAACAGGAAAACGGAAGTCTGCCCAAAACTGACATCAAAGGACAAAAGTTTTTCTGAATGCATTTCTTATGCTGTATGGATAAAATGCTACATGCACTTTATTTGTTTTAAGTAATATTTGACACTGACAATGCTTACATTTGCACCAATAGCATGTTTACATGATATGAGCAAACCTCTTTAGGTCTTATTTACATGCACTTTTCATTAATATGATTATTTGCTAAGAATTGTGGTTATTTTTACCTGATAGCACAAATCTTCATCTTCAATGCATAGCACAAATTATTAGCCTTGTTGGCTGAGGCTATTTACACTAACTCCACCCACTGACGTCTGGTTGGGCTAGACAAGGAAGACGCTGAATTGTCAAAAGTAGCAATACTGTAGGGTTAAGGCACGTGGCAGAGAGTTTTGACGCAAATCGACTCAAGTTCGAATCCATCTTTTGCCGAACTGGCTCTACTCTTGTTTCCCATCACATATCAGACCGAAAAGGCGATATAAGAAAATCTAAAAAAAAAGTGGAAATAAAGTGTCTAACGTGTGTTTAATAATAAAGTGTTAATCGGTTAGGGTTAGGGGTAGGCTTAGGGAGGGCTTTGTTGTCCCAATAAGGCGGCATCCATTTAATAATTTTAATAAATATAATCATTTAAATTATATTCAATAATAACATACAACAACACTGAGGCGCAAATAGTATCTTCCATTATTTATAAGTATAAATAGCATAACTACTTAAATACTGCTACAAAGTATAAATTTACTGCTAGTTTTATTAAAGGGATACTTCACCGATTAGCATTAAGCTTTGTATCAGTAGAAACCCGGTAGTATTTTCGAATGACCGTGCTTCCCTCTCTCATGTTCCCCTGAGATGAGAGATTTCTGTACTGTGTGTCTAGAAAAAAATCTCAGATGACGCAAAAATTGTCATTTTGTGTCATCAGAGGCCTTTTTGTCCAGAGGCTAGAGACTACAGTCAGTAGTAGGAGCTAGTTCCGCATGTTTTCAACCCGCCCATAGGGGGATCTCACGATAAAACGGCGTCTTTTCAGTTTCGAGTCAACTAGTAGCCTAGTTGTACCATTTCTTCCGATACTGCCCTCTGTAACCGGTACGCGTGGCTTGGGCGTGGCCTCGTAGGGCAGTGAAGCAAGTGCATTCTGGGAGTTGTTGTCTTTCGTCCACATGAGCCAAAAATACATTTTCTGGCTTTTCTTAGTCTAGAACAGTGGTTCTCAATCCTGGTCCTGGGGACCCACAGCTCTGCACAGTTTGTATGTCTCCCTCATTTAACACACCTGATTCAGATCATCATCTCGTTAGGAAAGAGCTCTATGAACTGAACTGGGAGTGTCAGATAAAGGAGACATATAAAATGTGCAGAGCTGTGGGTCCCCAGGACCAGGATTGAGAACCACTGGTCTAGAAGGCACCAACTTCTAAAATAATTTCACATTTCTATTACATAAATGACCCAATTTAAATACACATTCATCTTTCCAGTGGTGAAATATCCCTTTTATGTAATTAGCATTCACTAAGAAAATGCTGTTATTTTCACTTAGTGTAAATAGAATCTATTGCTTTTTAAACAGTGTAAATATAAATATCAACACACTATAAATATTTGTACTTAGTGTAAAAAGAATCTAGTTGCTATTTGCAACGTCATACATGCACCACTCTATTCTGAAATGCAAAGTTTGTCGTCAAAGTGGTTCGGTATAGTTCCCTCCCAGAACTTACATAACTGCGTTCCCAAACAGCAGCATCTGCCTCCGAAAGCAAGATAACACGTTTATTATGTTTCGTCTGCGTGCTCTGAGATGCAAGTAATTCATTATATACAAAAATGATTATATACAGTGGCTTCTCTTACTTTTTTAAGTGATATCTCTTGTTCTCAACGACTCAAAAAACGGTTCTTTATTTTCAAATGTTTTATGCGATAGGATAGGCTATTCCCATTTTGCGTATAATTTATTACATTTGCAACTTTGGTTGGAAACATATCTACTGACTACATTTGTATGTCCAATCAAAATCGGAATGATCGTCTTTAATAGATGAACGCACATGAACAACACCATCATGTAATATTGACCATATTTTCTGGGAATGCTGAAGGCAGCATTAATCAGTCTATGTAGTTAATAAAATTCCTCACCTGAAAGACAACAAAGGTCGTGTATGGTCGAGCTCTGATTCGTCAACATGGATTCCAAGCGACGAATCAGATCGATAGTAGTTGAGAATGCCCGCCTCCGCGTTAAAACCAGGAAAGCCACAGGCTGCCGCCACTCTGTGAGAAAGTGAGTGAAGGTCCTTGGGGAAAGGAGTGTAGTGATCTGGGGAGTACGTCTGCGGAATAAAAGTAGATCAGAATAGTAAGGCACCTTACATGCCTCATCATAGTATTACAGAGTAAAACTTCCTCAAAGCGACTATTCAAAGCGACATCTCTTCTCTTCTCTGATGACGTGTTTACTGGTCTGAGGGCGGGATCACGATTATCAGGCGATCCAATCAATTTCCGATGGACAAAATCAAGTCCCACCCTAATTTTTTTCTTGTTCTAAGAGCCGTTTCACTCGTATATACGTCACTACAGGAAGAAAAGACTATCGCAACTTCGGTTTCATGCCGACTTTATCATAATGATTGACATAACTGATAAAAGAGCATTTGCAGCGTTCTTTCTGCTCTGTGGCTTTCACAGTGGGTCATTGTCAGCAGTTATACATGAAAGTGTAATCAATGGACAATCATATGAGCACAGCCTCTCCAAAGAGCTGAATTAGCGGCTTACACGTCTGATCCGAGCGGAATGAATGCCTCAGCCTTCAGTTCTACTTAAAGGGAGGTGGAAAGAGCCTCTGCTTAAAATTCACTGATTGCCGTCAGACGTTTGGCGGTGTCAAACTAACATCAGAGCTAATGAATCCGGTGTGCACCTCCTGACTGATTTAATAGGACAGAAGACTAAACACTTTTATGTAATTAGCATATAAACGAGACAGGCAGACATCAGGCCTGTACAATTAGAGATGAAATGTCCTGAAAGGAGCAAATAATGCTAATAAGATCCATGCCGATGTTTTATACCTTCCTCTCCCTCCAGGAAAAACAATGCCACAAAGCTGAATTTTCAGCATCATTACTCCAGTCTTCAGAGTCACATGATCCTTCAGAAATCATTCTCATATGCTGATTACTGTCACTTTTGATCAATTTATTGCATCCTATTGCTGCTGAATTAAAGTATTCATTTCTTTCACCAAAAAAAAAAAATTTTTTATTGATCTCAAACTTTTGAACGGTAGAGTTAAATTAAATTTAATCAAAAAATAAATATCTTTGTTGCATGGTTGTACTTATTGTTAAAATGACATTAAAATAACATTTACATTTTTTTTTTTTTTTTTGCTTTTATTGCAATAGGATAGTGTCGAGCAGGGGCATTCAACTAAAGTTCCAAGAGGTCCGGTCTCTATATTTCCTTCCCAGCGGAGGTTCGGACAATACTTTTTTGAAACAGTTATACATTTACATTTAAGGTAGCCATAGTACTTTGTAAAAAAAACAACAACACCACCACCTAAACACTCAAAATAGCCATCTTGGACCAAGAGAGCCAAAACAGTGATGTCTAAGAATTTTTCCCAAAAACGTATCCAAAAAAGTAAATATTTTTCCCAACTGGATATGGATATAAAAAGGTTAGATCAAATGTTTTAACAGGCTATTTTTGAAGAAAACATACTGAGGGTGCAGGTTTACCTCTTAAGAAAAGTATGGACTATTTATATATTTTGCTCAAAGCAATAAACAACCTAAAACAAATAGTGTACATAACCTAATAATCTAAACTCTCATCATGAGGACAAAAAGTTAAATAGTAATTTAAAATATTTCCTTCTTTCCTTGCCATCTCAAAATAATTTTCAAAATTCTAACATTGTTTATTATGAAATGCTCTTCATATGCTGATTATATATGCTAAATTCAAGCTACAATATGTAATTTTTTTCGCCGCTAAGGGTCGCTAACCTCTTACAATAACAAAGGCGTATGTTGATGATGCATAAGCGGAATAATGGAACTTGCCGTCATGCCGAAGGATCTAATAATGTTTATGGATGAGTGAATACATTGATGTTTTTAACATGACTGTGGTACTGTATGAAGCAGGTCACGATTGCTAATGAGAGACAGATATCAGCGCCACACGCGAGTCCCGCGGATATAAAGGAATAAGGACATTTCATTCTACCAAACTACCTGAATTAATACTCACACAGGTCAGTTTATTAGACGTATGAAACTTGTGAGGTAACGCAGCACTGTTTCACTTGGTCTGTTGAAAGCTGAAATGTGTTAGTTTGTCTATGAGACTAGCAGTAAGCTAGGTCAACTTTAGAATAACATACTGATCATATTCTAACGTTTCATCATGTTGAGCTATATAACATTGATTGGTTTTATGTACATTTGCGCGTCTCAATTCGAAGTTTGTCACGGACGTGGAGCTCTCGGCATCTTGAAAAAGCCACGCTGATATTGATCCTTGTTTTAGTTCTCCTTTTGTCCCAAAGTCTGCTTGCCATGATCCATAACGTTTGAACGAAACAACAACAGCGTGAGCGTGCCGCTAGATGTAACACAGTTGTCCACGTCTGTCGCCATGGTAACTATGGCAGTACGAGCGGAAACCAGGGATAACGCAGATATTACGTAATCGACAGGTGACAAGTGGGACAGGGGGACAGGGACGAGCCATTATTCAAAATTGGAATTTCACTGAAATTAAAAATCTTTGGGAACTTTTGGGATATTTTAAGTACACAACTGCAGGAAATATATCAAACAAAAACGGCCATTCACTGCCATTATAAAGCTTGGAAGAGCCAGGACATTTTTTAATATAACTCCGATTGATTCGTCTGAAAGAATGTCATATACACCTAGGATGACTTGAGGGTGAGTAAATCATGGGCTAATTTTCATTTTTGGGTGAACTATCAATCCCTTTAACGTGGTGTTTTACGTTTTTAGCGAGGGAGAGAGAGAAGCAACGCTCACAGAGCGGAAATGAAGCACTTTTGGCTCTAGATTAAAATATTATAGATATAGCTCCGAAAGATCATTACTATAAACAACAATGAGTGCTTGTGGTGTGAACTGCTCCGTTTTGACGCGTTGCTCACTTTAATCTGTAGAAACGGTAAAATGGCGCAATTATGTCCCGCAGTCCGCCATTTGAAATACACTGGTATAGAGTAGACAGAAGAGAATGGGGTGGGATCGGGAAGGGACCACAATTCAGGACTCAAACTCTGGTCACCTGAAGTGCGACTGCAATAAATGTTGGAGCGCTGTCCACAAGGGTATTGGCTCCAGCATTATAATAACATTTTGTGTTAGACACACTGCTAAAGCACACATAAAGTACATTAGAGAGTGACTGTAGTACCTTGGAGTTCCAATCATAGTGGTAACCCAGAGTCACCCAGCGCAGTTTTTCTAGCAGAGTTTTGGCCTCTCTTTTCCCACAGCCTTTCCTCCTGCAATAATACACAGACCCGTTTAGATAAGGAAGAGTGTGAGATAGATTAGGTGTGGTGCAGTAGCACAAACCATTCACACAAATGTTGTGTGATAAAGGGGGCCTAACAAACTGCAATACCTCAAATCTACCATCTAGGTCACAGTTAAATTACCAGAAAAGACCTAGCCACAAGGAAAGTATCTACAGTATGAGGATGCTATATACTCAGTATCCAAAGGTGGAGTTAGCCAAGACTCCTATATTGAATCTATACTCAAATAATTGCCACAGATCCTTCAAAATATACAAATATAGCATTTGTTTTATTCCAAAAATACCTAAATGCAATAAAATAATATACCATAAAATAAGATTCTATTAAGCTGCCAATGCATGTCAGGATCTTTGACTTACCGAATAACATCTATGCTTCTTTCCCAGATGTTTTCAGTCTCCACAGATGACATATGCATATCCAGGTTACACACGTTGGGCTTCTGTGGATAGATCTTCAGACACTGCTTTACCCAGTACTGCTGAGAACCCGGCAGGAATGGGTTGGATATAAAGATAAACCCTACGTTCCAACAGTGACGATATAGTTAATCTCATTAAAAGTAAACAGGAAGACATGGACATTTTCCATAACAGCATGCTAAAGAGCAAGATTTAAAGCCCACCTGTAATCAATAATTGTATCCCTTAAAACTCATCTTTGATCATCAAAATTACATATTTAAAAGTTTTTACCTATGAAAAAATTGTCTTCATGCTTTAAAATAGCTTTAATGTAACTCTACACCCTTGCCTCATTTAGTGTACACGGTTCTATGAATATGCAAATTATCCCCGCCTCCACTCATTCGCACCAGCTCAGAGATCCATTCGTTGACGATCACAGGTTGACGCGATTGGTTACAAGGTAGTTTGTGACGTCAGAAACACCAGTGATTTCGAACCGTGTTTTTGAGACTGTCTTTGGTTCACTTTGATTATTAATAGGCTCCCATATATTCAAAGTGGCCTATTTGAATATATGGCGTCAAAGTGGCGATAATAATAAATTAATGGGATTATGCAATACAGGAGATTTTGACAATCGTGTCTTACATGAAATTAATTTAATGATAGGCTTCCGTCACTATATCAAACCCATAAAATCCTTTAGATTCTGGAGAACATACAGTATGGTAATTATTTAAAACTCCCACCAACCTATCTAAACCATACCTGGATATCCATGCAAACCAAAAGCTTTCCAGTCTGTTACCGGCCGAAGACCAGCTTTAGAAACATCTTCCTCACTTATAGGAGTGGAGTTAAGTTCACAGTTAAAAACCTAGAAATAAAGTACAAAGGCATAGCAAATTACTATGACAAAAAAGTTGTGCATGTTCTGTAAGCATGTAGTATTACACTTGTTAATAATAGTAGTTGTAGTTTAATGAGCATAGTTCATAGCCAAATTATTTTATAAATAAACCATAAATCAAACAAATGTTCGTATAACGGGTTAATAGTAGTACTAATAATATTAATGTGCACGGTTTAGGAAAGTTGTTTTATCATAAACACAAATACGGCAATGTTTCTCAAATCTAAATGGCACATCTAGTCATTGTCAACATTTTTTTCAACAATAAACATTTTTTAATAGTCAGATTAGTTAATAAATATATAAATAAAAAAAACTGATTTAGAATAATAATAATATTAATAAACTGTTTAGGAAAGACTCATATAGCGTCATAATGTTAATGAAAACGCACTATTTCTCAAGTCTGAATGGCTCACCTTGTCATTACAAGGTTTGGAGAAATTAATGACCTCACTGAAGTCTGGAGGAGGATTTCTCCTCTTGTAAAGCTTGAACAGTTTTCTAAAAGCATCTTCTCCATGCTCCATTATGGAGGCTGCCATCTTTGTCGTCATCATGTGACCTTTCTATTTCTTACGCCAAAGATACAAAGCTTCGATTTGATTTATTTATTTATTTTTATTACACAACGCGAATAAAATAACAATCAATAACATAAAAGGTATCGGAAAGCGATATCTTACGTTTCAAAATTGTATAGTTTAAGGTAATAAATATTTTTTCTTCTGGTCACGTGGTCAGGGTCACCGTAAGCTCCATTCGGCAAGGACGAAACATGGCAGCGACAGCAACTGGGAAGAAGGTGTTTGAAGTGTTTGTGTCAAAAGTGCCATGGACCATCGCAACGAGTGAGTAAAGGATGCCATTTGATCAATGGTTTTACATCAAATTGGTAAATAATGCGCGTATGAATGCATAAAATGAGCTAGTCATTATCCACAACGCATCATAAGTATCTAATAGTAGGCAGTGATGGTTTATATGTGTAGCAGATACTTGTCTAATGTATGTTTTTGTTCTGTGTTCTGTTTCAGAGGAGATGAGAGAATACTTTTCGCAGTTTGGCCAAGTGAAGAAGTGTCTCTTGCCATTTGTAAGAATACAAATAAAATGTAGTGTTTCATATTTTTCTTTAATATGCCCGTCATGCTGAGATGAGTTATTTTTTTATTGTTTTGCAGGATAAGGAGACAGGTTTTCATCGGGGGTTTTGCTGGATAGGGTTCACTTCAGAGGAAGGGCTGCAGAATGCATTACAAAAGGATCCTCATTTCATCGAAGGTGCAAAGGTGAGCGTCTAGTTGGGACTGGATGAACCGGCCCTAGATGATGTCTCTGGTAAATGTTGTAGTTTGAACATCTGCATCAAAATGCCATTTTCTATTTTCTTTTAATGTAGCTCCTGGTGCAAAAAAACAGAAAGCCATTTTCTGGAAAAAAATCCAACAAAGAAGCAGAGGACGTCTGAAGAGAAGTTGTTGTGTCTTCTTCAGTAACAGAAAACTCTTATTTATTGTGGATGTGTCTTCACTTGGCATACTAGTTTTCATGAATCCAAACTTTAATGAGTTTTGATTATTGTTGTATTGACTGCTTGTCTAGTGTGTTTTTTTTTCTTATAAAATGTCCAATGAAATTTAAAGAAATGTGAGTCAAATAAATTGCAATATTTTGAATTCTTTTGTTGTGTTGGCTACAAATTATTATTTTTATTATTATTATTTTCTTTGTCTGTGTACTCTTTAGTATTATTTTATCCATTATAATTCTGAATAGATTTTAGCATTTTGCCTTTTACAAAAAATCAAAATCAAATCCTCAAAAATTTGTTTTAGATATATTAGTACTATCAAATCAATTAACCGTATCTTGCATAAATGTTTGTGTTAATATAATATATGTATGTGTGTGTGTGTGTGTATATATATATATATACACACACACACACACACACATACATATATTATATTACACTAATATATGTATATATATATATATATATATATATATATATATATATATATATATATATATATATACACTACCGTTCAAAAGTTTGGGGTCAGTAAGATTTTTAATGTTTTTAAAAGAAGTGTCTTCTGCTCACCAAGGCTGCATTTATTTGATTAAAAATACAAACAAAAACAGTAATATTGTGAAATATTATTCCAATTTAAAACAGCTGTTTTCTATGTGAATATACAGTAAAGTGTAATTTATTCCTGTGATCAAAGCTGAATTTTCAGCATCATTACTCCAGTCTTCAGTGTCACATGATCCTTCAGAAATCATTCTAATATGATGATTTGATGCTCAAGAAACATTTCTGATCATTATCAATGTTGAAAACAGTTATTTACATTTTTATTTCATGATGCTATGATGAATAGAAAGTTCAAAAGAACAGCATTTATCTGAAATAGACAACTTTTGTAACATTAAACACTACCGTACAAAAGTTTAGGGTCAGTAAGAATTTTAATTTTATTTTTGGGGGAATACAATACTTTTATTCATCAAGGATGAGTTAAACTGATCAAAAGTTACAGTAAAGACATTTATAATGTTAGAAAATATTCTATTTTAAATAAATGCTGTTATTTTGATCTTTCTATTCATCAAAGAATTTTGAAAAAAAATTGTACAGAACTGTTTTCAACATTGATAATAATAATGAATGTTTCTTGAGCATCAAATCATCCTATTAGAATGATTTCTGAAGGATCATGTGACACTGAAGACTGGAGTAATGATGCTGAAAATTCAGCTTTGATCACAGGAATAAATTACAGTTTAAAATATTTTAAAATAGAAAACAGTCAATTTAAATTGTCATAATATTTCACAATATTACCTTTTTTTCTTTTTTTTAATCAAATAAATGCAGCCTTGGTGAGAAGAAGATACTTCTTTTAAAAACATTAAAAAAATCTTACTGACCCCAAACTTTTGAACGGTAGTGTATATATACTGTATTTATATATGTATGTGTAAGCATTTACCTATATATATATATGTGTGTGTGTGTGTGTTCGTGTGTGTATACACACACGTTTCATTTTAGAATGTATATAACTTAAAAATATATTGTAATTAGAGATGCTTGAGCAAAACTGACTTAATTCCTTATTACTTTTACATGTAACCGTTGAGTAATAACTTGAGAGTTTTATGTATAACTTGAGGTATGCAGATGCATGAAACATTTCATCAGTGTGGATAATTTATTTAGAGGTTAATCAAGGCTGCATCTAAGATGACTCTGCCAATGTTCCGGTCACATTATCTGTCCGAGCTCATGTCATGTTAAATCTGGTCACGCTCCATCACTACCTTGTCCTCTTCGCCTCGAAGAAAAAGAGTATATAATGTGTTTATGGAATATATTTTAAAATAGATCTTTCGACTGAGGTTCTCTCTGTAAAAAGAATGTGGTTGGAATGTTTTTTTATTGCTGTGAACATCTGCTCCATCATTTCGCTTAATAGAAAAAATGGGTTATGGTTATTACATTTTGTACTTGCATCTACTTACAAACCATAATTTAATGTTATGGCACTTATCTGAAAATGTTAAAATTAAGGTTCAACCATGATAATGTATTTGTGTAGAACTGTTGAAATCAGAACTGTTTTGGCTTCTCAGATTTCCTTGAGACATGCATTAAAATGGATCAATAGCTTTAATTATTTAATATCTAATTTAACGTTTATTTTATTGTCAAATGGCAAAGATGGGGTTCTTTTCTCGTTTCGATTCATCAATGACTGCTTATATTTCTAGACTACAATGACCATAATGCTTTGCGACAGCACGTCAACGGAGACGCCAGAGTTGAAAGGTCAGAGAGCGACACCGGTTAGTGGATGACAGCGTGAGTCAATGAAGGTAAATCAATCTGCTGTATTATGATTCTCTAAAAAAATACATAATCACAGTTATTAACTCTGACACCATGCGATAAAACGGTGTCGGTTATTTAGTTATATTCTCTCTGTGTGTTACGCAAAGGCTTGCATAACAAGCAATATTTGTGATCAGCTGACCTCGTCTTTCAATACACCGACTAATATTATGAATGAAAGTGGTTTACTTGTGCTTCGATACGCTTTGCTTAAACTGTGCTGCTGTGGTGTTTCGTTTAACTCATTTATAAATTTGATAAATAACGCAATTTGGTTTCAGTTGTGTAAACCAGGGCTGCATTTCCCAAAAAGCATCATGATGAGCCCAAGTTGATCTTGAAGAAACCAATGACGTCACAACTTAACTGCCACGCCTCCAAAGTTTATCGGCAGCAAATTTCATCAAAGTAAATAATCAAACAATGTTTATTAGTATGTGTTATTTCTATAATTATATTAGTATCTCATTAATGATATGTTTTTTTTTTTCAAACTCTGTTTGGGAGGACACATATATTAGACAGTATGAGAAATTAAATATCAGTTATTCAGTTGTTCAAATCAGAATCTAATACTGATTTGTGTGGGATTAATGGTGATGGATAATGTTTCTCTGTCTTTTTACAGTTCCTCACATGGCTGTTCGGCTACTGAAGGTATCGTCTGTTGCCACTGCAGTGATCGCATCATCAGGATTTTACCTGTACAGCAAAAATGTGGACTTCAATGATCTCAGCATTGTCAGATTTGGGAGGGCAGCTGCAACGGTAAACGAGAATAAATATTTTTCACACTTTTAATTCATTAAACTTTTAACAATTCTGAATACTACAAACTTAAGGATTGTCTCTTTTCAAAGAAGACGTCAATGTTAAAACCGCTTCAAAAATTAAAGTATAAAAAAGTGATAAAGTTTGTTTACTGTAAGTCAAATGTATTCTGAACAAAAAAAGAAAAGTATTTTACAAAATAAATGCTTGAAAATCAAAGTCATACGTTTAACCATGTTGTGTTCCGATTTGATAAAAAAAAAAATTGAGCCTTTTAATAGGTTTTAAAGTACCGTTTCCATGATAACGCAATGTTCAATTTCAAAATGGTTGCACTGGATGAATGTGATACCTAATTTATGGTGATTACTAAAATATGTGATGGGGGGAAAAAAGGCAAATAAAAAAGCATGCCAAGCTACCGTGAAACTGCTGATAGACCAAGATGCATCTTAAAGGTATAGCGGAGGATCTTTCTGAATTTTAAGTAAGTCCCGCCCTCTCCACTTTTTGAAAAGTTTGATTGATTCACCAGAATGATTGACACTTAGGAGGACCAATAGTATAGGGTATCCACCCGGAAGTAAAAAAATCCTCCGCTATACCTTTAATGCCAGGTGTAAACTGGCTAAATATTACTCTCATGTTAAATATTTATTTTATATTAAATACATTTAGTTTTTGCGTTTGAGTCACAGTAAGTGAATTACTAAAAATAGTGTATTTTTAATGAATTTTTCTGTCTAGTGTGCGGTTTTTATTCACAGTTTTCATCTTTGTCTCTGGAATGAATGTTTTCAGACAGCTGTCATCAGTTATGACTACCTCACCACTCTCAGAGATGTACAGTATGGGACAGAGGAGTACTGGGCTGTCAAATCAAAGGTAAAACTCTTTGTCTTACTGGTGACGGGTTATATCCAGGAATATCTGCTGTGTGGACATTTTATTTTATTTCTTTTGGGCTTAATTTGATAGGAAAGTGTAGACTGGAAAGTCTGGGTCCCCTTGAGTATGTCCAGGTCTGACGAATATTCTTGAATATCCTAATTTTAAGAAAGGAATGATGTGGTCCTGTTGTAAATAAACTTTCCTAGAGATGAATGGGCATCTCATGTTGTGCTTTTGCCTTTGAAAGTGCACTAAATATGTGCTAATTCTATGACCTGCATACTTTACTATAACTACAAAGAGATCCTGATAAGGCCTGAACAATCTTAACCTACTGTACACTGTTTCAGGAGCCACTGTGTTATATAGGTATATAGTGAAATAAGCAGTGTGCAATATTTTTTTTGCCTCGGGCTCCATGATTTTAAGCGATGTCCTTGCACATTCACAACGATTTTTACTCTTTTATGCCGTGTTTCTGTGTTCATGTAATCTCAAATCACATGTAGTATAATAAGCAATCATATTTTATTAAATGTCATCCAAACAACAAAACCAATATGACAGCATTGAAGTCAATAACCAACATGCAATCTCGTTATTGATGCATTGATCAAACTTTCAAACACTGAAATTAAAAACACCCTAAACAATCTAGCTCGCTGTTCGTAGGATCATAGCTGCAAATGCCAGGCAATAATTCTTGTGCCATTTCCACCCCTGTGTATAAAGGCCATTTGAACAGCTCCGTCAGGGACAGTTAAACAGCTGGTGCAGGGAAAGGTTGCAGTCTCTCACCTGTGTGTGTGTGAGTCTGAGCGCTGATGGCAGTCGCTGGAGGGAAGCGCTGAACCCTGAAGAGCAGGGTCCGAGCCAGATGCACTCTCTGCCAGGCCCGGGTACGGAGGATAGGGTGCCGTTTTCCTTCCCCCTCGGGGCCCGCAGTCAAGCCTGGCTACACGCGCTGATTAGAATTAATGCAGGCCCCTGATTTAATATAGAGGAGAGATTTGGCTTCTAATTATTCTCTCACTAGGTGATTCAGCTCACTGGTCGTAGGTTGTTTCGGATCATTCTTGTTTAGATTTTTCTCATTTAATGTTTTACTGCATTGTGGACAGCTGTACAAACAGGTTTAAAAGTCTTTAAAAGAGTGTACACCTAAAAATAATTTTGATCTTCTGTGATACTACCATGCTTTTTGGACATGATAATATGTTGTTCTGCACATTTACCATAGTAATACCTCAGTATTTTGGACATGCGCCATTGCATCTTTTGCAGTAATATGCAAATGCCACAGTAAGTTAATATGCTAGTCATTTAGTACTACAGTATTTTTTTTAAATGAGATTTTTACCATTGGACACATCACTTTTGAGTATGCAATTTACTAGTCTTAGCCTCAGATGTCATTCCCACAGACCGTTGATATATAAAGCAAACAAAATTGGAAACACTCTGGTGTTTCGAAGTCGTCATCTGATTGGTTGTATTCTGCAGTAGTTCCAGGAGACGTACGTGTGTCGTGTTCTTTAACGGTCCGCCTGGAGACAAAGACGCTGCGACGCCAAATCCCCTTATGGAAGAAAGCCATTGAGTTTACAACTGTGTCAATGAGCGCTTATCAGGATCAACTAAATGCTGGATATGTGAAGTTCACGGCATAGACTCTTTAAAAGACATCCAAGAGTTTTACATGCCGGTGTGATATTGTAGGGACATCGACTTTACATTTTCACGCCCCTAAACATGATGCTGAACAAAACAAACTGTGATTGGTTACTTTACCTATCAATCTCAGATGGTCTCTGGGCGGTCCTTGAATAAAAGTTATTAATTGATTAATTGAAACAAACTGATTTGAATTTATTCAAACATTTTTTTTTCACCTTTTTTCAGTGTTCTTTTTAATATATATGACAAAATGCACAATAAACAAATGACTCCAGATTGTACATACTAGCTACATTTTAATAGCCTGGTAATACCAAACTCTGCTACTTCGCTTTGCTTCGTAGACAGAGTCTGGAATGGCATAATAGAGAAGTGTTTTCTCTCTCGCGGGGGTCGCTTGTCTGAAGTTTAAAATCATTGGTTACCCGTAAGCCAATCACATGACGTTTGGTTATGGCGTGTGTTATGCGCATGCTCAGCCGCATCTAACTTCCACTGTAAACACATGTATGATGCGAAAACAAAACCATCGAGCGAAATACCGGAGTAAACATGGCTGTGAACGACTTTTGCAGATTGTGTGAAGTAAATCTACGCATCCACGGTACAATCAGCGTCTACGTAACGGCTCTCAGCCCGCCCTCTGTTCGTTGATTGGCCCGGCCATCCGAATGCCGCTGGAAAACTGAAAGATAGGCTGCTATCTCAGACTGACTACAGAAGCGAAATGAAATTGAGCGGAAGTAGGAAGTCTGACGTAGTCAGGCTAACATTTTAATACATGACCTAAAAATTATATTGCGTGTAATTGAATTATCTGTGTCTCAATGTTTAGCTGAACAAGGTCCTGGCTATAGTGCATTTTCATGATTCAAATTCTAGGGAACTAGAGATGAACGAAATGTGCTCCTAGTATCACCGCATTTGCGCATTGTCATATTTCAGCTCTAAAATTTGTGAAGGGGGATGGTTTTTGGGGGAGCACTCACTAGATGATTTGCAGAAGGACAAGCATGTCTCATTGCTCCATGAGAACAGTGCAAGGGATAATGGGGGAGCTCCCAGGTGTTGCGGCTCTGTAATGGCCACAGCGTGTGACTCATGTAATGAGGGGCGTTCCACACAGTTAACCATGCCTCTGCTCTCTGCAGACCAGACCACCTGCTCTTTATGCCTACCAAGTGCTTTCCATCTCAGCAATTAAATCACTACTCACTTTTGTGTGACGTAATGATTATTACTAGACCGTTTTACTTTTTGTGCTTTATAATAATAATTTCAGCATGAATGTGGCCTAGACTTCCATTCAAAAGTTTGGGGACAGTACTTTTTTCTTTATTTGGAAAGAAATTAATACTTTTATTCAGCAAGGACGCATTAAATTGATCAGAAGTGACAAAATATTTTTGTTTCAAATACATGCTGTTTATTTGAACTTTATTTTCAAGAGATAGGCCTAGCCTAGTTCAACCAAAAATGAAAATTCTGCCGTCATTTACTCACTCAAGTTGTTCCAGCCTGTATGCATTTCTTTCTTATGCTGAACACAAAAGAAATTTTGAAGAATATGGGTAACCGAACAAATGCCATAGTTCCGTATGGAGGGAAAAAATACTATGGAATTCAAAAATGATGACAGAATTTTCATTTTTGTGGTGAACTATCCCTTTAACCTAATCTTTTTATCACGGTTTTCTCAATAATATATTAAGCAGCACAATAAATTGCTGCTAATAATTCATAGAACAGTTTTTTTTCATTTTATATTTCACAATATTACTGTTTTTACTGTATTTCGATCAAATAAATGCAGCATTGGTGAACATTTAAAAAGACCCCAAATGTTTGAAGGGTTGTGTATTTGTGATATTTTTTTTTATATAGTTGTTACTTGCGAGTACTTGTTGAGAAAAATTGAGTGGATTGTGAATAGTGGGGTTAAAATAAAAATAGTGGGTCTGTGACATCAGCTGAGAAGGAAAGTCATTTCAGGGGTTGAGGAGGTTGTTACATTTCAATCAAGTTTGTTTCCATGTTGTAGCTCATTCAACAAAGTAGACCTTTGAACTGATCAGTTGAACAGATCATTAAAGTACATTCAAATATGATCAATATTCTAAAACATTACATTTATTGTGACAGATGAGTAAAGCATTGAATAGATAAAGTTTTAAATTAAAAGTAAAAACACCCCCCCCCCCCATAAGCCTATTATAGCTGACAGTCCACAGCAATCAGTTTGCAGATGTTTTGACCATTGAGATACATCTTGCTGTCTTGCATCTTGCCAATTCTTGACACGATTTGGCTTTGTATGCAGTCTGAAACCTATAGATCTGGCGATCCTCTGCCGCTTCTGTCATATAATCTATGCTGTTGGATATTGCATGATACATTTGCATGCATTTTCCCCGGTTTCTCCCACTGCGCTGGCACATAATTTGCAGTCAAAGGTGACAAAATGGACTACTTAGAAAGTATTCCTGGGGAGTGAGAAATCACTGGGTTTGGTATTTCTTAAATAGATGCTTTTGGCCCTTTTAACCCACAACCGATGTCTCCTGATAATGTATTCTATGAATAGCAAGGAAAAACACTTTTTCCTGCAATGTCAGTGTGACTCCAAAGAAAAGAGCCCAGCAGTGAGAGCCAGATAAGAGAGAGATAACGTCTGTTATCTACCCCTGGAAAGACCACCTGAGAACATTGGTGACACCCAAATTCAAGACTGCAGTGCCTTGCCTGATTAGTAACACCTTATATATAGACACACACACACACACACACACACACACACACACACACACACACACACACACACACACACACACACACACACACACACACACACACACACACACACACACACACACACACACACACACCACTCTAACCCTACCACTAAATCTGCCCATCGCAGAAAACCTGTTCATTTTTGAATAAAAACAACAACAAAAAAACACTGGTTTATTATGTTTTTTTTAAAAAGCCATTTGGTTTACAAGGACACAGGAAGTGTCCTCAAACCATGTTTATGTTGTAATACCCATGTCATTATACACATTTGCATAAGCCTTATATACAAGAACACACACGCACACACACACACACAGACTAATTAGTTGCAGATCCTATTTCCTTTCTTTTTGAAGTTGAGGAACCATTTAAAGATTGGGTACTTGTAAATGGTCCATTAAAACTTAATTTAAAACAAATTAAATATGCATTTGTTCATTTGTTTCAGTTGACAAATGTTTTTAATGATGGACATAAATTTAGTTAGTGAATATTATGTATAACTGCATGCTGACAAGAACTCAGAGGGATGCATTATTTCATAGTTTTCTAGATTTCAGAACAGACAACATTGTATATGATTTCTTAATTTCTAAATATTTAAATGATGTAACATTTAATATTATTTATTGTGATTATTTACAGTGATTATTTTTATTTATTTAGGCTATTACTATTAGTAAGTGAAATAATTTGGGGGAAAAAAGTATAATAATAAGTTATCAAAGTTTTTTTTTTTTTTATTGTTATTATTTATACTATCAAAGTTGCACTTTAAAACAACTACCAGTGGCAGTTATAGGACCTAAACCACAAAAATGAAGGTGAATCTGTAAACTAGAACCACCCCCTCCTCCTCCCAGTCTCTCCAAAACTATCATGTAGAAACTGCAGGATATCGCAGCGAGACAAGCTGCTCACTGGCCTGCTTTGATTACGGCACATGGACGCCCGCAGGTTTAGACGACAACACCGGTGGCATGCAGAGTTGTAGCGATGCTGAATAATGCATGCACTCAAAGTTGGAGGGCAGGTGTACCAGGCACTGCTGCTGTCAGGTGGGCATCGGAGCACAAACGGATGTAATCTGTTTTCTCTGGCGCTGAGAGGCACTGCTGTAAAATGCACTTTTTCTACCCACGGCTCAGAAAATAGTCTTGCTCTATGATATCTTGCCCTGTGTGGGGTCTTCGTTGAGGAGAGGTTATGTGTCTTATCGTGGTTGACCGAATACCTTCCAAACAATCTGAGGAGATGATGTGAATCATTGCGTGAATATCACAGAGATAAAGTGTCGAAAAGTGTCAGAATCCGCACTGAAAATGAGTGGCTCTCAACTGTTGGGTGGTTAAGCATTTTGGGGTAAAACTATGCTAAACGCATGGAATCATGTATCAAAATATTTCGTCATTAACTTTTAATCTGTTTCTTTTTTATATTAAGTTTGAATTGATTTTAGTTGATTATGATATGAAAAAGGCTTACAAAAAGAGTTTTTTAACCCCCCTTATTTCAACCAGCATTAAAATGCATTTTGGGTAGATTCACATGAGGTAAGTTTTAATTGAAGAATTTCTGCACTGAAAAAATGGCTTTTTGATTTTACTCCGTTTTTAAGGCAAGTGGTTACACAAAATTAATTTACCTTCATTTTAAACATTTATTTGAACTTAATGTTATTTAAGTTCAAATATGATGAGTATTTCAAATGTATTCAAGTCTGTGATTTTGAGTATTTGAAAAAGACCTGTTTGTATTTGACATTCAGTTATGTTGTACAATTAAAAGACTGTCTGCAGCTCACACAGCACAGGCAGAAAGATACTTGGGTAAGGCTTTATTTTAAGGTGATGTTGTTATACGTTACTATATTAATAACAGTAATTTATGCATAATTACAAGTTACTAACCCTAACAAAAAAACTAACCGTGACTTGTATAATAAGTACATGTAGTTAATTAAAGGAATAGTTCACCCCAACATTTACTGTATATTCAGTCATTATTTACTCATCCTCAAGTTGTTTCAAACCTGTATCTTCTATATTCTGCTGAACACAAAAGAAGATATATGGAAGTCAATGGGGCTCATTAACTGTTTGGTTACCGACATTCTTCAAAATATCTTCTTTTGTGTTCAGCAGAAGTAAAGAAATTCATACAGGTTCAAAACAACTTTAGGGTGAGTACAATTATAACTATCCCTTCAATATTACTCAGTACTTATTTGAGTTAGCACAATGAATACATCACCCTAAAATAAAGTGTAACTGATACTTGTTACTGCACTGGCATTAGCAAACCTACAACCTAATAAGCTCTACTCTTCAGTGGTAACCATAAAATGTCAACATAATGGAAACTCTTTTAAATGTCAAACGTAACTGAACGTTAACAGGTATTTCCCTTCACTCAAAAACACATTAAATAACACAATCATTTCACATTTACTCTCCTGATCCAACCATATGCAAAGAATGCTGGGAACTAAAAATGATCTGCCCAGTTTCAGTTAATGCAACAAAAATCATTCATGTAATCCCAACACAAATGGATAAAGTAAACTTCAGTTTTAAATAAGTGGATTGAACACAATTAAATTAAGTTGTATACAGGGCTGGGCGATATGGAGCAAAAAATATATCTCAATATATTTTGCTATATCTCGATATACGATATATATCTCGATATCTTTACAGGAAAAAGAACCCCCCAAAAACTACTGCAAAAACAAATATGCCAAATACCACAAAGTCTTTTTATTGAAGTGCAAAGAGGTAGGCAGTTCACATAGGAACAAGTGCTTCTGCAACATTTTTAATAATATTTTTTTTTATTCTTTTTTTTTATAATTAAAACTAACATCATCAAGTATGATATTTTTTTACTTTGAGCAATTCTGGAGCTATAATTGACTCTAGGAGCATATAAAACAAAACAGCTCCTTGGAAAAAATGTAATGTAATATTGTAGTAGTTATAAATAAAGGTTTATTTTAGTTCAGATTAACATTTGAGGCAATTGTATTCATAATGTCAAAATAAAATCGACGTAATGTTACTTGAAGGCATTATAGCCTACTATTCCTGCCAAACCTCCATGGTTGCAGTTAGTGTTACTACAGTGAATCCATGGTGAATGTTGCTGATATGTGGACACGATGGTTCATTCATGGCACAATGTTTCTCCTGGTTTCCACGTCAGCGCTGTTTGATCTGTTAATAACGGAGAAATGTGAATGTTTCTCACTAGATCTAGCAGCGATGTTATTACTTCTGTGGCGAATTCAAGTGCCTTCCTCTTATTAGCGCTGTGTGTCGCATGATCACGATTGGCTCGCGCTGCGTTGGTCCAAACTGATAAACGGTCCTTCAACCACATAATAACGAGCAGTTTCGTTCCGCTTGCATTACGTTTGCCATTTGATGTTGGGCAATGTTGTGGTCGCGCCGGCGTCTCTTACATTATGAGCGCGCTTGCCACGCGCAACGCGCCTACATATGAAATAACGACATTTTTATAAATATAAACAATATATCAATATATACGATATGTCAAAATCCATATCGCGTTTAAAAAAATCTCGATATATTTTAAATATCGAGATATCGCCCACCCCTAGTTGTATAGTTAAATGTATAGCAATTGTGTTGCTTTTAGCAAATTTCAATTAAGTAATTTGAACAAGCAGTAAAAATACTGCCTTGCTGCCCAGGGAGTTTGACTGAGCAATGATATGAAGGCACTGTATATGTTTGTAGACCTGTGCATTTTATGTTGTTGTTTATGTATGTATAAGTGTGATTGTTTGCAGAGGTCTCAAAGTCCTTGAGAGCCCTCACAGGCATTTGCACAGCAGATTAGACTTTAGCGAGGGCTTATTCCACATGGCTTCCTCCAGAGAAGCCTAAACGTCCTCCTCATGACCCTCCTGCTGAAGCAGAGCGGTACCGGGGTCTGAGACTGATTACAGGGTTAGAACAGCTATAGCGCTCTTATTGTCATCATGTTATCTTTGCTGAAGACTTAGCAAGTTACTCACAAAAACCAGGATGTTGGTGGTCTGCTTTGGGTTGGACTGTGAACTTTCTTTCCTTGAACATTCCAAAAAAAACAAAAAACAAAGCAGTGGCTCCATTGATGTAGCGACGCTGTAGCCGAGACTTCCTGATTCTGGTGAGCAGCAAGAAAGAGGATTGACAGTAATCTGATTGTGGGAAAAATGGAATTTGGATTGAGTTTGGCTTGGCACATTCTTTTAAGGGAAAACACTGTTGATGTGAGAAAGCAGTCTTTTCCCACTTCCCTTCTTTTCACTTTCACTCTACAACCGTTCTCTTCCTCCTTGTCTAAATGATTAATCTGTTCCTCGCACAGGTTGTTGTTCCAAGCAAGTCAGCATCTTGGCTTGTAGCATTGGAGAGAAAATCAAGCCTGTAGGGTTTGTTGGCAGAGACCTTAACAAAATCAGAAACAGCCACTCTAACAGAATGCAGCAGAGGTACTGTAATAATAATGTTTTTTTCTTCTTCTGAAGGAGAGAATTGTTGACTGAGTCCATAAATATTATTCTTTGCACACTTTTTTTTTTATGCAGTGTTTGTTTAGACCCTCAACCTCATTGACGTGGCCACCTGTAAAGCCACGTTCTAGCCCACAAGTCTCTCTGCTTCTCCACCAGCCTGCACTGTTAATTGCGATGATGTAATAGATCACAGGCGTTTAGGAATGCACCTATCATACGGGGGCTGATAATGAAAGGCTGGCCGTATCACTGGATGATTAATGTGCAGGTGCTCGCTGAAGGTCATCTCAGATTTTCGCCTTCGGATTATCATTAGCTCAGGCGTGCTCTTAGACGTCTAATTCATCATCGTTTTTTAGGTTGCGCCGATACTGTATTTTCATCGCAGCCAGAAGGATGGGCTGCTACGGACATGCAAATGAAGTTGGCATAAAATTGATTTTGTGAACACCGTTGCTCTTGATTTCCTTTATGATTTAGCTTGAAATTGTGACGTGCAGTTCCATCGACTTGGTTAGTTGTCATTAAAGGTCGCTTGAGGACAGGAAGACCCCTTTCAGCGTCTGACGCACTAAAGTAATAAATCGGCATCTTCTTCCATTTGTTGAAAACATCCTCATCGGTTGGTAGTAACAAGGGGTTGTGGGCAGTTAATTATAAAAAGTTTCAGAAAGTATCTTTCAAAGTGCAACAGGTGGCATTCATCATCTCTAGATCTGAACTAATGAAATTACTTTTGGGAAATAGAGGGAAAATGAAGGACGCAGAAGTGGATTGCACACATGGAGGAACAATGCTGTGCTCATCAGTTCATAGTTTTGCTGCAGCCTGGAAAACTGAACATATGGATGAGCCATATATTCATTTCCCTAGCTCCGAGGAAAAACCCCTGCTGCCTTTTTTAGGAACTTTTGCCTTTATGAAAGTTAGAAGGACTAGCAAGTTTGGAAACTGATCTACAACACATCTATTCCAATCATTGTTTCTCTTGCAAGACACTACTGTGTCCCAATTCAAGGCCGATTGCGTCACAGCGGTGTGGCCAACGATGTCCCAATTGGAAGGCTCCATCGAATGCGGCCTGCAAATGCGTCCTTCATTTCCCTGGCCATGGACCCTTCGCAGCCTATCCCAAGATACATTGCGCGCCAGTAACAATTGGATTTTCTTCAGAGAAAATGCCGGATTAGAGGTGAATCAAATGTAAATATTGGTTACTCAAATATTTAACGAAAATGTTAAAAAAACTTTAAAGCAGGTCAAACATTGCAATTTCTTACTAAGATGCGATTTTATAGATTGCAGATTGTGAACCCTGTTTTGTTTTCAGACTCGCAGTTTCTAGGGCAAACATGTTGAAGATTAGCCAAAGATTCATTAAATAAGCCATTTCCTCACAAATGCGGTTTATTCAGTGTAGTGAAGCCTCTCCTCCATTGACATTCATTAAAAAAACAATGGTCTCTTGTCTCCTTCCCTGCATACAGCAGCATTAGCGCAGGCTTTTTTTGGCTAAGGTTGCAGGCTTGTCTTCAAGTGGCTTTCTATCTGCTGTTAGATGAGGTGATGTCAGGCTATATGTTTTTCTATGTCTATATGTCTTTCTTTTCTATATAACAAGTTATTTTCATAACTTGTTAGGGCCGGTTCACACAGAACACGTTTTTGCGGTTAAAAATGTGAGCAAGCAAAAAGTACCAATAAATTATTTAACTATGTTGTGTGTTAGCTGGCAAGGATTTGCATGCAGGTATGAAGTTCATTCTATTTAGGATCAGTGTCCATATGTTTTATTAACAGTTCATGTTACTAGTGTGTATTTACCATGACAATTGTACCAAATATTACAGATGTAGATAATTATAAATATGCATGTATATCTGTCTGTATCTATATCTATATCTATATCTATATATATCTATATCTATATATATATACACACACACACACACACACACACACACACACACACACACACACACACACACACACACACACACACACACACACACACACACACACACACACACACACACACACATACATACAAAAAAAAAAAGGAAAATGGAACAAACTGCATTAACAAAACGTTTGTCCCTCTCTCGGCTGTCCAGAGGCTAATATCAAAGAAAAGGATCGGTTGAAGGAAAGAAAGTCATATGTGCAGAACACCTTTGGTGTGGTAGAAACTGGCTAGTTTAGAAGATCAAACGTTTTCAAGTTGTGTAACACTGCTCGGCTCAAATCAAAGCCACGTTATTTGAAATGTAAATTTACCTGTGCTTTACAAGTTCTCGTTCGCTTTAAAGTATGATATATTCGGTGAACAGAGTGTGTTTTCCTGAAGCTTCAAACCTATAAGCTAAAAAAAAGCACTTAGCTCTGCACATATATGCATGTGCGTTAGCACACCTCATGTTTCCAAGAGATAATTGTTCTGCTAACTCTGCTGACTGAGATAGAACAGGACACGGCATACAGGAAAACATAAAGGCTAATGCAACGCTTATCGTGGTGTGATTATGCAATCCTAAACACTTTCCCAGTCTGAGGGACTGCTGCTAAGGGAATTGAGTCTCCTTAGCTATTAGCATATCATTAAAGGGAATGTGAGCAGCTGATTTGGAAATTAAATGTAGCTTACTTAACCCTAATGAATAATGCATATCAGATCGTCATGGACATGCTGACAAGTGCAGGCGTTACAGGAGGAGACATGGGAGGGGTTGCAATGTCAGAGAGGACGGACTAAAGGAACTGAATGAAAGGCTTGGTTAACTATTCGATTCTGCTTTTACGACCACATCTTTTGACTGCTGAAACCAAAGAGAAGCCTATCATTTCAACGGCTTTATGACTTGGAAAGTTGGAGGATAGTGTAGCAGAGTGGTTTAAGATCCTAAATGGTAACCAAACGGTTGCTGGTTTGAACCCTACATGTAAGTAGGGCCCAGTTTGTTTTATTTATTTATTTGACAAATTCCTTTACATTTTTTCTGTTTTCCATTTTAATTTCTGTAGTCTGTTTTCTTGTACAATTTAATAATTTATATTTTTTTTACAATAATAGTGCACTATGATTATTATTATTTTTTTTTAGAAATTCTGTTTTTTAGCTTTTGTGTTTTATGTGCTTTATATCACGAATGTGATATAAAGCGCTGGTAATAAAAAGAATGCATAAAACTAACAATATAATTGATCTTTTAAAATGTAATCAAATTAAATTGAAAGAATTCGTTTCATTTTTGACAAATAAACTGCTGCACACAGAGATTTACTGTTTCACAAAAAAAGAGATTTTTTTTTTTTTTAATAAACTACTTTTGTTGCATTCTGTTATGCAATAGTGATACATTTTCTCTCATAATTTACTCAGAAACATTGGATTTGCTGGGTTGTAGTTAGGCCTGTCACGATAACAAATTTTGCTGGACGATAAATTGTCCAAGAAATTATCGCGATAAACGATAATATTGTCGCACTGAGACCATTTTCATTTAATATAATTATAATGGCATAATAATGCAGGTACACCTTTTCAACGATCTATAAACTTTTATTTCTAAAGAATATTAAACATTGAAAACGGAAAACATTTTAAATATCCAAAAAAAATTAACAAAACAACCAAAAACAATGAAAGCAATGGACTCTTAGTGTCTGTTAACAAAATAAATGTCTGTTAATAAATAAAATGAAACAATATTGCACTTCAAAAAATATTAAACATTAGGCTTTAGACATTATTAAATAGTGATACATTCCATAACAGGCAAAACTGACAGTTAGGACCTTTGTAAACAAATAAAAAAAGCCTCAACAAGCCATATCGCACAATTTTGCACTGTTACTCCTGTTACTTTGTCCTCCTGTTACTTTGTCAAGTGATTGTGTACTGTCGGGAAGACAGAGACGCACTTTATTGCGTGCATGCTACGCACTGAAAATACTTGGTTAGGATTAGGGGTGAGGAGTGCGTGCGTATTACACGCCATAAAGAGTGTATCATATGCACGCAAAAACTATTTTTGGCGTATAAATGGCATGAGAAATAACATTCGTGGTATAGATATGCATTTTCATGTGATCGGGCTCGCTGTCGCAACTCACAACTAGCGTCTTTCTCTCTCTCCCGGCAGTAGCCGCAAACAGTCCCGCTGGCGCTTTCCCATACAAAGACCATGTGACTGACAAGCGCCGCGGCGCCGCCTTCCCACACAAAGACCATGCAACTGACAACAAGAGGGTTCACTCCTCCTATACGCTAAAGAACCGAGCGAGAGTGGTCATCCAGTCTCTTTGGTAGAGAGAGAGAGACGAGGAAAACAAACAAGCATGCAAATGGAATTATCGCGGCCGGAAAAATTATCGAGCTCATTTTTTTTTATCGTGCGATTAATCGACTTATCGACTATCGCGACAGGCCTAGTTGTAGTGAAGACCTTTGTGTAGTTTTATCAAATGAAATGCACTCTCAAAGCAGCTCTGGAGATGAAGTTCATGTGGAGTGTCGTGAGATGGCAGACGCTGAAAACACCACGAGCCTCACGCATGCATGATGACGTGTAGTTTTTGTGGTTTAATATTAATAGACACTTGTCCACATCATGATATCATTAAGTGTGCAGCCCTACTTTTGATTTATTCATTCATATTTTTGCCAGATTCTGTGACGTTCCATGCTATGCAGTAAATTTTTATGACTGTATACTGCGATTCCGTAAATCATACACTCCCATGGAAGCCATCATCGTTTCCTTGAGTAAGGCACTTAATCCTATAAGTTGCTCCAGGGGGAATGTTACTTTGGATAACGGTGTTTGCTAAATGGCGTCATACTTGGGAGTTTTTCCAGGGCGCTGCGTACTGGGTATCTTGCACTTGAACAGAAAAGCTGATATTTCTGTTTTTTTTTTTTTTTTCTGCAATGTCACTCAACTCTAAGTGGGCTAAATCACACTGCAAACTGAAATGGCTTCATCAAAGATGACAAAGTGGGGAAAAA
Organism: Scardinius erythrophthalmus; assembly: GCF_964197995.2. Classification (NCBI taxonomy): domain Eukaryota; kingdom Metazoa; phylum Chordata; class Actinopteri; order Cypriniformes; family Leuciscidae; genus Scardinius; species Scardinius erythrophthalmus. The sequence continues at coordinate 22,232,441 of NC_138239.1, forward strand.
TACAAAACAACAGCTAGAAAGCCAGATGTAGACTGGGAAAAGCAGAATGAGTTGTAATGGGGCACCAAATGTGCCGTCAATAAAAGGGAGTGCACACCAGATGGACACTCATGTGGAAATAGCTGCACTTAAAGTAAGACTGAGTCAAAGTGCAATGAGTTTTATTTATTTTTAAGTTCCTGCTCCGAATTTTCAGAGGCCCACATATTTGGTGCGTGTTTATTTCCCCCAGGCGACCTCATGACTAAGTAACGAGCAGAACAATATAACACTTGCAAATGAATGCCTTCTATTTTAATTCTTCCTTTCAAAACGTCTCAGTTCCGGCGAAATCAGAACAAATATATTTCACCTTAACCCTGTTGTGTACAGCCATGGGGTGAGAGCTTATTCAGTTTTACGTAGGCCTTGTGTCATTCCAGCAGCCAATTAGCTTCCACTTTGCCTGTTAGTTGTAAACAACATTATCTAAATCTGTTCTGAGAAGTCTGAAGGTTGTGCGGCTTCCTGTTTTTGCTGCACAGCAGCAAGACAAGTAGTTTTGTACCTTGCAATCTCTTTTTATTGGATGTAGAGCATATGACGTCTTGTTCTGATGAATGAAATTATGTATTCCTCTGGCTTCTGTTTGCCTGGAGGTTTTCCTTTTTTTGGGGTCTATCACTTGAGTCAGGTCCATTAGTGTATTCTTTGAATGGATCCATTACAGGGGAGTAACTTACTAAAAGTACCAATGATACTTGCATATCTCAGTAGCATTGATAGTAGTCCAGATGTTTTCAAAAAAGTCCCTGTAATGACCTATGGTTTTCAACGAATAGCATTGTTACATTACAAAATGCAACTTCACTATATTTTGCATTATTTTATTGCATTCACACTCCACAACTCAACTTTATTTCTAAAGCCAAAGAGCTGGACATAGAGGTTACAAAGGTAATAATACATGGAGCCAAAAAAACAATTAAAACAGAACGAAGACAGACAAAAGAAATGACAGTACAATGTATAATACATTATTTAAAGCTAAATAAATCACTGGTTTTTAAGGCCCCTTGAAATGCCCCTATTGTGGGATATGTTTTTAAGGATAATGGAAGATCATTCTAAGTCTAGGAGCTGCCACCAAAACGTTTCAGGCAGAGCCGGATTAACGCAAAGGCAAACTAGGCACGTGCCTAGGGCCCGATTGGCGGGATGGGGCCCAGACAGAGGGACAAAAAAAAAAAAAAAAAAAAAAAAAATTAAATGTCCTATCTACAATTTATTTCAAAATGTAGCCTATTAATCAACTAAAAATAGTGACGATGTTTATCTTAACTATAGACTGTTACATTACGTCACATTAACGCCAGCCCATGACTGTAGAGGCGCCAGCCAGTTTAGTCCGAGGGGACGTCAGAGGCGATCAGAGGCGGTCAACGAACGCATCCATCAGGTGCTGAGTGCGAAGCAAAAGCAGAAATAGGCACGCAAAGAAGCACAGCTCGTAATGCAGGTCATCGATTTTGGTGTGATTGCAATGTATTTTAAATATAAACTTGTGGGCTACTGTAGATCAGCGTCATTTCTGGAAAAACCATTCACCGCTTTATGAGTTTAAAAGAGCGCGCGAGCGTCATTAACGTGCCCAGACGCGACGCTTTGAATTTGCGCGTACAATCAATGAATAACATCGCGTCCAGAGCTGACTAGTAAAAAAGCTACAAAAGTAAAAGACAAGACGTTTGTATTCAAAGTTAAAAAACCAACACACTGCAACATTTTTAAATGTTTCAAATAAAGGATCTCATATCTATGGGTCTATCTTCTATATTCTGATGCTGATGATTAGATAATACCCTGACATCATAGCCTATAGGAATATTAGTTTAGATTTTTTTTCCTGCTCAGTAGCGATCGTGTCTTTCTCTTCCACTTGATTTGTGTATAGCATATTTAAGGTAGCAATGCAATACATAATAACATATTACTGATATTAATAATATGACAATATCTGCAGTCAATATTGATTAAATGGGAGGGAAAAATCCTGCCCATAACGCAGAAAAATGATAAAAGCACGTTCATGATGTTCATCTACTGAAGTGGTATTCTGGAACTGTGAATAAACTGAATAAAACAGCAAAATAACAACAATAACAATAACATCTTCATTAAACAAAAAAAGAGATTAGCTTAGATAAAGTTTGATAGGCTACCAGTAAAAAGTCTGGACCCATTACTATTTTTAATGTTTTTGAAAGAAGTTTATTATTATGCTACAAGCCTGCATTTATTTGATCAAAAATACAGAAAAAAAAACAGGAATATTCAGCAAGGATGTGTTAAATTTATAAAAGTGATATTGAAGACTTTTTTAAAACAACTTTTTAATAATCAAAGAATCATGAAAAAAGTATCACATGTTATAAAATAAATATTAAGCACCATTTCTAACATTTGATAATAAATCAGAATATTATAAAGTTTTCTGAAGGATCACGTGACACTAAATTCAGCTTTGCATCACAGAAATATATTTTAAAGTATAGCCTAGTAAAATAGAAAACCATTATTTTAAATTGTAATAATATTTCACTATATTATTTTTCTGTATTTTTGATCAAATAAATCCAGGCTTGATGAGCATAAGAGACTTCTTTCAAAAACATTACAAATAGTAATTTGTCCAAACTTATGTACTGTGTAAGTAAAAATATACTAAATTTAAAATTAAATGTTGTATAAATAAAAAGGTTAGGAATCATATTTGTTTCAAGTGTGTTTTATTGGGGGTGGGGGGCCTCCAACATGAATTTTGCCTAGGGCCTCCAAATGTCTAGATCCGGCCCTGGTTTCAGGTGAGATCGAGGAACCGTCAGACACAGCTTATCATTTGAGCGAAGTGACCTCAAAGGTTGATGCAAACCATAGATTGTAAAAAAAAAAAAAAGAAGCTTGTCACCGCTTCCTTCCACTGTAGAAAAATAAAGCCAAAATATCCCAGAAATGGTCATTGCCGATTACCTCGTTTGGAACCCGAGTCTGTGCAGTACTGTGTGATAAGAACTACCTAAAATGACACGCACACAAAAAAACTGTCTTTGGAAAAATATTATTTGAAGTGTAATTGAATTTTTTTAGGTTTGGCTTGCGTCCCATTCGATTAAATGGAGAGGGCGGGGTTTATGACCCATACTGCAGCCAGCCACCAGGGGGCGATCAAAATGCTTTGACTTCACTTTTCAGGACTTGTGCGGCACACTTGATGCAAACTAATTAACTCAGAAATACACCACAGCTTTAGCAGAGTGTACTGAGGCAAAACACTATGATTTGTAGGGTTGGAAAGTCTGATTCCTTTTAGAAATTCAGTTTGTTCACATGGTTCATATAATTAAGCAATTCACTGGTCTAGATATTCAGTTAAATATCGTCATATCGCCCAACCCTGATGTCTCATCTGATTATCTATAAGATATTGTCCTCTTATACAGCATCAGTGTTTTTGTTAGTGTTGTTTTAACTATACTTTTGTCACTGTTTTTTTTGTTTTAAAAATGTAATTGAATTTTAAATTTGATTTAGTCACCAAACTGTCTTATATTTCTAAGCCAGATAAACATACTAATTGCATAATTTAAACAGTGTCATCTGATTTTTATATTTACATTTACCTTTATGCATTTGACAGATGTTTTAAAGCAACGTACAATGCGTGATATGAGTGTTTATTATTATAATTTTTTTATCAGTTCATGCATTGCTAATCAAACCCATGACCTAGGCATTGCTTGTGCCATGCTGTACTGTATTATTTATATTTGTCCTGATTTTTAATTTTATTTTTCTCTCTCTCTGATTTCACTGGAACTTGGATGTTGAAGGGATTAAAATAGAAGACATTCATTTGCAAGTGTTATTGTTCTTCTCATTACTTAGTCATGATATAGCCTGAAAGGAAACAAGTACAAAATCAGTGGGCCTCTGGGCAAAATTATGGTAAAAAAATAAAAAAACAGAGCACTTAAGTGTATGTATGCATATGTGTGTGTATATATATATACATATACATATATATATATATATATATATATATATATATATATATATATATATATATATATATATATATATATATATATATATATATATATATATTTATTTATTTATTTATATATTTTAGGTGTGTGTGTGTGTGTGTATCTTTGTATGTATGTATGTATGTATATGTATATGTGTGTGTGTATACAGTATTACATGCATTCAATGTTTTTGTTACTAGCTTGTAGTGTAGATAACTACTAGCCTATTCATTTAAATTATTAGTAGCTTCCCCATCACTGACCATGCCAGCTTTGTCTAACAAATACATAGACTTCAGATGGGTTTTGCTGGTCAGGAACTCTCCCTGGGGCGATGGAGTAACTGCGTGGAACGATCTGCCTAGATTACCATTATGGGCACATGGTAACAAATTGGTGTCCTTGTACTTTGTGACAAGCATGAGATTCAGGCAGATGATGTGTTCAATAGCGCTACAAATGATCTAGCCGAGTATCAGATAATGTGGGAGCTGATGGCTGCTGCCGGGGGGAGAGCGGTGCATTTCATTACGATCAGATGCCGATTCACTGTCAGGAAATGGTGGAGAGCGTGCCAAAAGTCACACAGATGTTGCATTGTACTCATCTTTTCAAAATGAAGCCAACAAGCAGACGGCAAGAGAATGTGTCCATGGATTGAGGACAAACCGTGTTGATTTTAGGAGTTTCTCAGCTGTGCCATGAAGGACGAAGGAATTGTAAACACATTTAAGGCGGTATTCACATCGTCTGATTCATGTTACATCTGGAATGTGTCCGCTGAGGATATGGGGAATAGAGGGTTCCTAAATGCATACAGCATTCCAGAAACATTACTTTTATGTAGTAGCATTGAAGATTTTTTAATTATTAAACAGATTATGCTAGATACACACAGAATATGGTATTATGGGTCCTTGCTTGGACATTAATTCACATATTCAGTTGATTTGGGAGCATTTTAAGGTAGAGACTTAACCTTCACTGAATATATATATATATATATATATATATATATATATATATATAATATTATTATTATTATTATTATTATTATCAGTTTTGGGTTTTTGTTATGAGTTTGAGCAATTTGTTGAGAAACTAACCAGTTCTTACCTGCAGATGAAGAGTAAACCCTGTTTCTCCTTTAAAGTATATAGTGCAAGACTTGTTGTATAATCCTGTATTACATAACTGCACATTATGGATGTACCATAAAAAGTGGCTTTTTAGCTGATAAAAATTTCACTATGGAGGCGTAGATGTTGTAAGTAAGACTGTGATGATTCCTGAAGCTAATTAGTGAGGCTATTGTTATTTCATCAGTTTATTTTATGGAGTAATTGTGGTTTTATAAATTGCTTATCTATGTTTAGACTGATTTATCTTAAGCCTTTTTTGGAATGAGTAAGGGAGGCACTTAAAATATATTTTTGGTTGTATAATTTGGGTTGTAATTAACATCGCATGCACTAGATGGCAGCACTGGCTAAAGGCCCTCTGCTGTCTCTTTGGCGAGTGAAGTTTGTCTTTGCTATCCAAGTATGTTGAAAGTATGAAAAGAACAAACACTTCTGAGGGGCATATGTAAATATGGGTATACATAACTTAAGTCCTTCAAGGCTTTCTCACAGTGGCATTCTGGGTAAAAAAAAAATCCCTCTGGGAATATGATGAGAAATTGAGGCGTTTAACATTTTCATTCAATCACGGCCAGAGTCTGTAGGAATGCTGACAGCCCCAATTCAAGCAGCCCACATAAATACTTAATTTTTCTGTCATGTTCACTATGCTGTCAGTCTTAGCTTGAGGTTTGGCAGCGTGCTGTGGAAACACAACTACTGCAGAAAAGCTGAAGCCCTCCCATAATAAAGATGAAAAATAGACCTCATATTAAATATCTAATTGTTTTAATTACCCTCCATAGGCTCCATAATTAGCAAAAAAAAAAAAAAAAAAAAAAAATTTTATATATATATATATATATATAGAATATTTACTCTGTTAATTTCCCCTAATTCCATTCCTGTGCCTCTTGCATTTTAAGCACGGATATTATCTGGACAATGTCGAGTGTGTCTCAGGACAGTATATAAGGGTTATAAGGGATATTGACCCCTTATAGGCAGCTGTAGGCAGAGTAGGCACCATATTTAATTTAGCGTGAATGAAAATGAGGCTGTGAGGAATAGAAATACAGTCTGTTCAATGTCAAATTGTCGTGGCAATTAGTTCACATATTAGTTTTGTAGATCGAACGTGAAAACATTCTTGGGTACACTGTTTGCATACAAATATTTTTAGGAATGGTTTAGACTCATTCTGTTCATTTTTTTAATAAATGGACCCCTAAAACTGATTGTATTTTGGTCCAACCTCATTTTTGTCTGTCATTTTGAACATAAATATAAGTGATTTAATTTATGAGTGGAATTATGATGTTTAAACAATATCTGTACCATAACCATACAACTATATTCCTGATTCTCTTTGTATTACTGTAGCACGATAACACTTGCTTATACTACATGTGAAAATGAAATGTTATAGACTTTTAACTTTTAATTCTTTTTATAATTTTATCTTATTCTGAGCAGTGTTATTTTAGTATTATTTGTATACTAATATGGTTTTATTAATATTATGAACTTGCTTTTCATTTTTATATATTTTCTGTTTACATTTTGATTTTAGTGTACTTTTTAGTAATTTTGTCATTTTTATTAGTTTTTGTTCTTTTTAAATATTCCTTTTTATGTTTAATTTAATTTATATATATATATATATATATATATATATATATATATAGCCTATATATATATATATATATATAGCCTATATATATATATATATATATATATAATATACACATATATATATATATATACACACACACACACACACACACACACACACACACACACACACACACACACACACACACACACACACACACACACACATATATATATATACACATATATATATATATATATATATATATATATATATATATACATACATGTGAATATACATACTGTATACATTATTTTTATCAACTGTAATTGAAAATATTTAGTGATTATTAGATGAAATTCGGCAACATTTTCAATTATCCCTCAAAGCCTTATTTTCCATTTTGTAAAAATGGCATCTACTCTGATGTCTGGTTATAGTCTTTGTTGTTTGCTGTGTAAAAGTTTTTTTGTTGTTGCTCCGAACACCCTGGAAGCTGCTATCCATTTCTACCATCTTGTCATGTCAGTAAAAAAAGTCCAGAAATGTGACCAACACTTTTATACCTCATACTGGTTTCATTCAGATTCTAATAAATGATTCAGGGGTGTTTCTCTAACTGTGTGAAGCATTAGCATGGCGTGTGACAAACACAGAAGATTGATGGTTGGTGTGTAAGCGTGTTTGTGTGCGAGAAGTGTGGTGTTAAATTTCAAGGTCTGGTGGGTATTCATGGAAATGACAGACTCCTGGAGAACCCCACAGATGCTCAGTGCCCTGATATCTGCTGCTTCTTGCTTCAGCAGCTCAAACTCTCTCACTCTTATCACCTGCCACTGCCCTGGATTGTGGAGATCCTCAAGCCAGTTCACTGCTCTAGAAGATCGTGTCCTGTAGGGCTGTGAAGTGTTGGCAGAAGCATTGCACATATGGGTGAATCTCACAAAAGCATGTCCAGGTCAGATTTAACCTCAAAATCAATAGAGAAAAAAAAATCAAATACCTTTCAAAAGTTTGCGGTCTGTAAGATTTATCAACAATACAGTAAAAACATTAATATTGTGAAATGTGACAATTTTTAATAATTGTTTTCTATTTTAATGCATTTTCTGTCATTTCAAGTGTAATTTTATTCCTGATGCAAAGCTGAATTTTCAGCATATTACTTCAGTCTTTAGTGTCACATGATCCTTCAGAAATCATGCTAAAGTAAAAAAAAACAGCATTTATTTGGAATAGATTTTAATTTTGATTTTATTTTTTTGTAAAAATGTAAAAATCTTTACTGTAGGGCTGCACAATCCTGGATAAATTGAGAATCACATTTTTTTTATTGTTTAAAATCGAGATCTCGACTAAACAAAATAACGCAATTAAAAAATATTTACAAATAATTAAATATAAAAAATAATTAAAATAATGACTCACTCATTAAGACTTCACTTTTTTATTTAACTGTTGAATTAACGTTTTTGAACAAATCTTTTAAATGAATAATTGATTCAATGACAAGTACATTTTTGACAATCACTTGTGGCCACCCACTGGTGTAACGATGTAACTAATACAATATTTATTTGAAACGGCATTACTTTCCAAAGGTGATTTAAGGGGATGAACATTTTGCACACATAAAAATATGACGTTTTATGACTATTAAGATTTATTGCATTGACATGCACATGACTAATATATTTATTATATATATATTTATTTCATAATACATTAATGACAATAATATTTATTTATGTATTTATTTATTTTGCATTATGGAACTGATGAAAATATGAATCGCCATTGACCTGTAGGCTTTGTTTGTCTTTAAGTAAAATAGAGCTTATTTTTTTCTGATGACCCTGCAAATTTGACCCAGTCTGATGTTGACAGAAAGTTGATCATTTGGCCAACTTTTTTTTTAAACAATACAGTACAGTCTTGTCAAATGAAATGTGACGTCTGCTCTTAGTTTTCTTTTAATTGCTCTAGTACTGAGTAAGTATGTTGGCCAATAACCCTGCCCGCTGATCTCTGGAAGCATGTCAGTGAGGAAGAAGAGGTGACGGGGTCTATGTGTGACTCTGCCTGGGGCCTGTTGTATGGGCTCTTGGCAGGGAGTCCTCACCGCACAGAGGGTGATCTCATTTTCATAATGGGCTTTGTTGCTGTTTGTCGTTATTAACATTGGCGCTCCTCTCAGGGGGTCTTGGAGAGGCATCCAGTCACACACACCAGCCTGTGCTGCTTTACATTTGACACCCATTATAACTTTGTTTTGATTACAACTAAGTGGACAATCTGTATAAATCGCTTTGTAGTTGTATTTAAATGCAGATGTATTAAAAAATGCAGTTGGTAAACACATTGTGTGCTTGTTTAGCAACAAACTGCACTCAGATTGCAGGTGACGTGCATTTCTGGTGTTTTAACCAAGTATTTTTAAAAGTCTGTAATTGTAATTGTAGGATACTAATTGAATAATATAGCTGCGAGCAGCGATTACGGGACCAAGCCGGTGGCACCGCAACCCCGGTGCCTTTAGTGACCTGACTTCTTGGATTATTACCATTTGGCTCAGATTTTATTTTCTGGAGACCAGTTAAAATGACCAATAATTTACCACTCTATGAACAAATCAACCTATGTCAAATCACCGCCATTAGTTTTGAGCTTTTAGCTATGAGAGCTTTTCAAAACTAGTTTTTTGGGCAACCCGGCTCATCTAGGTTTATGGACATTGGATGGATAAAATTTATGCAGCTCAGTTTCAACTGTGAGGTATAACACTTCAGTTTGTGTTTGAAAATGAGCCAAATTTTTTGTTTTGTTGACACTTAAGTATAATTTAGCAGTGCCTCTCTTTGCCAAATATGGTTAGTATTGCTAAGAGGAAAGCAAATTGGTAATATCATCAAAAAATGGGAAAGTACCTCCAAAAACACAAAATAACAGCCATTTTGTCATGAATTACTTCTGTGAAAGGAATAGAAGTGTTTTGAAGCATTGCATACTTACACAACCTTGACAAGAAGTCACATGTAACTTGTGTATTTTTTTGCTGTTGTTGAATAAAATGTCCTTTCTGTAACTGCGCCGTGCACCTGAATGAACGTTATTTTGTTCCGTTGTATTCTTGTATCTGTCTGGAGTGACAAATTAACTTGAAACATGAGAGGTAACGATAAGCCTGCATAGCAATTTAGTTTTCTAGGTGGATAATGATATCGTGGTCATTTAGATCTGTATCACAATTTGGATGTCGTACCATCAATAGTCCTGCCTGACAATTTTATTGCAGCCCTAATGGACGTTTAGATGCTTTGTCATGTGATCTGGCCCTCAGGTTTGGAAGTCACTGAAACCGCAAAATAGTGGCAGAGCATGTTTCACTGCACAAATCTGCTGTAGACTGAAGCATGGTACATGAAAATTATACATGGCTGAAAGCTAAATTGCCTTTTGTTCCAGCTCTCTCTCTGTTCCTTATCTACTCCTTACATTAGGCAATCGGTTGCTATATGTGGTCCACTGTGAATCGCATGTAATATAAGCTCTGGTTTATGGTGGTAGCATATGTCTGTACGCTGACAGTCACTGCATGTGAACGATAGAAAGGTCTGGTCTGCACATCCATCTACACTCTTGGAATTTATTATCTCAAAGCTTTTAGAAAAAAGGCAGATAATTAGCTGCAATGGAGGGAGAAAGCACTCATTGTAGTTACTGGCTTTTAGCTTCACTCTACATTAATTAATGGCGGTCTCTTGTGATGGGGAAAAAGTCCTGTAAAGGTCCATTACTGTTTCTTGGCGGCAGGCAATCTGCGCTGACCAGCAGAAGCAGCATGGATGGCTAAATGTTTATTTGGACTGTCTGCATTTTTAGATTCAATTTGCTTTTGAGCACTAGGGAAAGATTTTGCGAGATGTTGTGCCAGTTGAAAATGTGCTTGAAAAATGTTCAGAATACTTGAAATGTAAAAACTTTAAAGTGTTATTACCAAATAAATGACGTGTAAATGTTTTGTCAGCATTGCTGTTCAGTAGTTGTTAAGCAGATGCTTTGGTCTTGTATATACTATGTTTATTATAGGGTCCACCTGGAGTAGCCTTGGGTTAAGTGGATTGCTCAAGGGCCCAATGGTGATAGTTCATGAATCACCTCTTGTGGGATATTCAAACCAGTTTACAGTAATTTCGGCATTCATACTTGGACAAGACTGATTTGTCTAAGACTCATTTTCTGTGTTTCATTGCTTGTGTAAGTTTGTGATTACTGTTTGCATCTCTGGAGTGCTTTGTGTTTTAAATGGGAAGGACATGCTGCTGATTAACACAGACTGACATTATCAGGAAGAAAGAAATTGTATTCCAACTTGGATGTCATATTTAGCAACCTTAGCGCCTCTGGTGAATGTACGGATGATTATACCCTAAGGCTGACAGCTAAAATAGACCATTGTTTACTGATTTATTAGAAATAGATACAGCCCATATTGTAGCTAATTTTATTTGTTGTTATTATTGTTCATTTGTTTCTCTTTTTTAGGCTGTTTAAATGTCTCCAAACTAATCTGAAGTTGTAACTTTTGCTGCGCGTCAATGTTTTTATTATTATTTATTTATTTATAAACTTTTTTTTTTTTTTTTTATGAAATGAAATCTGATGTCTCCTTCCAAATGGTGAACTCTATATTCTTGTTTATTCATTGGTCATTTACTTTTATATGCTGGGAAAGATACTGGAACTGTTTAAACTTCATATTACAAATGAAATATCCAGTAACGCATGCAATTGGGAGGAGTTTCTGTAATCACATGAACATCATCTCGCTTAAAGATGGGATTACTTTCAGTTCTGGTATTGAACTATATCTAGCATTGGAAAAAAAGATGACGTCTCAGCTCTCCTCCCAGCAGTGGACTGGAGATACGAAGAGATATGAAATGGTGTGCCGCCACTGAGAGTGGAGAACAGTAAATCAGACGCTGCTTGGGCTCCGCCAGTGCATGAAATGGCGGCAGTAATGAATTTGCGGCCAGAACATTAGCATGCTTTAGCCTCTGTCTCGATTCTTCTATTGAGTTCTCACTTCTGATAATCGTCTCTCTCATATTCTCAAATGCAAATTGCATTCTTATCACAGCAAAGCTAGTAATAAATAGACAGCTCCAAATGAAGTTTTCAGAGGAGTCTTCCAGCTTCAGCACTAAAAACTCGTGTTTGAAAATGATTGCCTGGTATATTTGTGCCTGGATATTGTGGTTTTGTTTCATAATCGTAGCTTTTTGCTCATTTCAAGAGATTATTAAGTGACATTTGTTTGTGATTCAAACTAGGGCTGAACGATATATCGTTATCGTATCTATATCGAGATATGAACTTTCAAGATATTACTATCGAAAAAAGCAACGATATAGACGATATAGATTTCCCCTCTCCGCGCTCGCCCTGCATACAACTCTAGCAGTCACAACAAACATCAGTTTTACGAGTGCCCTTGAATGCACCGCTAAAGCCAGCGCGCGCACACTACCAGGGACGTGGGAACTATATTGTGAGAGGGGGGGGCGGCGTTTCCATGGTGACGCGTCATTGCTTGTCACGTGACACACCGCAGCAGCAACAGCGCTGAATGAATGATGATCTTCCTTTATGTCATTTTTCCTTTTTTATTCAGAATATTCACAAATGTGTTAGCTATGGCATGAAATATCTGATATTCCGATTGTCAAATACATGCAAGTGGAAGTATATTGTTGTTTAAACACCTTTATAACGATCGCGTTAGTTGAGCTGTAACGTTATGCGCGATGGGCGCCGCCGTGTTAGTTTGTGCCGCAGACGCAGTTCAGAGAATCGGATCTGTTGGATTTACAACCTCTATGTTTACAACACGTGAATTCATCCACTTCTCCCGAAATACTTAAAAGTAAGTGGCTGGTGAACTGGGAATAGAATAGAGTAAACATTGAAGTTACTTACACAATGTGTATCTGATATGAATAAAACGTGTCGAATTATAATGGAAAGGATTATTATTACCTCTTCCATAGACATTAGTGTGTATTTTACAAACTCTAAATGTATTGTTTTTTTAGTACTTACGTAGTCATATCGTATTGTATCGATATCGAGATATCTGGCATGAAAATCGAGATATGAAATTTTGTCCATATCGTTCAGCCCTAATTCAAACCCACTTCTGTTTGCATTTTTGACTCAACCAGTAACACGAGTTTGTTTGACCAATGGTAGACTGGGTAGTTTTCTCTGTAAACTTGTCATTAGGATTCATTATTTTTGCAGTTTTAGCTGATGATGCATTTGGCAAAGAAATTGCATGCTTCGTCTTTAAAGAATCTAAGTAAGAAATTCTATGGAAAATATATTTTTTTGAACATCATAAAACGAGTGTTGTTGTCGACGGACTGATGCATCAAATTGGTTCAGATTTCAAAAAAGATTTTAAAAAGATTGATCACTTATTGCATCACAGTATTTAATGTGCACTTTGCTGACCTCTTGACTTTCCACATTGCTTGCTCCCTAACAATGTGGATGGTAGGGTAGTGGACAGTAGGAGTAACAATGCTGAACATTAAATTTGCCGGATCACAACTTTTAAATAAATGAATAAACAAACTCTTCAGCATTAAGTTCCACAGCCTCTGTAGGAAGGATAAGGGAAGCTGATATGACAGAAAGTGTATTGATTTGGCTCACAGAGCTTTCAGTAATGAAGTGTGGGATTGCATAATTCAACCCCTATGCTGCAGATGTAATCTGGGATGTCTGCTTTTATTAATTGAACGTAATGCAGCTGCTACTAATGGCACATTATTCTTGAGGGCTGTGGGAGCTGCAGGCTATGAACATTTCTCAGCCGCTATCAGATTCTGATGTCTCTTTTAAGTTCCTATTTTTTTTAAATTGTTTTCGGCATGCTTTTGATTATAAATACTGTACCCTAAGGAATGTGGTTCAAACCTTTTCTTGAACCTTCAGAAAAAGGGATTGTTTAAGGGTGTCCAGGTCACATTTTACACCCAAAATATAAGTAGCAGCCTAATATGAATTTGATTTAAAGTATCATGTGCATTATGATTGTTTTTTTTGTTTTGTTTTTTTTAGATGGAAATGCAATAAAATGTAATAAATATAATGTACTAATTTTAATCAATAATGATTTATAAATATAATTAATTATTATTAAGATTATAGAAATGTAAAGGGGAAATTTAAAAAAAATGTATAATGCAAGCTGTCTTAGTGGTTCAAAAGTAGACTTGAAATTTTCTTTGTCAAACAATTAATTAATTTATCTTGTAACACTGTATAAAAAGGTTCCATTAAACTACATTCATTAACATGAACTAACAATGAAAAATACTTCAAAAGCATTTTAGTATTCTTAGTTCATTTTAATTCCAACATTTACTATTAAAATTAGAAGTTGTATCTGTTATTATTTAATTGACCTGAGCCAACATGAGCAGTTAAACAGTTGAACAAGGATCAATAAATACTGTAACAAATCTATTACTCGTTGTTAGTGTTAGTTAATGCATTACATAACGTTAACTAATAGGACATATTGTAAATGGTTACCATTTATCTTGACAGCCAATATGCCATCTAAAAGTATTATACACAAGATTAGTGTCTGAAATCTGTTTTGGTTACACTTAATTATAACCTGTTAAGCTGCAACCCCACTTTTGAAAAATCCCCAGAAATGACATACCCAAACTGAAACAGATACAGTTCATGAACCCTTTGTACCAAAAGCACAAGTATGATCTCATTTGAAAGCTGACACCTGGCAGTTTATTGTAAATGTAGAATTAATTATTGTCATAATGAAAAAAAAAAATTATAAATAGCTTTAAAGTTTTGTAAAGTTATTAGAAATTTATTTTTATGAAACATCTTCATGAAAATAAAATTGAAGTTGACACTGTAGCAATCTAGAAATGCACTGCAGCTAAAGCCACATGTCTGACCATATTATATTTAAAATATGAAGATGATAAGTCTAAAACTCTGTATTTAGTAAAAATTTTTTCAAGATAGAAGCACCTAGAGCTAGCTAGCATGTTAGCTTAGCACACCATCAATACATGACAATTTATGAGATTAAAACCATGTTTGTGCTCCAAACTTACTTTAAAACGCAAGTGAAGTGTTTTAAATAATCTTCTGTGATCTAATTTGACATCAGATAAAAAAAATCAGACAGAAAATATACTATTTGATCATATTCTGCACAATGATGGTCTATATAGATTAGCATTACATTATAAATATAATCTATTATTATGAAAATACCTGGCATGGCTTGAAAAACACAGGTAACTCAAATATCATTGCAATCATGTTTATTGTCTTCTAAATGTCTGTATCTGCATGTAACAGCTCAATATCTGTAGCTTTGTGTGTATCAGTGACGTCCTGGAATGTCACATGATTATGGCTCTTCTTCATGTTCCATGGGTTATTCTTGTGCATATAGCGCCCTCAGGCTATTGGTATGAATTGAAAACACAGTAAATGAGAGTGCCAAACGCTCATTAAGATTACATCGACGCATTTGGGTATAAATTCAATAAATATTATTCCTGTCTATAGAAATCTGATATAAATCTATGAGAATCTATCAATATTTCTCCAAATCTGCACATTTTTGAGCTAAAAGCCCTGAGGGACGTTGTTTTGTGTATCGCTGTCATGACGACAGCACAGAGTTTTTTTATGAATGGAACCGGCTGACGCGCATAATTCATATTAAAGGTATCGACTCATTTTTTCATTTCATAACTCCTGACAGAAATTAAGAAAAAACTGTCGCTATAAGTTTCTCAGAATACAATAGTGGTCAAATACTGAAACTTGAGTCTTATATCTTTTTAATGATGTATAGTTTGTCAAGGTATAACATTAAGTCTGATAGTAAATTTGAACTAAATAAAAAAAAAACGCTTCAGTGCGCGGGCGCACTGGCAATGGTTAACAGGTTAAGGTGTCCTTGTTACAGTGTAATTATACATTTAAGTACTGAGTAATATTAAATAACTACAGTAAGGATTAGGGGTTGGTTTATTTGCATGTATTTATGCATAATTTATAGTTATTATTAGCAATAACATGTAATATGTGTAACAATGGCATAATAAAACGTTTCCTTGTTTTTCCTCTATATTTTGGACGCACAAGTTGGACAAAGCGGGCTTTTAACTCTTTCCCCACCAGCGTTTTTGAAAAAAGTCGCCAGCCTCCTCCAGCATTTTCTGATCATTTTCAGAAAATGTTCATGGCCCCCAGAATATTTGTTGTATGAATATCTGGATATGCAATATATTAAAAGAAAGAACAGATCTTCTGCTTTATTTTTTATTCTAGCTTCATGCATTCTTTTTTTATCAACACCTGAATGCGGGTAAATTTCATAAAAAGCAACTTTTTGAGCATAAAGCTGAGATAATTAAGTTTTTTTCAAAGACTACACCAATAGCGCATTTAGAACAATGATTAAATCGTAGATCGAGTCCATTAACACCCCTAATGCTTCACAGTCCTATAGCTCATCCTGGGTCAACAATTAATTCAGTAACATTAGGCAGTTTTGATTTATATGCTGGCTAATGTTGATCACTTTATTTTACATATGATATCGCTTGTTTCTGCTTCTTCTTTGTGTTTAGATCTGGAGATTCAGTACTCTCCGTAATAGCGCCCCCTAGTACCATATAACAGTAATAACATGGAAAGCCGTAAATTTCTGTCAATGGCAGGGAAAGAGTTAATTTTTATGTCACCAGCCATAAACGAAACCCTCTGCAAACACACCAGGTGCTTTGTATTTATTTCAGATGTTACTCTTTGACCTGACATCATCTCATCATTTTAATCGGGGTTAATCTTTCTTCGGGTGGATTTGTGCAAATAGGCCAGTTAACATCATGACTAAGGAATCACTGTTGCTTGTCTGGAATAACAGCAAGCTCATTTTATTCCATTGAAAACCCACCAGGCTGAATGAGACTCCTTTCAGAAGTTACAAAGCGGCTTCACAGCATGGCCGTAAATTTGGTAGTGCATGCCTTCTTGTCTTCCATACCTAAAGTTTAGAGACTATTAAATAATACCTGCCAGTATTTCTAGCACTTGCACTGAGACTGGACAGAGGCGCCGTACGAAGCAGAAGTGTAAATCGTAAGGGAAAAGTAATCCATGAAGGTTTTGTTTGTTTTAGGTCTGTCACGAATGAGAGATGTTTCCATTTGTTCGATGGCATAACTTCTAAAGGGCTAAGTGCATCTCTGTTCTACTCGGGCAATTCATTACTGTATGCTAATTTGTTGCTAGCGCCAGGAGCTAGCCAAACAGACCCCTCAGCCCTCCATCTGGCCAAGCAATTTCAAACTGAGATGGGCGGTAGTAGGTACTGCTCGCAGAGGTGGGGGGAGAAATGAATAAGAGGGGCTCTTTAATGGTCTAGTGTGCATTTATTGACTGCTGGGAATTTTCTGAGATTGGGCAGCCGCTAAATTGCCCGCTCCCTCAGAGTTATTCATGAAGTCACAATGTAAAGCAATAATTGCCTGGCAATAATAGATGCAATTTCTATGAACGCATGTTGCTCCACTTTGCTTACAAAAGGAGTGACTGGCTAAGCCGCCGTGTAATGATGGAAGTGCACAGAGCATCTTTTCACCTCAAACGAAAGATCACAGAAGAACGAGCCGCCATTTTGCGGCTTTCCTTCACAGAAAGGTGAATAGACCTTTCATGTACATGAAATCACTTTATTAAACAAGTAAGGGAGAAAGAAATTGGTAGACAGACCATTATTATCACTTTTTTTATACCTTTTCTGTCTGGAGGTGTGATTATTTGGTTACTTGATCAATAGGGCTGTAATACTGTACATGACTCTAGCATTTTAGAGGTCATCGATTTGTGCTTTTACCCCTAAAACATGGTTGCCATATGAGAAAAAAGTCAATGAGGCTCTCACTTAAAATGAGTGGTTCAGCAAGTTGTAACCCAATACCAGTCTGCTCTCTCTAAGGTGGTATTACTACATGACTGGATGTTTTTATTCACTTTCAAGTAGTTATCTAAAGAAGCTATCTGCTAGCACTCAAGAATCTAAGTTTGCACTAGCTGTAAAGAGCTTAAGTTATCTTAATTTTTCTCACTTATTGATTTGCATTGAACCCTATGTGTAACCTTTTATTGGTGAAGCATTTTTAGGTGACACTAGCATCTCTGAATGCCAACAATTGATGTCTTAAACCCAAACACTCTCCCTTTCTTTGTGTTTTCAGTTAGCAAGCTATCAATTTGGCATACTAGCTTAGCATAGTGCTACTTAACTTTATTAAAAGCTCTACAAGAAGATACTGTCATAAGATATTTGAAGTGTAAATATCGATTACAAGGGTGAATGTGCACTAAGCTAGTTCCTTTTAGAAAATACTTTCTCTGCGCCAAACAGGCTTTGAGTCAATTAATTGTTCACCAATATGTCTTCTCAATGTCTCTGACACTGGAGTTATGTATGGATTTGTGAGCTGATTTGTATTTAATATTATTCTTATTGCTTCTATTTTAATGGAGTAAGTGCTTTTGAATTAAGAAAAAAAAAAAAAAACAGGGTGAGATTTTCTAGTTTTATCTGCCACTTCTATTCTATATTTTCAATAATAAAGAAATTGTCTTATAATTTCAGTTCAGTGACAGAGTGTCCATAAAGAGAATTTTATAGACCCTGAGACCGAGAAACATCGTTCTGTCTATAATTAGAGAGTCTGGAATATTTATGCCAGTGTTTGTTTTACACTAATAGCCTTTAGATTATTTACCATGCCATGGGGTTATTTATTTATTTTATGTATTTATTGATTTATTTGTGCATATTTTTATTTATTTATTTATTTGTATATTCATTTATTTATGTTGGGCAATCATCTTTGTACCATAAAATGTTATTCAATTTTCAGTATTTTAAATTGCATCGTAATTTTGTTTTTTATAAATGTATACTTATTTATTCTTGATGCTGAAAAGTGACCTGGCACTTTTGCTGTATTGATGCGCTGAGGTTAACAGTTTGTCTTAGCATGTCAAGTTTTTGACAGTCTTGCTAATTCATGTTTTCTTTGATGTAAGACTGATCATTATTCTTTGGTGTTTTGTGCACAGTGAGAGCAGGAACAGCAAAAGAGGAACCTCTGCTGTCTCCCCATTAGTCCCCTGGCAATAACATGCTCTGATGATGGTCCTACAAAGCATTTTTCAAAGGCCATCTAATGGCTTCTGCCTGCTGCTGAAATATGTCATTAATGTCTGTGGCAATTACGAGAGTTGTCAGAGCTCCGGCTTTGTGCCGCTCTGTCCACGGATGAAAGGGTTGCGGGAAGAGAGAGAGAGAGAGAGAGAGAGAGAGAGGCATGGAGGGAGGGGAAGGGCTTTTGGGGAGGAGGAAGAGAACAGTAGAGATGGGGAGGTAGAGGGAATTGCTCTACTTGGGTATTAATTGCGCAGGGCCTCGTTGCCTCCACAGAACAGCGATGACAGACTGCACACGCCAAAAGTGCTGCAAAAGGGAAATGTGATGTTTCACTTCGGGATATTCAGAACAACCGTTCAAAATATGGTATCCTTGTTTAGGTCAGATGCATTTCTTGGTGGCATTTTTAATGCTGTAATATCAGTCCAATCCACCAAATAATCCAATAATGTTTGACAGTTTGTTTTTTGTGTGTGTTTTATTTAATATTTTTTAGGGATGTTATGAAAATTTTGGCTGATACCGATAATTCTTTATATTTGAAAGCCGATAACGATATATTGGCCGATAATTCTAAATCCAAATTCTTATTTAATTTTTGAGAGCCTGACACAAACAAAAGTCTCACCATTAAAAGCCATGTCCCAAGCACACAATTATAATGTTTTCATTATGATATTATGAAGCCTATATGACAGACTTGTGCACTTAACTGTAGTTTCCTTTTTTGAAGTGATTCCAATCATATTTCAAGGAATCTAAAACCATCATGGCGAACAGTGCGCACCTGAAGTGTTTCAGCTGAATTAAATAATCCATTATTTTTTGGCTTTAATATATCGGCCAAATTTTCTTATCGGGCCGATAACGATAACATAAAAAATGAACATATATCAGCCGATATCAATATGGTGGCCGATATATCGTGCATCCCTAGATTTTTGTAATGGCTAATGCCGATACCAACATCTGTATGAAAGTGAAACTGTAAGTTAGTGTAGGCTATGTTTTGTTAATATTTGATACCATTTGTTCTTTGTATTGTTTTCTCATTATTATTGTCTGGTTCAGGTTAGCTTAATACAAATTTTGCTTTAATTTAATATGTAATACTTGAGTGTGGATAAATCTATCTGTATAGATAGATAGATAGATAGATAGATAAGGTAGGTAGATTAATTACGTTATATATATATATATATATATATATATATATATATATGCTAAATTATTTAAAATATATTAACGTAATTAATCTACCTACCTATCTATCTGTCTGTCAACTGTTATATCCATTATCGTCCTTTCAACCTATTCTTTCTGTCTGCCAATCATAGCAAAAAAAAAGGTAAAAACTAAATTGAGAAAAATCCCAAAATGCTAACTATCTAAAAACAGCCAGACAGTTAGGAACTTGTGTGGTTTTAATAGGTTCAATTTGAGTTGGAGTGTAACTGTAGATTTTGTAACTTACACTTTCTTCTCATTTCTATTGCATGACACAACCAGCAAATCTCAACAGGGAACATTTTGTACACCCTGAATCTTCCAATAGTCTTCTTGGTGAGGTGTTTTAAGTCAGGCAGAGCTCATAGCTAAAGCTTTGTTCGTCCATGCTTCTATGTGTGTGGGATCTGTTCATCTATAGAGCTCTCTCTCTCTCTCTCTCTCTCTCTCTCTCTCTCTCTCTCTCTCTCTCTCTCTCTCTCTCTCTCTCTCTCTCTCTCTCTCGCTTCTCCTGTGCCTTCTCTGAGGACTTGATTGGCTGTCACACTTGTGTTTGCTGAACAACTCCTGTAACAAAAGACTCTTCAGCATTGCCTTGATGGAAGACATGATTGACGCCTCATCAGATACGACGAGCGCTCTTGTGTTATTTCACTCTCCGCTGGCTCACGGTAAATTGCTGCAGTAAATGCTGCCCTTTTTGTGAATATAGTTTTCTGAAGAATTAGGTCTGCCTGGAGTTCCCTTTCCGTGCTTCTTTGAAAGTTAGCATGTGTTTATGGATCGATTTTAATACATTTTTCTTCCTTAGAAGCTTAAGATCGGCCAGCTGCATGCCACAGACTAGGTTGTTGGATGAATGCCAGTGCGAATCAGCCAATCCCAGAGTGGCTTCCCCTTCACACCATGTAAAAAGCCGCCACATTTCTCCAGGCTGCCCCTAATGGACTGGCCATGGAAATGCAGTAGCCGCGGGTGGCTGGGAGAAACGTGGGGTTGGAATATTGAAAGAAATGTAGGAAGTCTGACTGCCTGCCAATAGCGTCTTCCATTGCCAGGACTGTAAGATGGCAGGTGGCACAGATTTCTCTCCCTGGGGGATTAGAGAAGAATAAAAAAGGGCTCTTCTTCTTCCTTTTTCTCAAGCCGCCGTCCCTCCACTTTACTTTATTGGTTCCACAGATCCAGTATAGAAGGTGTTAAAGATGAGCAGGCAGAGATCATGACTGTTATTACTGCCTCCTTCGTCTCTTATTAGCCCTGCCTTTCTCCTCGACACATCCTCACCATCAAAAGCCTGTTTGGGCTCTGGGCTGAGAAGGCGAGAACCACATGTTTAGTATCCGCCGAAATAAAGTGTCTTCTCATCACCCTCGTAATTATCTCCGAGCTGCCACATCCTATTGGCTTCTCTGGGCACTGAAAATGGGGTTTTGTGCATGCCGCAAAAGCCAGACGGCCTAGGCTGCCATCGGTGGTGGTGGCGCTGAGCTTGAACAGTGCAAAAAATGCCCATAGGACAACCTTCAAATCTCCCATCCACTGCATGTGAGGATTAACAGCAAATCCTGCCTGACAGAAGTGTGTTTACTCTCCCCTCGACATCCTGTCAGAAATATCAGCTCGATGCCTCGGGTCCAAAGTTTTTTGAACCGAAGGGGGTGTTGCCTGAGTAAAGCACTCGAGAAATAAGAAAAAACACACACACACACACACACACACACACACACACACACACACACACACACACACACACACACACACACACACACACACACACACACACACACACACACACACACACACACACACACACACACACACACACACACAGAGATTAAATTAAGATATTAGAGGTGGGGGGGACCCTAAAATCTGATGGTATGATGTATGACAGGACGCCCCTCCATCCACAAAAAGCATAATTAGTAAAACATATATTTACATAAAATCAAACATAAACAAATAAATGAAAGGCTTCCATATACAAAAAAATTGTATGGTATTTGTTGGTCTAGAGGTAAGATTTTTGGTTTTAATGTGAACTGTCTTGTAACTTAATAAACCAAGCAAAATTAAATGTGACGTTTGGTTACATTTTATTTGATTAAATGTATTTTTAGAGTTATCAAAGTCAACTATAAAACTGCTCTGAGTTATTGTAAAAAGCACTATAAAAACATTTTGAAATGTTCCTCTCATATACACCTAAAATAACTGAGGGGTGGCAAATAAAGATGCATGTTATTTACATATAATTTATAATATTTAAAAATACTTATGTCATTTGCTTTGACTTCTTTTCAGTAACAATGTGTGTATAAATGTGTGTGTGTGTATGTATGTATGTATTTATGTATGTGTGTGTGTGTGTATATATATATATATATATATATATATATATATATATATATATATATATATATATATATATATATATATACATACACACACACACACACACACACACACACTTTATTTATTTATTTATATATATATATATATGTGTGTGTGTGTATATGTATGTATGTATTTATGCATGTGTGTGTGTATATATATATATATATATACACACACACACACACACACACACACACACACATATACATATATATATAAATAAATAAGTGTGTGTTTATGTATGTATGTGTGTATGTGTATATATATATTGTGTCAGATCCATATATCATATATATATATTGAGTGTGTGTGTGTGTGTGTGTGTGTGTGTGTGTGTGTGTGTGTGTGTTTTTGCTCATGGAAACAAGTCTGTGTACTGGGTAAAACAAAAACTGGACTGGATCATATTGGAAATTAAATTCATTGACAAAATTGCCAATAATTTGTATACATTTTTTTAATTAAGGTGCCGAACGTACATATAGACTCCCCACCCGGTATAATTAGGTGCATGTGGACTTTGTCTTTTGAGGGATGATTCAAATTGGGTCGACCAACCTCATATGTGGCCCCATTTGGAGCACAAAAGGCTGTTTTTTGTCAGGGTGAGAGGGTTAAGAGAGCTCATTTCACGGCAGTTTATTTGCTCAGGTCCCAAAGGGACGTCCCTCCAAGAGTACTATCAACTCTACCAGCTGGTGTTGGGACGGGACGGCACAAAGACCCCCATAAAAGTGACGTCCCATTTAAACAGCATTTAAGACAAATGAGATGACGGGGAGGGACCATTGTGTGTAGGTTTTTTTTTTTTTTTTTTTTTTTTTCTTCTGGCAGCAATGATGCAGGCAACTTATCAAAATAAGTTTCTGTTAGTGTTATGTTGTCCATTCTTAATGTTGTCCTTGCTAATTCACAGCAAATTAAAATGCTAATTAATAATAGTGTTTTTGCTGCTTCTAGGTTTTCTTGCAATTTCTTTTTGGTTAACACTTCAAAGTAACTTACAATTATTAAGCTATTCACTAGCAGAAAAAAATATATACTATGGCAATTCCATTATTTAAAAGTCATTTGCTTTGACTTCTCTTCAGTAACGATGTGTGTATATGTATATGTGTGTATATACAGTACATACATGCATATAAGTTTGGGGTCAGTAAGATTTTTTAATGTTTTTAAAAGAAGTGTCTTCTGCTCACCAAGGCTGCATTTATTTGATAAAAAAACAATAAAAAAACAGTAATATTGTAAAAATATTATGACAATTTAAAATTACTGTTTTCTATTTTAATTTATTTTAAACTGTAATTTATTCCTGTGATCAAAGCTGAATTTTCAGCATCATTACTCCAGTCTTCAGTGTCACATGATCCTTCAGAAATCATTCTAATAGGATGATTTGATGCTCAAGAAACATTCAGTTTGTACTATTCAAACAACAGTTGTGTACTATTTTTTTTTTGCAAAATTCTTTGATGAATAGAAAGTTCAAAAGAACAGCATTTATTTAAAATAGAATATTTTCTAACATTATAAATGTCTTTACTGTAAGTTTTGATCAGTTTAACTCATCCTTGATGAATAAAAGTATTGATTTATTTTATTTCTTTCCCCCAAAAATAAAATTAAAATTCTTACTGACCCCAAACTTTTGAACGGTAGTGTTTAATGTTACAAAAGCTTTAGATTCCATGTAAATAACATTGATAAGAATGTTTTATATATATATATATATATATATATATATATATATATTAATATATATATTATAATAAATATATATACAGTATATATTCTCTAAACCACACTAAAACACTACAAACTGGTCAGTGTATTCACTAGGTTGCTGTAGGTAACAATAATATAACATTTACTTTGTACTTTTGATACTCAAGTACTTTTAAAAGCAAGTGCTTCTGTACTTTTACAAAAATCAGTCAGATTTTTTTGTAAAAATCAGTCTTTACATTTTTTACTTGTAACGGAGTAATATTTGACCAGTAGTATCTGTACTTTCACTCAAGTAAGGAAGTTGTGTACTTTGTCCACCTCAAATCAGTTGTGCTGCTTTTGTAGAAACGGTGATACTTTTTTTTTTCAGGATTCTTTGATTAATGGTAAGATCAAAAGAACAGGAATCGTTTGTAACATTAAAAATGTCTTTACTGTCACTTTTGATCAATTGAATGCATCCTTGCTGAAAGTATGCATTTCTTTTTAAAAAAAATGCTCTTCCCAAATTTTGAACAGTAGTTGTATAGATGAGCATTATGAGAGCTTATACATAATTTGAAATGTCTCTAAGAATTGAAACATTTGTTTAAATGTCTCTTTTTCTTCAGGTTCACAGGCGTTCGGCGGAAAGGCTCCGGGACTTGTGTTGTATGAACAGAGGCACCTTCATTAAAGTAGGGCAGCACCTGGGAGCCCTGGACTACCTCCTGCCTGAGGAGTACACTGGCACACTGAAGATCCTGCACAGCAGAGCGCCTCAGAGCAGTATGGAGGAGATCAGGCAGGTCATACGAGAAGACCTGAGAAAAGAGGTATGAGAAAGTAGATGCTTCAAACGGGCATATTCAGATGTAAATGATCTTGGGCCGGTCTTGATTTTATTCAGTGGGATTTGTATTGTATTGTGAAGTGATGAAATATATTAACCAATAATATTGACATTTATTTATATATTTGTTATAAATATATTCGTTCGTATATTTCATCCACACACACACACACACACACACACACACACACACACACACACACACACACACACACACACACACACACACACACACACACACACACACACACACACACACACACACACACACACACCTTTACTTAGCTATCAGAATGGGGACATTAAATAGACATAATGCTTTTTTATACTTTACAATCTGTGTATTCTATCCCCGTACACTAACCCTACTCATCACAGAAAACTTTCTGCATTTATATATATATATATATATATATATATATAAAACAGCTTTAATTACTTTATTTTTATACCAGATTTACAAATGAGGACATCACTAAAGGGAGGTTTTTGGAGATTTTGTCAGGTTTTTGTCACTTCTGGGTACAAATTTGTAGGTGCACACACACACACACACACACACACACACACACACTTGACCTTGGTTATGGTAGCAAAAAATGTCCATTTAAAATGTTATACATTTTTTTTTTTTATAAATGATAACAAAACAAAAAAAGTTCTAAAGGACCAATACATTGACTTAATTTTGATTTCATGTTGTATTTAATGATCAAAATCACATACTCTGTCATTATCGCAGGCTTCTCTTTGTGAGAGGCAGGAGCTGTTTTTTCAATAAACGTCTAGGTCATTTTGGGTCGGCAGGGTTAACGTCACGTGAGAGAAGCTGAGGTCTCCCTCGTCCTCTCCTGTCAGCGCTTTTATGCCTCTTGTCAGAGCAGTCTTCCTGAAAGAGCTCCGTCTCAGGAATGTTTTGACAGGCGTGTAAATTTTGTTGGAGATAATTGTTCCGCTCTGAAGATGACCTGTTCAAATCATTCATCAGCTTGTGTCCCAATGTTTTGTGTATAGTATATATCAGGCTGTTATCTCACATTACACAGGAACAAGGCCATTCAAGCAGTGCGGCTTGTTGAGGAGAGGCGTTTTGTTACTTTCCAAAGCGATCAAATGTATGACTTTCACCTAAAGGGGTGATACAATGTGTGAAACATCTTATAAGGAGGTACCAAGCCATAGAGTAGAGGTTTGAATATAAAAGGCTCTTATTGACCATTACGCAACAAACTAGCAACCACGGTTGAGTTTTTCTTCAGAAAATGTACAAATCGAATCTTTTTAATGCATTTTCACACTATGGCAATCACAAATTCAGTTGCTGTTCAGCATTTCAGGTACGGTCAAGGTCACATAACTTGCCAGTTTTGGCGAAATGACCTTGAACGAGGACAATTCAAACCTGTAATCACTCAGCCGGATTCTGAGCTGGTAACCGTAAAAGTGCGGCCCTCCCTCGTCTGACCTTGAGAGGGCTACGCTTGTTCGCAACGCTCCTGGGGTTTTGACTGCATCTTTACAGTTTTATTATTGTAATTATTAGCTCTAATAGATCAGTCTGACTTCTTGCTTCATTGCCTTCCCGCCTCCCATTCCTCTCTCTCTCTCTCTCTCTCTCTCTCTCTCTCTCTCTCTCTCTCTCTCTCTCTCTCTCTCTCTCTCTCTCTCTCTCTCTCTCTCTCTCTCTCTCTCTCTCTCTCTCTCTCTCTCTCTCTCTCTCTCTCTCTCTCTCTCTCTCTCTCTCTCTCTCTCTCTAAAAACCCCATCCCTCCCTGCTGTATGACAACCGCACTGGCTGCAACATTACGTAATTCCATCCAGGTCACGACTGGCATGCAGAGGTTTAGTGTGTGTGTGTGTGTGTGTGTGTTGTGAAGTAAGAAGCATTTGAGACACCACTGCTGTGTGTGTCGGGAACTGGAGATGGACCCGTCACGGCTCGTTGGGCTCAGCGCGGCGGGAGAATAATCCCTCTGCCTCCGTTTCACAATAAAAGTCCTCCCAATTCTCTGGCTTTCTCCTTTTGTCTCTCGTTCACTCCATTATCGTCTCTGTGTGCGAGTGTGTGGATATGTAGATTAGGTGAGGCTTGCGCTCCTATTGTTGTGTAAGAATAATGCATCTCTGGATGCTCTGTGTCAGGTCAGCGCAAGTCTTTTTAATGAACATCATTCATCTGGCTTTAGCAGGGGTGTTACTTGAGGAGAAAAGGGTAGTTGTGTGTTCTCAAGGAAATCAGCAGTACAAAATGAAACCGTAAACACTACGAGATACGAAATGATTAATTACTCTAGTAGCAAGGTTTCCATTCTCATGTGTTTATGTGAATTTTGTTGTATTGCATAAAAAGTCGGAGTTTCACCGAGATACAAGTAATATTTGGAAAATATAAATAAAATAAAAGTAATTTGTTCAGTTTGTGAGTGAACAAATTATATTTTGTCGAGGTGGATCCTATTTTTTTTTTCAGTTAGAGGCCGTGCACATAAACTAGAAACACATTCACTGACTACATTAGGTGTGTTTGACGAAGCAGCGCTGCGCGGACCAATCGTTGTATGACATCTGGGGGCCTGGAAACAAACTTTTGAAAACGGGTTTCAAAGTGCAAGTTTTTGAAAACGTAAGAGGTGCGTAGTGTTTCTTTACAAAGTGACATCGCCAACTACTGCAGATTACAGGATTTTTTTCACAGATCCATGTGACCTGGGATGGTTTTGACAACGTCGTCTGTACACGAAAAACGGGAAGGAAAAACGTTTCTGTTCTTAGTGCATCGTTGTCGTTTAAACGTAAATTCAAACCCTAAATTTGTCCAAATAATTGGCTACTACCTCCAACTTATATATATATATATATATATATATATAAGTTTAAATCAGACTAAAATACCAAACCCAGAAAGGGAACTTTGCCACTTCATTTCATAAGTCTACCTCACGCCACTGGGCTGTAGTATCCGATGTACTGTGCCGTGACTGGTTGGCAGTACCCGTCAGACAGAGTCACTGCCAGGGCTCTTAGCGAGAGTCTCCTGCACCGTGAGGTAAACTACAGCATCCCAGAATTCCCCCACCTCCCCTCATATTTATTTATGAGGCCTGGCATGGTCTCACACAAAATCAAAAAGCTGTTACGGGCGGCTCTGGATCCATTTAGATAAGGAATTATTGATATCACAAAGGTGTGGGGAGGAAGAAAGACACTGGTTTTGGTTTCCTCTTAGCTTGCTCTATCTCTTTAATTCACTCTTCTTTAAGCCCGTGAGCAACTGAAATGTTATTCCATGAGATTCTTTCCAGTTAATAGAGCCAGACCTCTGCTTTATGCACTCTTGGCTTACTAGAAAGCCACTGAATTTGTATATGTATGTATGTATGTTTGTATGTACATATATACACACACATACAGCAGTACACACATTTTTTAAAATGCGAGTAATATAATTTTTTTTTTTACTTTTTTTTTTTTATATTTACATATTATTAAAAAGTATAAAATAAGCAATTTATGTATAAAATTAGCAATATATTCCCTGTCCCGTAATAGCTATGTACACAACTGTTATTCTAACCTTAATGTATAATAATGTTAATGTATAATACCTTTCTGCCCACAACAAAAGAACAGCTATTATCCTTTTGCATTTTGTGGCTTTCTAGAACGTGTGAACGTTGTGTTTTGGCAAATAGCATTAACCTCCAGCACATTGTAAGGGAGGGTTGGGTAGAGGGACTGAAAAAAGGACGGGGCACTTAGTAGTTCAATTATGCAAATATTTATCAAAAGTAATTATCGCGTTCGGTTGAAAAATTGAGCTAATTACTCAACACTACTTAGTTTTGAGGCCACGGTTGGGGGGGAAGAACGCACACGTGACAATTTGAGCAAGGACTCTGAACCATGAGCCTTTAGGGCTGTTTGTTAACAAATAGTAGTATGTGCTGAGATGATTGTGAACATTAATAATAATAGTAGGTGTTTAAATTAAGAGAATGATGCAGAACTCTCTGCCTTGATGCTAGAGTGTTGTGGATGTTGGCTATCCAGTGAGGATTTCCACGTCAAAGAAGGCGGAGCCATATAGCACACCTACCTATCACGTAATCGCCACAGAACAATGTAGAATTGTCAAAAAGTACCGACTTCGGTACCAAGTTGGTACTGGAATGTAAAAAATGTGACGCTTTGAGTGCTGTTAAGCGGAATCGTAAACAGCTCTGATTGCCCATTGTGCTTACACGCTCATCGGATATGTCTGTGATTGGCTACAATGATCAGCGATTCAAAAACATGTTTTAAATATACATCAGTGACACTCTTCACCGAGCGCTTACATCATTGTAGCCAATCACAGACATATCCAATGAGTGCGTGAACACAATAGCCAATCAGAGGTGTTTACGATTCCGCTCAACAGCGCTCAAAGCGTCACAGTTTTAACTCTAGAACAATGAACTCTAGAACAATGATAGTTCAAATGTGTTTGCAAACTTTTTTCTATACAGTTTCAAACTCTTTAAACTCCATCTGAACTTTGGTTTGGCCTGATTTTGTTCAAAATGACGTCACACTTGTTCGTTCGTAGTATATTGCTGCCTTAAAGTCACCATGAAATCAAAATTGACGATCATTTTGGGAATATTGCTGTATTTCTTATATATTATTTATCTGTGCTCATAATTTTTGTTGCCCTCATAAACTTTTAATCTCTTCTCTGATGACGTGTTCACCGGTGCGTCACTCATATGACATCACAGGAATAGCAAACCACAAAGATCCAATCAATTCCCGATGGACAAAATCAAGTCCCGGCCTACCTTTTTTTTTCTTGTTCGAGAAGCGGTTTCACTCTGATATATGCATCACAATAGGGAACTATCGCAACTTCAGTATCAGTGATTATTAATAGTGATTCATATCTTTGCAAATTACATTAATTCATATTACCGTTTTCATGAATTATCATCCTTATCTTATTTCAAAGTGTAAAATAGGGACTGGCAGATTTCCTTGATGGATGATTAGGTCTAAAAGATGCTGAAAGTTCTTCCATATGCTGGTTAACCCAAGAAAGGCCCCGTCACTCATTAACCAAAATAGACTCAATTAACCTTTTGTGAGACAGACAGTGGGGCCATACAAGAGATGTTGGGCACATTTGTTATCTACCACACCACCCCGGTTCTCTACTTTGGGAAAGACTGACATATCGATCTGAGGTTTCTACTAGTTTTCTTCCATTTGCTAGAGAAATGCTCTTTAAGCTGTCATTTATATAAAAACACCTCACCTTCATAAATATCCTCTCACCCACACAGGTTCATGTTGAATCCAGAGATAGGATCTCTCTGTAAGACCCTTCCACAATATTTAGTGTCACTGTTTGGTCACATCATCACTTTTTTCTGCAGCGGAGCATGCAATATAATCTCTAATCGACACATAGCTTCTTGTCAAATCCCTCCTCAGTTGAGCAATCGTGCCATCTGAGCTACGAGATGAAGTTCTTAACCGCTCTGTCAGTCTGGTATAAATAGATCCCATCTCTGCTCTCCCATTTCTTTTCCTCTTCACCTAATATTCTTTTGCAAACTTCCTGAACCATTAGCTCAGCTGTGCCCTTGAGGAGGACAGGGTTTTGTTTAAAGTATCCCCCTGTAGTATTATATTTAAGCAAACTGTTCATTTTTTTCAGTTTATATATTCGTATTAGTAATGTTGAATTACTAATTACTAATATTGAGTGTGTATGTGAAGTTTTAGCATGTTAAATTTGTCACTTTTTGAGGGTGAGCAAAAACGCACCTTTTTATGTGTCCCTTTAAATGCAAATGAGCTGCTGCTCCCGGCACAGAGGGCGGAGCTTCAACAGCTCATGTGTTAGCATCTTCGATTACCTCACACAGACACGCACTGAAAATATAAACAACTTTTAGCCTTTTATGTTCAAACTCAGACTCAAGAAGAAGTGACAACATGTAGAATGCAACAGGACATTTCTGAATGGTTAGTTGATGGATTTATGTAGCTGATGTGGAGTTAACTATCTTCTAGTCATTGATAAGCATATTCTGTCATGATAATCTATAAATCTAGTTCCTGGGGGCGGGGTTTATGTAAATTTTAGGGTTAGTGATGTCACTAACCTGTGAAGAAGCTCATCGTTGTCCCTACCAGTCATTTGTTGTAGTCCTTAAAAAGTGATTTCTATAAAAGAAAATATCCCTCTTTGCTTTGAACTTTGAGCGCCGTAACTTTGCAGATGTTGTTTATGCTCAAACAGCAGCATTACACACTAACTAAAGTTAAAAAAGTGAAATCATAATTCAATTTCAAATCAATAAATACATTTCCCCTCTTACTTGCTTATAAGCAGGTCCCTCAGAAGGGGGATCATCATATTTGAGGGTTCTTGTGTACAAACTCCTGTATTGGATGGGAATCCTGTCAGAGTCCACTATGCAACTGAAGCCTCATTTGGACCATGTAACTTCATTCATCTTCAGCCAGGTTATGAGTCTCTGATCTACCCAGTGAACTCTCTGGCTTGTAGGTCTGCTGAGTGTCCCGTAGAGAAAAGACTGGGCTCATGGGGCAGGGATCCATTACAGGAGACCATTAAACAACAGATGGCAGGCGAGTCCCAACCTAGGAGTGGCCTGTGAGTGTGTGCGCTCTGTGGAAAGGGGGTGTATCTCTTGGAGAGCGCCACCGCTGCTGCCTCATTCTCAATGACATGATGGCCAGTGGAGCATGTAAATGTGCATCATTTCTTGTAATGATGTGCTGGATGTGTGGCATCATACGGGGCGTGTCTCAGCAGCCCCACTGTTCCCATCCTGCCAGCACAACCCCAACACCCACCCTGCCCCACTACTCTTGCACTACACTTCTTTCTTTCTTTCTTTCTTTCTTTCTTTCTTTCTTTCTTTCTTTCTTTCTTTCTTTCTTTCTTTCTTTCTTTCTTTCTTTCTTTCTTTCTTTCTTTCTTTCTTTCTTTCTTTCTTTCTTTCTCTCTCTCTCTCCGGTTTGTTTGTTCTTTTGTACATTGTTCTTTTGCTCTAATGTTGTTCTTTCATTCTTTTCCTTCCTTCCTTCATTTTCTTTTCCTTTCCTTCTTCCTTCACCTTTCCTTTCAAGTAATTTCCTTTCTTTCCATCCCTCTTTCTTTCCATCCCTCTTTCCTTTGTTTTTCTGTCTTTCATTCATTCTTTCTTTCCCTTATTCAGTTCTCTTTCTTTATTTTTATTTTGTTTGGTCTTCTCTTCTCTTCTCTTCTCTTCTCTTCTCTTCTCTTCTCTTCTCTTCTCTTCTCTTCTCTTCTCTTCTCTTCTCTTCTCTTCTCTTCTCTTCTCTTCTCTTCTCTTCTCTTAGATCTTTCATTTTTAATTGTTCCTTCCTTCCTTCCTTCCTTCCTTCCTTCCTTCCTTCCTTCCTTCCTTCCTTCCTTCCTTCCTTCCTTCCTTCCTTCCTTCCTTCCTTCCTTCCTTCCTTCCTTCCTTCCTTCCTACCCTCCCTCCCTTCAATCCATTATTCCCTCCTTCCTTTCTATCAATTCTTCCCCCTTCCTTTCCATCCATTCTTCCCTCCTTCATTTGTTTTTCTATCTTTCATTCATTCTTTCTTTCCCTTGTTCAGTTCTTTCTTTATTTTTATTTTGTTTGGTCTTCTCTTCTCTTCTCTTCTCTTCTCTTCTCTTCTCTTCTCTTCTCTTCTCTTCTCTTCTCTTCTCTTCTCTTCTCTTCTCTTCTCTTCTCTTCTCTTCGATCTTTCATTTTTAATTGTTCATTCCTTTCGTTCGTTTGTTCGTTCGTTCCTTCCTTCCTTCCTTCCTTCCTTCCCTCCTTCATTTGTTTTTCTATCCTTCGTTCATTCTTTCTTTCCTTTGTTCTGTTCTTTTTCCTTTTGTTAATTTGGTCATTTTTCTTTTGTTCAAGTCTTTCTTTTCTTTCTTTCTTTCTTTCTTTCTTTCTTTCTTTCTTTCTTTCTTTCTTTCTTTCTTTCTTTCTTTCTTTCTTTCTTTCTTTCTTTCTTTCTTTCTTTCTTTCTTTCTTTCTTTTTATTTCCTGTTTGTTTGTTCTTTCTGACATTTTTCTAAAGATTTAAAAACTTGACAACATAATTAAATGAAAAATAAATGATATAGCTTGTCTATGTTTTAAATCCTTCATAAGGTTTCTTAATTTTTAAGTGCATTACTGTAAATGCAAATTTTTGGTTGTTTTTCCATACTGAGGGTTGAGTCACGATTTGATCCATAAACTCTTAGAACACCCAATGAATCCACAGAAAGATGAAAAACAGTTATACTTAGCATGAGGGTCTGAGAAAAGAGCATGTGGTCTTTTTGGCATTGGTTTATAATAGTAAAGAAGCATGTGGGTGGCTGGACATCTTTGGCGTTGGTGATTTGTTGGACCCTGTAAATATCCAGACTCAGCCCTCTTTGCTTCAGTGGTTTGCCACCCTCGCAGAATGCAGGCTGTCCCAGTGCTTCCTGTATCCATATGGGCTGTTCTCTACAATCACATGTTACTCCCTGCCATTCCATGCCAAACCC
Organism: Scardinius erythrophthalmus; assembly: GCF_964197995.2. NCBI lineage: Eukaryota > Metazoa > Chordata > Actinopteri > Cypriniformes > Leuciscidae > Scardinius > Scardinius erythrophthalmus. Next base: position 22,266,292 of record NC_138239.1, read on the forward strand.
TTTACTCTAGCACCAACACTCTGGCCCAAGGCCAAGCTTTGTTTTCCAAAAATAATGATAAACGAAGTTATCATTGAGTTATGTTTGTTTGTTTTTGTATTTTTTGTGTATTTTTTTTTATTGGTTTGTTTTTGTGTGTGTATTTCCCCCTTTGCAAAACATTTTTGAATTATGATGGAATAATATCAATTAATTTATGTAGTTGTGTATATATACGTGGGTGTCAGTGCAGAAATAACAGACTTCACTATTTTAATAACCACTGTGGCAAATTTACTGAGTAATTCTAAATGATAACTTCAGTTTGTGAGTCTTTTTGACAGATTTGTTAAAGAACTGTCTCACTTTTCATTTGTAAATCAGACTATGGGGCATGTAGTATATTGTTGTGTACAGCAAGATGTTGTCTGTTTAACATCTTTTTATTATTTTGTGGTACACACTCTTTTTATCTCATTTCTTTAATTTTAGACTTGTTTCCTTGTGGTGTGCCACTATACAGTAGATGTAGCAGACATGCTGCTCAGCCACTTAATGTGTAGAAAACACTGCATCCATGCAGCCAATATAGTACATAGATGTGCCTTTTCATTATAAAGTGAACAGCCAAGTTTACTTGGAGGCTGCAAGATTTTTTTTTGTAAGTCAGTCAAAAAAATGAGAAACGAAACGGAACTGTAGCATTTGTGGTGGCATATGTGGTCCTACAGTGTGAATCTGGAGTGTGCCGTAGAAATGACTCTACAATCTGTCCGCTCGGCCCTGAAGAGAAGACCCTACTGCACTGCTCTGTGGTGCATCTCTAAGACTGTTCCTCACTCTCTGTGAAAACAAACACAGAAACAACTTTTTCAGACTTTCATCATGAACGTTTGTGTAGTTTGTAGTTTTTTAAACCAAGCAAATTTATTTTACAAAAATGGTTGACACTCAGACAAGTCCCACTTTTCTTAACAAACACATAAATTATAAGAATACAACTAATGCTGATGAATAAGCAGTAGGCCTATAAGGTAAGGCTTTGGTTGTAGTCCCAAACTAGTTTTTTTTTATACAATAAAGTTGGTCGGTATGAGCCACCTTAGTCATTTAAAAATATACAAAATAACACCAAGTGAAAATTAAGTGGCTTCTTGGGGTTATGGAAACAAAAGTTATCATGGTAAATACAATACTGACATGAACTGTAATGAAACAAATGGAAACTGCTCTTGATGAATAGAATGAACATCATACATGTATGAAAAACTTTCCCAGCTAGCACACGACGTACCGGTTACGTAATTTATTGGTTCTTTTTGGGAATTTCATGACTTGACCAATTGACCCCATAACTACGATGTTGCATGCTCATAATTTCTTTCTCACTTTGTTTATAATGAAGTGATATACATCGTGTGCCGCTGGATTTGCGCAAGCAATTGAAGACTGAGCTTTATGAGCTCAGTCTAACGGCTGACAGGACAGGAAAGTTGTTTTTTCTGAGTTGAGACTTATTTCGTAGCAAGTTACAAAAATAACGTTTTAATAATAATGCCACAGATGTATAGCCTGAAAACAGGTGTGTTCGACTTGAAGCAGCGCTGCGCAGATCTATCGGTTTATGACATCAAAGTACCATGAGAACAATTCTCTAATCTCTCTCGTGGAACTTTGATGTCGTACTTTGATGTCATACTCTGATCGGTCTGCGCAGTGCCGCTTCAATTCAAACACACTTTTTGGCTTCGTCCGAAAACGCTGCTGACTTGCGGAGATACCTCACGAAACTGGTGGTGGTCGACTGATATATCGCCAAGGCTGATATATCGGCCGATATTTGCCATTTTTTAAATATCGGCATCGGCCGATGTGTTGTAAGCGGGACTTGTATTTTGACGGCGCTCCAGACTTATATTTTGACGGGCGGCACTGAGAACACCAGCGCATGATCACACAGCGCTCACTCATATTCTCCGTCTTCATTAGTTTGTGTATGTCAGTCATATCTAATACTTTGTTAGACAGAACTGGTAAACAAAGAAAGTAAATGGCATGCGAAAAAGTAAAGCATTTGCTTTTATATTATTTGTAACAGAAAAGGCAAACATTCAGGCTAAAATACTTTCTCATTTACCGTCAACATTCAGCAAATGCGCATCTACATCATTTAAACAAATATCTGAATATCTAATAAACATTTAATTTCACAAACCTTGCAGATTTAATCGAATCCAACTGTGATATCTTGTGAAGTGTGCATTTGTAGCCTGCATAAACGTGTTACTGCGAGTGACGGTCGGTCCGTGCGAAGTGAGTGAATGCAAACAGAAGATCAGCTTCACAGGAGACGCGATCGAAAAACTTGAAATCCTTCATTTTAAAATATGCTGTGCTATATCTAGTTGCCCACTGTGTTATATTCATATCGTTTTCACTGTGTGCTATATGTAATTAGGGCTGTGTATTGGCAAGAATCTGGCGATACGATACGTATCACGATACATGGGTCACGATTCAATATATTGCAATATATTTCGATACTGTGCATAAGGCGATATATTGGGATTTTTTTTAAAGTAAAATATATTAAAAAAAGACATGATGTGCATAAAAGTCAAAGAGGTTTACTTTAGGTAAACAATTCAGTACACAGAAAATCAAACTGCCAGTTTGGGATTGTGGTTCACAGGTTCTTAGTGAGCAAATTTTTATATGCTCAAAAGAAAATAGGTACATAGCCCCTGTCACAATACAAAACAACAACGTGAACTGGACGAAAATGAATGAAAGTGGATGAAAGTGAACAAAATGAATGTGTCATATATTGAAATATATTGAGATTTTAAAAGAACTGGACGCGCGAATGAGGCGAACCGCGCCGCGCTAAACGACTCAAGCCTGTTTTATACTTCTGCGTCGAACTGCCGCCGTAGCTACGTCGTAGGCTGTGTGTAGCGCGCCTACCCTACGACGTACCCTGACGTGCACCTCTCCAAAAATGTAACAACGCGTCAATTCTACGCGGACACAAGCGCGGTGATTGGTCTGCCAGAACCCCTCCCTCGGGGTTTCACATGCTCCCTAGGTGCGCGTCAACGCGGACAACGACACAGAAGTATAAATTAAAACCAACACGTTGCCTACGGCGTATAGGCTCCGGCGTAGGTCCGACGCAGAAGTATAATGAGGCCTTCATTCGTGCTGCAAGACCTCAAGACGCGCGTAAACGCGTCTTTGCATTGACTTAACATTGAAATCACTCGCGCCAGACGCTCTATTCGCATTTGGTGTGAACGATGCACGCGATTACATTTAGAAATAGACAAGCTTTGTTTCCAAATGCACCAAGCAAAGATATCCTTTCAATTGTATCAACTTTTATAAAACCAGCCAATATAATCATGATAAACACATCCAAAATGAAATATTTAACATAGCAACTGCACAACGTCTAATTTGTAAACAAAATGATTTACGCACTAAATCCAGCATAAACTCCGGCACAATCTGCATATGTTTAAACTCTCAAGACAGACGTCACACCCCGAACCTCACAGCAGTTGGCTGCCGACTGCGTTTTTCGCTTTATTTGTATAAAGTCGAGAACTGCCCAACGCTCTCGGTCGCTCTCAAAGCTTTCTCCGGTCCGCTGTCAATCCTAAAATGTCCAGTGGACACGCACCGTTAAAGGCGAGCCTGGCGAGGACACTAGTGGTGCGTCTCAGCATAGCTATCTAGTGGTTGGGATTTAAACAACATAAACGTGAACCACTGTCTTACGGTCTTACCATGAATATTTTTGGACGTAAAAAAAAAAAAAAAAAAAAAAAAAATCGATATTGCGTTTTTGAAAATCGATACAGTATTGCAAAATAAAATATCGCGATACTCAAGTGTATCGATTTTTTTCTTACACCCCTATATGTAATATTAACATTACTTTGTCTTTATTTGAAAAAATATGATTACCAGTACGCACGAAATTACCAATTACTGAGTGCCCTGTTACAGTGTTTACTTCCTTTTTATACACATAAAAAAAATAAATAAAAAAAAAACGTTATAGGATTGCAGATTCAAGAAGTTGCCATCTAAAGTATAAGCATGTTTATTTTAAAGATTTGTTTTCTAATTTATTTCTAATTTATTAAATATTGATTATATAAAATATATCGGCATCGGCAATCAAAAAACCAATATCGGTCGACCACTATAAACTGGACGCAATTTCGGACAGACTTCTGAGGCAAATATTTAATTACTACAATAGTAATTTCTAGCTAGATACTACATCAGAATTGAAAAACGTTGGTCAAAAACGTACATTTATACACAAACTGACCACCAACTGCAAATTTCAGGTGCCATCTTTATTTTATTTTTTTAGCTCACTCAGTTCTCGCTAGTTTCTAGCGAGAAATTACTATTGTAGTAATTAAATATTTGCTTAGTTATCACTAAAGCTCTCTCTATTTTGCCTTAGTTCATTAAACCGTTACGCTGCCTGAAATCAGTTTTGTGAGGTACTTTTGTGAGTGTGCCTACAAAGTCATTGCTTGATAAGGCAGCGAGGCAACACGTCAGCTGCCTACGTTTTTGGACGCAACCATTGTTTTTTTGACTGCACACTCAAAACGGTCTTGTGACACAACAGTTGAGAAACACTGGGCTAATTCACATAATCTTATTTCAATTGGTCTTTTTCATATCACAAAACTGTCTTTGACTGCTGACATTTATAAAAATGAAATGAATAACACATCAATCACATGAAAGAGAGAGCAAAAAACAGAAGCAAAAACCATCGCTTGTTGCTTCTGATAGGGCACCACAAAAATGGGAAAATAGATTTTTTTTTTTTTTAAGATGATAAAAATGAATAAAGCAGTGGTGCGTTAGTTCAAAAGCTGATAAATACCCTCTGGGTTTCTCCTCTAGCACGATAAGAGATTAAAATATTACCATAAACACTGCATTATCTCACTCACCAGAGTTTTTCTCCCATACGCCCCACAGCAGAATGTTATCTCTCCATTTCCTCAGCATGAATATCTGCTCCATTAGCAAGCCATTCATCCACCCAACACACTGCTCTGAATAGGACCATAACACTGCTAAAAGTGATTGGATATCTTTTTCTTGTGAGACTGGTCTGATGCCAAACCAGTCGACTGTTGAAAGTTGTTCCGTTTCTTTTGCATTAGCTTCAGTGATTGTAATGGTACGCGTGCGAGAACGTTTTAAAGGCTTTTGTCTGTCTACAAACCTCAGTTATGTTACGTGGAATCATGTCGTCTTTTATCGTAAATGCGTTTCATGTGAATGCCACAATGCATTTTACGAAACAAAACATAACAAAAATAGTGCAGGAAAGCAGCATTAAAAAATAGAGCGGGTCTCGGTTATATAATATGTAATTGCAGAGGAGAATTCACATTTGTGAACACTTGATTTGTAGCCTTAACTAGCTAAGCACTTTTACAAGCAGAACCTTACAAAAACATTGAAATATATACATAGAAGACCTGCAAGACTATGCATAACTTTAACATTGTTGAGTTGTTTTATAACTGTGTTAAAGTTATTATCTTGTCATTAGGGATTTTTTATTTTTTTTACATTTATTCAATGTTTTATTTATTTTGTTTTTAATTGAGTAGGTAATAGTTTGATTCTAATGAAGTATTGCTTTTGAGTTGTTGTTTTTTTCCGATGAAACCTTTTATTCTGATGTAAACCTTTCATATTCTTTGAGGATACACTTTCAGTAAATATCCAGGAATTAGTTTTGCTTGTAAATTGGGGAACTCCTTTGATATACGATTATATCTTATCTTTAAATTAAATTTTGTCTGAGTGCCAGTGATTCTTTGAGCCTTTGGGCAGACTTTTGGATCTCAATGTCAAAAAGTGTAGAATAAATGTCTAGTGTCCATTTCTAAACAGATTTTAAATGAATATTCATGAAAATCATGTACTTTGCCCTCATTTTGTTCAAAACCTATATGACATCTTCTGTGGAATTATATCAGATATTCAAATATTTAAGGATTTTGGTAAATAATAACATACATTTTATTCTGTTTAACACTAAAATCTGTCAGATCACTTGAAATAGTTATAATGTATAAAGTTCTATATACTATATGATCCTTTATGGTACTATTTTGATACTTTTATAGTGCTATTGTGTCCTTTTTGTAGCCGGAAATCTCCAGTAACCATTCATTGTAGATACAAATTGAAAATGTCTCCCTTTGTGTGCCACTAAAAAAAAGTCATGCTGATTGGAATTACATTTGCATATGATTTAAATGATTGCAGAATGCACATCTTTGGGTGAACACATATGGTCATTGGTCAGTATTTTCAGTGTCTTACCAGATCCATCAACCCATAGTTACAGCAACAGAATGGTGAGATGGATGATTAGGCCTTTGTGTTTGAGATTGTCAGTGGTTAAGTGGGACGGTTGGCAATAGCGCACCCTCACTTTTTCGATTACTTTTTTGCAGTTATGTTATCAACCAACTTTGCATGCGTGCAGAGTTTTCTTCAAATCAACATACTGAAAAATGCCAAATGGAAGGCAGGTGACATGGAAAAAAGTCAGTTATGTGATACACTCGTCAGTGTGAGTGAATGAAGCTGCAAGAGAAGTTGATTTATTTAGTGCTGTGAAAAGATAATATTTAATCTCCAAAGCACTGATCTCTCTTTTTTTTTTTTTTTTTTTCTCTCTGCCTCTGATTATAAGCGTCCCAGCTGTGCCTACTTCCCTATTCATTGAGCAGAGTCTTGTGGCTTGTTTTACAGCTTCTTTCGGTGTAATTAACATCCTAAACAATCACAACATTCTATGGCTTGGCTGTCATTTCCAAGCGTTCTGTGTTTAGGTCAAAGGCATCTTCTCATTTCCCCTGCTAAAGGGCTCTGCCTTCTCAAATACTCTGAATTTTTGCTCTAGGCTTGTTACTCTGATCCGTTTCTACGGGAAGGCTGACATTTCAGGCACAATGTTCAGATCTGAAGTAGACTGAAAAGAGGTTATGCACTTAACTGCACAAGTAATGACTAATTACGGCACTTTTCGTGCGTTCTTGTATGGTACCGTTCAATAGCTGCATGCTGACATGCAATTTCTTGATTTTTCACATTTAAACCTGAAATATCGTACTCTCTGAGACATCCAAAGTTTCAATGTATCCATGAAATAGTTTAGCACTCCCCAGGTGATATGTGAAAAGCACTTTAAGATGTTAACAACTCTTTGTCATAATCGCAGGTGGTCATAATCTTACTGATTCTATAATGCAGTGAGTTTAAAATAACAGTTTATACAGTATATCGTGAATACAGGTTGATTGGGACACTCTTTCCAAGTCATCTCAATGGTGTACAGTCATGTGAAAAAGAAAGGACACCCTTTAAGAAAAGAATCAAGGTGTACCACTGGCCCGACTGAAATGTTGTGGCGGGACCTCAAGAGAGTTGTGCATAAACACATGTCCACAAACCTTGATGAACTGAAGCAACTTAAAGAAGAGTTTGACAAAATTCCTGACTGATACTGTCATACAGAAAATGATTCCTTTTTGGAACTTATTGCTGCCAGATGTGGCTCGACAAGCATAAGAATCATAGGCTCTACTTAGTTTGTCACCCATGGCTTTTCCATTTTGGCTTAATTTGTGATAAATAAATAATGACACGGTGTAATATGTCATTTGTGGTTGTTCATCTGAGGTTGTATTTACCTCATTTTAAAACCTGCCAAGGACAAGATGATTTTTTTATTATGTCTTCCTGATACATAAAACCATAGAATTCAATAGGGTGTCCTTTCTTTTTCACATGACTGTATATATACAGTATTTACAAACGAGCCTAAGACTTTTGCACAGTACTGTATATGTATACCATTTATGTGTACTATATAAAGGAACAGTTCACCCATAAAAGGTAATCTTCATGTTTTTTTCAAACCTGACTGACTTTATTCCATAGAACGCAAAAGGTGACTATTTGCAGAGTGATGTTAAAAGACGCATTGAAACTGTTAGTGATTTTATAATGACTTGATAAATTTAGTTCTGTTACTCCCCCAGTGCTATCTTATAGCTTTAAAAGAAATGGAATATTCTGGAATATTGTCATATGGTGTATTTTGTATTGCTTTTATTTCATTTTGGAGCCTGACCACCCCTGAAATGAGCAGTTTGTGGCTAGTTTTTATGGCGTATCAGTGTTTGGAAAAAAAATATTACAGCATGTTTTAATTATACCTCAGAGACGCAGGAGAAAATTGAGCTCACCACAGCCATTATAGTGTCAGCAGAGGCAGCAGTATAGTGCTCATCATCACAAAGAGTATGTTGCTTGTGATTATACATATGCAATTGTGTAAGAAACCTTCTTATTATTCCTGCCAAACATCTTTAAAATTACTGCATACAACTTGAAAGCAGGCAGATGAGAAACATCCTCCAGAACACACAGCTGAACACAAAGCTCTTTGAATTGTAAATGAGTTCGCTGTACCATGTGGCTCCATACTGTTCTATACAAAGTTTATTGATGGTGGCCGTCTTTGCTGATGTCGATTGGGGTGAACACTGACATGGTAATTAGAATTTCATGTCTGAATTAGAATTAAAATTTATAAGAGATATAAGGTGTCAGAGCTAATAATGCTTGTCTGTCTTGCCTGAATTGAATCTTTAATGTTTCGGTTTTATTTATGCTCAATTCAATAAATAAGAACAAGTGACGTCCATAGCCTGTATGTGTATGTGTACACACACACTGCCTTTCAAAAGTTTTTGATCAGTAAGATTTTTTTATGTTTTTAAAAGAAGTCTCTTCTGCTCACCAAGGCTGCATTTATTTGATAAAAAGACAAAAAAAAGAGTAATATATGACAATTTAAAATAACTGTTTTCTATTTTAATATATTTTCAAATGTAATTTATTCCTGTGATCAAAGCTGACAGCATCATTACTCCAGTCTTCAGTGTCACATGATCCTTTATGAAATAATTCTAATATGCTGATTTGGTGCTCAAGAAACATTCATTATTATAATTAATCAATGTTGGAAACAGTTGTGTGCAATTTTTTTTTTTCAGGATTCTTTGATGAATAGACAGTTAAAAAGAACAGCATTTATTTGAAATAGAATCTTTTGCAACATTATAAATTTCTTTACTGTAACTTTTGATCAATTTATTTTCATCCTTGATGAATAAAAGTATTGATTTATTTTATTTATTTCCCCCAAAAATACAATATAAAATCTTACTGACCCCAAACTTTTGAACGGTAGTGTTTAATGTTACAAAAGTTTTCTATTTCAGATAAATGCTGTTCTTTTGAACTTTCTATTCATCAAAGAATCCTGAAATAAAAATGTAAATAACTGTTTTCAACTTTGATAATAATGAGATCTATCTATCTATCTATCTATCTATCTATCTATCTATCTATCTATCTATCTATCTATCTATCTATCTATCTATCTATCTATCTATCTATCTATCTATCTATCTATCTATCTATCTATCTATCTATCTATCTATCTATCTATCTATCTATCTATCTATCTATCTATCTCTCTATCTCTCTATCTCTCTATCTCTCTATATCTCTATATCTCTATATCTCTATATCTCTATCTCTCTATCTCTCTCTCTCTCTCTCTCTCTCTCTCTCTCTCTCTCTCTCTCTCTCTCTCTCTCTCACACTCTAATGCCATTTCTCAGAGAGAGCGGGAGATTCTAACCTGCGCCACTTCCTCATTTCATTGTTGTTCTCTCCCCAATAATTCAGCATTTACTAATTTATTCACAACAGTCTATATCAATAGAAAGCTGTAAAAAGCCCCCAAATGTTGGTACCTGCAAATTGGGTCCTAGTACTGTTCCTACTCAGTAGCAAAAAAAATGTACCTGCGTCGCCCACCTCCACACCAAATCAAATTAGCTAGTTGCCCCAGGGCAAGAGATCTGAGTTAATTTGCTTTTTAAACCTCCCAGATGAAACATTTGCCTCTTAAACGCTCCTTGTAAAAATGTCAGCGTTCATCACAGCGTCCCCTCAGGCTGCAGAAGCGCACAGCCCTCACGATTGTTTTTTTGAAACCGAGACCTGACTCTATAGCTGCCCACACAGGCCTCTTCGGGACATGCTTGAGTGTTATAATTGCTTACGTCATGCAATTACCCCTGCCTGCAACCTTTCCAAGTCATGATGCTTTTACTCCTAAGTTCTTTGCAGGAAGCTAGTGATGTAATGGCCGCAAGGAGTCTGGACTGTCATCTCTGCACCAGTAGGGTAATGTATGTCATGGCATATGCGGTTAGTGATTGGAAGCCTTTGGGAGCCTCACTTTTCCCAGTGCGGGTATGTGAGTGAGCTCCCCGAGGGCTTGCGGTGTCGTTTCCGAGCCGGCGTGTGAATGAGAGGCCTGTCAGATGGTACGAGCGGAGTTTCAGCCCTCAGCCGAGAGATTCACAAGCTTGCAGACTGCCAGAAAAATGAGTAACACCTTCCTCGGGGAGTTTCCGCAGTCTATAGAGAGTTTGGCAAATTAGCTGTTGCGATCACCGACAATATGTTACGTTTTATTCACAGCGCCTCACATAGAAATTGAAGCGGGTACCTCAGAGAAAAGTCTTAAGAAGTGTGTAAAAAGAAAAAGAAGTCTTTTGTGGAGTCACTCTGGCGAGAGCTTGATTTCAAGATGGTCTTTTATCGTGAGCAATTGTTGCACAATTAGGTGAATTGGATTTGTGAGGGTTGGGCACAGTGGCGGTTAATGCCAGACCAGGCGTAATCAATTCTCTCCCGTGTCTCTGCCTTTCTCTTTTTACTCTTTGCTAGGGGTTTCAACTGCTGTGGCCCCTCTTAAAGAAAGCTCTTAGAGGAAGCACTTGAAGATGCTCTTCACCTGTCTCTGAGACCTCAGAGAAAGAGAGAGAGAGAGATAAAGATAAAGGAAGTAAGGGAATGAGACTGTGATGGGGACAAGGCAAACAAGACTCAGATGACACGTTTCCCAGGAGATTCTGTGTTTTAGGCTTGGAATCTCATAAAAGCAGGGGATCGTGATTTTATTCAGCACTTGATGGTCTGAAATAGGAATCATGATCTCATTAGTAATTGTAGTTAATAGTAGGTATTCATATATAAAGTGTAGTTCTTGCACACATACGTTGTGTACAAACAACTTATTGACTCCAAGAAATATTGATTTAGTGTCTGTTTAGTATCGGTTTCATTGGTTGCTGATTATGGCCTCATTAGTTACGTATTAGTTCCACATGTCTAGTTGACTTTCCTTTGTTCTACCCCTGTTTATATAGCCATGTGTTTCAGTTGTTCTTAGTCAATTATCATTTAAACATTGTGTGGTTTGCGTTTCTCTCAAGCGTGTTCAGTGTCTGGATTATTAATAAAGCCTGTTTTGTTTTTGAATCTCCTTCATCTTCATACCTGTCAACCACATCGTACACTGTAAAAAGTGATCAGTTGACTTAACTTAAAAAAAAAGTGAGGAAACCCGTTGCCTTAAAATTAATTAAATAAACTTCATGCGCAGTGTAAAAAATTAAGGTATGTGGAATTGTCAAGTTCACATAACTTAATTTTTTTCAATTAATCATGGTGACTTTTTAATAAATGCAACTGGAAATGTTGTATAATACAAAATATATTCAAATAAAGTAGATTACTAGATTACCACATTCTGTATAAGTAATGTTAATTGCTCATTCTGTATACCTAAAGCTTTAGTTTATTTGATCAATTTGAAACTTACTAATGTAAGACAAGTAATTAAGGCATTTGACCAGTTAGCTTCACATTTATATGCGACCATTTCCCATGTGTCCCACTCAAGCGGCCACAGAAATCTGAGCCAATGGAAGTGAGTTATAAAGCTTTGGAGGTGGACCGCTGAGAGACGGTCTGTCTGACACTGAGTGTGTGTTCTGGTGGTTTTGGGACACACTGTGAGGTGTCACTCGTGTAAAATGCTCGGGTATTGTCCTTGCCCCCCACGTTTTCTCTGGCTTGAAGAGTTGGGATGCTGACCCTGAATATCTCAAGAAACGGGCTGCATCTGCAGGTCTGCCTGTGTGGGAACATTCTCTGATTTTAGGACAGAAAACGACACGCACATTTCCAGCTTCCCTGTCTCCAACGGAACTCAGCGTGGGAGAGAGTTCCTTTTCCTTTGTTGCTTCCCCTATAATTTCAAAAAAGGACAGGCGATGGCAAGGGACGGATTTAAGTGATTTGTCACTCTTTATTTGTGGATTGTGGCGGAGGGGAGGGGAAAAAAGAGAAGGTGACAAACGTGAGAGCACAAATTCAGTCCTGAGTTCAGTTGACTTTCATCTTGAGTGCATCTTGATCACCTCTTAAAAGATAGTCACAGAGTTAATAGGTTAATTCCTTCCTGACCTGGACAGGTTAACACTAAAGTGTCATTCAAATGAGTCTGAAATCCAGTACGACTGAAGGAAGAGGAATGAATCTCTGGAACTAGGCGGTATAAGTTATTGGGGGCTTTGTATTGTGGTGATATAAATTTTATTTAGCAGATAATATTCATAAAAAATAAGATACCTGTTTACAAACAAATTTGACTCTTTATTTAAAACAAAAGACCCCATTTCCAAAAGACTTATCAGAATTTGTGGATCAGGATAAACATTTTTTTTTCACAGAAACATTCTATGATGGATCATTTGATGTACATTACTGTTCAAAATTACAATTACATTACTGTTTTTTCTAAATGTTTTTAAGTCTCATATGTTAACCAAGGGTGCATTTATTTGATCAAAAATACAGTAAAATCATTGCCGTTTAAAATAACCGTTTTCTGTTTGAATATATTATAAAATATCATTTATGTGATGGCAAAGCTGATTTTTCAGCATCATTATTCCAGTCTTCACTGTCACATGATCCTCCAGAAATCATTCTAATATGCTCCCCGAGAAATATTTCTTTTTATCAATGTTGAAAACTGCTGCTTACTTTTTTTTCTTTCTTTTTTTTTTTTTTTTTTGCGGAAACCATGCTTTTTTTTCATGATTAATAAGTTTAAAAGAACAGCATTTATTTAAAATAGAAATTACTTTTGTAACATTATAAATATCTTTACTGTGACTTGATCAGTTTAATGTATCCTTGATGAAAAAGAAAACAAAAACCCTCAAACTTTTGAACTGTAGTGTGTCTATTATTTGCAGCTATGCACTTTTTCTTAAAATGTAATCAGTTGCATTGTATCGCAACATACAAAAACTTCCCCTATTGATGACAACGGAAATGTTCAGGTGGCTTCAGTCATAACTGGTTTTGTTTGTGTGTGTGAACATATTTATTTTTGATTGATTGATTGATTGATTGATTGATTGATTGTATTTGATGCCATCCTTTTCATTTCAAAGTTATTTTAAAGTTTTTGGAAAACAAATTTAGTTTGCATTAAAACAGGAATGCCGAATTGTTGGCATGTTATGTTGGAAAACACGTTTTTGTATTTGTGTAATTAAGATAAGACCGCCAATTTCAGGAGGATGAATAATGACGGTCCGCAAAGAAAGAATTTCTCTGAAAGAATATTGGAAGACTCGGTTTACTATAAAAATGTTAATGGGCTTTGCTGCAAAAAAAATATCTATTATATTTATCTGTAGTACATTCTGTGAGATGCACAGTTATGTATTTTAGTGCAGTAAGCCCAGGCTTCTCTTCTTTTGATTCAGTGGATGTGTCTGACCACTATATAGTGAGTTATCTTTGAGCCATCTGAGATATCTGAGGTGTTTATACAGTATTATTGAAACACACACACACACACACACACTTGCAAACCCCTTATATTTATTATTAAGATTTAGACGGCGATCAACTTACACTTTAGGAAGCATTCATGCATAAATCTGCTTGATTCTGAATGTTTCACACATTTATAGTTGATTGATCACTTTGGTTATGCTGTTAGTTTCAGTGGGGTCGGTGAGTAGTTTATCAAAAGCTAAAACCAAAAAATTTAAAGCTAATGCAAACAGCCTATTTTGTTGCTTAGGTTGAAGAGAGTGTACTATTACTTTTTTAAGTGATTGGATTGAGTTTTCATGTATTGGAAAATAAAATGAGTACAAAATTCCACATTGAAGAAGGAATCTAAGCTATATTTGGGGAGTTAAGTACCTTGCAACTACCTAGTAACGATCTAGAGCATCCTAGAAACTACAAAAGCCCCACTCAGATTTGAAAAAAATGTACACTGAAACAAAATGTGTTGTTTCAACTTTAAAAAGCAAGTGTTCGTGCTGCCTTAATTTTAAGTTTTGACAACTTGAAATGTGAAGTTGTACTGAGTGACAACTTGGATTTTTGAGTTAATTTGAATGTAGCACAAACACTTTAAGTTGAAACAAATTGTTGTACAGTGTATTTCTACTTGCTGTTATAGTATTATATACTTTTATATAATTTCTGTATAATTTATTATGTATAAAATAATGTATTTTATAATAATATATAGTATTATTGTAGTTAATGTTGCCATTTGATCAGTTCTATATATATATTTCTACAAAATATATTTTTATTTATATAGAATTTTTATTTTACTTTTTGTTTTATTTCTTCAGTTCTGCACATCTAAATGTGTTAACAGTTAAATAAATGTCACAGCTTCATTGGTAAGTCAGTGGGCAGGCTTTAGTTGTTTTGAGGGCCGCTCACACCGACATCGGCTCTGTTTGTGTATCTCCTCTGCGGCAGTCTCAGCTGACTGTGATTACAGTGATGCACAATAATGGCTCCGGCTGCTCAGCGGGAGGTCAGAGGTCACACTGTGCTATCAGGCCATCACAGGCACTGGCTGATATGTGCTCCCAGTCATCTGTGGCTTTAGATAAGCTCGCACGAAAAAAAGAGACAAAACTCTGATTATCTGATCATTTCAGAAAGGACAAACTGGGTCAACTGCGTGAACGCTCCAGCAGAAACAAAATGACAAAAATGAGAAAGGACAGTGAGGCGAAATGGTACGAAAGTACAAATGTCAGACCTGTGCTTCGCACACTATGTTGAACGCATTGAAACGCAACTCCAGAGGGAATTAGCACACAATTGAGGTTTAATATGGCGGCTTCTGTAGCGAAGGCTGTTGTAGTACTGTGGGGTGAGCATATTGAAATGACAAGAGACAGGCTAGTCTAATGACTACAGCTCTCTGGGGATTCCTTCTTGACCTCTTCTATAGCTAATTGCGTCCATTATTCTTGCCCCACAGTGAGAAGAATGAAGCTGGGGTGGGAGGAGCTTATCATAGCCCTGCTCCCCCCCCCCCCCCTCCCATGCTATGAATGACAGATGAGAAAGATGTGACTCAGCAAAGGGTGATGTAAAATCTTGCTGGGTTCTTGATGATCAAACTTGTCATTTTATAAAGCAAAACATATATAAGGATTAAATATAGACACTAAGATTTAATGTATACTGTAGGTAAAAAATTTATATTTTTGTGTCAAATGTTCTATATGTCATATTATACACAGAAAAAATCATCTGCATGGTTACAGTGTAATGAGAGCTTTTCCAGAGATATGGTTGCGTAACGCATGCAGTGGCAAGTGCTAGTCATGTGTGGGAGAGACGCCTCAGGAGAGCCGGAAGGTTCCTCTGAGCAACTATCCATGGACAGGTTCACATTACCCTAATCGGACAGGTTGTCTATGTACGTCAGAGAATGAGTCCATCTCTGACGGAAAACACTGAGTTTGGACTTGTTACACCAACCATGTCCAGCATCTGCTGAGTCCAGCTAATAATGAATTATTTGGATAATGTGTAATAAAACTCTGTTTACAGAGTTTATAATGTATACGCTCAAAAGTGGCGAGTACTTGTTAAAATAGCAAGCTCTTTAAAATCATACATAGAGATATATGCATCATTTAATAGCAGTATACTTTACATATTTATTATTGATTTGGCTCTGCCCTCACATCTGAGTGCGAAACTCTGCTTGGATAGTTTCAAGATAGTTTAAAATAATTAATAATACAATAGTAATTGAATTGTTCATATGTCTTTATTCAGGGACTTGGATAATGGATAGGGGGCGCTGGCCCAAAAAAGGTTGAGAACCACTGGTGTAGAGGTTGCCTGGTGACGTTAATTGAATGAAAAGCTAGGATTTCTCAGCACTCAATGTTGAAAGGTTCAGCATCCCTTGTTTTTTAACCACACATTCATCCTTTTTGTCTCTCCAGGAGCAGTGAAATGCATTTGGAAAAATGTTGTTTTCGTTTTGGAGCAGAACAGCTTGATAATCCTTTTGGAGTATTTATTTATGGTTAACTCCTCTTGTGCACACACCAACGAGAAATTTGTCACTTCCTCTTGGCATTCCCTTCCACTGCCCCTGTTGTGTCTGTGTTGAATATTCATTGCAGTTGGCATCGCAGGAAAAAAGTGGCATACTGATCAGTCATGCTATTTTTCACCAACCACATTTACAAGATGCTCTGCTTACACCCTGCTCAACATAATTTCCCCCGCTGTTATAACTGAACTGACAATTAAATGATTTGTTCCTTGTTGAATATCATATTTCTTTGTAGACATTATTTACTTGTAATATAACACATTTTGCGACAAATGTTGCGAAGAGAACTAATACATTTGATTTGTTCAGGTTTAGATGGAAACGAAGAGGCTGAGCATGTTATTAAAATCTTTATTTATTTATTTATTTATTTTAAGCAAGTTTGGGTATATATACTGCTATATTATCATTTTTATTTTATTTTTTATATAAAATAAAAATGCTATTTGTACAGTACATAGTGAAATTTCTTAGTTTGGATAAAAGTACCATTTAAATGACTACCTGCTTGATTTTCAGTGTCACAACACCTGCAGCATTCCGGTATGATACTCTTCCTGCCTCTTTCTAGTTTTCTAATCTTTAAACAAAATTTCCTCCTCAGCTCAGCGATCTTTTCATCCAGTTTGACGAGCAACCTCACGGGGCCGCCTCCCTCGCTCAGGTCCACAAAGCAGTACTTCCAGATGGGAGGACGGTGGCAGTGAAAGTACAGCATCCCAAGGTCCAGCGGCAAAGCTCCAAGGACATTGTTGTGATGGAGGTAATTACAGAGGGAGCACGGCTGCCGATGCCTGGCTTCTGATGCCTAATTCACACGCTCTGTCATTGTCACACGCCCATGTATAGCTCGATTCTTCTAGGGGCCTATTCACCTCCCATTAGTGCTTAAAAAATAGATTCCATCATTCAACCTACAGTTTTATTCATTTATTGTATTGCAAATAGCCATTTGTCCATGCACCTACAATTTCATTTGTATCACATATAATTACTCTATTATGGCCAAGTCTTACTCAGAGTCGTGGTTTAGAGTTCTGGGCTTCGGTTTAATGTCGTATACAGTTGTGCAAGTTTTCATATCCCTTCCTGACATGTTTAGCACTTTTTTTTTTTTTTTTTTTTTTTGCTAAACATGATGTATCTTGTCAGGGCCTATAAAACTATATACTAAAATAAAAAATCATCAATCATCTTGATCAGACCATGCAATGTGTAACTATATGTTTGCCTGTGTCTTTCTTCAGTTTCTCCTTCAGGTTGTCCACTGGTTGTTTCCAGACTTTGCTTTTATGTGGCTGGTGGAAGAGGCCAAGAAGAACCTGCCTCTGGAGCTGGACTTTCTCAATGAGGGCCGAAACGCTGAGAAAATAGCAGACATGCTCAGGCAGTTCAACTTTTTGAAGGTTTGTGAAAGTGTCTCTTTATGTGGCATTGAAGAATAACTGGTGATAGTCTTTGGGCGTACAGCAGCAATTTAACATTTTAAAATCTGAGGTCTTGCCCTCGGTTTCACAGACAAGGCTTAAGCCTAGTCCCAGACTAAAATGCATGTTTGGGCTGTTTTAACTGAAAGCAACTTGCAGTGACATATCTTAAAATATGTCACTGCCATTGTTTTTTCTCAAGATGCACACCAGTGATGTTTTTTTTTCTAGGGCACGTTTATAAAATCTACTTAAATCTAAGCGATGTCACAAGTTTTTTAGGCTGGCATTTTTTTTTGTCACATACAGCAAACATCTCCTCACTATCCGCTAGCTGCCTGTCCCTTGAACACACTGTAAAAAAACGCGGTCTCTGTAGACAGCCCAGGCTCCACAAACAGCAACAAAAACATACTGGCACAGCCTGGACCACGAAACATAACAAACAGCGTTCCAGCCAATAACCGACAAGAATGATTTGGGGGTGGGGGTTGGGGGGTTAGTGCGCGTGCACATGAAGGGGGGTGTTGGGGGTGTTAGGGGGTGGAGGAGTGAGGAGCATGAAGAGGTATGTTAGCTAGAGGAGAGATGTCTTAGATAACGACAACGACTAACGCTAGAATTATATTCTCTTGAATTCTGATATGGCCGACACACGACCAAAGAGACGACATTCCGATGAACAAATAGCAAAGACGAGGGAAAAGAAGGAACGTGTGAAGTCCCGAATTTACATCGGAAAAGCCTTCGAAAGGTGGGCCTTAATGTCTTAAATTACCTCAGGTTTTAAAATCATGATGACTCGCAGCCAGGTTCACTTGTTCATAAATGGTAAGATTCCTTCCTTGAAATGATCAATGATTATTTTTATTTTTTTAAATTACATAGCCTTCATGAAATAATTCATTTGCTCACTTTGGAACGACTCTTAAGAGTAGTGTGCCCTTCAAGGCTGCACGAATGCCATGAAAAATCGCTTTTCAACAGACTTCAGCACTACAAAACAAAAAGCTCAGACTTTTTGACAGTTCAACATCTTATTCTGAGAATTTTGTCTACTTTCAAGTGAAGCAAGTCACATTACAAGTCCTACTTGAACACCATACTAGCTTTAACTTGCACTTTTTCACACTCTCTCGGCTAGATGCTACACATCGGAGTGCCCTAATATTTCTCCCCTGCAAAAAAAACTTTGCAAGGTAAATAATCTGTCATAACAACTGCCAAATGCTTCCAGGCAAGTCCCCTTTTCATTTTTAAATGGATAACAAAGAGACCTGGCTGGCCCTGCAGGGTAATAAGAATTGCCTGGGTTCACAACCGCTGATTTGTGCCTCTAATGCACACTATTAGCTCTGTCAAAACGTTTGACAGCGGAGCACAAGCCGCCATGTCAGGAATAAATCCCCGGCTCTCCGCATCAGCCTCTCGCCCTGTAAAACAAGCATGATTATACAGCGGCGGCGGTGTGGCAGAGTCGCAGGCAGTTCAGAGCGTGTGGCTGTTCCACAAGGCAGACACTGAGCTGAAAAATGGCTCTGTTTATATGGTGGTAACGGAGGGATTTTTTATCGTTGACGTTCGTTTGATAAAGAGAGCGGAGAGGAACTAGGCTGAAAGAGTGTTGCCGGAGGTGGTGGCAAAAGCCAGGCCTTGGTTATCAGGTGGAGGGAAATTATCAAAGAAAAAAAGTCTGTAAATCTTCCTCATTATGAGCAGAAAGTTTTTTAATTAGTGAGACAAGTTGGTAGAGCGATAGAGCACCAGATAAGCAGTGATGTTCAGGAACAGGAAGCTGTCGTATGGAAGAGGAAGGTCATCTGAAGCATCAAGAAAGCCTGCTGCTTTGAGCTCTATGTGCAGATTATAGCTAATTTTGAGCATCTGGCATTATCCGTCACAAAGAATCTTATTGCCGGAACCCATTTTCTCTATTTCACTGTCAGGAAGTACAGATAGCGACTCTCGACAGTGTGCAAATTGGCGATTTCGGTGTGGCTAGTGATGCTGCGTGCTCATAGTGCACAGTCTATAACTGTTTTCCACAGTTTAGTTCTTTACTGGTGCTTGATAAGTTAAGTATCACTACTACTCTCGCACGTCGACCAACGCCGACAGAGGTAACACACTGATCCAACAGAACCCAATGAAGTGTCTGCACCGACAGACGCCGGCATCAGTGTGAATTGGCCTTAAAACCACTCAAAACACCCTTGCAAAAATGTTCTATACAGTATAGTATGAATGTAATCCAGACATACTACATCTATCATGTTGTTACTGTCACGTGACCTACCAGTGTCAGTTGTGTTGCTTCACTGCCATTCATTAATCCCCTCCCGTGGCCTCATGGGATTGTAAAATGTCCATCGAATGCGCACTTCAAAATCTCGCCGGAAGTAATTGGTCATCCGGGGACTTTTTGCAAATACTATGTATTCGGACATACTACTCTTGGCATACTGTTTTACGCATACCATATAGTAGGGAAGTATTTGATTTTGGATGCAGCGTTAGAACACCTCAGGAACCACATAGCAAAGCTTAAAAAAAGCAAAAAAATCCAAAATAAGACTTAAATAGGATGTTTTTCATTATTTATTCAACATGCAAATAATAATTAGTGCAAATGAAGTAAAACATGGCACAGCTTCCTGCAAAAAACTGCTGAGAATCTGTTTCTTGTTTTGTTTTCTTCCAGATCCCAAAGATTCACTGGGATCTTTCCACTAAGCGCATTCTAACCATGGACTTCGCGGAGGGTGGTCAGGTCAATGACCGGGAGTACATGAGGAAACACGGCATCAATGTCAATGAGGTAAGAGAGACGCCCTTATCTCTGCGTTACTCTGAAACAGAACATCGGTTCTTTAGAAACACTCAGAACTGCAGCCCAACAATCGGCACTTGTCACAACTCAAGATCGCTTAATCAGTAATTTCACTCTGCTGATGTCAATTTGAGCATGGAAAAGTGCTCTGGAATGTTAATGAAGCAGTCACGTTTCCTGCTGTGGGTTCTGGAAGCTTTGAAGACGTTTCTCTTTGCCCTGTTCCGAGAGGCTCTGACACCGCTGAAATGGAGGCTGCTTGGTTTGATGAATTATGCCTCTCAAATTTCATTTCATTTTTCTAGCCCTTAGCAGATGAGCACTAAATTAAATCAGGCTCTTTTTCATATTTATATCACAGACTGTTTTTCCGTTGCGGCTGCAATTTATTCTACTCCGCCGCTTTTGTCAGCACAAGGACTCGCCACGAGATCGAGCGCCTTTTTAATTTTGCACTTTCGTTAAGGTGACTCGTGTCTCAGGGTGAATTAGGTTACACACAATGGCTTTGGTTAGAATGGAGGCCCTACAGAGTGAGCTAATCTGTAGTTATGCGGGGCCAGGGGACGACAGAGAGATGAATAAACTTAGGGGGTGACTCTTGTGAGGCCCGGAGGATAACAGAGAAACGGATGCTAATGGACTATTGATTGATGGACCAGCGTCTGTTCACACGGAGATGTTTTACGTCACCATTGCCACTGCATTATCATTGTCTTGTTATTTGATGATGGTTGAGTTATCAATTTGTCAGCTTGCTGTAGTTTAAAAATAAAAATATGCATAGAAAAAGAAAATGAGCAAACTTCACTCCTCTTAACACAAAGTTTGCAATGCTCTTATCTAAGGGTGGGCATTTTGACAAAAAAACTTGTAAGTTTGTCACAATATCTCTACAAATCACAAATTAGTGCTGAAAATTCAGCCAAAAAAAGGTTTATATATTAAAGGAACCGTATGTAAGATTGTGGCCAAAACTGGCACTGCAATCACTTTCAAATTACTGTAGAGCGGTGTATCCCCTCCCCCCTGACTCGAGGTTGCCAGTTAGGCTGCAGGAACGTAGGCTGCTACAAGGAATTTCCAATGGCAAGTGACGAGTCCTACACAGTAAGTTTTTTTTCTGTTAATTATGTTTATGCTTCATGAGAGATGTTTTGCGTATTTCGGATTCATAACGAGGTCTTTTAGGTTTCGTAGTGTTAGACATTTTTTATCCGACACGTTTGTAGCTGCAGCTGTGGTAACTAGAGCAGAGCTGGCAACCCAGATGCCGAAACACTACTGACTTCGTGATTGGTAGATAGGTGGAGGGTGTGACATCAGGCCAAAACACAACATGACAACATCAACATCAGTTGAGGGCTGCAACTTCACTTTTAAATGACAATATCCTGGCCGGACTACTGTTGTCAGTGATATAAGTATTTGAAATGAACATGATTTCTTAATGTCTAGTGACATATCAGGGCCATTTTATAATTAATTGAAATACATTTCTTACATATGGTTCCTTTAATAACGTGTGATAATGCCTGTTTTTTGGATAATCTAGAACATATTAACTATACTTCATCTCATTTCATTATCTTCTCTTTTTATTAGAGCCGTAAAAAGTCTTAAATATCTTACATAGCATAGAAATAAAAACATTGTGGTATTTGCATTTGGTCTTTGTTGATGTTTGTTGATAGACAGACTATTCTATCTCTTAGAATAGATAGAATATTTATTCTCTTATATTCTTTTATATAATAACCTTATATTATTTAGGCCTAATAATAGCCTCTTCTATTTAGGCATCGTCACACTGAAGAATCATTGTCAGAGTCCTCTTAAACTTTGTCTTCACTCATTATCACTCATGTAAATGTTTTTTTATTGGCTCAGATTGAAAATCAGCAAACAGCTTGCATTTCAGCCTTTTTTGCCGATATGATGAAAGTATCAAAATATCTTAGAAGAAAGAGAGTAATATATGTTTGGAACGATGTGAGTGAATGATGACAATTTTCAATTTTGGGGAAACTAAACTCCCTTTAATAACCATTCTTGACTTGTTTGGGACACGTCTTCTTCACTGTCATGTACGAATAACATAAGCAGTCCTAGTTGTAGTCGCACTTACACTACAGTATATACCATCTTGCCACCCAACTCCAGTCGTTTCAAAACATTTTCTATAAACATTGATGCTCCATCCAGTTCACCCAAATATCACATCTTGTTCTGTTCAATATTTTAGTTATTTCACAAGCAGCTTCCTTCATCATATTTCCAGATTTCATGCGTCGCTCTTCCATGGAAGAGAGGGAAATATTGAAAGCGCCAGTGAGATAGATGAAGAGATTTTTAGAAACGCAGAGCGAGAAAAAGACTGCAGTCGCTGAGAGCCGTGCGAACGCGCCGGCTTTTGTTAAATGACTAAATGGGATCATTTTAGCACCTGCTTTGTTTGTGTCACTCTGTCATTATATTTCCTCCGACCTGTTTTGTCTGTCTGAATTAATATGCACATTTGCTGCCAGTTTGTTTTGCAAAGCTCGCTGAGGCTTTAAACGGCAACCTTTCCTTATCGTTGTACACCCAGGCGTCAGTGAGCCTGACAGACGGGTAAACACAGCCTGAAACCGGTCTCATAAGCCACCGAGCCATGCTTAAAGGGCACCGCACACCTTTGAAAGACGGAGGAGGGAACGGTCGGCGGGTGGATTGCACATCAAGCATTTATCACACCCCCCTCTCACTCGCACATACACACGAGTGCACATAACATTTATTTTCCTTTACGCGGTGTCACACACAACCACTGCTTGGATTTCTTCTGCCGAGCCATTTTTCTTTTTCTTTTTCTTTGCAGATAGAGGACTGGGTTATGGGCGGCACTGATTAACTGATGCTCCCTGGTACAGTGTGGCAAATGAGGACGCATTTTAAAAGAAAACGGCGTACAAATTTTATGCAGAGCTTGAAAATGCAATCAAAGGGCTCGGTTCATCAGACTCATTTGGAGTGGTGCAATTTAGTGAACGCTTCCGCTTATATTTTTCCTCTCTCGTTCTAATGTGTCGCCGTGCGCGCGTGTCTCGTCTGCTTTGCGAGTGCGTCTGAACGCTTTTAAGAGGGTTTTAGAGGTTCGGGGGGAATGAAAGCGATCGTGGTATTAGCAAGTGTGCCACGTGGCCGCTCAATGGGGTTTTGCTAAAGAGACGCTCTCCATTGGAACAGGTTGAAAGGGCAGTACAGCCTGCTTGCTTAAAAAGACACTTTATTTTGAAATTGCTGAGCTGTGGGGGGTTAGCAGAGCCGGTGGGAAACAGAGCTGGAGGCTGCGAGAGGAAATGAGTCTGCTCTCTGGAAGGGCATCTGAGCAGCGGGACCTGAAGACTATGGAGAGCATATTTTTGGTGCCTTAAACTGCACCCACCGTCACGGTTTTGCATGAAAAGCAAACCGAGTGCTTTAAATTCAAGGAAACAGAGCAGACATGTATTTGAAATATATTTGAAAATATCTGTGTATATACCATAGACCCAAAAAAAGACACTTAAGCCACTCAAATATATGAATGTCTTCATTGTACAACAAAATATTGAACCTTCATTGTACAACAAAATATTGAACCAAGTGTTATTTTAGTGGGAGAAAAAGAGAATGCTTTCCATAGATACGTCGTGATTTTTTGGGGAAAATGTGGAAATAGTGTTTCATTTTTATCCTTTTGTTTGTTATGTTTATTTGCTTGCTCAGTGTCTGTATGGATTTCAGTTCTTGTGGTTTTATTGGCTTTAAGGACCTTTAAAATGAATGAAATAATTTGGCGAAGTGTAATGCGGTCAAGACCAGCCTGGAAGTACTTTAGCAGTGTGCTTATCTTAGAATGTTTGTCAACCAATTCGAATTGAGCATTCAACTGCCCTGTTGTATAAATGTATTCATATTTATGTACGTTACTGTAAGTTGGCTTTATATGGATGCTATACTTCCATTATTCTGTCAGTTTGCATTTGTTTACCACTGAATCCATTCGAATAATAAACTGGACACATGCTAATTCTATAAGCACTATTTAATTTCAGTTGGTTCATTGGAAATCCAGGCAAATAGGGGAAGAACCTTTGGGAAATTAGCTGTGTGAAATGCCAATCACTGTTAGATTTCATGCTGTCATTGGATTTTGTGGCTCCCAAAGCATATGTTGACAAATGTTAGAATGAGAAATTGTGGTGCTGTGCAGAGCTGTCCGTGCATATAGAGGACAACAAATGGACATTTTGTGTTGGTTGTAAACTGATTGTAAATGGCTGATTGGACGGGATGAAAAAAATCCGTATTAGTTTTTTGTCTAGTATAGATTTACTGGTAATATTTAATGAAATGTCATCATAGTCATCATGCTCTTTATTTAAAGCCATCATGAAATGAGTATTGAGACAAGGAGTATTTTTTATTAAATATTGCAGTATGTATTATAAATAATTGATCTTATCAGTATTTATTTTTAAAAACAGGTATTTTAATCTCTTCTCTACTCTGATGATGTGTTTACTGGCGTGAGTGCGGGAAAACTCCGATGAGATAAACAGCAATAGCAAACCAAAAGAATCCAATCAATACCTAATGAATCTAAATCTTTCCTTGTTCTAGAAGCCGTTTCACTTGGATTTTCTTCCCTATAGGCTATAGGGAAGAAAAGACTATCACAACTTCCGCATCATGCTGACTTTAATGTAAAGATATCAATATGTAGTGGTGTTGTTTTTTTCCCTATGATATAATTCCCACACTTAAAAAAACACTCTTAAGCCAACCTAGTTTTGCTGGCTTCCCAATCTGGCCAGGCTTTTCTGGTTTAGCTGGCTGGTCTCCAAGGCTTATTGTTATGTCAATATGGAACACTATCTGAAAATGATAGAAAATGCCTTTAAGTAATTGCGTCCACCATGGAAACTTAGTGCTGTAGCCTCTTTAACTTAGAATAAAGAGGTCAAGATCAGTCATCTCTTCTCCCTGGACACCTTCACTTCACCTCAATCTTTCACTCATGGCGTAAATGCCATATTGCCCTGTGCCTTCTTCTTTCGCTCTTTTTCTCTCTTGCATATAAGAGGTCAGAGTTTCATAATATCAGAGTGAGGCTACAGTTTTACACTTTTTTTTTTTTTTCATTTGACAGACTTTGAGTACCTGGCAGTTGAGGCACATAATATACAGTACACTGAGACTAATCTGTGAATGTGTACATTCTGTTTTCTCTAGGACTTTTTCTCTCTCAGAGTTTGAGAGTACTTTTATAGAATCAACCGCATGCAAAATGTTCCTCCCAGATGCGACCAGAATAAGTGGTAATGATTAAAGTCAACGCTATATTAGCCAGCATCACGGACGATCCTGCCCTCCGTAACCTCGACCATTCCCCTTGCAGTACTCATTAGGCACCGGACAGCCTTTACAATGCTCACAAAAGTAAATAAAGCAAACAGCGCAGCCAAGCGCTTTATCAGGGCCGAATACTGGCTCTGGCATTAGCCAATGATGATGAGAATTATTAGACAGCTGATGGGATAGATACAGAACATAATAAATGATGGAGTCTACCTCTGAAAATGGATAGAATTATTAACTGGCTCTGGCATCTGCGAGCTTCTGTGTGGGAGCTGGCGTGCAAGTAATCAAAAGATTGATGATGGCTGGAATGGACTTTTCTCTCTGTGTTCTGCCAACGTGCACGGAATGTCGGAACATTTTATTATTTTCTTTACTATCCAGATCTAGCAAAGTGTACAGACATTGTAAATTAGCTTGAGCTAAGGAAATCCCAAAATGCATTGCAACAAGCTCAGCGCAAAACAAATATATCCAAGAAAAATCAAGAAATGCAAGTTATAGATATCTTTATTAAATAATGGAAATTGCTACTAATAAATAAGGTTGCACTATTTTGCCTAATATTTGTGTTTGCTATTTTTTTCTTAGAGTATTACAAGGCATATCGTTAGCCTAAGAAATTGACAATGCCCAGCTCTATCAGAGTCAGTTGTGAGTCTAGTTTCCGATTATTTATTCCTGTTAATATTTATTATTAAATACATTTCAATAAACTTTTATTTAAATAAAAAATGTATGTATTTGATTCAATTATTATATTTATTAGCTATTTGACCAAAACATAAAATACTAACGCATGTCTGTTAAAAACCCATTAGCAGTTAGCTAAGGCCTTGTGTCCACTAAAGCATTTTTTTTCCCGATACTAGTGTATTTATCCATTTTTTTGAAACGCAACAGTGTAACGGGGCACTTAACGTCTGTTTCATGCTGAGCGCTCTGGGTTTTTTACCGGTTACTGAGAGTTAAAGAATGTTCAACCTGGGGTAAATAGCAGCGCTCATAACTGTCACTTTTTACCCAGCCGTCCAATCACAGTGGAGGAGGGGCGGGACAAATACCACACCGACCAACCGTCATATTCTGCTTGGACAATGATAAGAAGCGACAACAAGAAGCTCATCTCTTCATCCAAAACTAGTGCCAGAGCAAGTACATTACATTGTGTCGACATTTTTATATTCAGAAACATGATATTTGCAGAAATTAGATACTAATAACAGTACCGCAAATATTCCATATCATAGCACATGCATCTCAACAAAAAAAAAAAAAAGCGTGCCGCCAACGCGCTCTCAAACGCCCTCAGGAATGCTTTTTCAGAAGAGAGCTGGCGTTTTCAGCTGGCTTAAAACGTATTGGTGGGCGCGCGGCCTAAGAGGGTGTAAACTATAGTATCCAGTGTGTCTGTTGGGGGTGCTTCTCAATCGGAAGGTTGCGTCTTAGTAAGGCTGCATATCTCGACTGCCACTTCATCAAGCTCCGTGAAAGGCCGTCTTATTTTGAAGGATCCTTGGAAGGCAGCCTTCGCTTTGCGTCTCTCATTCAGCTCATTTTGAAGGATGCATCAAGTGTATCCTTCACGTTCTTCAATCACCCACCATCCTTTGCACACATTCCAATTGTCTGAGTTCATTATCAAATGTAAGACGAAAAATAATGTTTTTGGAAATTAAGGCATACGCGTCCAAATTAATCACTTAACGCTAAACTGCCAATAATGTAAGCCACTGAGTAACCGCAGACTGGTGGTTCAAATCCCATCTGGCCAATCCTTGTGGGTCAGGCAATGCGAGGATTTATCTCTATTAGCAGCGATTCCTACATCACAGTGAATTGAGCGCTCTTTAAATAGCCACATGAGCCTTTGGGCTGCTTCTGAGAGTCCTCCTCTACTCCACGAGGTCTCTGGAGGGTCCTGGATCTGTTACAGCATCCATGCTGCTCTGAGAGAGACTGAGTGTGGAGGGGGAATCAACCCTGATGCTATTTTAGCCTAAATACTTTCGTAGTGTTTTTTTTTCATCTCTCTGGCTCTCTTCCTCCTCTTAGAATAAAATCAGATGAAATTGGAAAATAATTATTGTATTTATAATGTTTTCTATTTTTATTTTAAATTTGGCCTTGTTTTTTTTAAATGGATAAATGGAAGATGACAGGAAATGATGAGAAGAGGAGGGAACGGGATGGGCTAATCATATGAGATTGACTAAAACTTGTGTTGCCTACAGTACATGAGCACCACAGCTAAGTGTGCCAGAGCACGTTATCAAACTGCTCGGCCATTGCTCTGACCTGTTTTCTGTTGTTTTTTAGTGAATTATGAGTAAATAATGTGTACAATAAATGTATGTACCTATCCATTGACACTACACAACACATGTTTCAAAAGTTTGGGACCAGTATGATTTTTTTTTTAAAAATGTTTTTGAAAGAATTCTCTAATGCTCACCAAGGCTGCATTTATTCGATCAAAAATACGGTAAATCAGTAATATTGTGGAATATTACTATTTAAAATAAATATTTTCTATTTGAATATGTTTTAAAAAGTAATTTATTCCTTTGATCAAAGCTGAATTTTCAGCATCATTCAGTGTCACATGATCCGTCAGAAATCATTCTAATATGCTGATTTGGTGGTCAAGAGACATGTTGAACACAGTTGTGCTGCTTAATGTTTTTGTGTGAACTGATACAATTTTTTTTTCAAGATTCTTTGATGAATAGAAAGTTCAAAAGAACAGCATTTATTTGAAATAGAAATGGTTTGTAACATTGTCTTTACTGTAATATATGTTGACATAATGCTGATCCCTGCCCACCCTGTTTTCCAGATAGTGGTCTCATCAATTAAAAAATCAAAACAAAAATCATCAGCTTTTGGTGGCGCAACTTAACTTGGCAAAAACAAACTTCTTGAAGAAGTGCGTTTCGCTGAGTCATGTAATCTTCATTCACACAAGTGCGCTTTCCTCCATGATCTGACTGGGCCTGGCAGAGTGTGCGCATGTGTTGATATTATTTCTGTGATTATTATGAAGTATGTAATGAGGAGGTGAAGATGTGCAGCTGTCACACAGAGCAGAGCCAAGGCGCTTGTCAAGTGTTGCTCCATTTCAGCGCCTATTAAAAGCCTCAAACTCCATTATATTCCACAGGAAGTTTAGTCCCCTTTGCGAGACGCTGTTGTGAGGCGCTCTCAAATGATTCGGTTTGTCTCAAAGAGTCATTACTGCAATAATAAGGTGTGAAATACTGTAATCCGCATGTTCTGAATCAAACCAAATCTTTGACTGTTTGGAACCACTTGATGTTTGTTTTATATTTCCTCAGAAGTGTTTTAGACTTACTTGTTGGATCAGTTTGAGCTCTGTGCTGTGGCGAGTGATGTAGTGAGTTTTATAAA
The DNA here is from genome assembly GCF_964197995.2 of Scardinius erythrophthalmus. NCBI lineage: Eukaryota > Metazoa > Chordata > Actinopteri > Cypriniformes > Leuciscidae > Scardinius > Scardinius erythrophthalmus. The sequence continues at coordinate 22,295,747 of NC_138239.1, forward strand.
GAAAGATGTGTATGGACACACAGGTGGTGGACACTGTATAAAAACAGCAGTGTTTTTTTATACTTGTTTGATTTTTATCACTTGTCTGACTTGGAGAAGGTTATTAGTCTAGTCATTTTTTGTGTTCTTTGATTTTAATGGGAGTTAGTTGGTGTTGACATGTTACGACACTATTGACATGTCATTTTGACTTTAAATTATTTGATCTAGATTTGCATTTGATAGATGCAAGCCAAAAGATTAGATTGTTTGTCACATCATTTAACACACAATTTGTCATTATTTACTCACCCTCATGTGTTCCAAACCTGCATGATTTTATTAATTCCACAAATATTTCAAAGTATTTAAATTATTCAATTGTTATTGTTCCTACAATGAAATTCAGTTCTACAATAAAAAACCCAAAACAACAATGGACCCTATTCTAAAACAAAAACAAAAAATATATTTTGTATTTAATAAAATAATGCATTCATACAGGTTTTGGAACACGAGGTTGAGTAAATGATGACTCATTTTTGGTGAACTACCCCTTTAACATTAAAACTAAATACCACTTTTAACCACTTGTTTACCAGCATCCTCGCAAAAAAAGACTGTGAAGTTGCTCTGCCATCTTTCAGCGTCCACTTGACATGGTCCAATCAAACATGATGACTGTGACACTGAAGTGTGACAGTGAAGAATCCGTCTCCTGCTGCAACACACTCTCTTCACTGTCGCCCCGTCCAACCCACCAGATAACAAATAGAAAAGACGTAATTAATTACCATAATTGAAAGACGGTGTCCCTTTGAGATCAATTGTTTGCGGCGCTGGTGGCTCTTTCTCCCAGTGGTCACTGATTAATTGGATGCAGGACTGTAAATGGCCTCTCAGTAATGCTTCGTGTTGTTATGCATTAGTAGCTTGTAATGGAGGACTTTTTGTTTTCCCAGCTCCGCCGCACTCTGCCTGTCAGATCGCTTGCCTCTTTAAGGTGACTCTGAGTCGTGTTTCTACACGCCGACAGTGCTCGGCGCTGACAGTACAAAAAGCCTGCGCTGGCTTATCCTCTCGCTGAAAGGGACTTGTGGATAATGATACAGTGTATAATTGATATTATGAACACAGGCCTTTTTTTTTTCCTTCTTTTTGCAGAAGGCGTTGTCAAGGTGCCGGAACGAGCCGTTCCCTGGCTGCGTTATGTGTGCGTCGCGGTTGTCAGTATTTAGGTCAAACAGAGGCGTCCTAACAGGAAATCCCGACTGACAAGCGCAGTGGAGGTGAGATATTGAAGAAGACAGCTTGTCTTAGAGTGGATGACATGCTTGAAGATTGAAACAAACACTCCTTTCAGTACCTGACGCTCAGCCCGGGTCTTTAACTGAGCCCTGGAACTACACTCAACCACCGTAGTCACACATAATGCTCAATCATCCCGGCCGAGACGTCATAAATGGACGTCATAAATGGTTCTTCTGTACACAAATGTACTAAAATTATGACTGGTGTGTTGTGGCACGCACAACCCAGCTATTAAACAAGTCATCTTTGGTTACCCAGGCTATTTTTAGAGACCCAGTGCATTTTCTTTTCTTCCTTTTTTTGGATTTGGACCAGTAAACAGCCATCCAGAACACCCTAGCAACTACCTAGTAACCATGCACACTATATTGATACCTTTTTTTTATCGGTATTGTTTGACATTGGGTATTTAAGTGTGCATATTGAAATTACCTTAAAATAATTATATATTTTCATTCTAAATAATACTGTTAAATGTAATCTTGTAATCTAAATTTTGTACTGTATATATTGACATTATGCCTAAATTCACTTAAAGCATTTAAATCGATCAATTGAATTATAGAATTAAAATCACCCATTTTCCAAAACATGAAAATAATTAAGTTTCTTTTTCCATCCATCCATCCATCCATCCATCCATCCATCCATCCATCCATCCATCCATCCATCCATCCATCCATCCATCCATCCATCCATCCATCCATCCATCCATCCATCCATCCATCCATCCATCCATCCATCCATCCATCCATCCATCCATCCATCCATCCATCCATCCATCCATCCATCCATCCATCCATCCATCCATCCATCTCAATTTTAATATTAATGCATCCCTAGATTGTTTTCTACCTCAACTCCACATAAATTCTAAAAACTTCTGTTCTCAGAGGCTTGTGGTGACTGGCGGATGAAGAATACATACGTTTCAGAGAGGCCGGTTAGACGTCCAGGTTTTCTAAGCATTTGTTATAGACATTTGTGTATGTTGTGTCGCAGGTTTGTGGAACGGAGAGATAGACGACGTCAGAGGGACAGAACTTCTTATCTCCCTCACAGATCTGTCAATTCAGCTGCACATGTGCCAGCCGCTGAGAGCGGCTCATTAGATTTAGTGCTGCGCTCTGTTAAAAGCCTTTCGCTTTGTCTTGCCCTGTATTGATCAGCGCAAGGCCAAGATTACAACAGGAAGGTTTAAATAAATCAGCTTTTTTTAGAGTTAAATCCAATGACATTCGCTTTATATTGTCTCTATAAATAAGAAGATGAAATCGGCTCAGTTGCCCAGAATGGCAAGTGTGAGGGACGGATTTATCTGGGTTTTTTGGGGTGAATAGCTGGCTGGTCATTCAGAGAAGATGAGTAAGTTGGGGCAATCTGTTCTAGTTTTTTATATGCTTTGCCTGCTAAATGACTTTGAAATGTCTATTATTCACTATCCAATCAAGTCCTGATGGATAAAATCAAGTCCCGTCCTATATTTTTACTCATTGACGATCTTGCTTCTCTGTAAAATGGGTTGCAAACAACATTTCACGATTACTTTATTTTTAGCATGTTATACTGTTGGTCAAAAACCAGCTTTCGTTTTGTGAATTGTCAGTAACACTTTTTTCACTGCATTTTAACACTGCATTTTTCCAGATTGAAAGACAGAACCAAGGGTGTAGATTTGGTTTGAACATTGGGGGGGTTGAAGTTTGGGTCTGCATATTTTTCATGTGATCATGGTATAAATATCGGGGGGGGGGTTGTAATGCATAGATTTAAATATTGGGGGGGTTATCTCCCCCCCAACCCCCCCACAAACTACGCCCCTGGACAGAACGTATATCAGGTGGTTTTTCGTTTTTCGTTTTATCGTTCTGCTGTGCCACAATGGCATGATATTCACTCGGCCGGCAAAAGAGGTCCATATGGAGACTTTTTTATTCTGTGTCAAGAGCCCCAGTAGGAGTAATTGCATCGTCCCTTCTGAAAAAATTCAATCTACTGCGACACGACAAGCCAGCTGTGTTCAGCTAATGCTCAGGTAGACATCATCCGCTCAGGCCGTCCTCACAGGTAATAACACGTGCGCACATACGCTCACAAAGGCACCTCCGTCTTTCTGTCCCCAAAGAGAGCTTCTCTGGCAGGTGATTTCTTTGTGTCCTGTGACACGGACCACATCCTCAAACGAGTTGAAAGGACGACGAGATTCGTCTCACGTTTCTAGTGCTAGCTATTTTTACCATGCTGTTGAAAGGAGCTGTCCTGTCCCTGAACCCCCCTTTGCAACATGGCATGCAGGACACGTGTGAAGACGGCATGCTTCTAAAGGGCCGACTCCAGCATGAAAGGAATCCTGTGCTGAGTCATTCTGACTAGGTGCCCGCATGTACGTGTGATCAGTGCGCCAGCCCCCCCTCTTCTCACTGAAACTTCAGACGCGCGTCAGACACGCGTCAGACACGTATTCGTTTGGTGTTGGCCGCTGGCAGGAATGCCCCACTCTTTTCCTCAGCTTCTTTGGTATGAAGTGCTGGTGAAGTTGTCAGAGCAGCATGGCCCCTTGTCGTCCCCCTGTGGATGGCGCGCTCTGATGCTGCCAGGGAAACGGACTCATCGGTTTGGTGAAATGGGACAGAAAATATGATTTATTCTCTGCGTGCACTCACTCCTACCCCAGCGGAAGCGGAGAGCGGAGAGGGATCCTGGGAAGTTGGGAGAGAGGCATGGAGGGAGGAGGAATTGGAGGATAGACAGGACCTTTATTTGCAATGCTGCAAGCTAATTTTGCACTTCATTGATGCGTTAATTAATCAATGCCAAATATTTGTTGTTGTGATGGCCTCCCTCCAGCAGTTGGGGTTAGCAGAGCCTGGTGACCTTCATTTTCTGGCTATTTCCTCATAAGATGAAATTGAGATATTGACTTAATATTGACTTTATTTTTGTCCTAAGTATATATTGTATATATTGGATGCTTGAATATGATTGGTTGTCGAACGTTCTAAGGTGTGCAATTATTTTCAGGGAAACGTACGGCTAAAGTAGTTCCAGGTCTTGACCGCATTACAGTTCCAAATCACTTCGCCAAATGATTTCAGTTATTTCAAAGGTCCTTACAGCCTACAACAGCAAAAGAACCAAAAGCCACAAAGACACTGACCAAGCAAATAAATATTGTAAACAATAGGATAAAAATGACACATTTTTCCATGTTTTTTTGCCACAAAATTACGTTTTATTAGCTACTGAAATCATATACTCTCTTTCTCTTGCTCTCTCTTGCACTCAATCATGTTGTTAGCACTATCAGTAAAATAGTTTTGCAACTTAAAAGCTATAATACATTTATCACTAGCGATGTAATAACAGCTCTGTTCTTTGATGGAGCATGTAAACGTACAAGTTTTGCTTTTTGCAAAGACGAAAGCAGTTGAGAGACGCACAGATTCAGCTAATTCATTGTAACGAATTAGCTCAAATGAGGGGAATATATAATTAATAATTAATCATACTGGTTATCATCAATTATTACCTACACATTTTAAATCGGGAATACATAGCCCATGTATTTGTATCTCTATATATAGATAATTAACTACAACAAATTATAATCAACTATGAATATACAGATAGGCTATAGATCACATTTCAGAATAAACTTTAACAGAATTAATTTCACATCGAATAATCCGTTCGTCCACAGAACCGACCGTAGCCGACGATCTTCTTATCAACTCTCAAGAAGGATTATTCTTCTTATAAACTCTCAAGAAAGGTCATTCTTCTGATCACGAAGAATTACTTTCCTGTTCTATAAGATTACTAACTAAAGTACTCAACAATATGAAGCTTGTAGCTTAAGGTCACACATTTAAGGGACTTTGTTCGATGAGCAGCAGACAGAGACAATCAAGCGTATAATGGGTTTTAATAAATGAAACTATAAAACATACGACTACATTTAAACTAAGAATATATATAAACAGAATAACGAAAGGAAAGAAAGAAAGAAAGAAAGAGCAGATAACAGAATGGCAAAATATCAAACAGTTAACCTTTGAGAGCCAGCAAAGAATCAAATCACCTTAAAGCAGGGGCAGATAATCTTAAACGTATTTAAATCTCGATAGAAATAATACTTGCATGGATCTTTGGTGCTGAGCAAGAATGCGTGTGTGTGAGTGTCCGTCCTCGGTATGTCCGTGAGTTTGAAGCGTTCTTTCGGTTCTTCCGGAGCGCGTCGTTTGCGGGAAGTTCAAACGAGTTTACTTGTTGGCAAAGTTGCCGGAAATTCAGGCTAAGTCCATTTCAGTCGTAGATAGAAAGGAATGAGCATGAGACTAAAACAAGGCAAGAAGCCAGAGATAAGACAAAAAGCTAAAAAAACAGAGGTAAAACACAAAACAAAATTTGGAGAGAGGACAAACTTGCAGAGAGACAATGAGCCACTCTCATCGTTCTTTAAGGAAATCTTCGTCCACACCTTTTTTGGGTGAACTGACCAATAACACTCAGAAAACTTTGAGCGGGAGAGAGTCTCTTTGTAAATTTGTAATTTCTACTCCAAAGGATGGTAAACATAGTATAATACATTTTATTGTAACCTACTATATATATTTAGCTTAGGCAAACCGAGGTGTAATTCGGTACAAAAATATGTCTGGACTCTGGAAGATACAAAATACATTCTTATTCTTGAAATAAGCACTTGGAGTTCAACTAACACAACTAGAAAGTCATAAGTAGGCTAATATGCGATGGGAAACATACATACATACATACATACATACATACTACAATATATCATATACGTTTTGGAATGACTTGTATTCTGAGTTAAATGAAAAAGTTTGGAGGTGTTTCTGTTTTATCTCTACCATGACACTAACGTGTCAATGGAGCAATTTGATCCAGACTCATTGGCGCTAGGATTGTGATTTACATGGAGTCCAATAGGTTAAAAGCTTTCTGAAACTTATAATCAATAAGTCATTGTGGTTTCGTCTAGACGCTACATCATACACAACTGATAACCCTCTCTCTCTCTCTCTAATTATTGCATTAGTCTGCTATCAGTAGATCAAACCTCCGTTACTAGCTCTAAAATTATGTTTTGGAATTAGCAACACAGGCTTGGGATTAGATGCGCAAGATATTAGCGTTTTAAGGACAAAAACCTGACAAATTTCTTGAAATACATCATCTGAACAATAATTGGTGTGGTAACCGTATTCTAAGCGGAACAATTAGCCGCGTTTCCATTACCCTTCAAATTGCGCAAATTGAAAATTCGCCCAATGGAAACAAGTAAATTTTGCAAAAACTCCCATATATCGCAAAAAAGGTTTTACACTCGCATGAGGTGGTTTTTCAGGCAATTCGACAAAGGAAAATTTCACAAAACTGCAATGGAAACAGTTTTTGCGCATTTACAGGTCACCTGACATAGATGACGCGGTACAGAAGACAAGATGGAGTTCTTTATTAAACTCATAAAAGACAAAAGAATTACGGAAATACTGGATTCTAAACCACAAAGAAATGCCACAATCAAGACCTTGAAGCAGATTGGAGGGAGAAATACCCAGAAACACCTCAGCAGCCGCTCCCAAGTATAAGGGTATTTCCTTGCCATTAATGCTTGGATAACATGCCTATGTCTCCTTCCATTAAAAATACTGGCTAGTGCGGTGACTGCGATTATATAAACTTACCAACATCCGTTGCCATGATTTTTTTTAAAGGACTTATCGCAAGAGGAAAAAATTACACTTTAGTCGCATAGCATTGCTTAATAGAACACTGTTATTCACAATAGTTTTTTATCAGCATTTAGAAAATATCGCAAAAGTTTTGCGCAAATCTGTAATGGAGGAATATATATATTAGGGCTGACTTCTAATAGTCGAGGATTCGACGATTCGATTCGGAGAGGTCTGATTCGACTATGAACCTCATAGTCGAATACATGGGCGTAAGTTTGGTTTGAAATGTGCTGGGGACAGAGACGCATTCGCATTTTCAGAAGGGCTGGGTACCATTTTTATTTTATTTTTTCGCTTTCGCGCAGGTCATGTTTTGAAAGACGATGTCCTGTAGCTTACTAATGTAAATAAATAAAAATGTATTCAAAAATCTGCTTCACATTTTCAGCAGGGCTGCGGAGCGCTGTGAGTTGACTCCACACGGTTCTCATGTGCGTTAAAAAGCTTTACGTGGTTTAATGTACCTAAACAATGATTACCAAATTCCCCTCTCATGTTGCTCCTCATAACCACTTAAAATGGTAAAAAAAATCGAACCCAGAGTCCAATTATTATGGACGTTAACTGATATTAAGCGTTTCTGCTTCACATTTTCAGCAGGGTTGCGGAGCGGCTGTGAGTTGACTCCACACGGTTCTCATGTGCGTTAAAAAGCTGACTCCACACGGTTCTCATGTGCGTTAAAAAGCTGACTCCACACGGTTCTCATGTGCGTTAAAAAGCTGACTCCACACGGTTCTCATGTGCGTTAAAAAGCTTTACGTTGTTTAATGTACCTAAACAACGATTACCAAATTTCCCTCTCATATTGCTCCTCATAACCACTGAAAATGGTCAAAAAATCGAACCCAGAGTCCAATTATTATGGACGTTATCTGATAAGCGTTTCTGCTTCACATTTTCAGCAGGGCAGCAGAGCGGCTGTGAGTTGACTCCACGCGGTTCTCATGGGCGTGAAAAAGCTTTACGTGGTTTAATGTAGGCTACCTAAACAACCATCACCAAATTTCTCTCTCATATTGCTCCTCATGTTTATGAAATGTTATGATATATGTGTGATATATATGTGTTTTTTAGCTCTTTTGTTTGAAATGGAAAAAATCTAGCTGCTATCTAAAAAAAAAGAAAAAAAAAAAAGGTTCGACTATCAGTCGACTACGGCAAAATCTAACGAATCAGATTCGACTATGAAAATCCTTAGTCGAAAACAGCCCTAATATATATATATATATATAATATATATGATATATATATATATATATATATATATATATATATATATATAATATATATGATATATATATATATATATATATATATATATATATATATATATATATATATATATATATATATATACTCACCTAAAGGATTATTAGGAACACCATACTAATACTGTGTTTGACCCCCTTTCGCCTTCAGAACTGCCTTAATTCTATGTGGCATTGATTCAACAAGGTGCTGAAAGCATTCTTTAGAAATGTTGGCCCATATTGATAGGATAGCATCTTGCAGTTGATGGAGATTTGTGGGATGCACATCCAGGGCACGAAGCTCCCGTTCCACCACATCCCAAAGATGCTCTATTGGGTTGATATCTGGTGACTGTGGGGGCCATTTTAGTACAGTGAACTCATTGTCATGTTCAAGAAACCAATTTGAAATGATTCGAGCTTTGTGACGGTGCATTATCCTGCTGGAAGTAGCCATCAGAGGATGGGTACATGGTGGTCATAAAGGGATGGACATGGTCAGAAACAATGCTCAGGTAGGCCGTGGCATTTAAACGATGCCCAATTGGCACTAAGGGGTCTAAAGTGTGCCAAGAAAACATCCCCCACACCATTACACCACCACCACCAGCCTGCACAGTGGTAACAAGGCATGATGGATCCATGTTCTCATTCTGTTTACGCCAAATTCTGACTCTACCATCTGAATGTCTCAACAGAAATCGAGACTCATCAGACCAGGCAACATTTTTCCAGTCTTCAACTGTCCTATTTTGGTGAACTCGTGCAAATTGTATCCTCTTTTTCCTATTTGTAGTGGAGATGAGTGGTACCCGGTGGGGTCTTCTGCTGTTGTAGCCCATCCGCCTCAAAGTTGTGCGTGTTGTGGCTTCAAAAATGCTTTGCTGCATACCTCAGTTGTAACGAGTGGTTATTTCAGTCAAAGTTGCTCTTCTATCAGCTTGAATCAGTCGGCCCATTCTCCTCTGACCTCTAGCATCAACAAGGCAGTTTCGCCCACAGGACTGCCGCATACCGGATGTTTTTCCTTTTTCACACTATTGTAAACCCTAGAAATGGTTGTGCGTGAAAATCCCAGTAACTGAATAGATTGTGAAATACTCAGACCGGCCCGTCTGGCACTAACAACCATGCCACGCTCAAAATTGCTTAAATCACCTTTCTTTCCCATTCTGACATTCAGTTTGGAGTTCAGGAGATTGTCTTGACCAGGACCACACCCCTAAATGCATTGAAGCAACTGCCATGTGATTGGTTGATTAGATAATTGCATTAATGAGAAATTGAACAGGTGTTCCTAATAATCCTTTAGGTGAGTGTGTGTGTATATATATATATATATATATATATATATATATATATATATATATATATATATATATATATATATATATATATATATATATATATATATATATATATATATATATATGTATATATATATATGTATATGTATATATATATATTTGTGTATATATATATATATATATATGTATATGTATATATATATATGTATATGTATATATATATATTTGTGTATATATATATATATATTTGTGTATATATATATATATATATATATATATATATATATATATATATATATATATATATATATATATATATATTGTATATGTATAAGTACAGTATATGTCTGTATGCAGTATGTATTGAAACTCCCTTAAAGAGTAAGTATCTCTTCTGGCAGAAGCAGAGCGTAGGCAACACATCTCTTCTTTTTTTTTTTGGAGACAAAAGGCACAGGTTTTTGCTCATGCTGTTTAGATCAGATTTGTTTAAAAAGAGTTTTTGCCTTTTTGATTATTTAGCCTTTATCCAAGTAGCAGCAGTGTGAAATATTACGTTTTTGATATTGCATGTATACAATCAGATAAGGGCACCAAGCAATGACCTATAAAAACGATTCACTTCACCTTTAAATAGCCTTACCCTGCTTTCTCTTTCCCTGCATCAAGTTCACTTTGGTCCACACAACTCCTTTTAATCTGCCTTTTGCATACCCTTCGCATGGCGCCCTGCCTGGGGATATTCGTCTGCATCTTCCCTCCAAGGGCACTGTTGATGAGCTTTTCTTCCCCTGCATCCTAAAGTGTTTATTAGCATAATAAAACTCCTCTTGTTGTCTATGCATGCCCAATCAGGCCTTCAGGGATCCTCCGCCATCCCGGGACGCATTGCTTTTAGTATAGTGATTATTATTGTGAGCTTTGGGTAGCTTACAGATCTGACTGCATGACCTTTCTGCGAAGTTTGCACACTTAAGTATGAGAGTTAATCTGTTGATTTAGACGTTGAGTGAATTAAACAGAAATAAGGAGAAAACATATTAATTTAATTTATTGCACTTTTGTGCCACCAGTATTGACTACGACACGTGTCCGTCCTCACAAGAGCCTTTGGTCATTCATACGGCTCACATCGCACTGTCATTGTTTTACATTTTGGATGACATAATGGATTTAGATCACCACTTTTGCGAGATACACAATCTCAAAAAGCAATTTACGATGATTCACAACACTTCAGGGCTTAATAAACTCCCAGGCATTGTGCATATGTGTGCGCATCCATATACGTGCATGTTTATCTGGGCATGATCGTGCCACGGAATATACATCAGCTCAACTACAACAAAATGTCGTATGTGTCACAAAAGTAGCTAGATTTGAATTTCCAGAAGAAAATACTTGTGCTTGTAAGGCAACAAAAAAGTGCTGTCCTGTAAACAATGAAAATATGAATGAAAAATTAAACAATTAAGCTAAACAATTTTAATTATTGGGGTAAACTGTATATGGACACCAGCCCGGGGAGTATGAATAAATGCTTGATTTATTCTCTGTGCTTCAGACTGACATTTCCTCAACCTACTTCACATTGGCTCTCTGCATTATAACATAGCTGAGGGGAGATGCTTATCGCAACTTATCTTCAAAGAGCGAGAGTGGGTGGAATAATTGCATCGGGGGTTGTTTTATAATAAATACTTTCTCATCTGTTAGGGCCACAGCATCTTCGGGAAAACGTTTTACGTCATTTTAAATGGGCTCCTTATTTGTCTGCCCCCAGACCCTGCATAGCAATGGAAATGTACCATTTATGTTATGCATTTCTGCTATTTCTGCATTTTTGTTAATATTGTTTGTTTTTTATGTTGAAAGGTTGCAAGTCTTTTCCCCCCATGCTTCTATATCAATTACTTAGCTTAATCTATGTATTCCACTTTTTTTTCCACAATTTTTTCAAGGTTTTTATTTATTTTTTTATTTTTCACACTAAAGCACAATGTTTTGGAGCACATTGGCTAATTACAACTCCATGAGTCCAATCTGTAATACGTGTAGGTCTTTATGGTGCATGTTAGTTTATCTTCTTTGCTTGTTTTTTTTTAACCCTCCATTGCACGCATTATAAAAGCAATGAATGTACAAATGTGAAATATCTGATTCAGATTTCTTAATTGGACATCTATTGAAATCTTTTAAATCTCTGTTAAAAACTAATTTATAAAAATATTACAGATATTGGTAATACTATGCGCCAATGGAAAATAATTAATTTAAAAGAATATTTGCAATATGTGTTAGTCATAAGGACAGCATTTAGCCATGTTTGGTCATATGCTTCATATGCAAAAAAAATTCTTCAGGCAACATTTTGCAAAATAGGGTTTAATAGAATTGTATTTAAATAAAGATTTGCCATGAACACTTTCATTTCATAGTCACTTTAGACATTCTACTAACTAAAAGTAACTACATGTCAACTACTAGTCAGAGTATTAGTAGACTGTCTGCTTAATATCTGCTAACACTTTATTTTAATGTTCCCCAACAGAAAATCTACTCACTATAGAGCTGGTAAGTCCCGCCCCTTCCGTAAAACCCCGCTGGACCTCAAAGTTGAAAAACCGTCAATGCAAGTGAATGGGAGAAAATAATTATTTTCTGGTCCCGTTTGAATTGTGCCATGAATGTGAACATATGTTGTCTGTGAATTTTTTATATAACTTTTCATGTTACGAGTTTGACAGTATATGGTATGATTCTTCAGCTAGCAGTTGTGGAAAAGACATAACGAGAAAGACTACATGTCGCCTATGTGACGTCACCCCATAAAGTTGACTTACCCGTGGTTTTCACCAACTTCAACGATTTTGTCCTCTCCCTGAAAGACGGCGGTGAAGTGCACCAAAGACACAGCCATGTTTAGCGGGATCCGTGAGCTAGTCCGTGTGCTAGTGGTGTTGACGTTTCAAACGCGTCGAGAGTTGTAGTCCACAAAGTGCTCTCACACAAAGTCTAACCGTATCAAACTTCTACCCGCTAAATTGTATCATTCTTTACACGAAAAGTTATATAAAAAATTCACAGACAACATATGTTCACATTCATGGCACAATTCAAACGGGACCAGAAAATAATTATTTTCTCCCATTCACTTGCATTGACGGTTTTTCAACTTTGAGGTCCAGCGGGGTTTTGCGGAAGGGGCGGGACTTACCAGCTCTATAAGTAACTTTGCAAGTACTTAAAGTTATAAGAATGTCTAAAGTGGACTATCGAAATAAAGTGTAACCATCTTTGCTTTTGAAACCAGTTCTTGCTACTATACAGTTTGCTACTATACAGTATATATATATATACAGGGGCTAGAGCTCCTGTTAATGTGTATGTATTAACCTGTTTTTTGTATATCTCTCTCTCTTCCACGTTCCCCTTCTTACTCCTTCCTTTCCTCAGATCTCCCAGAACCTGGGCAAGATATACAGTGAGATGATATTCGTCAACGGATTCGTGCACTGCGATCCTCACCCTGGCAACGTGCTGGTGCGAAAGTGTCCTGAAAGCAATAAGACGGAAATTGTGTTACTCGATCACGGCCTGTATCAGGTAAGACATCGGCCGAGGCCGCCGCAGACTCGACAGAGAAGCAAATTCATCACATATTACACCCCATTATTCACCCGCTGGCTCCCAGGTCAGCTGCGCACTCAGGCCTGTATATGTTGCAGCAGACTAAAAGCATTTCATTTAAGTGGCCCTGAAGCTCCAGTGTGTTTTAGGAACTGCACATTTCCACCTCCCACTTATTACAAGCACATACAGTACAAACACACCAATACACACTCTCCTGCAGCTCTCTGAACTTCTCTAAATAAATCTGTGGAGATAATATGGTGATAAACATGAAAAAGGCATTGTAGCAATGACATTTGGTTTCTTTGTCCAAAACACTAACTCATGGCATGTCGTGTTTGTTGAAAGCCATGGGTTAAGTGTGTCTATGTTAATTAATTGGAGTGGCAAAATGGTGCAGTTCTAGTGGTATTCCAGTGTATTGTTTGTCTCAGTGAGGGATGTGCTGGCCTTTAATTTAACCCAATCCAGTTAATGAGGCCCACAAGATTTAATGTTAGTAACTATAAAGAAATCCTTTTCTGTAATACTAACAACATAATGAGAAACAAGTTTCCATTTTCTCAACTGTCTAAGACTCTTTAGATGGACCTCTTTCCCTGCCATTGATGGAATTTTCCGGCTTTCCGTGTTTTCACTGTTATATGTTAGGGGGCGCTATTACACATCTTCTTGAAAGAGAAGCAGAAACAAGCGATAGCATATGTAATCATATGCTTATTTAAAATAACGCGATCATCAACATTCAACAGCATATAAATCAAAACTGCCTAAAGTTACTGAATGAAATGTCGACCCAGGACGAGCTATAGGACTGTGAAGCATTAGGGGTGTTGATTTGACTCAATCTACTCCATCTATGTTTTGATCATCACTCCGAATCACATCTGGATGTAGTCTTTGAAAAAAAACGTGATTTTCTCAGCTTTTTGCATAATATGGTGCTTTTTTTTAATGAAACTTACCCACATTTAAGTGTGTTGATAAAAAAAATAATGCATGAAGCTAGAATAATTTTTTATTTTTTTTTTTTTTAAAGCAGAGGGTCTATTCTTTCTTTTGATATATTGCATGTTCAGATATTCATACAGTAAAATATTCTGGGGGCCATGAAATTCTTGTGAAAATGATCAAAAACGCTGGCGGGGAAAGAGTTAATTGGTGATTTGTGATATTATTTATTGATTTATTTATTATTATTTTTATTTTATTTTTTACATTTAAAATTTTAAGTGTGCACTACCATTCAGAAGTTTCAGGTCTGAAAACTAACAGGAAGAAATTTAAACTTTTATTCAGAAAGGTTTGTATTTTAAATAAATGCTGTTCTTTTGATCTTTCTATCATCATAAAATGTATCAGGTTTTCACAAATACATTAAACTGTACAACTGTTTACAACAGCATTAGTAAATAATAATAAATGTTTCTTAAGCAGTAAATCAGCATATTAGAATGATTTCTGAAGGATCATGTGATACTGAAGACTGGAGTAATAATGCTGAAAATTCAGCTTTGAATAAATTACATTTGAAAATATATTCAAATAGAAAACAGTTTTTTTTAGTGGTAATACAATTTCACAATATTGCTGTCTTTACTGTATTTTTGATCAAATAAATCCAGCCTTGATGAGCAAGAGAGACTTCTTGAAGAGTGTAAACATGACTCGGTTGCTCTGTTTGTTTGAACATCTCAACCAGCCTGATTTTTAAGCAATTTTAGCTCAACCAATACAGTGAATTTGAGGCAGGGACATCTTTTTGGGTTAAAGAAACCAGTTTGAGAACATTCGTTCTCCATTTGGTGGCTCTAGTAGTGTAGAAATGACACACTTTTGCTTTCAAGCTTCTATTGCGTTTGTTTAAAAAACCCAAACACTAACAGAACGAGTTGTGTCTCTGTCCAAGGTGCTGAACCAGGACTTCAGGCTGGACTACTGCAGGCTGTGGCAGAGTCTGATAAAGGGAGACTTGAAAGGCATAGAGCGTTACAGTAAGCGTCTGGGCACAGGGGATCTCTACCCTCTGTTCGCTTGTGTCCTCACTGCCCGCTCATGGACATCAGTTAATGCTGGCATCAGCCAGACGCCTGTCACTCAGTCTGAGGTAATAATCTCTAAGCATTACTTATACTGTTTATTTTTAATAATACAAGGGTGTTTTGATCAAAGTTTGGACACACTTACTTTATTTATACTATATTCCACATGCATAACACACAAAAAAATCTTTAATTTTAACTTCATCAAAGTTTTGCTGCGGTGCTTTTTAACCTGCTGGACATCGTTTGTCCTTTACTATCCCATCCAAGTCATCCATGCATACACTGTAAGTGATGTTAAATAATGTTTTTTGACTTTAATAAAACCTGTTAATTTACATAGATGTTACCATTTTTTCAGTGATCCATTTATACAAAGGCATAATTTATATTTGCGAACAAAACAGATTTGAAGCACTTCAGCTTAATCGTTTAAACTTCATATGGTTTTTAAGATAATGAGGAACATATATGCTGTACAGTATCTAAACTTTTTACTGGTAGTGTATTTTTGCTTGTAATCTTTTTTCCAGGGACAAATGCAAACAGTTGCTATTGCTTGATGTAGTGGTAAGTTAGCAATAACCAGGGAGCAATAACCTCTCCTTCTGCAGGCAAAAACAACAACAACTAGGTAAATTGAGGTTGTGAAAACTGAGCTGTGGAGTGACCACAATAACACCTGTTGACCACATTACAGAACGATGCTCACCTGTCCTCTCATCAAAACTGAATAACTAGCTGTCCAGGTGGCTGGCCTGGTGGCCAGAGGAGTGCTGTTGGGTCAGTGTGGCCGTGGTAAAGGGTTTCTGAAAGCCAGGCCTGGCCGGGATTGGCCTCTGTGGGGGACGTTTGGCCATCTGGAGGGTGTCAGGGACATTTATTTATACTTTTATTACATAACCTTTTACAGGACTTAAGAGTTTGGGCTGTACACGCATATTATAACAGAGCATCCGATTTTTTTGAGTCTTCGCTAACACTATTTGTTACCAGGTTCCTGAAGAATTAAGCTATCTTATTATTACAGGCCTAATATTTAAAGAATAATATTAACAACTTACATTTTATAAAGCTTTAAGCATTATATAACACTTTTTAATATAAAAAGTTACACACAGACACACAGAGAGAGAGAGAAAATATATTTAATAGTTTGTTTTGTTTATACTAATACGTATACATACTTTTTTCTATATGGAACTGTATATATTCATTACTTTAAAGAGCTCATTGTTTCTGCCTTAAGTTATTGTTCCCAAACTTTTGAACGGTAGTGTATATTGTTACAAAAGATTTCTATTCTAAATAAATACAGTTCTTTTTAACTTTTTATTCATCAAATAATCCTGAAAAAAGTATCTCAGGTTATAAAAAAAAATATTAAGCAGCACAACTGTTTCCAACATTGATCATAAATCAGCATATTAGAATGATTTCTGAAGGATCATAAGACACCAAAGACTGGAGTACTTGCTGATGAATATTCAGCTTTGCATCACAAAAATAAATTACATTTTAAAGTATATTAAAAAAGAGAACCATTATTTTAAATTGTAATAATATTTCATAATATTACTGTTTTTTTTTTTTTTTTTTTTTTTTACTGCAGGCTTGATGAGCATAAGAGACTTCTTTAAAAACATTAAAAATAGTAACGTTTCCAAACTTTTGACTGGTACTGTATATATATATAGCTTAAAGGTAACACTTTACAATAACGTTTCATTTATTAGCATTAGTTAACGTATCAACTTACATGAACTAACAATGAGCAATACATTTGTTACTATATTTGTTCATCTTTGTTAAAGTTGGTTAATAAAAATCAAGCTGTTCATTGTTTGCTCATGTTAGTTCACAGTGCATTAACTAATGTTAACAAATATAACTTTTGCTTTTAATAATGTATTAGTAAATGTTGAAATTAACATTAACAAAGATTAATAAATGCTGTAGAAGTGCAGTTCATGATTCTTTCATGTTAACTAATATAGTTAACTAATGAAACCTTATTGTAAAGTGTTACCAGCTTAAATTGTGTATTATTATACAAATACTGAATACTTTCTCCTGTTCTTACTTAATAAGCGTATAGTCAACTTTAAGTAAGCCATTGAAATTAATTTCTATGAATTTTTCTCTAACAGGATATGATAACAGCGTTTGACACCGTCAGATATACTTGACTATTAGCTGATTTGCTGCTTGCTTGTTTTCTGATCCTCATCATTTTCAGGAGCGTTCCACTTAGTCATGTCAGCATGTGGCATTTGAGTGCCCTTTCCTGCAGGTGGCTTTTCTTTGTGGATTAATTACCCCGAAGCCTTTGCGAGGATAATTATGGCCCGGTCCGTGGCCACTCATGTTGGGTATGCTTTTTTAGCGGGGTGTAGTACCTCTTCCCTTCTCTCTCTACCCCTCTGAAAGTGTCTGATTCTCCAAGCCGTGCAAAAGTCTCAGCAGCCATTCCTCCCACCGACATCATCAAATTACCAGAATGTTTTGAAGTAGTCTGGTCTGCCATAATTACAGGCAGTTATAAAGGCGGATTTCACATGTACAGCTGTGGCATTTGCAGAAAGGGAGGCTGTCTCATCTGCATAAGAAAGGAGAGATAAGAACATACTATATTGCCAGCAGAGAATAATGGGCGTTAAAAACTACAACAACAGAGCTTCATGCTTTATGGTCCAGAAGCGAAGATAAAGAATTCTTGAGTTTATATATATAAAGTATAATTTATGCAAGGGTTTTGTTGAGGATTCAGGTGGTGAAATCACACTGCAGCAGAACCACAACAATTTTTCAAGTACACATTATTTATAATGCCATGTCAAATTAACATAACTACATTTACGCTACCAATCAGAAGTTTGGGGTCAGCACGATTTTATGATTTCCACGAAATGATATTTTTATTCAGCAAGGATGCATTAAATTTAACTAAGGTGACAGATTTTTTTTTTTTTTGTCATGATGTAAAAGCCTTTCCCATTTCAGTAACACTTTACAATAAGATGTCATTTATTTGATGTTTATTAACATTAGTTAATGCATTAACTAACATCAACTAACAATGATTACTGCATTTATTAACCTTTGTCAATGTTATTGAATAAAAATGTTTATTAGTTCACAGTGCATTAAACAAATGTTAACGCAAATGCATACAACTTTTAATAATATTTTAGTAAATGTTGAGATTAACATTGATTCACTGTACAAAAAAAAAAATGTTTTTACAAATAAAACTGGCTGTGGTTGCCAGAATAATTCTGTAAAAAAAAAAAAAAAAAAAAAAAAAAAATACAGTAAAAATGTAAACATTTACAGATCAACCTGTAAATTCAACAATTTAAAACTGTAATAAAAAAAAAGAAATCCTAAATCCAACAGCCCTTTTCTGTCCTTCACTGTTTCCACAAAAAAATATTTAGCTGCACAACTGTTTTCAACATTTATAATAGTAAGATTTTTTTCTTGATCAGCATATTAGAATGATATCTGAAGGATCTTGTGACACTGAAGACTGGAGAAATGGCAATGGAGTAATGAAAATACAGCTTTGCCATCACAGGTATAATTACATGTATTAAAATATATATATTTCACAATATTTTTTACTGTATTTTTGATGATAAATGCAGCCTTGGTGAGCATTAGAGACTTCTTTCAAATCTAACCCCAATAGACCCCAAAGCTTTAAACGGTAGTGTGTATTTATTTGTTTGGCAGACCAAAGCGATTTTTATCAGCTTTCCATAAGAATCAAACCACAACCATATTAGTGCCATGCTGAGTTGAGCTACCGGAATGCTGATTTAGTAGTTTAAGGATTTGCAACCTTTTTGACATCAAGTGCTATTTTTCCTTTTCCTTTTTAACTCCCCTTTTTAATTGTTAATTAATTCAGCAGTGCTAACGGCTGGACTCTATTTCCCAGCATGCACCACGGCGTGAATAAATCATGCAAATTACTCCATCATTGTTGAGTGTTTTTGCTCTGCTGTTGTTCCATTTGAATTACGCGTCATGTGGTGACAACTTAGCATGCCCTTCTTCTCTTAATGATATGTTTTGGAGTGTTGCCATTGTTGTTTTTTGTGTGGAAGGTTAGGGACTGTAAAGACATGCTCAAGAACATATTTGCTTTTGTGGTTTATTGAGTCTTGGATAGCGGTCCGCATGGCTCATCTCACAGGTCAGACTGAGCAGATGCAAACGCACACCTCACACCTGCCTCATCTAACCCTGCACTACCATCCACTGACTGCATCTCGACTGCTTCCACACGGTTATTTACAATGTATTTTGTAAATTGTGCACTTTCTTAAAAACAATGTTAACACTTCACAATAAGGTTCCATTAGTTCACGTTAGTTAATGCATTAACTAACATTAAAGGGTTAGTTCACCCAAAAATGAAAATTCTGCCATCATTTACTCACCCTCATGTCGTTCCAAGCCCGTAAGATTTTTGTTCATCTTTGGAACATGGTGATATTTTTAATGAAATCTGAGAGCTTTCTGTCCCTCCATTGACAGTCTATGCAACTACCACTTTCAAGCTACAGAAAGGTAGTGAAGAGATCATTAAAATAATCCATGTGACTCCAGTGGTTTAACCTCAATTCTATGAAGTGACACGAGTGTTTTGTTTGCGCAAAGAAACTTAATTTACCACTTTATTTAAAAAATATTAATCTCTAACGCACATTCACGCAACAACGTCTGCTCTCGTGTCAACACAACACCAATGCTGCGTTGCGCTCTCGTTGAAGATTCATTTGTTTTTGTGAGAAGAGTTCCAAGGCAATGACTTCTTTACGCCTTAGCATAGAATTTAGCATAGAAGAGAATATTTGTTGTGAGTATTTGCACAGATTTTGATTGAAAGGAAGGTGACGTGTTATCATTTTTGGCTGGATGGACATTTCTGCACTCCACAAATGTCTAGAGAGGCCGAGCATGCAAGATGCACTTTTTTTTTTTTTTAAATGGAACACATATAGGGAAACATTTTAAGGTGTGTTCACACTGACAGTGATGGTAAGAACCACTTCTATAAAACTTTTGTGTTGCTTTTGCATCTTTATTGAAGTTTGAAAGCTTTAGTAGGAATTCATTGACAGATTTTTCATTTTTGCTCACTTATTCCATTTGTAGAGGTGTAGAGTTAAAGGGTTACTTCACCTCTGGGAAGATGAATGTGTATTTAAAATAGGTCATTTAAGTAGAAGAAATGTAAAGAAATTTTTGAATTTGGAGCTTTCTAGACTGAGAAAAGCCAGAAAATGTATTTTTGGCTTATGTGGATGAAAGACAACAACTCCCAGAATGCACTTGCTTCACTGCCTTAGGAGGCCACGCCTACCGGTAAGAGTGCGCAGTTGAAAACAACAAAGCTAGCCTACGTGATGAGTTTGCGAGGGATTTAGAGATCGTTCAAAATGTCCGGGATTCGGCTTTTGCGTTCAACAGTCGCCATTCATTCATCATGTTTACTGTGGCGAGCAGGACGAGGCTGACGGCCGCGGGAGAACGGCGCGAGGCCGGTGGCGTCATTACTGAGACGCGCCGGGTCTCGCATCTCTCACGGAGGAGCGGGAATTTTCTTAGCAATGGTAAAACGCACATCAACCGATCACTTGTTTAGCGTTCATGTAAACACTACATTCAAATTCACCAATCGGAATGAATTCAGCTAGATTGAAACAAAAGGTGTGCATGTAAACAATGAATGGCGACCGCAGAACGCAAAAACCGAATCCCGTACATTTTGAACGATCTCGACGGCCGGACAAGTCCGGGAAAAGGAGGATGGTACTTACTCCACTTTCTCCTACTATTCAGCTTTCTCCACAGAACAAGAGCCTGCTAGCTTAGCTTCCAAAGAAAGACGACTGACTGTGTGTACATTATGTGAGTGAGATCCCTCCCTCTATGGGTGGGCTGAAAACATGCGGAACAACGCCATCTACTGGCTGTAGTCTTTAGCCTCTGGCCAGAAAATCCTCCGATGACGCAAAATGACGATTTTTGCGTCATCGGAGGATTTTTTACAGACAAAAAATACATAAATCTCTCGTCTCAAGGGGATATGAGGGTGGAAAGCATGGTAATTCGAAAATACTACAGGTTTTCTACAAAGCTTAATGCTAAATCCTGAAGTATCCCTTTAACTTAATTAACATTGGGGGCCCTTTTATAATGATCTAAGCGCATGGTCTAAAGCGCAGGGCGCAAGTTCACGTAGGGCATGTCCAAATCCACTTTTGCTAGTTTAATGATGGGAAAAATGGTCGGCGCGCCAGGTGCATGGTCTAAAAGGGTTATCCCTATTCTCTTAATGAGTAATGGCTGTGTTTTGGGGTTTACGTGCGTTAAACCAATCAGAGTCTCATCTCCCATTCCCTTTAAATGCAAATTGCGCTCGCGCCATGGCACATTCGCTATTTACATGTCGGAATTTGAAAAATTAGTGAAAAGATCGAACGCGTCTCCAGAGTGCAAACAGAACTGCTCGTGCGCGAGGTAAAAGTGCGCAAGCAGACCATCTACGGGACAAGCCGGATTCCACCATATCTTTATGTACACAATAATAATATTTTACATTGTAATCCTTTTATTTAAAATATTTAGCATGTTTGTGTGCTGCTGTGCATCCCTGTGTGTTTAATAAGCAGAGTGTACGCGCGTTGTGGACCCGCCTGTAGGCGCACATTACTAATGTGCTTTTTAAATAACAAAAAAAATAAAAATATTGCGCCATTGGCTTTAGACCAGGTTTCAGTTGGTCAATGGTGCAGTCTATTTCTGTTGCCTCAAAATAGCAACGTTTCAACAATGTGCCAGAACACACCTTGTTTTCAGACCAGCACGTCCATGGGCGCAAATGCATTTGCTATTTAAACAATGTGGCACAGGACGTGAAAATGATAACTGCGTCGGACTGAAACTAGCAAAAAAAAAACACTTGCATCGCGCTTGGCGCTGCATTGCGCCGGATGTAAAATAGGGCCCTGGAAGTCACTGAGAGATCCTCACAGATATGTTTGTGTGAGAGCTGGTGTTTAGGTAACAGTGCTTTGCGCTCTCTCATTGTGTGATTGAGATCACAGGTGCCCTCCTGACCGTCTGAAGGACTCTCTGTATCTAATAAACACTCTGTGTCCAGAGCAGTGCGTTTCCTATTCACCGCCAGCTGGCTTTGTACCGGGCTATCAATATTAATGCAGTCTCTACAGAAACCAGCGGAAGCATCAGAGAAGCTCCTCTCTGGCAATCTAACACTGAATAGAGATGCACTTGCATTAAATCAGTCAACTGAATAATATGAATGCACTATGAATTTTGTTTTCTATGAATCTAGCTTGTTGTTGATCAGTTAATTAAATTAATTGCTTTGATATCTCAAATCAGCATATTAGAATGATTTCTGAAGGTTTGTGTAAAGACTGGAGTAATGGTTGATGAAAATTCAGCTTTGCATCACAGGAATAAATTATATTTTAAATTATATTAAAATAGAAAATATTTTACTGTATTTACTATATTTTACTTTGTAATAATATTTCACAATATTACGGTTTTTTTTTTCTGTATTTTTGGTCAAATAAATGTAGGCTTGATGAGCATAAGAGACATGATACTGTATGTGTGATAATATATACGTATGTGTTGACCTTTTTTATTTATTACAATTCTTTTTCAGTCCTAGTTCAGTTTAACATATTAGATTTGATGTGCCTCATGATGTTTTACTGAAGTATATTTATTTTAATAATTATATTATCTTCCATAGTTATAATATAACTATAATATCTTATTTATATAAATAATATAACAAATACACAGTACAGTTTAAAAGTTTTAGATCAGTAAGAGTTTTTTAATGTTTTTCACTCACCAAGGTTGTATTTATTTGAGCAAAAATACAGCAAAAAACAGTAATATTTTTACAGTTTAAAAGAACTGTTTTCTATTTAAATATATTTTAAAATGCAATTATTTCCTGTGTTGGCAGAGCTGAATTTTCATCATTATTACTCCAGTCTTCAGTGTCACATGATCTTAATAAAATATATTAAAACAAACTGAAATTAATTTATGTGTCAGTAAATAACTTTTTGGCTTCTTTTCATTGTTTAGGACAGCTCATCCATTAAAAAATTACTACTTAGTTTTGTAAATAAATGCATATGTATGCACAATTTGTATTTGTCTGCACTAATTTTAAGCATTTAAGCATACGTTTTAAGGTGGAAAGTTTTAAGATCATGACAAGCCTAAATTTAGTCATGTGTGTCCAGACTGTTGTCTATATAACCAACAAAATCAGATCAATACCAAAAAACACCACTTCTTTTTTTCAGCTCTGTTGTTTCCCTCTTGACAGCAACATTCATTCCGACAGTCCACATGAAAAGAAAATACACACACACACAAACACACACAGACAAAACTCAACCAGAGCTACAGGTTTCTGTATTTGAAGTGCAGTAAAGGCAAAACCACTCAAACATTTTGATAAACACACACCATTAGTGTTGCAAGTGAAGTGGAGTGCTGGTCAATATGGGCCTGCCCCCTCATTAGAGAGCACGCACTCCTCGTCTGCCAGACCTCCACGGATAAAAGCCTTGTCTCTCTCTTTCTCTCCATCAGCTTCTCATAGGTCTGCCTCGGCAATTACCTGCTACCCAGCATCACCACAGCCCTATTAGCCCTCTGTACAACTAGAGACATGTTCTATTCCAGCATGTTGTACCTACAATATGCTGTGTTATACATTCACTGTCTTTATTTTTTTTTTAAGAAGTCTCTTATGCTGACCAAGGCTGCATTTAGTTACAGCAAAACAAAAATACAGCAAAAATTATGATTACAAATTAAAATAACGGCTTTATTTGAATATATTTAAAAAATTAATTTATTCCTGTGATTTTAAAGCTGAATTTCAGCATCATTAATCCGGTCTTCATGTCACATGATCCTTCAGAAATCATTCTAATATGATTTGGTGCTCAAGAAACTTTTGTTATCATTGTAAACAGTTGAAAGTTGTGCTGCTTAATATATATTTTTTTACAGTATCCTTTTATAAATCAAAAGTTGGTGGACATGATCAAAGTATTTTTGCTTAGTCGTCCTGTAGTCAATAATTGTATCCCTTAAAACTCATCTTTGATCACCAAAATGACATATTTAAAAGTTTTTTTCCTTCAAAAAAATGACTTCATGTCTAAAAATAGCTTGACTGTGTAACTTCCTTGCCTCATTTAGTATACGCGGTTCTATGAATATGCAAATTAGCCCCGCCTCCATTCACTCACACCATCTCAGAGATCCACTCGATCACACATTGATGTGATTGGTTACAAGGTAGTTTGTGACGTCAGAAACACTAGCGATTTTTAACCACGTCTTTGGTTCACTGCAGTTTTAAATAGAGAAAATACTCAGCAATGGTGTTGACTTATGAATATGTATATGGTTTGTCTTAAAGGGTTAGTTCACCCAAAAATGAAAATTCTGTCAGTAATTACTCACCCTCATGTTGTTCCAACCCCGTAAGACCTTCGTTCATCTTCGGAACACAAATTAAGATATTTTTGATTAAATCTGAGAGCTGGGTCACTCCTCCATAGGCTTCTAAGGGATTGGAACTTGCTGGCCATACAGTATACTATACAGTAACTAAAAGTATGATTTAATGGATTATCAAGACACATACCGAGTTTTGTAACGGTACACCAATGCATTCGTAAAGTGTTGCATTCAATATTATATTGTAATTAATGGCATTGTCCTTGTTTTGTTCTATTATAGTGTCACCAAGTGGCGCAGTTCCACCGCTTTTTTTTGTGTTCTCAGAGTCCATACATTTGTATGTGAAATTTGGTGAAAATAGCATAAAAAATTACCCATGGGTGATTTTGATTGGATTTTTTTGGCCACTTAATAGCAACATTTTGACATTTGGGCATTAGCATTTGCTAACGACTTATGTTTCCAAACTTCCTACGGTGGTTTCGTCTCGATCGGTCTCGAACGGTTTCGAAGATATTGGCAAATGTTTTTTAAGAGCTAGTTTACAACATTGCGCTAACCATAAGGCAAAACCTGGAATGTTTGGTATCGTAAGACTCAGCAAGGATTCAGGAATGTAAGGAGATGACTCCCGTGAAAATAAGTCAACCAAATCCAAAGTTATAAGCATTTAAATATTTTTTTTCACCACTAGATGGTGCTGGTCCGAATCTTCTCAGACTCTTTCAGAGCATTGTGCCGATGATCCATACCAAGTTTTGTAAAGATACATTAATGCGTTCATAAAATACAGCATTTTAGTACAAAATTCAAAATGGCCGACATGGGAAAATTGGATATCAGTCGACTCTGCCCTGAATCTAATGAGACCACTTTTATGATTTTTGGACAAACCGTTCAGAAGTTAAAAACAAAAATAGCCATTTTTTCGTATCTCCGGACCAGTAGGTGGCGCTGTGCTGAAACGCAGCATGTGGCCTCAAGTCATGCGTGTGATGACGTACCAAGTTTGGTCTGAATACGATAAAGCGTTGCGGAGATACAGCCTTGCGTCTGTTTTTGCAAGCGCTATACGTAAAATTAGTTTGCGTGGTATTCAAGAACGGTTTGACGAATCAATTTGAATTCCATAACTTTTTGTCGACATGGTCTGAAGATGATCTGGTGAATGCAACTGATTATAACTAATATAGAATAACAATACTTTACTTTTAATATTTTTTCTCCGTTTCAAAACGTCCAGACTGGAATTAATTTAGCTAGACATTCCTAGAGCTTCCAAACAAATGTTTTTTTGGGGGGTGCGGACTGATGGGACCCCGTGAGTCAGTCCTAGAGCTCCTCCTGTCCAATTTTAGGGAAAAATCGGGTCCATTGGAGACGTCCAATGGATTTTTTTAGGCGCGCCGAATAAACACCACAGACACAGTGTAAGAGTAAAACTATATGCAAAATAAGATACACCTGTGTTTTGCCAGATGAGAAGTTTATCCTATGTATCATCCTTTTACTACTTTAATTCATTTTACTCTAATTCATTTTTTAATCTCTTTTAATTCCTTTTATAACTGTTTTCATTTCCCTTGCTTTTATTTTGTGCTTATTTTCGATGCAAAGCACTTTGAATTGCCAGTGTAATATTTTAATTCCTTTCTGTAAAGCATTTTGAATAACTGTTTTAATTTTCCTTGCTTTTATTTTGTGATTATTTTTATTCCTTTCTATGTAAAGCACTTTGAATTGCCAAAGTGTATGAAATGTGCTATATAAATAAACGTGCCTTGCCTTGCCTAGACTGTGTTTTTGACACCATGTGTAGAACTATACATAAATTTACCTAAAAATACTGGGATCAGGTTCATTTATGACACCGACGTGCATTTTTAATATCATACTTTTCATTTTTTTTACTTGTTGCAGTCTAATTACATGCCTGATTAGACAGAGCATAATCATCTTCGGGGCCGCAGCCAAATGAACTGGAGTTTCTCTCAGGGATGGCAGAACGACTTGGCTACAAAATATGCTCTAAATCCTAATCTTGCAATCCAGTGAACGGAACTGTATTCCATTTTGTTTGTTTTGCCGTGAAACAGGAACAAACATCAAGAACATTAGTGCCGAAATTGAAATGAATGCAATTTACATTCATTGTGCTGGAGAAATGCTCGCTTTGTGGATGAATTGAGAGCTGCAATCACTGCTGGAGAAAGACGGCGACAAGGAGGGGGGGTGAAGAGAAAGCAGAGATAGGGAGAACATGGGAGCTAGAGACATAGCCTGTCAATAGATCATAGATATGGACAGAAAAGTGCCAAATAACAATAACATCAAGGAAGAGTGACAGCTCAGAAAAACACTAGGGAGTGAAGGAGTTAAAGGGTGAGTTCAACCAAAAATAAAAATTCTGCCATTAATTACTCACCCTCATGTCGTTCTAAACCCGTAAGACCTTCGTTCATCTTCAGAACACAAATTAAGATAATTTTTTTAGATGAACTGCGAGAGGTTTCTGAACCAGCCATAGGCAGCAACGTCATTGCAACTTTCAAGGCCCGTAAAGGTAGACGTTTTTTATAGAAAGGTTTTTGTTATAAGCGAAGCATTTGTTTGTATGTAAACATGAAGTTTATCGGATGGTTTTACCTAGAAAGGTGAAACAAAGAAAATCTCCAATGAACTGATCTCCTCCGGCAAATGAAGAGAGGCCTTCTCTGCAAACACTTGGGCCTAGGTCTCCAGAGGTTTCTCCTCAGTCCTGTAATCAAAGTTTTTTTTTCGTTGTTTTCTTTTTTTGTTAGCTTTTGGTCTGTTATCTGAAATTGGGTTTATGCTAAAATGGAAAAGTAACTACTGAGCTTTGAACCAAAGAATGCTAAGTGAAAACAAAGACCCAGAGGGCATCTAGGGCAGTGAATTTGAGTGCACTACCTGTTTGCCATGTCTGCCTGGCATTACACTGCTTGCTTGCCTGCCTGCATCAGTCTAATGGTAGTTTATTATTACAAATTTAAATTTTAAATACATTTACATAATTATATATTTTTTAATATTCAGGAAAGGAATTGTATTCTATGTATCACTTTTTTGTAGCCATTTTGGAGAATGAGGGATGAGTTCTGTGTGATGGAAAATGTGTCTGACAAAGCTGACACTCAGATGTTGGCGGAGAACATGGAATTGAACATAATAGCTTTGACCTTTAAACTTCTCAGAAATGATATGAGTGCTTAAATGAGAGTTCTTAAAGCACTGCATTGTTCATACAGTATGTGTCTTTTGAGACACTCTTCATCTTAAAATGGATTGTTTTGTCTAACTGACTTTTCAGTTCTTGAAACCAGATAAAAGTGCCATTTTCTTAGAATGTGAAACAATGTGGGTTTTTTTTTTTTATTTTTTTACTAAAAATGACTTTGTATGCATGTACATATAGAAAAAAATATATGCATTGTAATTTTTAGTAAATTATAAAAATAAAAATGTACTACATTTTAGTTATATATGTGTATGTATGTATACTAAATGGCTCTGCCTTTTAGTATAGAATTTAATGTATTTTTATCTGTCGTTTTCTTTTTTAAATTGCTACTCAGTTAAACTCCCATTGGCAAGAGCATCCCCTTATTACCCCCTGCTAAATCTGCTCGGTTAGTGTAGAGCCCTGAAAGGCCTATATGTGAATAATGAATTGGGAGGCAGGAAGAATATCCTCCCTCCTGTGTAATTGCTTTTGTGTTTATCCCAGGGGAGAGCTTTTTTGGGTTGTTCATAGCGCTGTCCTCGTTGATCAGCCCCATGTCTCATAATGTCTGCCCCGGAGCTGCATATAGTTGGGGGGGAGACTGTTCGGCCTATTTGCCATACAAACCCCTAGCATGTCCACCTCCCCTGTGGTCAGCTGTTTTTCCCTGTCCATCAGAGAAGAGCAGAGATATAGTATGTAAACAGCAGGGGCAGTTTTGAAAGTCTGTATCCCTACATAGTTTCACCTAACTGGCCATAAGAGAAAGAGCGAGGGAAAAAAAAAACAGAAAACTTGAGTGTGCTTGTTTTAGTCTGGCCCTCTATTTCTGAAGTTTCCTTCAGAACCCAATGCTGAGCCTCAGGCTTTGTGACAGGGGCACACACTCAGCTAAAAGAAAGAACTTAAGCTGTCCTCTGAGTTGCTCTGGCCTTTTTATTTGGCGGACAGCTGTGGAAAGTTGGGTTGTCCTGGTGTGAAGGCTTACTGTCAGAAGGCTGAGCTCTGAATAGTTCTCCGTCCAGTGAGCTTGTTAAGCAGTTAAGTCAATTCTGATGTGTAAAGAATTTAATAGTTACTGTCCTAACCTCCCATCATGCACACAGTCCCATAAATCTCGACTACTACTAACCCAGCTGATGTTATTAACAGCCGCAGCTCTCGTAAACATGCATATGCAGCACCGTACTTGAGTACTTTCTCAGTGGATGAGTGAGTAAAGACTTGACATTTTAATTCCGTTTACAGTAGATCCAGTTTCTCTTTGCATCTGTGCAGTTGGGTAGTCACAGTAAAATCAAATCATAACCTAGACATTTTCCGTAGTGCTTTTCTTAGTATTAACACTTGAAAGGTCTCAGGTGTATTGTCTTACTGTGGAACCAATTCACTCCCAATTAGAGTACTTGCTCTAATTTGAGTCTAGTTTGACTCTCTTCAAACTTTCAAGTCATTTCGGCTATTTTTTTTTTTTTATCCTGTAAAGCAGTGGTTCCCAAACTTTTTAGTGGCGTACCCCCTGAGGCATTTAACATCATCCTTCTGAGTACAATAGAAGTCTTCCACTTAGACTACAGTCACTCCTTTTCCATTAGGGGACAATATTTGCCCCCTTAAATTGATTTTCAGGTGCATTTTTGTACATTTTTTTCCAACCCTATTAAATATATGACTTTAAAATTCTTAAAATCCCATTAATAATTATTAATGTGATAAATAAATCAATAAATTACTAAACTAAGTAAATAGTAAATAGTTACTAAATAAAGGCCATCTTTGCACTTCCATGGTACAAGCTTCGTGTATTTAGCTGCATTGTTTAATGCTGTTCAGAGCTGGCATGAATGCAATTGCCTGTCGGGCTTGTTATTCGCTATAACGACCGCCTCTCTAAACATTATCCCGCTTATTACATGGCTACCTACAAAATAGATAATAAATTTGACACAAATTATTGATTTAAAAAGGAGTTTATAGTTTTAAAAACGATTGTATTGCTTCCGCCAAAGAAAATAGTCCGTTCCGCGTCCATAGCAACGCGCTGTTTTTCATGGCAACGGTCTGTTATAGCTCGCAGCGGTCTGTTATCGAGAAATAACAGACCGCATTCTACATTGGAATTCAGCCAAGCCATGTAATAAATAATGTTATGAGATAATGTTTTAAATTAAAATGTTCAACAGAGAAATATGAAATACCGGCAATATTCGGCGGCAAGTCACTGTCTTAATGAGTGAGCCATTGAGTCATTTATTCATCTAGTAATGAAACAAATGTCTGTATTTATGAATGAGTCATTGAATCATTGACTCTCCCGATTCATTCAAAGCCGCAGATTCGTTCACTAAACAGTTCTGCTGTGGCTTTCGTTGGAACTATAATTTCGTTGCAAAATAGAACAAAATTGACAATACTGTGTTTAAAATGTAGGTCACTTAATATTATCTTTTTGTTTGTAGAACTGTTGTATATTATCAGTGTCACGTTTCCAATTGTGTGGATACTCAGCAAAAAAAAAAGCATTCTTGCTCGTATAATATTATCAACAATTAAAACAATGGGTGTTTCTGTTATTATTATTATTAATAATTAATAAACAAGCCAGAATGCGAACATAAATACACATGACAATTCAGTATCCCAAACCTCCCTCGCTCTCCCACCCTGCTGTGTGACACTGAAGACTGTAGTATTGGCTGATAAAAATCCAGCTTTGCATCACAGGAATAAATTATATTTTAAAGTATATTAAAACAGAAGACCATTATTTTAAATTTTAATAATATTTCACAATATTACTGTTTTTTTTGTATATTTGATTAAATAAATGCAGCCTTGATGAGCATAAAATACTTCTTTCAAAAACATAAAGAATAGTAATGTTTCCGAACTTTTGACTGGTACTGTAGGTCTTTACTCAGATCAGAAGGTTGTTTCCCCAACGGACCTCCGTACGCTTGATCAGATTGACCCATTTCCTCAGTGCCTTGATACAGAAAGCTGCAGAGCTGAGGGTACTAAGCGGTTAATCCTTTTATGTAGTGATTTTGACTCCTCACGGGGATGAAATGGAATGTGTATTTGAAGCGCTCGTGAATATGCAGAAGGACTGTCGCATTGTTATTTTAGCGTCCTCTTCCTTATTTTCTCCTAGGGCAAGCTGAGAATTTTTCTTCATTAAGTATTCGACTGAGGAACGGACTATCAATCTACGTGCTCCTGCATGCTGACTGATTTGATGGGTAGTGACTCCGTTGGCCGGTTAGTTACGTGCAGTCCTGTGCCGTCTGGCTGCTCATCACGATGCCCAGAGGGAGGGCCGCTAGGACCATATCCTCCACTAGGACCATATTCCTCCGCCATGACCATATTCTCAACCTCTGCTGTTCTGAGCAGGCAGAGATAGAGCGAGCCATGGATAATCATGACTGTCTCTGTCTCCAGCTGTCTGAGCTGGTAGCACGACACAGTCAGTCTGTCTCTGATTTTGTCCAAATCACGTCCACAAAGAGCGATTGACCCTTTTATGCAGTGCGCCACATCCACCCAAGAGTCATCAGGGGACAATGGCGCATGAACGGAGCAGCGGGGTGACTTACCTCATGATTACCCCTCGTCTTTAAAGTGGAGAGATGCCTTGTAGTTGAACTTTGAAGTGCAGACTAACTTCAAAAGCAGAGAGATGGGGCCCTGCTGCTAAAAGCCAAATGCATCGTCAGGCACGCAAAAAATAGCATACAATGGAGAATGATAATGCGCTACATGACACAGTTAACTCTTCAAGCAAATTAAACTAATAAAGTCCTGAAGAATTCCCTCTACAACATTATTTTTTTATTTTTTTTGTGCGACTCATTTTTGAAATGCAAATATTATTGCTACCCCTCACACATAACAGAAAAAAACCTGGAAATATCCGGTAATTTAAAAAATGTGTTTTCCAGGCCATCATGGAAGTTTTTGATCTGCTCTAAAAAAAAAATTTGTCATTCATTGATTTGATTCGTTCAAACGGCCGATTCATTCAGGAATGAAGTAAATGGCTCTCTTTGTGAATGGACGATTGAATCATTCACCCGGTCGGTTCACCCGATTGACTTGCTAAAAACGTGGATTCAGTCAGAAACGAAGCACCGCTGTGTGTTGCTTGGAGATGCACAACTCTGGCTTTACAGGTAATATTTTCATTGGCAAAATTGAGCAAAAGCAGACTTTTAGAGCAAAAGTGTCTAAAATATAACACAATATTAAAAGGCCCCCTGAAATCAAAATAGCTTTTAGTATGAATATGTTAACCTTAAGGTTATGAATAAGCTGGTGTGTTATTTTTTGTGTTATTTTTTTGTCAAAACAATGACAAAATGTGCATTTAGGAGATATAATCATTCAAAACTTAGTCTCTCATTTCCGCTAAAATGGATCACAGATTTTTTATGACATCACCGCGGACTTCAGCTTCTCATCACATCTTCTGTCCAATCAAATGCTCTCTAGAATCTAAAGCGTCCCGCCCCCTATGCTATAAATAACACATGGCCAAAGTGACTGTTGACACGTCACAAAGCAATATGGGTGGAGATGTGTGTTCGGTTGCTCCATTTTCCAACTGTACGTTGGTTAAGAATGAAATGGCTAGAATTTATTTACAGCTCTACTATTTAATCCAACGTATGTATCATCAGTGCTCTGATTTGCTTCCATGGTGCTGTCAAGTACGAATTGCAGTCTGTGAGGGAAACTAAACACTATTAGCTATTTGAAAAGGGGGAGGAGCCATTCAATATGTCCCGCCTTAGCTTCCTGTTTCATTGGAAATTACGTCAGCGCATCATACAAAGCTGCGCGTTCCAAGGCACTGGGCCTTTAACTTCTTATTTATTGAACTGAAGTATAAAATCAATATCACATTTACACTCGCGCTATTCGGGACAAAAACAGCAATCTTGTGATCGGGTGATATTGCTTAACTATAATCATGAAATAAATATGAGACAATACATTTTTGCCCTGATATCTTGAATTTTAGGGGCATTCTAACTGCTTTCTATAAGCTACAGTGAGTTGTTGCCCTGCTTCATGTTTATCATCCATAAACTGTATGAAATGTAAGATGAGCTATGTAGGTTTGGTGCGGGGTGTTAACGTGTTAAAGCGACAGCCCTAATTTATTTCTTTATTTGTAGGGATTGTTTGTTTTTTAAAATATAATATACCATGAATATAATCTGCACTGTTCATAGACATTTCTGGGTTCTGTGCTTTACATATGTCCAACAATTAGGGATGATTATCTCTTAGTAGGCGTTTAATCCGGACACAGTCCACACATAGGGGCCACTTGAACAGGCCCATAGTGACTCTTGGACTATAACCAACTGTGCAGCACCAAAGGAAATAAGGCAGTGAGCCAATCAAATTAGTCTTTCCTTAAAGGGGTGGTATAATGCCCTTTTCACAAGATGTAAAATAAGTCTCTGTTGTCCCCACAGTGTATGTGAAGTTTTAGCTCAAAATACCCCACAAATATTTTATATAGCATGTTAAAATCGTCACGTTTTGAGGGTGAGCAAAAACGCACCGTTTTGTGTCTGTTCCTTTAAATGCAAATGAGCTGCTGCTCAAGGCACAGGGGGCGGAGCTTCAACAGCTTGCACTCACACAGACATGCACTGAAAATTTCAAAAACGTTTAGCCTTATGTTCAAACCGTAGTCAGACAAAGATGGAGAGACTCAAGAAGAGGTGACAACGTGTAGAACCCAACAGGACATTTCTGAATGGTTAGTTGATGGATTTATGTAGCTTATGTGTAGTTATCTTCTAGTCATTGATTAGCATATTCTGTCTTGATAATCTATAAATGTTCCAGGGGCGGGGTTTATGTAAATTTTACGGTTCGTGATGTCACTAACCCTGGAGGAATGTGTGTAGTTCCTACCAGCCGTTAGTTGTAGTCCTTAAAAAACGATTTCTTTAAAAGTAAATATCTTCCTTTGCTTTGAACTTTGAGCATTGTAACTTTGCAGATGGTGTTTATGCTCAAACAGCAACATTACACACTAACTAAAGTTAAAAAAGTGAAATCATAATCAACCACCCCTTTAAAGAGAATGCGTGCACATGGAGGAGCGCATGTGTTTTTTACTGTTGCCTCAAGTGGTGGAATATATGCAGAGATTGTGGGGGCATATGGGTTGGATGTTGGAGCAGTAGCTTTAGGTCATAGACCAAGTGTTCAGTGTCCTATTTTAATCCGAACCCCTCACTTTTGCTCGCTGCTGCTGCCGGCGCCTGTAAATCCCACCCAAGCGATAGCAAACTTAAATCCACTTAATTTAGCACCTAATCCCCCCCTCCTCCTCCTCCTTCTCTGAAATTTTAGAGATTGAGATTTAAGGATTAGCAGATAAATGGACAGGAAAATGGAGCTTGCACATGTTTTTCAAGCTCAAGTCATAGCACAGCAATCAGTTATTAAAATACTATTGCTGCTGGAGTGCACTGAATGACCAGGCTTTTTTATCCTGCCAAGAAACTGAAGTGATTTCTGGGAACTCTCTTTTGGGAAATTGTCTTTGCATCGACTTTCTCTTTTATGACATGGAATATGTTTGGGATTTTCACACCCTGACCTGTTTTGCGGCTTACTTTACATGATTGCCTATAGGTGATGAAAATCCTTTCAGATGTTTTGACCAATGGCTGTGTATCTAGACTGTCACTCATTTTAATTTGCTTGAAAAAGGATTTAACCTTCACGTCAGGCATCCATCTGAACTTAATCCAAAGATTCAACCATGTGACTTAATATAAACAGCTCTGTCAGGTTATTTTTTCTAAAAGAGGCTAAATTCTACAGAAACTTGTTTCCAACATGGAATAATAAATTAAAAGTAAAAAGTAATTGCAACTTTTTATCTTACAATTCTGACTTTACTGTTTTGAAATTCTAAGTTTAAATTCTACAAGTCTGAGAAAAGTCAGAATTGCGAGTTATAACCTTGGAAGCGTGAAAAATTTGTTCAGATTTGTGAAATATAAACACGGATTTCAATGGGAAAAAAAGTTAATATTGAAAGTTTTAAACTTGCAATTGCAAGGAAAACAAGTCAGAATTGTGAGATTTAAATTTGCAGTTGCGAGGGGGGTGAAATGTTAGAATTATAAGATAAAAAGACAAAATTATCTTTTTTTATTTCATCGCTGTTGTTTATCACTGTAGCACAAGTTGCTGAATAATGCAAACACACCTGGGAACTGAGGGGAAAAAAAATACCGGAACAAAATACTGGAACAGATTTTCATTTCATTAATGGTTCTCACACATGCAATGCAGATGAAACACCATCAAATGCAGTGTCTAGCCCCCTTATAATTAGTCAAATTTTGAACAAATTACTCAATGTTAATTAGCAATTAGCATTTGCTTATTAATAATGAGTCAATTATTTCTGCAGGACTAAAATCAGCGCCTACAATTTACAGTTATGTTGCACTTAAGACCTATCAGATTTGAAACATTGTAATGGTTGTTCATATGACAGTGAGTAGTTAAAGAGTTTTTTTGTGAGAATAAATGTATAAAATACGTCATCACAATATGTTTTAGTATCTTTAATATACTTATCAAATTATTGGATTTCTTTTACATTGTCTCTAAGAGGGAAACAAAGCGTGAATACAAATTTTGCAAGAAATTTGAAATATGACCTCAATTGACAAAGAAATTTTCATTCTTTTTTCCATCCTTAGTAGTCTCAGAATCTGTATATAAATGTGGGCGGTCATGTGTTTACTCATGGTTACTCACTTTACTCATGGTTTGGAATGACTTGGGTATTGTATGTTTTATTTTTTTTATTTTTTGCTTTTGGGCCTGTTTTCTCATCTTGCTGGTACATATATTGTATGGTCACTGCCTCCTTTATTCCAGAGACACGTGTTTGGCATTAAGACTGCTCTACACCTGTCCTGGCTGTTGCAGCAGCTTGTTGTGGGCCCTAGGCTGCTGGGGGTCTTCATGGGTCTCTGCAGGCCCCAGACACGTCTCTTGGCTCCTGGCCCTCTCAGAATAGATTAGCCCCGGGGTAAAATAGAGCCAGACACAACCAGGTTGATGCCAACCATGGAAACCATGCCCATGTGATACCATCAGGGGCCTTAATACAATATAGTTTTATTATATCTTGGCATTATGATCTAATTGTGATCATTGAAAGATTTCATTAACAGTTTGGCTCTCTGATAGTTGGTCTCCTATAAATCTTTTGAGTATGTGTACACCATGTAAAGTTGGGTTATTTGAGGACAGGACACAGGGTGTCTGAAATGTTCAGCAGAACGTACCTGCTGTCACATCCACTTTGCCTGTTCTTCACACCACAGCCCTGCAGAGCTGAGAGCAGAAAATACTTCAGTGCCATCGCAGGCCATATGTGGTGTAACCCTATCATTTTGTGTCATAGAGACTTTAAACATGTTTCAAAAGAACATTATCCGGAACAACCCAAAGTTTTGTGCCTTACTCAAGAGCTCATCTTGTGGGTTTTCAACCTGCAACCATTTAGTGACTAGTACAGATATTTGACCACTGGACTGCTGATTCATACAATATAGTACACTGAAACAAAAAAAGGTTTAAAACAAATTTCTATCAGAAATTGCTAGTAAATTTCACAAATAATTGCAAAGAAATTGCAAGTAAAGGCTGATTCACACTGCACTGACAGACTCTGACTAACTCTGACAGTTTTACAGTTGAATGCCGATTCAACGTTTAATCGGCGCAAACAAGCGCAGACTAACACCAACAGACACCGACAAGGGTAACACACTGATCCGACCAAACCTGACGAATCTGTGTGTTGCCACTAGTTGGCGTCTGTCGGTGCAGAGTGAGTTGGCCTTAAAGGAGAACTCGGCAACTCTAGCGAACTCTAGTCACTTCTTCGCTGATTTTCCCTTTTGTTGACGCATGTTTTCCCCACGAGCTCCCCCTACAGCTGTGGGGGGGCGTATATTTCACAACACGGTCGTAATAAACTCACTTGCGGCGGCCTCCTCCCCCTCTCTACCGCTGCTCATGTGTGTTTGTTTTGATCGGAGCAAGCCAACTGAATCGTGTGGAGCTATGTCTACCGAGGTGGGTAATCTGGTAATACATCCTACATGTGTGTGTTTATGTTGAATTGCCGTAAAGCGATTCATGTTTCGCTCTCGTTCTCGCTTCTCACGAGACTTCCAATTTCTATTTTGCCGGGACGGTAGTCCCCAAGTTGCAAGGTTGGTTTTCCGCCTGGGAACGCTGGGGGGAGCGGGGAAAGTCACCAATATCACCAGAACAGGTTGTTTAACCAACCAAATGATTTCTAGACAGTTTTATTAAGTTAAAAAAGTTACCAAGTTCTCCTTTAAAGCAGGTTTCTCAAACTCGGTCCTGGAGGGCCACTGTCCTGCACAGTTTAGCTCCAACCCTGATCAAAAACACCTAGCTGTGAGTTTCTAGTGATCCTGAAGACATTGATTAGCTTGCTCAGGTGTGTTTGATTAGGGTTGGAGCTAAACTGTGCAGGACAGTGGCCCTCCAGGACCTAGTTTGAGAAACCCTGCCTTATAGGGTTAGTTCACCCAAAAAATGAAAATTATGTCATTCATTACTCGCCCTCATGTCGTTCATCTTTGGAACACAAAATAAGAGATTTTTGATGAAATCCGAGAGCTTTCTGACCTCCCTAGATTTCTGTGTTATTACCACTTTCAAGGCCCAGAAAGGTAGTAAAGACATCGTTAAAGTCTGTGGTTCAACCTTAATGTTATAAGGTGACTAGAATACTTTTTGTGAGCAAAAAACTAACAAAAATAACAACTTCATTCAACAATATCTTCTCTTCCGTGTCAGTCTCTGACGCTGTTCACGTGAGCACCGCGACTCATGCGTGTGATGCTGACGCAGGAGCCGACCAATACTGAGCCGTTGTTCTGACAAATAACCCGGAAGCACTGCACTATTTTTACAACATTAACATAGACTGACATGAAAGAGAATGAGGTCGTAATTTTTGTTTGTTTTTTGCTCACAAAAAGTATTCTCGCATTAAGCATAGTGGGTAAATCTTATCAAAATGCACAGTTGTATAGCTCTTTGCGCTCTACAACAACATTAACTTTGTAGAACTACAGGCTTATGCTTTTGCAGGGACTTATTGACGTTTAATTCTAATGGACTAATTGATTTTAATTAAAACTTTAATCGAGGTTTGCGATTGTTAATTATGATTTTAATCACTTGGTCTGCTGGTCAGTGGAATTATTAGCTGTTGGTGCAAATTGCCACTCTTGTCAAACCTCAGCTGATGAACTAGAGTCCACAGATTTTCATAACTAACAGTGTTTTTGTCTTTACTGTTAGTGTCCATGTTTAGTTGTTTGTTGTTGTTCGTTTTCTCTCATTTATGTCGCATGTGCCTTATAGATATAGATTTTTTTTTTATTATAAGAAGTCTCTATTACTCCCCAATGCTGAAATTATTTGATTCAGATTGAAACAGAAATATTATTATAATTTGAAATAACTGTTTTCTATTTTAATGTTTTAAAATGTAATTTATGCCTCTGATGGGCAAGCCTAATTTTCAGCATAATTACTTCAGTGTCACATGATCCTTCAGAAATCATTCTAATATGATGAAGTGCTGCTCAAAAAACAATTATTATTATCATCAGTGCTGAAAACATCAGTTGCTTCATATTTTTGAGGAAACATCAACAATAAAAAAAATCAGAAGATGCTAATGCATATATATTTTTAAGGAATTAATAGGCTTATAAACAGCTTCCTACTGTATATATTTTGTTGTTAGTGTCAAAGACTGCATGTCCAATCAAACTCTAAGGATAAGAATAAGGATATACAAATAAATGAAAATGAGTAAATAGAAAAGAAAAGTAAGCAAATAATGCTTTGTATTCAGTAAGGTAAAGTTCAGGATAGTGCTTAGCATAGGTCAAAAAATCTGCTTGCAGTGTGAACTTGAATTAGCTACTGTTGACATCTTCCGGAATCTTATTTTCCCAGTCAGGCAGGGGGAGGAAGGGAGGTCTTCATGCCTGATTACTAATA
This sequence comes from Scardinius erythrophthalmus, assembly GCF_964197995.2. NCBI lineage: Eukaryota > Metazoa > Chordata > Actinopteri > Cypriniformes > Leuciscidae > Scardinius > Scardinius erythrophthalmus. Next base: position 22,334,951 of record NC_138239.1, read on the forward strand.
AAAATTTGCCGGGAGTATCAACTCAGGGGGCTGATGTTGCCGAAGTGACAGAGCCAGAATAGCTAATCTTCACAGTCGCAGTTTCAAGCACTTAGTTTCTCAGTTGTCTGTGAAATAAGCTACTCCATTTCCCTGCACCCCGCTCTCTCTCTTTCTCTATCTCTATCTCTCTCTATCTCTCTCTCTCTCACTCACTCTCACACACACTTCCCTGCACTCTGCCCCCTATAGTGAACATTTTAATCACTTATTTCAGTGGGTGTGCCCTTAATTCAAGTCAAGGGATCATCTCTAATGTAGTCCACTTCAAAGTAGCTTATTCAAAAATGAAATTTCTGTCATTATTTATTTAAATGTAATAACAAACCCATATGACTAACTGACTTCTATGGAACACAAAAGGCCCATTTTTGAAGAATCCACTGTCCACTCTTTTCAACATGTATCACTTATAAATAAATATATCTCTTACTATAGTGAAATCTTCTGATGGCCGTTTTTGTTTTACCCCTCAGGATGTGGAGATCCGAACAAATGCAGCGCTGTACCTCCCTCAGATCAGTGAGCTGCTGAACAGGGTTCCCCGACAGATGCTGCTGCTTCTGAAAACCAACGACCTGCTGAGAGGCATCGAGACCATCCTGCAGACCAGAGCCAGTTCCAGCTCCTTTATCAATATGTCCCGCTGCTGTACACGTGCCATTGCCAGGTAAAAGCCACAGCAAAGTGGTTGCTTTTTCATTTCTCGTACACACTTTATACACTGGGTTTGATATGTACAGTACCAGTCAAAAGTTTGGAAACGTTACTATTTTTAATGTTTTTGAAAGAAGTCTCTTATGCTCATCAAGCCTGCAGTAAAAAAAAAAAAGTAATATTATGAAATATTATTACAATTTAAAATAATGGTTCTCTTTTTTAATATACTTTAAAATGTAATTTATTTTTGTGATGCAAAGCTGAATATTCATCAGCAAGTACTCCAGTCTCTGGTGTCTTATGATCCTTCAGAAATCATTCTAATATGCTGATTTATGATCAATGTTGGAAACAGTTGTGCTGCTTAATATTTTTTTTATAACCTGAGATACTTTTTTCAGGATTATTTGATGAATAAAAAGTTAAAAAGAACTGTATTTATTTAGTATAGAAATCTTTTGTAACAATATACACTACCGTTCAAAAGTTTGGGAACAATAACTATTTTTTTTTTAAGAAATTAGTACTTTAATTCAACAAGGATGCGTTAAATTGATAAAAGGTGATGGTAACGATTTATATTGTTAGAAATGTTTTTATTTTGAATAAATGCTGTTTTTATGAATAAATGCTGTTAACGTTTTACTCATCAATGAATCCTGAAAAAAGTATTCCAAAAAAATATATTAAGCAGCACAACTGTTTCCATCATTGATAATAACTGATATCATACAAATCATCATATTAGAATGATTTCTGAAGGATCATAAGACACCAAAGACTGGAGTACTTGCTGATGAATATTCAGCTTTGCATCACAAAAATAAATTACATTTTAAAATATATTAAAAAAGAGAACCATTATTTTAAATTGTAATAATATTTCATAATATTACTGTTTTTTTTTTTTTTTTTTTTTTTTTTTTTTACTGCAGGCTTGATGAGCATAAGAGACTTCTTTCAAAAACATAAAAAATAGTAATGTTTCCAAACTTTTGACTGGGTACTGTATGTTAAAGCCTGTGTATAAATCTCCATTCAAAAGTTTGGGAAGATTTTATTTTTTAATTCAAGCTTTTATTCAGCAAGGATGCATCAAACTGGTCAAAAGTGACAGTAAAGACATTTACATTACTACACGTTTTTTTAAACTTTCTATTCATCAAAGAATCCTGTTTTTTGAGCAGCAAATCAGCATATTAGAATGATTTCTGAAGGATCATGTGACACTGAAGACTGTAATGCTGCTGAAAATTCAGCTTTGCATCACAGGAATAAATTACATTTTAAAATATATTAAAATAGAAAAAAGTTATTTAAAATTGTACAAATATTTCACAATATTTCTATTTTTACTGTATTTTTGATCAAATAAATTCAGCCTCGGTGAGCATAAGAGACTGCAGCGTTACTTGGATAGTCACATGGTAAGAGTTTCAGCACCTGAACAAAACCTGATCCCACACATTGGGAGTCTGTCTGCTGTTAAACGCCTCATTCTCTCTGTTCAGTGGGCTCTCATTGGCTCATCTCTGCGTGTCTGCTCTGGAGCTCAAGTCCCTGATGTCATCTCAGTGCTCAAAGACAGTGTCATCTCTCTCACACCAGTAACCCACAGACACTATCCCACGCACCGCAGGAATCACTCGTTCACCTAAGCGGACTCTGCGGGACCTCACAAAGCATTTAAATGCACTCACACACACACACGCATAAGACTTAGCAGCCACTCAGTCCAGCCTCCCCCACCCTGAAATGCAAGTGGGTGAACGAATGCCACTATATTGTACTATATTGTGCTTTCCACAGCAGTGAGCAGTGATCATATTGATTTATTCTCACCATTCTAATGAAGAACATGATGATTGGAGGAGAAAATCGTTCGGATTTGAAGGAGGAATCCTGACGGTTGTCAGCGGAGAGACACTCACGTCTGCTCGTAAAGGATTTCGGCGCGGTACAGAAAGAAAAAAGCACCCAAACATGAAACTCAATGTTGTCTGCCTCAACGCCTTTTTATTAAAACCAAATGGCAGCAAAGTGCAGAATGCAGAATCTAAAATCCATTACCAATTGCTGTGCTCACAGACACAGCAGAAAGAGAAAGACAGACTTGAAGAAGGAACCGGACCATCACACAACTAATTTAGTTTGATGTGTGCAGAAATGTTTGCAGTATCATCTATTACACTGAGTTAGGTTTTCATAGTACAAGCTGTATGAATAGTTCATCCAAAAATTCTAATTCTGTCATCATTTACTCACTCTCAAACCTTTAAGGGTTTCTTTTTTTCTCTGTTTAAACACAAAAGTATACAAGGACCTATTATGCTTTTTTTTTTACATTTTCAACTTTCTTTAGTGTGTAATGTTGCTATTTGAGCATGAAAAAGGTCTCGAAGATCTACCAGATGAACAGGATGTTAGGATGTACAGTATGTTCAGGGTTTGATACGTACCTTAATGCTTCTGCTTCTTGTGAAGGGTAGTAGTTTTCAGGTTTCGGACACAGCTTTGTCTGATTGGCTGCATATTCAAGGTGTAATGAAAAACAAGGAGGACCTGGAGTGCATGCCGAGTTCACTCTTTCTGTCGCTCTCTGTCTGCTTGCAGGGACAGACAGTCTGAAAGGCCTCTCGCTGACCTGGGTTAATAATTCAGCTCCCGCTCAGCTGTGACTACATCCACTATGTCTCTGAAATATTCATTATGGATGATCTAAGAGCCAACAAGTTATGTAATATTAACTGTAACTGTAAATATCTACACCCAGGATCCAAAATTAACTGTAGTTTTTACACTACAGTTCAAAAGTTTGGGCTCACGATGTGTTTTAGATAGATAGATAGATAGATAGATAGATAGATAGATAGATAGATAGATAGATAGATAGATAGATAGATAGATAGATAGATAGATAGATAGATAGATAGATAGATAGATAGATAGATAGATAGATAGATAGATAGATAGATAGATAGATAGATAGATAGATAGATAGATAGATAGATTTCTATTCTTTCAGAAACATGAAAAATAGTATTTATACATTTTTAAAAATTGGCAGCTCTGGTAAAATCCTTTGGACCTGTGTGCCGAGCATGCAACAAGTTGAGTGAACAAGGCAAAGTAGGACGAGGTACAATTGGTGACTGACTCCTGGGTTCCCATCAGTCCCTGCTTTCTGTCTTCAGCCTGTCTTCTGCTCATGCTGTCGGTGTGCTCCTGTCAGATGGAGCACAGTGTGTCATCTCCAGTCTGACACAGCAGCTATGGTCTGAAATGTCAAACTTGTCCACCTAAAAAAGCTTTGTAGAGTTTGAATGCTCACGAAATGTGAATTTCACCGTCACCCTTATCTTACAGTATTTCTCACTCTCCTCATCGGGAACGTGTAAGAAAATGAATGCGATTTCACTTACTGTTTGTCAGTTCAAAGCTGTTTGCTGTGACAGTGTGAGATGCATTTAGAAGAGCGGAGGAGTCATTGTTTTCCGCCCAAGGATATCCCACTGACTACGGTCACTTTGACACTTTTCTCCCTCTCTCTCTCTCTAACTGTTAATATTACATGACCTAGTGTGGTCTGTCTAAAGTCCCTCACTTATACCATGAAGCCTGAGCCAACACAGTCTGAATCATTTACAGCCAACTTACTTCGACCAATGTAATCTCACCTTTCCTCTTCTGGTTCTTCGCCTCACTCTTCTGTCTTTCTTTGTGTCTCTGTGCCTCTCTATTAGGCACAAGAGGAATAAAACCAAGTCTCGGAGCAGGCGGCTGCGGATCTCGCTGTCTGAGTGTTGGTCTCTGTGCCAGATAGACCTGTATGAACTGGTGTTGTGGCTCCGCAGCTCCACGCTGGTCAGATGGGTCTTCTACCTCTTCAGCTGCCTGCCGCACCCAAACTGAGAGGCTTGAACCAGGCCATAACGCCCTCTGCATTGAACTCCGCACTCTGCCAAGTGCATTATGGGTTGATCATGGACCGTTTTTAATGAATGCTGAAAGTAAAATCATCGGTTTTTAACAATAAAAGAAAAAAAGGTCACTGAAAAGCCACTGATCACATGATGTCATGTGATCAGTGCAGTATGTGTTAGAGCAAATGCTCCGTGCATGATTATTTTTCTTCATAGTATCTAAATGATGTTTTTCACGGTAGTGTAAGTTAGTTTGGATTACGCAATACCTCAGACTTGTGACATCGACGTGTGTACGTCACGTCTCCGCAGAATTTTATGGAATCCTTTATTTTACATTCCTTCAAATTTCCTTTTCCCATTTGGTTGCCAAAATCACCTCAAACATTTTGATGTAACAGTTGTGGTATAACACACAATTTTTTATTTATTTTAGTATGCTATAATATTGTGGTTTATTTTTTTGTGCTGGATCAATAAAGTTTTATTGCTTTATTTTTTGTGTTCTGAAGGTTTCCTTTTTTTTACTGTGGTAAATTTCATTCACATTAAATGAATTAATCAGTGAATTAAAATAATATGGTGTTTCCAAAACCGTATGACTTAATTTTTCCATGCAACACAATATAGGTGAAATTTTGAATAATGTTCACGCTGATCATTTCTTTACAAAGAAAATCTTAATGGTGACCAGGGACTGTCATGCTCCAAAAGAACCAAAAAAAAAAAAAAGTATCATAAAAATAATCATGACTTGTTTGCTATATTCTAATCAGTGTGTAGTATCATTGATATACTATTACAGATTTTGTGGATATTTTGAATTTAAATTTTATTTGTTTATTATCAATTATTAAATAATTATTTGTATATTTTCTGAATTCGATTTTTGTATCTTAATTTTACAGTTGTCATTTTTTTAAATGACAAAATGAAAATGAGAAACGTTTTAGTTTTTTAAATAGTATTTTATTTCAGTTAATGTTTTATTTCAAGAAATGAAAAAGTTTTTTTTTTTTAAGTTTTTTTTATACTGTTTCTAGTCTAGATCTTCTGAACTCAAACGATGGGCTTGTTTGAGGAATTCCCTGAAATTTAAGTTCCTGTTTAGTAAAAAAAAAAATTAAAATGTTAAAAGACAATAATCTAAAGTCTGAATATATGGAAAAGTGAATGAAATATTTAGTGGAGCACAGGCAGTCTTAAAAAAAAAAAAAAAAAAGTCTTTTTGGTGTTCTACCAAAGTCACATGGGTTTGGACAGACATGAGTAAATGTTGATTTTTTTTTTTTGAAGAGCTGCTATATATATATATATGTCTTGGTGGCAGATGCCACATGGCTACAGGCATATTAAGTGTCTTTTCTGAGTATAGTGTGTCAAGTACAATCAAGAGCTTATAAATGCATTAATATTGTAAGCTAGACCTGGATGAGATGTTAAAGAGTACATCACAGCCACTCATTTCTCTATCCAGAGGGCATGTTTTTGTTCAATTACACCCTGCTCTTCCCTTCCAGGTTAGCTTTTTTTTAGGTTAGACCCCATTGGAGGCCCAACAAGAAACAGAGATACACAGCTTACTTCCCAACAGCCTGGAGGCAGCAGCCAGGGAGTCCAAACCCCGCCATACTAATGCCCTCAGGCTAGAGAACAGATTCTGGCTGCCAAGCATGGGATGATGGACGCAGTTATCTTCTTAACAAGTCTCTTCTACAGCACACTGCTCAAGCTGCACAGCTGAAAACAAATTGCTGAATCCCAGCTTCGCCATCCACAATAATGTGTCATTTACTGTGTCCACAGTTAATCCTGTCAGGCACAACTAGGAACCATGCAAACTTGTAATTATTCATTTCTGCGGATGGGGTGCACTCAAATTACGTAAGTGCACTATTACATTTTTCTGTCCCCTTACTATTAGAGCTTTACAATCTCTGTTGTTTTATCCTTTTATATCTGATACGTTGTTGTTTGTCGTGTGTGTTTCCGTGTATGTGTATATACACAGACACAAATGTTATGTTTCATCAAATTTTGTAATTTCTTTCCTAGAGATTTTCTTCAAAAAAGGTGCATTCGTAATAACTTGCGAATCGTTATTTTCTTGTCATATCTTGTTGAGCTTTTCAGCTCATCTTTATCATTAAAAACATTTTCATGGTTTCGTTGACAACATGAACAATGTTTCGCTGCTATCATCTTTTGTTTCTAACACTAGAAACTGCAATGATGTACTGTTGTCTCAATCCCTCCTCCTCCTCTGCTTATTCTTTCCTTCTCCTGAGTCAGAATTGGAAAATCTCTATCTGCTGAGTCAGAAATGGACAATAGCTGCTTTTTCCTTATCACTTTCTTTCCATCTCTTAATTAGACTCGACCTCTATAGGCAAACCCAGAGCCGACGTTAAGCCTGTTTCTGCCCAGAATAAAAAATCCATCCATCTTGATCAAAAAGCTGAGGCTGGAGCTGCCAAATGTAATCACTCTGGTAATAGGTCTGAAGCCTCCAGTGGGTACAAAAAGACGTAAGGTGACCGGAGAAGTAGAAGTTCAGCTTCAGGTGTGTCCTTTTGGTTTACATTCAGTAAGGTTTGCAAGTGTATACCGTAACAAGCAAACACTGGCATTTAGTATATCACTATATAGATTTTTTTTTTTTTTTTTAATGACCAAAAATAAAACAGCGTCAATTTCTAAAATTAAATTACTAATACCAAAAAAAAAAAAAAAAAAAAGTGCAAAATCCATATGGACTATACATGCTGCTTCATCATCATCTTATAAAATGTGTGGGAAAAAAAGAATGTGGTGGTCTGATGTCATGTGTCAAGTTATTATATCAGCGGATTTGTTGCTGGGGTTTAGTGAGGAGAAGAAATAAGGCATAGGAAGTAAATTAAATGTCACGATCAATTGCCCCACATTGTAGAATGTAATCTCTTTACTTCCCCACAGATGAATGAAGTGGTAGTACACTTACACCACTGTAACTGATGTTGCTTCTACTGCAAATATGGAGATTTCCTCTCAGCCAGCATAAAAAGTGTGTCCACCTTGAGTACCCGTTTTATGTAGTGTTGTGAAGTCACTGATATTGTAGAGTATGCATTCATGCCACAATATAAGCTTACACTTTAAAAAACAAACAAAATATTAACATGATTTTTTGGGGCATTGTACTAAAGTGCCATGCATTTTGGATGCCATGATGGCATTAACCAAAAGTCTTTTTTTATCCTACACTACCAAAACATCACTCTCATGACATGCTCCTCAGTTTTGTCATGTCTATGCAAAATTTGTATTTATTTATGTCTATCTGTACATATACAGTTTACAGTTTAAAAGTTTACATACACCTTGCACAATCTGCAAAAATATTTAATTGACAAAATAAGAAGGATCATAAAAAAATGCACACTATTTTTTTTATGTACTGTCCTGAATAAGATTTCTAACATAACAGATATTTACTTATAGTCCACTAGACAAAATAATACGTAACGTTTTGACCACAACTGAGTATGTTTTTGTGACTGTAATTACAAATCTTTTATTACAACGGGATTTTTTTTTTTTTACCTTGACCTTGCTCTTATGCCAGACTGAACCTGTACTGCTCCTAAATGCTCAGATGTTGGTATCACTGCATTGCTGTTAACCTGCTTAAATCCTGTTAGAGAATGGATCAGAGCCAACCTGAAATGGGACATCCATATCTGATCATCCATATTTGGCAGCCTTTGCTTGTATTATCAGGAGTTAAAGCCATTGTGTAGTATCAATATAAATACATTTATGAGAAAGCCTTCATGTACACTTTGTAACATTTAAATATTTTTTTTTCTTCTCAGTTCATCCAACAATTGGAAAGAGACATTTTATGTGTCAATGAGGGTGTAGTTTACATGTGAAAATCACTTTTAAACCATCTGCTTCATAGGAAAAGGAAAGCACACTTGCGTGGCTGGCATTCCTGACATTTTTAGGTTGGGCTGAGACACAGTGGTTTAAGCGTGGCTATAGATTTAAGAGGAACGGCAGCCATGAAAGACATTTTAATCTGCTAATGGAAAATCACATTACATTTTTTTCCCTCCAATTTGGCTCTTCTTTAGTGCAATATTATAGATTCTGGATTGCAACGCAGGCTTGGATGGAGCCACTTTTCTTCTGGCTGTCCGCATGGTAAAACCTCAGCATTTGAGATGGAGATTACTGCTCTCCCAAAGAATAATTTTCCCCTGGGATTATCTTCATTTGCTCTTACGCAGCCTTAACTTTTCTCATCGCAAACTATTATTCCATCAGGTGAGGTTGGTGTGTGTGTGTTACCCGAGGGGATCCATAGTCCCTCTGAATGTTTCAGATGTCTGATATCATTTATATGGGGTTCCCAGGGAAACTCTGGGAGGAAGATATGCATGTAATCCTGCCAGTCACAATGCTCCAGGTAAAGAAAACACTGCTTACCTCACTTTGCAGGCGTCACTCTTCCAATCCGTCTGCGCATATTTCCGTAGTGTATGTTGTTAGGAATATATGTACAGTATGTATGTATGTATGTATGTATGTACAGTGGGAAGAACAAGTATTTGATACACTGCCGATTTTGCAGGTTTTCCCACTTACAAAGCATGTAGAAGTCTGTAATTTTTATCATAGGTACTCTTCAACTTTGAGTGACGGAATCTAAAACAAAAATCCAGAAAGTCACATTGTATGATTTTTAAGTAATTAATTTGCATTTTATTGCATGACATAAGTATTTGATCACCTACCAACCAGTAAGAATTCCGGCTCTCACAGACCTGTTAGTTTTTCTTTAAGAAGCCCTCCTGTTCTCCACTCATTACCTGTATTAACTGCACCTGTGTAAAAATGACAGACTTCTACATGCTTTGTAAGTGGGAAAACCTGCAAAATCGGCAGTGTATCAAATACTTGTTCTCCCCACTGTATGTATGTATGGTACTGCTGTCAAATCAATAAATCATGATTAATCACGTCTATAAAAGTTTGTAAATATATATGTGTGTGTGTGTATATACACACACACACACACAAACTTTTACATTAGATGTGATTAATCAAATTGACAGCACTAATGTACAGGTATAGCCTAAAATGTATTATTATCATTATTATTATTATTATAATTATTATTATTATTATAACTTTAATTTGACCAAGACAATAAAGATCTGTAATGGGGAAGGGCTATATGACAAAAAATATTCTATGAATAATGTTATTTTACGACAGTGATATATATCACAATATAGTTTTTTTTTTTTTTTTTTTGCTTTAAATAAAGTTTTATTTAAACATTTTTGATACCATTGAAATGTCATAAATCTCATCATCACCAATTTCAATATAACAAAAAAACTAATACTAACCTAACTTAAAAGTTTAGGTTAGGTTTAAAAAAAAACTGTCAAGCTCACTGAAGACAAGTAAACAGTCAGAGATAAACTAGTAAAATATGAACAAAGAAACTAATTACAAACAATAGGTTAAAAAAACTACTATAGAACAGACACAAATGAATTAAACACACCTGAAAAACTTAAAGCTCTAGAAATAAAATAAAACTACAATAGAACAAAGATACATAAATAGACCTACCTGAAAAGCTTCAAGCACTAGATAGGCCTATAGAAATACACATAAATTGAATAAAGTAATCAAATGTACAAAAACACTGTATTCATAGTGTAAATTAAATATATATTCAGTATTAAATATTGCGCTCAGAAACCGCCTCAGACATATGCCTAAATGAGTCCTATTTCGCTGCTTATTGCAGGTGAACGATTTAAAACCACTTGTTTTTAAACCAGAAGGCTTAAAAACGCATGAAAACAATACGATTTTGTGAACGCGCAACACAGGTAGGCTACTTCATGTGAGCATAATCGCGATAGAGACGATAGTCCAAAATCTCTACCGGTTGACAAATTTCTACTGGTTAATCATGTCTACTGATATATCACTCACCTCTAATCTGTAAAGCTAAATCTGTATTCGTGTGAATACAAAATGGTAATCTGAAATCGTGTACTGAGTAGGTACTACATTTGAATTTGAACTTTGTGACCGTAAAAAAAGTACGTTCTATATACTATGCATTCAGGCATACTACTCTTTTGGCAAACTGTTTCCGCATACTATAAAGTAGGGATGTATTTGATTTTGGACGCAGCGGTGGTATAAAGTTACAAACAAATATCGAAACCAAACCTGTATATATTATTTAATTATTGGGGTTCACAATTACAACCCTTTGATTACCAGACCCTGAGCGCTGTTCGTACAGACAAACCTTTCTGTATTTTTTGCATTATTTGTTCATATGTATATGATAAGCAGGGCTACAGTTACATCCTCTCAGGCATAAGGTCTCACCAACGTCTGGAAATAGTTCATGGAAGGCAGGGAAAAAATTAAGAGAAAGGATAAAAAAAGACCAAAGAGAGTGGAAAGAAGTGTGCATGACCAAAGAACAATAAATCCAGTGGGCATGTATGCTGCTCCTCTGCGTTCTCTGGCTGCATTGGGAAATGAGTTCATTTAATACTGTGAAATTCCATTAGAGGAGAACATGGCGATTTTGTACAGCAAGCACGCCGTTTGCAGGCCCTCTTAGACGCTCATAATTTCCCCATAAGACCAACTCTGATGAAACGGCCAAAACATATTTATTCAGAGATTACATTTCTGTAATCGCAAAAAAATGGCTTTACTGTTGCTTTGGAAACAGACCAGAAGTGAATGACCTTATTGCGTCTGTACGTATTCACCTCCTGTTTCAATGTGAAAGGTTCAAACCAATTTTCTAGCATTTGGCAGTGAAACAGATACTAGGGCAATGAAAACAATATTAGGAGTTCATCACCTTTCTGACACGGTTAAATATAATATTTTGCAAGTTCAAAAATTCAGGGCTTTTATGATTATTATCCATTTTATACTTTATTCAGACTGCTGCAATGGGCTGGCTTGGCTTGTTTTCTGCAGGATGGCAGCTATATCAGTTCACAACACAAAAACAAAAACCATTTGGACACTTAAAGGGATAGTTCACCCAAAAATGAAAATTCAGAAAATATAAAATTATTGAAATTTCTTCTGCTAAACACAAAAGAGGATATTTTGAAGAATTTGGGTAAGCAAACCGTTGATGAGCCCCAGTGACTTCCATAGCAGTAAAAAATACAATGGAAGTCAATGGGGTCCATCAATATTTGGCTATCTATCTATCTATCTATCTATCTATCTATCTATCTATCTATCTATCTATCTATCTATCTATCTATCTATCTATCTATCTATCTATCTATCTATCTATCTATCTATCTATCTATCTATCTATCTATCTATCTATCTATCTATCTATCTATCTATCTATCTATCTATCTAATCACGTTATCACAAATAAAACAATTGACTTCAAGCACAATTATGTAAAATGCTTCCAAAATCTTCACTTTTGGCCACTGCTGTATACAATGACATTCACGTGGCCACTGTATCCTGTATCTATATGTAGTAATAAAAATATTCATATAGCAATAATTGACAAAAATAATTGTCTAAAGACTACGAGCGAGCAGCACAACATGCCAATCGTTAGCAGGTGCTTGTCTCGTCAGGCCTCTTCTCATCCCTGCATTGATCGTCTGGTGTAATTAAAGAAGAGCTTGCTTATGCAAAGCCCTGTAAATGAAGCACACAATCATTAATTAGGCTTAGATGAAACACATTGTCTGTGAGTTGCTCTTGAGATTTGTCCACCGATAACAAAAGTGCAGTTAGTCTTGAGGCAAGTCAGACCACTCTTAGTTAACTGCCACTCTGCCTCGCAAGGATCAATACTAATCTTACTGATTCAGGCTAAGCTCAGACCGTTTCAATAAACAAGCTGCGAAGAATTGTGCCCTGCTTCAAAAACATGCCAATGTTGTCTTATGTAAGAGAATTTTTGCTCTCTGGAGGGAAAAGCACTTTCCCACTGGTTTAGCCCTTGGAAATATCATTTTAATTCATCTTCAGATGTACACTGTTTTGATGAGAAAGCTTAGAGGTGATGTAGAAAAATGGAGAGCCTGGTTTGGGTTTGCTGGATGAAGAATAAAGATATAACGTCTAGTAATTTTAATTCAAACTGAAATTATTTAGAGATGGCATTCAGAATCGATACCTACAGAACTGAACCTACTTGCGGAGTGATTTTAAAGGGACAAATCATCCAGAAATTAAAGTTATTTCATTGTTTATTTACCTTCATGTAACTCTGTAAGTCTTATGAACTTCTGGTAAGAAACATTTAATAATATTAGGTTTTATACTATCAGCCCCTCTTCACTGTCATGTGTTCAGACAGGAATTCAGGATTTAAAATGACATGAGCAAATTTTCATTTTTGGCTGGACTCTCCATTTTACAGTAGTAAAACATTTTCCAAGAGCTCAGATCATGATTCTAGTTTTGATCAGTTTTTGCGCTGGGAGTTCTGTCATGTGCAGCACATTTAACTACTACTTTTGAGTATGAGAGTGTGTTTGTTGTAACCTAAAGTTGTCATTACAGCTGCTTTAATGCACCGAAATGTGTTAATCCACGGGGAAGAGTGTAGTTTTCAGAGTAACATCAATATCTCTATGGTACGGTTCAAGTCGAACAATCATTCACACCTTTCTAAAAGCTCTCACTTCACACCTATATGCTGACAGCATGACTGCCTCGGCCTACATTTACTGTATGTTTGCAAGTCAGTCTCTTGGGAGTCCTCTCCATCGTAAAACAAAGGGTGGGTCTCAAATAACTTCAGGGCTATTACTGAATGAAGAAACAAACTCCTGAATCTCCTTAGGTCAGTGGCAAAAGTGACAGAAAGAGACAGAAAGGAAGATAGATAAAACCTTTAAAACACCCCTTAGAATACTGTACTGGAGTAATAAATGTTCAGATAGGCTACATATATAGATTAAAGATAAACAAATACTTCTGAGGATTAAAATGACTGTTTTAAAAGTTTTTTATCTCTACCCATTAGACTGTTTTGCAAATTCAAAGTGCTTTTAAAGATAATCAAAAACTTTTAAAACTTTTTTTGAGTAGGCTACTCAAAACCAGTTAAAAAAAGATTTTATTTTTTTATTTTTTTATTACTGGTTTTGAGTAGCCTAATCAAAAAAAGTTTTAAAAGTTTTTGATACTGTGAAAAATATATGATTTCAAATACTCAAAACACTCAAATGTGCATCCTCTGGTATCTTTAACATTGTTTTCAATCATTTCTTCCAAAGTACAGAGTGAATGATCCATTGTGCAGTCATCTTTTATAAAAGAGGCAGCAGGAAGAGTATGCATAATCAATATATATATATAGACAAAACCAAGCAACGGTGAGCGATGGAGGAAGACGAGAGGAAAATGATCCCTCATTGATCTTTGTCTTACTATGCTTTATTGCATCGGAGCATCGAGTGAGAATGCAAAGACAATGAACACAATGTTATTTATTTTGAGAAGTGGAATGCGTCTGCGGTTCTCTCCAACAGTTGGACATTGATTAACTCGCATCCCCATTTTACCCAGAAGCCCATTATGAGCTAGATTTAGTTACACATCGAACCTGATATTTCATTTAACTCGTCCTACAGTCCCATCATGCATTGTTGAAATAATGTTTCTTTTATTAGTGTTGCAATACATTTGCTTGTCTTCTTTGTTTACACTCTCATCACATTGGTTTTGGATTTGGAGGTTCTGTAGTCACTGACCCTATGTCTTGTTGTTCCCTTACAATGAGGCAAAAAGTCACTCTCCAAAACCTTCACTCTCTCTGTTCCTCTCTGGTAGAATTAGCTGGCAACCTCCACCCGAACTGCTGAGAACATCACAACTTTTAAGAAGCAGCACTCCTCCGCAAGCACTTAATGACCTCACACTCTTAAACCAATGCACTAACACACACTCACTCCCAAATCTGCATTTCTTCTCTTCCCTAGCTGGTTTCCTTATCAAGTTGTCTAATAAACCTGGCATTGTGTACTACAACGATTGTTGGCTCTTTGATGAATGCTTTGTTCTTCTTCTGTATAAGTCACTTCTGATAAAGGCGTCTGCTATGCATATAGTGGGGAGAACAAGTATTTGATACACTGCCGATTTTGCAGGTTTTCCTACTTACAAAGCATGTAGAGGTCTGTAATTTTTATCATAGGTACACTTGAACTGTGAGAGCCTGAATCTAAAACAAAAATCCAGAAAATCACATTGTATGATTTTTAAATAATTAATTTGCATTTTTTTGCATGACATAAGTATTTGATCACCTACCAACCAGTAAGAATTCCAGCTCTCACAGACCTGTTAGTTTTTCTTTAAGAAGCCCTCCTGTTCTCCACTCATTAACTATATTAACTGTACCTGTTTGAACTTGTTACCTGTATAAAAGACACCTGTCCACACACTAAATCAAACAGACTCCAACCTCTCCACAATGGCCAAGACCAGAGAGCTGTGTAAGGACATCAGGGATAAAATTGTAGACCTGCACAAGCCTGGATGGGCTACAGGACAATAGGCAAGCAGCTTGGTGAGAAGGCAACAACTGTTAGCGCAATTATTAGAAAATGGAAGAAGTTTAAGATGACGGTCAATCTCCCTTGGTCTGGGGCACCATGCAAGATCTCACCTCGTGGGGCATCAATGATCATGAGGAAGGTGAGGGATCAGCCCAGAACTACACGGCAGGACCTGGTCAATGACCTGAAGAAAGCTGGGCCAACAGTCTCAAAGAAAACCATTAGTAACACACTACGCCATCCTGGATTAAAATCCTGCAGCGCACGCAAGGTCCCCCTGCTCAAGCCAGCGCATCTCCAGGCCCGTCTGAAGTTTGCCAATGACCATCTGGATGATCCAGAGGGGGAATAGGAGAAGGTCATGTGGTCTGATGAGACAAAAATAGAGCTTTTTGGTCTAAACTCCACTCGTCGTGTTTGGAGGGAGAAGAAGGATGAGTACAACCCCAAGAACACCATCCCAACCGTGAAGCATGGAGGTGGAAACATCATTCTTTGGGGATGCTTTACTGCAAAGGGGACAGGACGACTGCATCGTATTGAGGGGAGGATGGATGGGGCCATATATCGCGAGGCCAACAACCTCCTTCCCTCAGTAAGAGCATTGAAGATGGGTCGTGGCTGGGTCTTCCAGCATGACAACGACCCGAAACACACAGCCAGGGCAACTAAGGAGTGGCTATAATGTAATACTTTTTTGGGGGTGTATTTTTCATTTTAGGCTTATTTTGGTCAGTGCAATTTGCTTTTTTTTTTCTCTTCATGTGATCTGGCAGTACTGAGGGCTTTCCACCTGAATCCCAGCTAACTTTCTGGCAAGGTTCTCTTTGGGTGCGTCTCAATCAGCTCCCTAGCTTCACAGGCCGTGAATCAGTAGCCTATTTTGTTTACACGCATTTGGCCACTGATAAGGACCCTGACTCACTACACATTTGGGACACTGATTTCTAATTTCTGAGTTCTAATATTCGTTCACGCCATGTTTTAATTTCCATAATTACGAGGTTTTTAAACTTGCAAAATGCATTCGCAACCTCGTAGAGCTCGTAATTACAGCCCGTGAAATGGGAATTGTCTGAAAGCTCCTACTTGTACCATGTGACGGCTGTACCACCTGACCAATGCATATTCATTTAGGCGTTAATAGTGGTGCCATAGAAACACATAATTCCAAGTCCGAGGACGTGAACAGTTCTGAATAGGACGTCAAGTGTTGTCATCTTGAGACTACAGTAATTACGACATGGTGTGAATGCAGCATTTCTGGCGACATGACAACTTCATCGTACATTATGTCTGCTGGTATTATGAACAACAGCAGCACAGATATATTTCTATATTTTGGAGATCACGCTGTACATAGGAACACAAAAACGTATATTTTATTAATAAAATGGCTGAATTGCTACATTATATTTTTCAGCAATGAAGGGGGTTATATCGCTGGTTTTTAAGTAGGCTAATCAAACTCACATTGTTGTTAATAGAGAGAGGTGTGAACAGACGCAGGTGATTCACACACACTCTCTCTCTCTCTCTCTCTCTCTCTCTCTCTCTCTCTCTCTCTCTCTCTCGCTCGCTCGCGATAATTAATTAAAATAAATACTATAATTCATTCAAATAAATGTAATCTTTCTCAGTAGCCTACTTTATCTCTGTGACTGATTCAAAACGGGCAGAATGCTATATCTGATGAGCCATAACTGATGTAAATAACCGTAATTTTTATCCTTCCGGTCAAATATTGCGCTGCAAACATCAATAACAGCTTTAAGTTGTCAATGCTGGCAAATGACCATAGTACAAAAATCCATGGCTAGCTGTGCATTAAATGATTTGAATGCATTTTGCGGAGGCAACCACCTTCCGCTTCACGACAGCTTCATTAACATCAACAAAGGTTAACAAATGCTGTAAAAAATATATTGCTCATAGTTTGTTCATAACTAATGCATTAGCTAATGAGACTTTATTGTAATGTGCTCCCAACATTTTTTTTTTAAATGTTACCACATTCAGAGAACATTCAAAAAGTAACGTTCAAATTTCAAATGGAATGTTTCCATAATATTTTGTATACATTTCGCATAACCAAAAAGAAAATAATAATAATAATAAATAAAAACTGGATGCTTTGAACATTCAAAGAAAAGACAGAAATAACTTTTTTATAACTTTGTAGGGAACTTATTATCTAGTAGCCTGCTTCTCATACAGTCTGGGAGTTTAACAGAAATATGTTTTGTAAATGAATTATAATCATAATATTATATTTATATTCTAATAAATTAGGTTTTTATTGTATTGCAGTGCAATGCCATTTCTATTGCACTAAAGAAAATATGTCACCCTGGTTATGACAGTAACATGAGTAACATGATCCTACGAGAAAGCATAAGTTCAGAACATAAGTAATGCTAATCAGCGTTAACGCTGGTGATTAAATAGGTTTCTATTTAAAAGCCGGTGACTCATCATTGACGTAAATGTGAATGTAGAGAAATGAATATCATTTTGAACGTCTAAAACTTTTCATTGACATTATAGTGCCTTCCATTCATGTGTAACTTGCTTCCCCCATGAAAGCAATGTCGTTTTATTTTCATGCTCCTAATTTGTCATTTCTATTGTTGCTGTGTATTGAAAAATGGTATATTTGTTGTGCAGAGCATCTCTCTTTCCGTCTCTGGCATAGACAACAGCTGCCATCAGGTATTCTTGTTGCATAACGTTGCCATGTATTATTGATGTGGATATTCCTGCCCTTATACGCACAGGCCAAGATGCAGTGACACATTATACCTCTGCTATATATCCATGTGTGTAGCTGTTCTTCTGATGCTGAAAGACCAGGAAGGACTTTAATTAATTTGAGCAAATCTTAATTTAAACAAGCAATATCATTCTTTCATTGCAGTAGAAGGGCTGACAGCTGGATATTTGTGCAGCCTATATGTGTATGTGTGCATGACCTCTTCTGCCATCATATGTTTACATGGGAGATAAGGGGTCTCTTGGGAAGGCTAGCCTGTTCTGACAGCTACAATAGACCACTGGCCCCAATGGGATCATAGCTTTGTCATCTTTAGGATATCCATTAAACCTTCAAATGAAGTGTAAACTGATATTTTTGAATAGATGTTGTAGTATGAGTGGTCACTTAAACATAGTTTCAACAATCACATGAAAAATGTTTGACTGTATGGATTTGTGAATGGTAATGTGGGTGAAAGAAAACCAAGGAAAACCACCACTTCCTCGACTGTTCAAATAACATTTACAAATGAACAATACTGCCCATTGTTGGTTCTGCAGCTGCCGAACTTGAGTCAATAGAAAGCGCTATTTGCTCGACCTCTGTATGTCATTTCCTGGCCGTTAATGTGCTTTCATTGTCTCGCTTTGCTAAAATTTTCATAACAGTTGAGCACATTTTTTAATTTATTAAGGATGCTTTCTCATGTTGTTATATCCTAGAATATGCCTGACTAAATCCTGATTCCAGTTGTCACCGAAAACCTGATGTTATTTGGAAAACGCATCAAATAACCTTTTTTTTTTGTTCTGCAAAGAATTCCATTCACTCTTAGCAATTAAGACCTCAGTGCTGTTTTGAATGCATTCTCTGCGTGTATTTTTGTATCGTGGAGTATTTTTGTGCCAAACACTTGTGTGATTATAACATGATTGTGCACTTAGCTGCCGGTGGGGTCGAGACACTCACGACTGTAAGTCAACATCGTGACGCAGTGGACGAGAAAACGTCCCGACCTGCTTTTGTGTGGGCTGCTCTCTGCAGTTCCACTCAGCATCATTTATTTTATAACGGAGGTCGTGCGTACGGGTTGTGCTATTAAAGCTCTTACAATGGAGTTAAGTTTACCGGGACAAATTTCATGGTGACATCCTGTTTGTTGGCACGTTGTGTGCTACTCTCAAACTTAAAAGATGGCAAGAAATCACCCTCATTATCTGTAAAGAAAAAAAAAGAAAGTTACTGCCTTAATTTTTTTAATACAATCAACTTGGATGTTTAAGTCATTTCAACTTAAATTGTATTAAACTGATTTGAATCTTGTATAACAAAGTTGAAAATTGCTTAACTTATTTTGATGTTAAAGCAATGTAAAAACACGTTGTCATAACTTTGTAAAAAAAAGTGTAAAAAGTTGCTGCCTTAAATTTTAAAGTAAAATCAAATTGGATGTTTAAGTTCTTTCAACTTAAATTACATTTACTTAAAAAAATCTTGTATAGCTTATACAAATTTTTGAAAATTGCTTAACTTATTTTGAAGAGTTAAAGTCATGTAAAAACATAATGTTGTCATAACTTATTGATCATGCATTTTTGGATTTGTTTGGATTGTGAAATATACGGACTATTAACAATTAATCTGTCTGAACAGCATATTCAGATCTTGCAGTAAGATTAATCACAAGGCTCACCTGAAGCAGAAATGGCCATATACAGGCAAGATGTGTTTCCTGTGCCATTCCTCTACCCTTGTGACTCTACATTTCTATTTAAAGCAAGCAGAATCGGCTCGACATAGATAAGTTCTTCTTGGCTCGAAAATAAATGGTCATGTTGAGGAATGAGCCAATGAAGACTTTTAAAGATGGCAGTATAATCACAGTAATTAGAGTGGAGGTGGGAGGACGAAGCACTCAGGAACCCAAGATGAAAGATCCACCGCTGCTGTAGAACAATGTGAAACTGCATTATGCTCACTTATTGTTTACAGTTTTGCAATGAAAGAACAATTCGAAATCATCTCACCCATTTCCCAGAAAAGCATTTGACCGAAGGTTAAAACTCGAGCCTGATTTCGAGGAGAGCGCGAGATGGAGAAGGAGTTTTCAGAGACTGGCAGACAGGCGGAGGATAGAGGGAGGAACTCAGATAACAGATTCAGAGAGACAGAAGAAGCTAGAGTGAGATAATCTCTATAGAATCAGCTCTGGAAATTTAATGGAAGTTGGACCAGTCTGGGGACAGGACGTGTCTATGGTAATGCACTTATGATGTCAGGGCGAGTAATGAGCCACCCGACATCAAGGAAATGAGGCTTTGATAATGTCTGCATTCCCAGAACCCAGACAATGCCCATACTTCTTTGAAAAAAAAAAAAAAAGAAGTGAGAGAGAGAACTTCCCGCAATACACTTGGTTCAAATTGACACTCTAAAAAATTCTATGATCAATAAGTTATGACAACATACACTGTAAAAAATTATATGGTCAGTAAGTTATGACAACATATGTTTTTACATTGCTTTGACTCATCAAAATAAGTTAAGGAGTTTTCAACTTTTTTAATGTAAGTTATACAAGATTCAACTCATTTTTAAGTCATTTTGATGTAATTTAAGTTGAAATTACTTCCAAGTACAATGTATCCAAGTACATTGTACTTACAAAATTAAAGGCAGCAACTTTTTTTTTTTTTTTTTTTTTTTTTTTTTACAGTGTATGTTTTTTTTAAGTCAGTTTAATGTAGTTTAAATTACTTAAACATCCAAGTTGGCTGTACTTAAAAAAAAAATTAAGGCAGCACCTTGTTTACAGTGAAAGAATTTTTGGAGAAGACAATATTTCCTGTGCTACAAAAAACAACAACAGGTCAAACAGGTTTGGAATGACAAGGGTGAATTATTTTTTTTGGGGGCAAACTATCCTAAATGTACTTTTGTTTTAAGAATTTTTAGATATATTTTTACTGAAAAACTAGAATTTTTAAATTCTATTTTTTTTTTTTGCAGTATGTGGAGGGAAACAGCGTTAGCTGGGTTTGCAGAAGTAGAATTTTGAAGTCAGGAATTGAGTTGTGTGTCATTACGTGTATTGATTTTATATGTCTATGTATGTATTATAAAATTAGAGAAAGATCAGGAATTGATGAAGGTGGAATTAGATCAGAACTCAAGCTGGACTCATATTGTCTTCTCCTCTTAGCAAGAAATCACTCAAGTCACAGATGCCAAAACTTAGACCTTATTTGTGGAGATAACATAGCCGAGATGCCTGCAGAACATAGGTAGCATCTGGGTTTGTACCTGCTTTCGTATGATCTACCTGGCAAATACATTCCATACCTGTCACCACTATGTAGGTTTCCTGTCCACTTTTTAAAAAACAGCACACTGGAGCCAAAGAACAAAATGGTAAATAAATGATGAATAATATTTTACCATTTTGTTCTGTGCCTCCAGTCTGTTTTTTAAGAAGTGGATCGGAAAACTCTATGGAGGCGCCCATATATTTTCTCTAGTGTCGAAACAGGAGACTCAGTTTACCTGTATGTGAGCACATTCCATTCCTACACCGGCCTCACAGACACACACAGTAGGAATATGCTTGACCATCAGAAATAATTGTAGAATAAAATGGCTATAATTACATTGATTATGCTTAATTTACATTCAACTTTATACAAATATTCTACAAAACTAGCTGTTTAAGCACCACAGCCTATAACACGTTGGAGCACAAACATTCAATTAATGATGTAATTATAATGTTTTAAATGAAAACAGAAGCATTGCGCTTTCAAAATGAAAGGGTAGGCAGCAGTGACTCGGGACTGATTTGATGTCAGCAGGTTTCAGAAGCCAAATAAAGGCATCATTAGCTGGTCTGCTTTCTGGTGTATAAAACAAGTTGAGCTCAGTATGCCAGATGGGAACCTTTGGGCTTGTGACAGCGTGTTTTCACTATTAATTTAGAGTCTGTTACTTTTCAAACTGTTGGAAGTGATTGTGTTTGTGCATGTGTGTGTAGTCTTGGGTCTAAAAAAATCGAACAGGTGAGGCTGTGGTTTGAGATAACAACGGTTGAGTAAGTTAGGCTATAAATGTTAACATGGGCTGATTCTCCACAGCTTCAGAGTGGAGGGGTTGAGCAGATGCTCTCAGAAGGTTGATCACAGTGAGAGAAAGTGCGAGATCTTGCTTGATGAATGTGGGAATCTCAGAGGAAATGTCAGTGGATGCTCCAGTGACTCAATGTGTTATGGCTCTTTTTTTCTCTAGTTTTCTATCTCTCTCTTTGTTTCAGTCTGTCAGATTTTCTCTCCCTATGCTGTATCTCTTTTTTCTTAATGCCATTCTGGCTGTTCTGTCTTACACAAAGCTGATATACAGTATTCATTTTTAGCTCCATATTCCTTTAAACCTTCAAATCTATATGTTTGATAAATCTATGTAGCCTATATACATACAGTATATATGAAATCATTTTGAAATCTTTGGTCATAAGACTTTAGGATGGCTTAGACTTTTGAGCAAATCAGCAAATCAGGGCTGAAAAACATTTTTTTTTTGTTTTTGTTTTTACGGAAATGGTGGTGCATTTAACACCCAGTTCTGATGATGCAAGAGTTGCAACTATGGCAGCTGAGCAGGCCAACCTTTGTTTTCTTTTTGAAGAATTTTCGGAGCCTGATGAAATCGGTATAAATACGTGTTTAATACTGCAAAATTCGCTTGATGTTACAGTCACTGCCCTTGCCGTCCAGAATTAACGAGAACATCCCAATCGAGTGAAGGGATTTGTGGAAACTGTGGTTCCTACTTATTGTGATCCAACATTTGCCTGGCATTTCAGGATGAAAAGACAAACATTTCAGGTGAAGGATAATCCACTACTTACCTCCGAGACTGTGTTATGATCTATATGACCTTATTATTTTTATTGTGAGTATTTGGCTTATCATTATTGCTCATCACTGTTGATATGCTATATAACTCTTAAAGGAACCGTATGTAAGAAATGTATTTCAATTAATCATAAATTGGCCCTGATATGTCACTAGACATTACGAAATCATGTTCATTTCAAATACTTAAATCACTGACAACAGTAGTACGGCCAGGATATTGTCATTTAAAAAGTGAAGTTGCAGCCCTCAACTGATGTTGATGTTGTCATGTTGTGTTTTGGCCTGATGCCCCACCCTCCACCTATCTACCAATCACGAAGTCAGTAGTGTTTCGGCATCCGGGTTGCCAGCTCTGCTCTAGTTGAAAGCTCCTTGTAGCAGCCTACGTTCCTGCTGGATCCTGCAGCCTATCTGGCAACCTCGAGTCAGGGGGGAGGGGGAGGGGATACACCGCTCTACAGTAATTCAAAAGTGATTGCAGTACCAGTTTTGGCCACAATCTTACATACGGCTCCTTTAAGACAAACATGGCTTCTAATATCTTCAATTGTTGCATATACTGAGCTGCAGCGGACAACTTTTTAAACGACTTTAATTGGACCCAATGTGCGAGTTGTGCGAGTGCATGGTTTATATACATGTTTCTGCTGATTGGGCTGACATTTTTGACACACCCACCAAACAAGAGAAAGCATATCTCAAACCCTGTTGCAAACCGTTTCCAGGAAACATGTCGTTCAACCCAGAAACCGGAAGCAAAACGTTGCGCACCGATTTGAGCTTGAACGTGCCCCTGAGTAATGTCAAACCTCATTGGTTCTCACACGTCATGGCGTCTAGTCACGTGATGTGCAAGAACTAATGAGGTTTGACGTTTTATGTCCCATATTTTACGTAGCTTGCCCCCCCCCACCCACCCACCCTCGTATATTATTAAATATATTTAAATACATACAAAACAAGGCCAAACATATATTTACATAAATATATTTTCGATCATTTTGTTATTTATATTTCCTCATATATTTTTTGGCCATTTGTATCTATTTTGTATATAGAAATATAACAATTTATTTATATTGTCCAAATCAGTTTTTATAACATTTTGATCAATGATTTGATTTTAAAGTGATTTTAAAGGCTCATGTTTCCCGACAAAACATGCTGCAAAAAAAAAAAAAAAGTGATTGTGTCGCTTCAGATTCAGATGACGTAGAATATACTAGTTGAATTGTATAAGTCCTTTTCACAGGGTTTGAAAGTTTTGTATCTTGCATATGCATAAAATCAGCTGAAACTTTCTTCAAAACATCTCTTTTTTTTTGCTCCGAAGAAGAATGAAAGTCTTTGAAATGACATAAGGGTGAGTAAATAATGGGTAAACTATTCCTTTAACCAGTTATTTCTACTGTGCATTCACCCTGAAGGTTAAATTATGGTGTATACAGTTTATTATCATACCGTATAGCCCCAGCTGGAAGCTCTTTACTATTCTATCTGATTTTATGAAATGCTGGTTTTAGATTTGCTCAGACTGAGACTTAAAATCATGGAGCAGAAACCTGACTTTCTTATGTGCTTTGCAAACAGAGGTCTTTCATAGTAAAGCCAGCCATTATGCAGCGACTGAACTTATCCTTTTTTCCCTTATCATCCTTTTACAACAAAGCTTGTGTTGCTTGTCTGATTTCCTTCTGACTCTAAACTTGAGAGAGAGAGAGAGAGAGAGAGAGAGAGAGAGAGAGAGAGAGAGAGAGAGAGAGAGAGAGAGAGAGAGAGAGAGAGAGAGAGAGAGAGAGAGGATACCTTGGCTGGTGCATCTGCTTTATGGAAACCAAGAAAAACAACTAAAAATATGTATTATTGCAAAAAATACCAGGTTAAAAGTAAACCCTGGAACTGATAACTCCATAGGTCAGTCGTTCAGAGCGATGTTAAACAGAATATGAGAACAGAGCTGTCAGTGTCTCCCGGGGTGCTCTCTTTTTTTAGCTTGTGTCATCAGTTACAACACAGGAAGCTCGGTACTGTGAGTGTGTCAGTCAATATGTTGTTTACTTAGTCAATCTAAGTAAATCTGCTCTGAACTCATACCTGCGGGCGCAACATTGATCCACTTGACCCGGACGGCTTCCAAGTTTAATTGAAAAAGAACAGCTGAGACCTTTATGAATTAACTGCAGAAATCAATATCTGTGGAATGCCACCCTGTAAACTCTCTCCTTACACACCGGTGATGCCAGAGCAGCTAGCAGGTAGGTTGTTTGCAGTTCTTAGGAGAGTAAACAGATGGTTTCGCTTTCTGTCTGTGTTATTGAGTACTGTACAGGTGTACTGTTTATGTACTCAGAGTTGTTAGTGAGTGCAAAGACTGTCATCTGTTCTCCTCTTTTAAAGAGACTCTGTAATCTGCACACTATCAGCTACTACCTGACAGTCAAATTGAATGACAACAGGTGGCTAACATTTCAAAAGGCGCACTAGCGACTGATGCTAGAGACTGCGGTCTTTAGCGTCCTTGTTAGCGTGCCTGCCTCCCATGCCAGAGATGCAGAGTGGGGAGAGTAGGACGTGAAGGGTTACATTGGTGCCGTGACCCGGGTGGGAGTGAGGTTTAGGGGTTGAGAGTAACGGAAGCCAGCTGTATTGAGAACTGTGCAGGTAAACCTCACTCTCCTGATCTCAAGAGGCGCACTAGCAATTGACATTAGTGACAGAAGTCTTTAGCGTACTTGTTAGTGCGACCGCCTCCCATGCTGGACACGCCGGTTCGAGTCCTACTCGCCGTGGGATGAGTAGGAACAGAGGGGTTACATTGGTGCCGTGACCCGGATGAGAGTGAGGTTTAGGGGGTGAGTGTAACAGAGGCCAGCTATATGGTGGTGGTTGAGGAGACTCCCCCTTTCATATGTAAAGTGCTTTGAGTACCTAAAAAAGTGCTATATATATGTAAATTATTATTATTATTGAGAACTGTGCAGGTTAACCTCACTTTCCGCACTAGCGCTTGATGCTAGAGACTATGATCTTTAGCGTCCTTGTTAGTGCGCCCGTCTCCCTTGCCAGAGACATCGGTTCGAGTCCGGCTTGGAGCGGGGTGAGTAGGACCGGAGAGGTTACATATAGCATGTGGAAAGTTTGCTCTTTTTATATGGGCAAGTTAAGGCTGCTGTGTCAAAATGCAGTGCTGCGTTAATATAAAAGCTGCATTAATATATGCAGCTGTGTACAGCCTCACATGCTTTGTCAAGCAACATTTTTTTTTTTTTTGCACTTCGGCATGTAGTCGATTGTAAGTGGCTTAAGCTGATTAAATGATTGAACGTAATTGAGTTGTATTATTTTAATTAAAAATTATGAGGTAAAAAAATGAAAAAATTAAACATGCATATGGATGAGTTGTTCACAATAAACTCAATTCACACCAATTCCACAGATTTGAATTCTCTCTGGGCTTGCTTCATCATCAATGTAATCTTATTTAAATCAATATCTTTATATAACTTTGTATATCTTTGAGTGTCAGGCTGGAGGCCGTATCTCTAGTCTGTTTCTCCCAGAAGATAAAGACACATTTATGGAGTTTGCATAAGACCAGGAGCACAGGAAGTGAAACCAAAAACAGTATTGACATGCCACCTGGCCTTGTTGTGTGTTAACAATAACAGGAAATTGGTAGGATGTGAGTGAGAGAGGGATATGTCAAGCTTTCAGGTGAAGGGACGGGTTTGTTAGGGTGGTTTGGAAATCTTGTCATTGTGTAGTGTCTGAAATGTCTTTAAGGGGATAAAGAGAGCCAGTCTGTCACACAGGGCTTGTAGATACCTCATGACCTATTAGTTGTTGGTGAATACTGGAATGGACAGGCACACAAAAGAGTGGAAACATAACTTTCATTCTCACTGTGTCAATGACACCAAAACATATCTCACAGGCACTGCATGTGATAAAGTACAAGAAGAATTCCATCATTGCAACATGCTTACCTCTGATAGCTTCACTGCATCAAATACGTATTCATACAGCTTCAGATGAGCTTGACTCTGCAGGCTGGAAAGGTTTGATCCATTCAACTCTGAGACACGCTCAATATTCTGTAGGATCTATGATGGATCATTGGGGCTGCAAATCAATGGCATGGTCAACGCCTATCGATCACAACATCCGTTTTTTTAGCGTGTTGATTTCACTTGCGTCCCAAGTAGCAAACTATCTGGAAAATATCTTTATACTCTTTAAGTCAAAATACATCTCCACTGAACGCTTAACCCCCACTTGGTTCAAAGTGCAGCTTTTGCATAGCAGTTGTGTTTATGGTTCAGCACCAAGGACAGCAGCTTATCATAAAAAAACTATGGATACAATGGATGTATAGATCCCTATATCAAAAGATGTCTTTATTTGGTCGTAAAGTGCTTTATTACTGGAAAAAAATATGCCTTTATTTGTGAGAGGATAAAATTGAGAAAATGACATATTTTGGGGTCAGACTAGATTCATAGATGTGGAAAAAAATATTTAAATCTATTAAATGCTGAATGGTCAAAGGTGAAAAGTTATACTTCTTCAAATATGGATCCATAAAGACCACATATGTAGATTTATAAAATTACTAGATTTTATTATTTGTTTAGATATTCTTGACACAAATGCCAAAGCCTGGTTCTGCTTCCCTACTATAAAACTGTTTAGTGTTTTGAGTTTAATACTGAAAACTGGCAAAACATGACCATATACGCATTATAAACCACTCACAACGCATTATTTGCAGGTAATGTTGCAAAATAATAGACCTAATATAGGCTACTTTTCATTTTTATATTTATTTCAGCCCCTTTGGGAGGAGAGAATGACTGTAATCTTTAGAAGGTACATTTCCGAGGGGACAGCAAGGATCTACAGATGTTAGTGTTAGATTATATCAATATCTCCCATGGGAAGATTCATGAACATGGAGATGATCTCAGTTCACAAAACTTCTTCAGCTTTATTTTCTGCATTTTTTATACATTGTCAAGGGGTGGTGTAATGATATCTCTATTGAAATATACATTAAAGAATATACATTACATCACATGTAAGACAAAGAGAAAAACAAGTCCATCTACAAATGTGTCCAAATGTCTTAGAAGCAGATTTCCTGAGCAAATCCAGATCTCATTCTGGGCTGGATTCCAAGAACCACACACACATACATGTAGACTACATTGGATAATATAAACAGATGTGTGCTGGAACAAGAACAACCTCTTCTCACCATCTCTGCCTTGACCGCCTGCATGAGTACATTTTGGGAGCATATAAAAACACCCAGACATGAGCATGCAGAGAGGGAGGAAGTGAAAGTCAGGCTGAGAGCCATATTGAGAGCCGTATTATGCTCACAGTAAGCAAACACGACAATGTCATAGACATTGCGTGCCCCTTTCCACATATTAATGTGCCTATCGCTTCAAAAAGAAGTTTTCTCTCAGATTTTACTACACCTTTAAATGGCGCGAGCCTCGCAGTAAGAGGAAGGCGGGGTCGCGCGGCGCGTGTGTGGAAATCTCGTGATTGTCCAACAGTATCTCTGAGCGCGCGGCTCTCTGTAACTGCAAGCGAGCACGGAACGAGACAAGTGCACGCGGGCACAACATCATCACAAGACCGCGAAAAACCGTTATTTAGTGGAGTGGACCACACGAATAGAGCCTTTTGGGAATGTAATGTGGATTATTACTGTACGCTTTGGATATGTTTACGAAAACTGAGGTTAGTCTGTTTCTTTTTTGGGGGGTTCGGAATGATGGAAAGCTCGCCGGGATGTTATAAGTTCATCACTTACTTCGAGTATTCACACTAAGTTGGCTTGTTTTCACAGTGTAAATCGCGTTGTTCTTGAATTTTACTTTTATTTCTGTGAACGTTGGACTGAATCGAAATAAAAGACATTCGCGTCGTTTCCCGGGGAAGCGCGATACAAATATTTAACTACATCATTATTTAGGCCCACAGGAAAGGTTTTGAACTCTAAAAAAATACGTTTACGATTATTTATTCTTTTTTTGGGGATAGCCAGTCATCCTCAATATAGAGCACAATGTGGAAACAGTAGCTAGGATATTTCTGTCAGAGTTGACTGGTTTTCGAGACACAAAAATAAACGTGTATTCCCTGTTTTTGGCAGCTGCCTGACATATGCCACTATAGTAGGCTATATTTCGTTTATTCTTATTAAGTTAGGCAATAGGCCTGTATTATAGTACTAATCACGAAGAAAACGCGCCTTTTCCTCCGTAAACACTAAGCAAACAATTTCTCGCTTTGGTCTCAGGAAGCCTGTGTTTTTCTTAATCTGTAAAAGTAGCTGTAAATAATGAATAAGAGTTCTCAGGTGTCTGTGGAGCCCATGTTCAACTGCCACTCAGGATAAACAACAACACGCATGCCCACTCCACTGCAGGATCCTTGTGGATGCACCTACACACGGACCGGTCAAATAAACAGGAACGCATATCCATTTTTCGTTTTTGTTTTTAGAGTAGCCTATGTATAAAAGGTTTTTATAAAATGCTCAGATTTTATTTTGATGCACACATGTGGTGTAGGCTGCTTAGCCTAATAGCCTACATTTTACTATTATGATGCATTAGTGCACCAATTTATTCTGATTTTTGTAAGACAGAATGTGCAGGTAATTTAAGCATGGCAATGTATTAAAAGTAGGCTATATTAAAAAAAAAGAAGAAGAAAAGAATTAGACTATTTTTAACGTATTAACACGTTGCAGAGATTAAACATATTTCCAAAGCCATATAAATTATTTGATATAAATATCTGTCTTGATGTCACAATAATCGAAATGTTAAGACATTTAAACGGATTTTTTTTTTTGGCACGTTTGCACATATAAAATGCAAATTCATCTCTTTTGTCGCTTCGAAGTGCTCAAGTGAGTCCAGTGCATTTTTAGAATATCTTAATTCATTCTCATCAATTTGTAATGGCTCATTTAGATCTCCTGGAATTTAATAGACTTTGGTAATAATCCACCGCCACACACTCGCGCTCTCACACGCTCATTTTAAAGGTAGGCTATTCAAGTTTCTGCTTTTTAAGTCTACATTTTATGTTTTCGCCTAAGTGATAATTGTGCTACGCACACTGTATTTGTGTCTTAAAAATTGTACCGAAATTTGGACAAATCCTTTACAGGCATTAGCCTATCGTTTGTGTTGAAATTGTCGGGGTAGATTATCTTTTCTGAGCGCGGCCTTGTCACACACACTTTCATCGACGCATATATTTCACAGCTGACAGAAATGGAAATGAACACGTATGTTTGATTTAAAATAATGCATCATTTATTTATTCGAGCGTGTTTAATTTCTCCATGAGCCTAAAGTATAATTTCACCCTGTGGTGTTTTGTGACCTCTTTTGTGTGAAATAGAATGCAGTGCCCCCTCTCACAACAATGTAAATTATTTTGCCGTTGTGTTTATACATGTTCACATTTATCTGTGAGACTGGCATGCATTATTTTAGGTGATTGAATTGTGCATTAATAATTTGGATCGAAAGCGTAATTTCAATGAATTACAACACATGTATGTGTACATTCTGCACCCCTTTAAACGTATAGCGAAAGGCTATTTTAAAAACGAAATATTGGCGCACAGAAGCATTTCAGATTTAATAGCCAACTCCATTTTAACGAATTTTTGCTAAAAATATAATTAAAAATGATATTGATTTATATCTATGTAAAATATAGGCTATTACATTAGCCTACATAAAAAAAAAATACGTCTGGACGTTTTCATTTATACTGTGTCGTTTTCCTTTATTTTTGTATCGTTTTGTTCTCACGGGTGTGGGTGTATAATCTCCATTTACATATCAAGCCAAGATGATCTAAATGTTACTAAGGTATTTTTCAATATAGATAAACGAATTAGAATAGTATTGATAATTCTAAAATTAACGCATAAATAATGTATTATATAGCCTATTAAATAAACTCTATATAAAATCTGAAATATTTTTTTCATTTTGTTTACTGAATACAAGTAGTGTTTTTTTAAGCAACATGTAGGCTATGTTTCCTTTTGTAACTAATATGTTTTTTTTTTTTATTCCTTCAAATCGCCTTTGTGTCTGTGTCGCAGAGAAGAATATTTCCTATTGGCGTTGTGTAATGCTCAGCCTCAAACACTCATCGAATGTGCTCTGGCTTTCCAATACACCGCAGTGTGACGTGATCTCTCTGTCTTGATCAGAGCCCTATATAATGCACACACCCCACACCTTTACCACAGTGAAATTTGGTCATAAATCACATTGCTAATCCTCTGGTTTTGATTATGATGGGTGTATAATGAATACTGGCAACAAGGATGGTGGTTTTAGGCAAGGTGATGTAATGCCATAAACGTCTGCTGCAGAACCACTCCCGCTTTAATTGCTCACAAGTTGCTGTTCCTCTGCAGTGGGTTGTTAAGGGGGTTGCTGGTGGTACCCGTGCCCACTCTGGGTCACAGGGGGAGGCTGGATGAGGCCAGGTAAGAGCCTCACGCCTCTCTTTCGCCGGCTGGCAGCCCAGGAGGAGAGCACCGGACGCTGATGTCATCCATTTTGGCCCAGCTCTACCTCGCCCACACCTCCGCTCTACCACGCGGATGCTCGATGGCAACCGTGTCACGTACGGAGCCGAGCTCGCTGAAATGGCGTGCGCCTCCTCCCAAAGCCTCCATGATATCATCGGGGCGCACTGGAGGACATTTTGTCGCAGCGCTTCTGGTGTAATGGTAGAGCGTAATTGAGGCACCTGTGGTAAAACCCAGCTTTGTGTGTCTGATGAATGGTTGGGCCTGCTGTCATTAACATTCCCCCCCTTTCACCATTACACCTCCTTCTCCTACTCACCGACTTTTTAAGCAGGACCCAAATGCAGGGGCTTTATTTCGTGGTGTTGTGTGCCGTTCCCAGTGGAGTGTGTCAATCACATATCAATGAGGACAATGATGTGCTCAGTTTAGCCTTTTCACCTCTCTCCTCCTCTCCGCAAGCCCTCACTCGACACAAAAAAAAAGAAAAAGAGACAGCACACAAGCATATTTGGTGGTGTGGGCGCAAGCCAACATGGAGTATCTGTTACAAGCACGCAGTCTCTCGCTCTTTTTCCCCTCTTCAGCTGCAGAAGGCAGAGCTCTGACGGCATACATTGTGTTTCGGCTCAGTTGAATCGCGTGGGTTGGTAGCACTATTGTCCTGCCGTACCTGCTGCCTACGCCTCTGGCAAGGACACGGGCAATATTAGATGACTATTAGGTTACACCTCGCATGTTGCCATGTAATTGGAGCCTATTCATTTATGCACGTAGGGGACACATGTTAAGAGGAGCTGGAGCTGCGTTTTGCCTTCACAAAAGTCCTACTAATCTGTGTTGGTTCAAGGCCAAACGTCAGCTCAGAATGGGAAGCAATTTGTGCTTGAGGATGTGTTAAAACATTTTAAACGGTAAATAATAAACATTTACGTCGCCTTTTTTTACTGCATCTATTCTAAATATGCAAGGTTCATTAAAAAATAATAATACATTACTTTTTTTAATACAATCATTTTTATGCATTGCAATAGATTTTTGTTCAAAATGTAGGACCACACCTAAATTAAATATTTTTTTAAACAAAATAATTACATAGGCTAGTTTTAGAACTAGTTTAGTTGCTGGAAATATGCTGGAGTATATGTCATGGGAATGTGACATTCATATGATTGTTTTCATGCATTGTGCATCCTGCAAAAATCCTTTTAATTTTCCACATCATCAGATAAACATGGACTCTCTGCTATTGAATGATAGCTGGAGCTGCCATGCGAATAATGCTGTTAATTTACACACTAGATGACCGATAACAAAAGGATCTTTTGGGGGAATTTCCTTAAAAAATATAAACTTTTAATTTTAATTAGGAGTAGCATTTAACATAAGTGCAAAACAATGACTCATTCAAGTGCAGCTTTTTAAGATTATAATTGTGAAAGTGTGCTGTATTAATTTCTCAAGTAATATATTTTTTATGCTTTTATGTTTTATGTATATATATATATATATATATATATATATATATATATATATATATATATATATATATATATATATATAAAAACCACACACACTAGATAGAATGAGACATTGTGAATTCATTTGTAATTTGATGCTTTTCTATTTTGACAGCTAGACGGGGCAGAGTAACCGAATGAACTACATTACCCACAAGGCATCATGCAGACTGCGCTGGTTTCCCTAAATACAGAAAGAGTCCGACCTGGAGGACCTGTCTGGATGATTGAGGTCTGAGGAGATACCAGAAGAAAACAACACCTCAGCAGACACACAGCACCTCATCTGCTTGTCTTCTCAAGTCGATCCGTTCCAGGAAACGAGGAAGAAAAACTTTGATTGTCGCCTGACAGAGATTGGATTTTTGTGCAATGTCATTGGCCTTATGACTGTTATTTAAGACTGTTCTCCCTACTAAGTCCCTCACCTCTTTTAGGATATTTTTTGTTTGTCGCTGCGTTGACGATCTCACCTCTTCTCTAGCGTCTCTGGGCATACTGTGGGATGTACTTTGGATACACTGACCTTTGAACCAAAGCAAATTCAATGATTTCCTTCTGTTCAGGATAATAACCCCAAATCTCCAGCACTTTTACAATGAATTTCTTCAGATTCCCAGTCCAGCTGCAGCTGCTGATCAGTACTGTGCTTGGGCCCTGCTTGGGCCTCGAGTTTACAGGGTCGCAAGGCCAGTGGGCACGCTATCTCCGCTGGGACGCCAGCACCAGAAGTGACCTCAGCTTCCAGTTCAAAACAGACGTGTCCACCGCCTTAATCCTGTACTTTGACGATGGCGGCTTCTGCGACTTCCTGCAACTCATGGTGGTTGAAGGGAAGCTCCAGTTGCAGTTCAGCATCGACTGCGCCGAGACCACAGTCGTATCGGACAAGCGAGTCAATGACAGCAGCTGGCATTCTGCCACCCTGAACAGGTACAACCTGAGAACTGTGCTGGGTCTGGACGGAGTAATCAAATCGGGTGAGGTGCGGCCACAGAGGCAGTACATGAAGATCGTTAGTGACCTCTTCCTGGGCGGAGTCCCTCAAGATATTCGCATTTCTGTGCTCACCCTCCCGACAGTGAAGGATCTTCCGCCATTTAAGGGAATTATCAGGGAACTGAAGTACAATAGCAAGGAACCTATTCTACTAAGCAGCCAGAGGGTCCGCATGGACATAGAGGGGATCTGCATGGAGAACCCATGTGAGAATGGAGGGACGTGCTCCGTTGTAGATGGGGAACCACTTTGCGATTGTTCTAAGACAGAATATGTTGGCCGATTCTGCAACGAAGGTAAAATGGTTTATTTACAGCTTGATAATACAGCAGATGCAATATTGACTTACATACAATGTAACGGCACCCTACTCGAAATTGTCAGTTTTTACTGCTGTAACGTGAATGTTTCCTTCATCCTCTGCTGTTTCATGCTACTGAAGTATGACTCTCAGGTCCAGGTTAATGCAATCTCTTAGCTTGTCTCCTGAAAGCTGCCCTGTTCTATGCATTTGCAGGTGTTTTGTGCTGTGAATTTTTTCCGATCAGCCTCCTCTGTTCCCCCATCGTTGCACACAGTCAATTGAAAGCGAATGTCATTGAAATGCACTACTATCGTTTTTACCTCTGTAAAGCACTAAGCTGTTTGTCTCTGGCAAGTGTTTTGTGTGTGTGTATTTGTGTGTGTGTGTGTTAATCATCCCCGGCTGAGGAGGTGGGGTGTTAGGATGTTAAGGTGCCTTTTCAGATCCCCTTGGTTGTTTTTCTGAAGTGGCCATTTTAGTTTCTCTGGGGATTTGAGGAGGCCATTTCACAGCTCTGGGTTTTGTTGTTGCACCTCTTCAACAGAGAATGAATCAGAGATGGGGGATAATTGCCTATTTATATTGCCTATAATAGTCAATTGCATTTCTTTATAACGTCATTACTGGTTTTCCTAGAGAGAGAATTTTATGACCTTCTTATAATTCTTTAAAGAATATGCTAATATATAAATATATATATGGATCTTCTGGTTTGTGGATATTTTTCTTTTAAGTATAATCGTAACTAAAGTAATTTTACGTTATACTGTACCACAGAAGAAAATCACCACTTTTGAGTTCATCTTCAGGAATCATGTTTCCTGATGGTAATGAAAGGTACACATTAGTTTTTTTTTTTTTTTTGCATATTCCTCTATAATTTTTGCTTTAAAGATATCCTCTTAAATGTTTTAAGCAACATGGATTTGATAAATTATGAATTTTTAGCCTTGATTAGGCCTAAACTTTTTTCCCCTTGTGATTGAAGTGTTTAAGCTGGGTGATTGATCGGTGATCGGTGCTCTGAGCCCTATGAGTTGTTACCCTCATTGTAGACACAACCTCTCCTGTGATTCTCTCCTTAATGACACAATTACTGAATGTGATTAAAAAGTCAGGATGCTATGTGTACTCAGGCATGTTAGAACCAAATGTGTATGCATGTATGCTTGCACAGCCTCTTTCACAGCTCAAGAGAGAGAAAATGAGAAAAAGGGTAGCCTATGTGTAGAAGACCGGGCACTAGGGGTAGATTTATAGGCTGTAAAGAGTACAGAGTTTTGGGCTTGATTTACAGCCGTTGTTCCTCTCCATCTTGTTTGGCTGACTGGGTCCTGCAGTCAACTGATAGGGGCTAAAGCCAGACGTAAAAGCAGCTTTGATGGCTTTGAATGCTGGGAATCAGTTCAGCCAATCATAAAAGAATAAATAAACCTTTTTTGGAGGCCATTTATATTGGAGCACAGCCTTAACTGCCGAGCAGTTTGTAAAACGGACAGCTGAACTTTCTCCACTAGCATCTCTTACAAATCCAAATCAAACCCTGTGTTGTGAAATGACACATTAATGTGTGCCATCAGTGTTTGATAACAACATTACGAAAACCAACTGAGCAATCTTAATTCCATCTTAATCTTGTGTCTTCAGGCTTTGGAAACATCTGTATGTGGGTAATAAATATCAGGTCAGAGCCATATGGCAAGCTGGTCTGAAGTGTTAAGCATTAGCTTTACGTGCGTTTGACTGAATCCAATTGCCATAGCAGCGGCAACAACAATCTGACACTCCTCTCGATGGCCAGATGGCTAAAATGGCCTCAGAACTGTTTTGCGTTGCCGTGGCGTATGTTCCTCGCTCTGTAAAAATCGTGATAGCCACGGCGCTACATCATTTGCGAAAGCGCGTAATCTTTTGGCGGATTAGAATAATAAACATTTGGCAGCAAAACAAACACTCAATCTGTTTTCCCATGTGGATGGTCTCTGAATTGGTACGCTGAGGTTTATGTTTAAGCTGGCCACTCTTTACAAATCTCCTTGTGTTTTTTTAATGTAAACAAAGCAAAAATCCAAAAGTGCATCAAGAGGATATGTAGACCTAGTTACTTTTTTAAGGTTAAGAAAATTATTGGGTGTAATGTTTTAATTTTATCCTTGAAAAAGTAAAGTAAGAGATTACTCTCAATTTTTCTGTTATTTAATTACAGTTACTTCTGATATAATTGCATTAAATACTTATAGACTATTGAACAATTCTATAAAAAACAATAGTGAATTTAACATCAATATTTAACGTCTAATATTAAAATGTTTTTTTTTAAATGTAACCTTCCAAGTTCAAGAGCAATTTACTATATGCAATTTTATATTATTAGTTTGAAAGAATTAAAAGATCAGTTTCATGTCTATCCTTGTATTGTTCAACTGGTCAAGTTTGATATGGGACTTCATTTATTTATTTAATAATTAATTACTTTTTAGAGTAACTTACCCAAAGTTAAAAGACTGTAAACATTTACTTTTATTTATTTATTTTATATAATTATACATCTATTTTAATTCCCCTCCCACCAGAAATTATGTTTAAATAGTGGTTTTGATTTCCTGTAGTAGCTCAAACAGTCAAACAAAGACTGCGTCAAAGTCATGGGTTCGATTCCCAGGGAAAGCAAGAACTGATAAGAATGTAAATGGTTACCTTGAAATGCAATGTAAGTCGCTTTGGATAAAAGTGTCTGCCAAATGCATAAATGTATAACTGTTTTTGAAGTAATTGAACAACATTTTCACTTTTTTCGCACAATTTTTGGATTATAGTTAATTTAATAGGCTATATTCATTTTATTTTATCATTTATTTGATCATCATCGATTTAATCATGACAATTTGGTGTAAATCCAGATTAAACTAATCATTCACTTGTTGATGTGCCACAACTATACATCATTTTTTGTCTCACCACTGTTTCTGAGAAACTAGGTCATCGTAGAAGGCTGACAGTGCATGCAGACGATTGTATTCCAGCCAGACATCAGAACTTCAGTATAGGTCAATTCAAGAGCTGAACACATCAATCAAGTCACCATGGCACTCACATGCTGAGTGTAGCCTAACTCTGCATTCTCTGCTCTCAAATCACATCCTAATACTTTCCCCACCAGGTTAATGCATCTCATCAGAGGACTTAATGTTCTGTACCAGCCTTTAACAAGCACGGCAGACAGACACGCTTACACATTGGAACGTGTCCCTAAAATGAGTGACCATGAGTGATGACATATTGCATTTTCAGTCAGTACAGACATCAACACATACAGGACTAAATGCATGTCTAATGTAGCTGTAATTACTCTGCACTAAAAGCATTTAATGGAGGCAGACCCCATCAGGTTCCCCTTAATTTCCTGTATTAGCTGCAGTTTGTGTGCACTGGCAACAGATACGTTGGTTCTTTGGCCTGGCTGTGCCTAGTACTAAAAATATCAACAGCAAAATCTGTAATTCTTTAGAATCATATGAAATTATTCATTGTAATAATGTCAGTTAGCTAAAAGCTAAATAATAATAAATAAAACAGTATTTTAAAATATATACCTAGTTATAGTTAAAATGTCTACATATGTTTTTAATTTTGTTATATATTTTAAATAAAATTGTTAACCTATATAAAAAAATATATATATTTGAGCATCCTGCCATGTGCATATTTTTTTAAATGGTCAAATTAATAGTCACATTTAATTAGGGCTGTTTTCGACTAAGGATTTTCATAGTCGAATCTGATTCGTTAGATTTTGCCGTAGTCGACTGATAGTCGAACCTTTTTTTTTTTTTTTTTTAGATAGCAGCTAGATTTTTTCCATTTCAAACAAAAGAGCTAAAAAACACATATATATCACACATATATCATAACATTTCATAAACATGAGGAGCAAAATGAGAGAGAAATTTGGTGATGGTTGTTTAGGTACATTAAACCACGTAAAGCTTTTTCAGGCCCATGAGAACCGCGTGGAGTCAGCTTTTTAACGCACATGAGAACCGTGTGGAGTCAACTCACAGCCGCTCCGCTGCCCTGCTGAAAATGTGAAGCAGAAACGCTTATCAGATACGATCAGATAACGTCCATAATAATTGGACTCTGGGTTCGATTTTTTGACCATTTTCAGTGGTTATGAGGAGCAATATGAGAGGGAAATTTGGTAATCGTTGTTTAGGTACATTAAACAACGTAAAGCTTTTTAACGCACATGAGAACCGTGTGGAGTCAACTCACAGCCGCTCCGCAGCCCTGCTGAAAATGTAAAGCAGAAACGCTTAATATCAGTTAACGTCCATAATAATTGGACTCTGGGTTCAATTTTTTGACCATTTTCAGTGGTTATGAGGAGCAATATGAGAGGGAAATTTGGTAATCGTTGTTTAGGTACATTAAACAACGTAAAGCTTTTTAACGCACATGAGAACCGTGTGGAGTCAACTCACAGCCGCTCCGCAGCCCTGCTGAAAATGTAAAGCAGAAACGCTTAATATCAGTTAACGTCCATAATAATTGGACTCTGGGTTCAATTTTTTGACCATTTTCAGTGGTTATGAGGAGCAATATGAGAGGGAAATTTGGTAATCGTTGTTTAGGTACATTAAACAACGTAAAGCTTTTTCAGGCCCATGAGAACCGTGTGGAGTCAACTCACAGCTGCTCCGCAGCCCTGCTGAAAATGTGAAACGCTTAATATCAGATAACGTCCATAATAATTGGACTCTGGGTTCGATTTTTTTTATCATTTTAAGTGGTTATGTGGAGCTACATGAGAGGGGAATTTGGTAATCATTGTTTAGGTACATTAAACCACGTAAAGCTTTTTAACGCACATGAGAACCGTGTGGAGTCAACTCACAGCCGCTCCAGCCCTGCTGAAAATGTGAAGCAGATTTTTGAATACATTTTTATTTATTTACATTAGTAAGCTACAGGACATCGTCTTTCAAAACATGACCTGCGCGAAAGTGAAAAAATAAAATAAAAATGGTACCCAGCCCTTCTGAAAATGCTAATGCGTCTCTGTCCCCAGCACATTTCGAACCAAACTGACGCCCATGTATTCGACTATGAGGTTCATAGTCGAATCAGACCTCTCCGAATCGAATCGTCGAATCCTCGACTATTAGAAGTCAGCCCTACATTTAATTTAATACTTTTTATAGTCACATTACATTTAAAAGCATAAATGCTACACAATGGCTGTGTTTTAGAAGGGTTTTACCGTGTCTAACAGCTAAAGCACAGCACAATAAAAAGCACCACTGCTAAAAATATCAAAGCTTTCAAAAATCGCTGACCTCACTAATCGAGTAGTTGGATGTTCGGATT
Organism: Scardinius erythrophthalmus; assembly: GCF_964197995.2. NCBI lineage: Eukaryota > Metazoa > Chordata > Actinopteri > Cypriniformes > Leuciscidae > Scardinius > Scardinius erythrophthalmus. Next base: position 22,374,619 of record NC_138239.1, read on the forward strand.
ATCATGAACCATCCCTATTGCCTGAACAGATTAGAAAAATCTTAGATTAGCTGTTTTTCATCACACAGAGCATTGCAATACCCGTTTATCAGTGTTGGATGCCCTTTGGTTTGGGAGACGGCCAGAGTGCAATAATGAAATGAGTCAGCCCAGTGCTTCAGTGCTAAAGGCGGCCTGTGACAAAGAGAGAGAGAGAGTGTGTGTCTACAATGAGAGTAAATGTGGGCTCTGAGTATGGAACAGTGCTTTAGACAAACATCAGCGTCTCATAAATCCACAACCCTCTCTAAAGGGAACAGGTCCCGTTGCCTGTTTGGATTTATGGCCCAGGCGTGGATGTGGGTTTTGGGAGTGTGTGTAAGACATGGAAGATGGACTAGACCTCTTAGATGTTGATGTGTCATGGTGTTTCATACACCATAGATCTGATCCCCCCCCCTCCTCCTCATTTCCCAGGGAGAAGAGAGGGTGGATGGATGGATGGATGAATGCAAGGGGCATTTAAGGGTTTCTGTGTACATGCACAGGGCAGATGTCTGCTCGGTGCATGCTGGCAGGTGTGTCAGAGTTTGCATGATAGTTTTCATGCAAAGATAATATGAGTGGGCTCTAATGGCTGCAATGTCTCTCTTCTCTTTTTTCTTTTTTCCATTGTGGCTTCTTTGCTGCAACACCATCAGAGGCCAACAGCATCCCAGGTGAGTTGATAATATCCTTTAAGTTGTATTGAATTGTCTTTTACAGGCAGTGAAAGCATTATTGATGCACAGTGCAAACAGTATTCAAATGTATAGTAACAAACGTAGAAATTTTTCAAATTTTCAAAATTATTGTTGTGTTCCCAGTAAAGTTACCATAATGAAAAATACTTAAAGACGCAATGAAACCATAGTAGAGACGGATATTCCCCTCCATTTTATGATAATCAAAAAGAAAACAAATGTTTTACAAATAGATAATGAATAGATAGATGAATAGAATAGAATAGAACTTTAATCACTACATTAATCATTCAAATCGATATACTTTGCCATGTTTATATTGAATAACAAATAAAACTTTGTGACTTTCTCTGTTCCTTAAAGGTTTTGCACACATGATGATGGCGGATCAAGGTATGCCACACCCTTTCACTGTTATTCACTCTATAGTGATTTGCTTATATGTTGCATGCCTGAATTGACTGAATTGCTGTGCATTGAATGAGCTAAGCTGTTATTCTGAACCTTGAATGCATAGATGTGGATTGATCTTTGACTGTTTCTTCGTATCTCTCCATGCTTTCCTTCTGTGGATACTCTCCATCTCTTTGTTGCCTTTTGTCTCCTTTCTCAAGCCAAGGGCAAAGGTACAGAACCGTTTTTTTCCTCAAGTTGTGCTCTCTTGTGTTTACATGCTTGTTATTAGTTTTTTTTTTGCTAATAGCTGCTCACCATGGGTGACTGAAACAAGAGTATAATTAAATGAGAGTTAATTGAAGGCAAATACACCAAAGGTATTCTGACTGCAGCCTGAGTGGTCTGAACTGTAGAGTCTACCTCCCTGATGCTCTTATAACCAATAGATCTTTGTATCAGCTGCTAAAAATGCTTATTTTCTCTTGCTCGAGACCATGAATAATGCTTAATATGTCAGTTTTTGTTGTGCTTTGGATCTTTCATGTGGAATTTTGAGAAGTGGTGTGCTTGTGTTCAGTCAGGTGCCACAATGACTTCCGCTTTGTGTTTTTTTTTTTTTTTTTGGAAATAAAGAAATGAAGAGGAAGAAAAGAACTGTGATATTTCATTCTGGCAGTGCATGTGCGCTGTCATGTCATTTCATAGCTGGCTTCTCTAGTGAGGTTTGTAGATGGGCTCGATTTAGCCCTGACTTCCTGCTGGGCTGAGCATGCCTGTGGAACGCTGTTGAGCCACATGTCATCCCCTTGTCTCACCCAAACCAATATTTCAGCAGGTCTCGGAGGGGACAAATAACTTAATTCTTCAAATAGAATAGGCCTGGATTGCACTGGATTTTTTTCTGCAGGACATTTGAATTGACTTATTTATAAGTTTCCTGTGTTTAGGGTGATTTGCTGGATGTTTCTGTCTGCTTTCAGAGTTTTCACAATAGAGATTTCGGTGTGGACATGAGGACATTAAGCTGCAGAGTTGGCTTGTTTTATTGGAGCAGCATGTGTGAAAACCTCAGTATGCTTGTTTAAGGCTTGATCAATTGCAGTGGTCAATTATGAAAACATAATAGGCTAAATGCAAGACTTTTTTTCAGCTTCAAAACATTACATTTTTAATACTTTGATTGGTTACAGTAGCATTTTTGGGTGAATGCAGATCTAATTGATTTGTCGAGCAGACAAAATGATCAAAATTCACACTCCTATTACGGTTCATGTGGACTTCATAATAGTTCACAGTTGGTATGAAAGTAATTGTAAAAGTCTAATTTGCAGAACGGAACCTGCTTGATTGTCATGAGGAATGGAAAAAGTTTAGTTTTTTCACGTTACAGACACAAATACATTCTGTGTATGTTCATTTTTGGTAGCGACAAGAGACAAAACATATGACGTTGATGATGACTACTATTTTTGTCTTCTTTATTTCTTTTTATTTTTTTAACCTGGCATTGTATACTATGAATTTTGTTGGCGTTAGGACAAATTGTTTGTAATATTTCTACTTTGTAAGTCTCTTTAGATAAAAGTGTCTGCTAAATAAATAAATGTGAATTAACACTTTTTGGGATCACTATAGGAAATGCAGAATTTGCAGGTGAAAACACCTGTCATTGGACATTAGAAATGCATAGTACAGTATAAAGGGTGTGGTCTTTATTGCGTGAATGCTGATATGAACTAAAATGAATCCAGGCATATGCTGCAATTCCTTTTGCCAACCTAGTTTCTTCCCTCAACCCAATTTTAGTGCTAAGTCAGAGCCCAGTCAGCAAGAACCTGGCAGACAGACAATACAGTATATAGCCAGTCAGATGCATTAGCACGTATTTGCCTGCGTCGCATCAAAAGCAGTTGTATTGTAGCGCTGTCTCCGACACTGTCTCTCCTGCTACCTCCTTGCGTTAAATCCCTCTGCTAGACGGGGGGACATTATTACAAATCAGCCTGGCTGTACGCCCAAGTTAAGATGACAAGGGCTTCCATTTAGGAGCCCATTTGCTTCTCGGCTGTGCCGAACGATACTACGAAATGTTTATTTATCTGCATTTGTTTCCATCGCCGCATCTCTTTCACCTGTCACCGACTGCTCGTGAATCTCGGAATGTTCCTCTTTTCTTTTTTTTTTCTTTTTTTATAATTTCCTCAGAAACCTCTTGCAGTTAAACCTCAGGAAGATTCCTAATTGTAGCGCTTTGTAATGTTTGACAGTGTTGTGTCTGCAGTATCGTAGAGGAAGGAAGTGAGAGGCAGCAGCTGTTTTTGGGTAGCCCAGGGCTTGTCGCTCATGTCTGCGTATCTCAGGGCACTCGGACGCCATTCCTCGGCACCCGTCTGAAGTCAATCATATCAGTCTGCACACTGTTCTCCTCTCTGGCACAGGCATATGTCAGAAAACAACAGAAAGTCAGAGGACAAAGATGAAGAAGGGTCTTTAGGGACTTCCTGTCTGTCATTGTTTTTGAGTCTTCTCTTTATTTCCGTCTGTTAGTTTATCTGTGATGTAACTTTATTTTCCCAGAGGAACATTTTGTTGTATATAAGATAACATGCATTTGAAAAATAAATGATGAAAATAGATTGGTGAATTGAAATTTTCATTTCATGACAGCTTTAATCACTATTAATCATTCAAATCAATATACTTTGTCGTGTTTATATTAAACAAAAAATAAAATGCACCGAGTATTTTTATTATGCGGTACTGTTTTATAAATGCAATAAGTTTGAGCCAGTGTATTGTGAAAATAGCAATCCACTTCTAATACTGGTAAGAATACTACCACTTTCTAATTAACACTATAACAAGAACAGAGGAACATTTTGGGTCTCAGAGGTTGTTCTTTCATAACTTGGGAAGCATAACCGAGTTCTCATTTACATCTATTTGAAGTATCAGCTTTGTCTATGAATTCTACAACTAGACAAATAAGACAATTGTTACAGAAAAGTACTGAACTATAAAACGCATGTGAATGTCAAGAGTAGATCGTTTGGTCTAAAAACAGTGTGATGAGAAACATTTAAGCGAGTACTGAAACAGACTTATCTTGGAAAATTTGAGCCCAATTTTTGACATTTATTAAGATCTCTTCTGAAGCTGTAGAGGAGAGGTGTGAGAGTTCTCTTTATGTCTCATTGAAATATGTCAAAAATAATATGGATCGCATAGCATAGAATGTATGCTAGTATGCAAGTATTTATTGAGTGCATATGTGTGATATGTTGTGATTTTGTTGAGATTTCAAAAGGAGAAGTGTCCATTTTGCTCAAAGGTTGCTTTTTTATAGCTTAGACATAATGGAGTTCTCATTTATGGAGCTATCATTGAGCTATCAACTTTGTTTCAGACGTTTCTAATCTGAAAAACAGGAGGCTGTAGCAGGCTGTAAGTCTCTTTCCATTGAGATAACTGGGATTTTACTTTCATGTGCATGGCTAATGATAGTATGAATTTTACCTGTCTTTGCTTTGTCTGAGCTGAGAGATTTTCACTAGAATTTTAGTAAATGGATATTCTAATTGATATTTCTTTTCTTTTTTTTGTCATAATACCCCTCACACAATGGAGTTTGTTTCACCTGTTCCTCTTTACTATCTTAAATCATTTGCAAAAATATTCATTTTAATGAACATAAATCAACACAAGTCTGCAAATATTGCCTGCTTTGCACAGCGGTCAGATTGGTTACTGTGGCTCTGCTCCAGACCACCCAGAGATTTCTGAAGTCATTCTGCAAGTGTGCGAGTCTTTGATAGATATTAGTTGGTACAGGAGGCAGAAAATGAGTTGACCTTTTTGGATGGCAACGGAGAGTCTGAGCTTTGTTACAGGACAGAGGGGAGTGGAAACACTGTAGCTCACGCTATGCTGATGAACTCGCATGCAAGGTAATGAATTGAAGTGCCATTATGCAAATGCTATGCTAATTATCTAATCAGATTTGATTCCATTATGTACCCAGCTTCCTAACCTTGAGAAAGTAGGGACTGATCAGCTCACTCTTTCTCCAAAAAAATAAATAATAAAAAATAAATAAAAATGTTTTTTTTCTTTTCTTTTCTTTTCTTTTCTTTTCTTTTCTTTTCTTTTCTTTTCTTTTCTTTTCTTTTCTTTTCTTTTCTTTTCTTTTCTTTTCTCAGGATTTTCTTATTTTTTAAACCTCTTTTTTTTTTTATCTAGCATAGTATTTCTTGCTTTTTCTTGTTTCTTTCTTTTTTCTTTTTCTTTAGTTTTCTTCCGTTTTCTTTATTTTTTTTTCATTTCAAACTTTTCATCATTAATGCTCTTTTACGTTTCCGTTCTAAACTAAACTGAACCTTTCCTGTCCAGACCAAACTGAAGAAACTTCTCTGACCGCATTTGAAATGAAGAATCCTATTGTGATTTCTCACTTTTACACCTTGTTTGCAGCAGTACAAAGGGCTCTGCCACCCTGTTCCTTTGAGTGGAGTGTTTTTATGACACCGTTCTCCGTTACCACACATCTGAAGGCAGGCCTTCCTGACAGTGAGGTGACACATGGTGTGTGTGAGAGCCAGATAATGAAATCCTTATCACATGTTTGGGAGGCCTGTAATTCCATTTGCTCTACTAATCCCTCGGTCACTTTGTCTCTCTGGCACTCAGAACAAACCTGTTTAACCAGAATTCCCCTTCCTTTGATCTGCAGTTTACTCTCCTTTTTAATTGCACAAACGCAGCCTAAATGTTAATTTAAAATGGATCATGATTGCCTTCTTAGTAATAGTAGGTTAGAGTGTTGTCTTCAAGCAAATACTGAATGTGTTTTTGTGGGAGAGATAACAATGCATGAATCATCTTTTAGGTTCAAATATGTTAGGAAACATGCCAGTCGGATGTTACTTTCAGAGCCGTGTTATGCATTTCATGTTGTCCATAATTTGTATTGTTTTTTTTTGTTTTTTAAATGTCATTCACTGAAGACCCCTCAGGTCTCATCAGTGCAGGAAGAGCTCTTAGGAAAGCCTGATTGAGCCACCTTGCTGACTGTCTGCTGATCAGAGAGCGATGGCTTCTCTTGTGTAATCAGGACCAGCCACACAGGGTGCCCTCAAACAGAATAGCCTCATCACCTCCCCCTCCGTGATTTCCCCCCTCTCCACATGCTGTAACCGAGACAACAGAACTCATCGTCCCCCTCCCCGTAGCCCTCTATCTCCAACTCCCAAACGCTCTTTTCAGGGTAACACCGAAAAGAACATCAATCACACCCGATACACACACACACACACAAACAAACAAAAAATGAAGCCTTACTCCAACCCCCAGAGTCCACCCATCTGAATGCAGTTATGGCCATAATTGCTTCCAATTTCCCTGAGTCACACCTGACATATTAAGCTACTGTACACAACGATTTCCTTTCTGGTCCCTAGAGGGAACAAGTGCCATTTGATTATGGCTAAATGTGATTATTGTCCTCACATTCAACTGGCTTGTGGCGGTCCTTTGTCCCTGACAAAACAAGAGAACAAGGCAACCACTCAAATCGTGACAGACCAGCTCGGATGTTTCCCGGTGAGCAAAAAACTGTTAATTATTTGTTGAAATGGGTAATCATGACATAATGAAAAGAATACCAAGTAATCAATCAGATGAACACAGATTCTGTGGGTTAAAAGCCACTCTCACAAGCTGGTTTGCAGATTAGGGGTTTGCATGCTTGTTGTAAAAGCAAGTTCTAAATTTATTATTTGACTTTTTTACTTATAAAAATGAATAATAATTATATAAATAGTTACATATTATTACTTATTTGTGTCCTGTGATAAATTAAATCTTGGACAAAAACCATTCTGGACTGTGATTTTACTATTTTTAAGGGGGGTTTTAGCACTCCATTTCACTTACCAGTCCCTTACCTGTGGTAAAGTCAATGCAGTGCACAACCTTGTATGGCTTATTGCGTAAATTTTACATTTGTTTGTACATATGTTTGTAAAGTAACATATTTTTTGCCGATCTCATCATACATGCAGAAGTAGAAGGCACATTTGCAAAAAGCACTGCTTATTTTAACCCTCAGGTGCTCTTCGGTCATTTCTGACTAAAAAAAATTCTGTTTTGAATTTAAAAAAATCACAGCTTCATTGGAATGTTACGAAACTTGGTGATCACTTCAATTAGTAAGATTTGACCTCTCTGTTTTGCATCACAGACAGGGTGGAATGGAGAGCAGAATTAGCTGAAGTGAATGCATGAATCAGTCCGGGCCAGTGTACTTCGATTTGTTAAATTTCATATGATAGTCTCTTCTTTCCAGCTATTTTCAGAGTGAACGGAGTGTTTAGTGTGGTACCTTATCTCATTTTAAGATATTACCTCTCACTCTTTTTTGAGACATCTCAATCACTCGGTTACATCTTTTTGAAAATGTTGCTCTTCAGGCAATAATAAGATTTTTATTTTACTTTTTCATATGATAGTGAATGCCATTGGTCTGTTATTTGTCATTTGAAAATGTCATGTTTCAGTAATGGAAATTGATTCAGAAATGACACAACTTGTCTTCATGACACTGACAAAAATAAGATGGGCCAAATGTAATGGAGTTCTAGTTTCTATAGAACAAAAAATGGAAAGATGTAACCTTATTTATTTTACTCATAAGCTTATAGATTTGTTTAGCATGTTTTCTTTGATATTTTGAAATTTATGCTTTTTGATGAAATATTTAATATCAATATATATGTTAATCAGCCATGATAAAATCTGTTTTGGGATAATGAGAGTTTATATGTAAGTCTCTGTGTATAGATATCTGGATCAGCACAGAATTCACAGTGCCAAGCTGTAAATGTGTTGTTAGAAGTGGGCAGAAATGAACATCTGGTGTCCAGCAGTGCACCTATTGATCCTCATTACTTTGTATACTTGGAGACAGCAAAGGGCTTTCATTCCCAAAATCACTCTTTAATTGCGTCAAGCATGAAACAAGCATATTTAGCACTATTAACCATCATTGATTGAGAGTTATCTGAGATCAGAGTTGTTTGTACAGTCTTTCAGGTAGTCTTGTGTACTGTACATGCTGGACACAGTAAGCATCTTTATTTAAAGTTTATTAAGAGGATTGCTGTTATAAATAAATATGGAATTAGAATATAGCCAGTAGGATACCATTAATGTAGTTTATAGGAATTGTTTGTAGGAGTTTGTTTTTCATCTCTTCAGGGGTGAAAAGTTTTGCTAGAACAGATAAAATTAGCTTTGTTCCAAACAAAGCCTAGTGAGCAGCTTGGAGGAACAAGTTAAGCAAAGTAGTTATACTGCCTCCTTTTGATAGTCTATAGTAATTATTAGTTTGTATAAAAACAACAGAACAACGCTATGTTCTCATTTAGATTACTAAATGTGTAAATGTGTGCATTATATGTGTGAGATAACCTACACCTGCTAGTAATCAATACCCCTCTCAAACAGAACTTGGTTGCCATAGTAACCCCTCTCAAGCTGTTTCTTTAGGATGGTGTGTTAGCATGGTGCTTGGCCTCTTGTTTTCCCTGTTCTTGGCTAAGTCTAACTAAAGCGGACACTTTCGTGCATCAGTGGAAATCTTATACTAGCTCATGCAGCCCTAACCCTAATTTTCTTTCCCTGTTATAATCCGCATACGGGATTAAACAGTGCGTCACAGTACTGACTTCTGCTTTCATAATATCAACCTTATTAATGAAGACTTGCATGTAGGCATTTCTCACAATGTGTGGACACACTTAAGGTCTAAGAATAGCTTTGAGAATTATGCTTCATTCCATTCAGCTTCAAACGCCCAGCTTGAGAAGGGCAAGATAAATGCCACTTGATGTTGGACTTGGAAATGGGTGTGGAAGTCTTGAAAATACAGCAAAAATGTTTTCTCATTCATTCATTATCTGTATAATTTAGAGCATATACAGTGAGAAATTGAACACAAAAAGCACTCTGTTTTCTAATGTGCTATTTTCAAATAACAAAACAAAATGTAGGCCTAATAACACACACACACTACTTTCTACACAGCACAACACCTGATCATGATGACTGCCTGAGGAATCTCTTGGTGGATGGCAGATTCTGACCCACTTTTTACCCTGGTCTGGCTAACCTGCAGTGTGTGTATATGCTGAGCACCGTTTGAATTGTGTGCGTTGTGAAAAATTCATGAGTCTTGCCTGGGCAAAGGGCCATGAGGAAGCAGGTCAGCCCTGGCCTGGACTTGAGAACCTGTTAAGTGTACACACACACACACACACACACACACACACACACACACACACACACACACACACACACCTAGACATCACCAAGCACATGCTCGACAGCAGGTATTTTTACAGGCACTAAAAAAAGAGCAGAGAATAAGGCTTGAACCTGTAGAGGTTTTAATTTATTCATTTTTGATGAACATTTTAATTTTAATTTCCCTTATGGATATACAGTATACTGTTTCTATACTTGTATTATTTTGTAATATAATTTATTTACATTATATAAAATATTATATATATTTATAGGATGATGTGCATGCATTTACATTTAGATTGCTTTAGCCATCATCTAACACTCACTTAAAGTGGTTAAAAACACTGATTTAATAACACTGATAAATGTAATATTTAGAAAATCTCACAATAAAGATTTATTTTTCATAGTTTTATTAAAAAATGTCGTAGCACTTCCAAGCTTGAAAATGGGAGTGAATGGCTGTATGTCTTAAGGAAGTCCATAAAAGTGCATCTATCCATGATAAAATATTATATGCGCTTTTATGGACTTCCAAAGACATACAGCCATTCACTCCCATTATCAAGCTTGGAAGAGCCAGGGCATTTTTTAATATAACTCCGATTGTATTTGTCTGAAAGAGGAATGTAATATACACGTAGGATGGCTTCAGGGTGAGTAAATCATGGGCTTACTTTCATTTTTGGGTGAACTATCCCTTTAAGGCCTGGCATCACTGTAATTGTGTGTTTGTGAGACAGGATCTTGTCCTTGTTGTGGACACTCTGACCTGTGCTTTTGGTTAAACGCTGCACATCTTTTCTTTCCTGCTCTTCTCTCTATTAGAGCACACAGTCACGCCGAAAGTTACCGGTGTCGGTGTCGGTGTCGTGCCCGTGTTTGGTGTGAGTAACCCCCCCTCAGTGCTTTGGAAGCCTGAGATAGTCACCTGATCTGGCCTTGCTGTGAAACATAGAGTTTGTGACCTCAAGCCAGATGAGATGCCCTGCCAACAAGAGCCAGGCAAAACAATAATGAAGGATGATTGTCTGTTTTCAAAGCAAGCAATATTTCATCAGAGGGCAATTACTGTGTTCCTAAGTGCTCAATTTAGAACTTAACTGTTTTATTATGTAAGTCACTGCTAGATCAAGTTGTCTTCTGCTGATGTTTCACAAGACATCCAGTAAATTTCCATGCAAATATGCCACCGGAGACAAAAAAAAAAATGCTGTTCCTTTAATAGTGTTACGATATAATCAGTAGTTTCCGTAAATCAGTTGAGAATTCCCATTGGCCCAAAACACAGTTTTACCTCAGGCAAAGTCAATAGTAGAGGACAGAACATAATTTATCTGGTGCACACATCTGTTGTGTTTAGAAAACATAGCCAGACACCAGTAGATCTACAGTACTTTACAATACTAATGAATAGCCTACTCTGAAAGCGTCAGTGATTAAGATAATAATTTTCATTTATCTTAATAGAGTGAATATGCTATTACAGTTCTTCTATGTAGGCCTACATGTTTAGTCGTTTTTTTTGAAGAAGTCTCTTATTCTCACCAAGGCTGCATTTATTAAATCAAGAATACAGTAGAAAATGTATAATTTTAAAATATTATAATTACAAAATAATTTATTCCTATGATGGCAAAGCTGAATTTGAGCTAATTTCATGCTCAAGAAACATTTCTTAACATTATGAAATTGAAGACATTGTAGTTCTTAATATCTTTGTGGAAACCATGATAAATTTTATATGTTTATTTATAATGTGTATAAAGATTTAATTTTAATTTCGTTTAATTTGAAAAAGGGCAATCAAGAAATGTTCTCTGGGAATATGACAGGTGTTTGGAGGGGGTTGAAAAATAAGGGTCTGGTGATGTCAGCCACAAAGGAACGTTGTTTCAGAGAGAAAACACGTTACGGTTTGATGGAAGATTATGAACACAAACACATTGGGTTTTAGAGCCAGTAAGACCAGGAATGTTTATTGAAAAAGTAATAGGGATCTGTTTTGATTTCATGGTGACTTTAATAAAACGCATTTCAGTAGTTGAGAAACACTTACAGATGTTAAAAAGCATTTAGCTCAAGCATTTTTATTTTTAGCTACAGCTTAAGCCACTGTTTCCGGTGTTAGAAATCCAAAATGACACAAGCACCACCATTCCTTTGAGAGGGCGGTTAATGTTTTAAGGTCTTTAGATCCACCATTCACCATCACAAAAAGCAAAGGGAGAGAAAAGGTACCGGTATTCCTTTTTTTAATAGACACTGTGGGTCTTCATCTCTCAGAAAGCTCGATTTAGGAAATGAAAGACTTCAAAGGTTGTGCTGCGCCCTTTCATGTCCCAGATTAAACACGGTACGCTCAGACTGCACGAGTGGGTTCGCTCCACACGCAGGAAATCCGCTCTGATATGATGTGTGCGTGAACGCTTTTCGGTGTTCCTCTGCATGACATTTTGGTTTCATGTGATATGCAGATCCGTGCACGAGATGCTTGTACCGTGATTGGCTTAGAATAGAAATAAGACAGTGACACATCAGATTATGACATTCTGTCTGCTGTATTGATATTCTTTTCTTGTAGTACATTGGTTTTCGAGTGAAATGATTTTGTGTGTCACAAACAATGTCTACATACTAGACACATCAGATCTGACACAAACATACACACATTTACATGGACACATCTTTGATCTGGCCTGTCGGGAAAAGCTGGCAGCTTCATGCTGAAGGTGTGGACTTCTTGTCAAGAGGTCACTGCTTTGATTACCATTTCGCCTGTCACTTTCCCCCCATCTTAGTGCTGTGGGAGTGATGGGTAACACAGCTGAGAGCGAGACCACCAGACATTCATGCTTCTGGGCTAATCACATGCTGTTGTTTGGATGTCATCATGTGCTCATGTGTCAACTTTGCTGCCAGGGTTTTGCAAGTCTTGCTCGTATGTGCCAGGAGCATTACGCTGAATGAGGACTTCCTCTGTTTACACCCACTGGCATCCAACATGGCTTATGAATTTAACATAGCCGACCTTTGGTATGAGACTGTTTGCTATTTTGGGTAAGTTGACTGTATTGAATAAAATATTCAGCAATTTTAGTTTAGCTCCACTGCAAGAGCAGCTCTTTACCTGAAATTCATTCTGATGGCAGACTACTGCAGTGACTTAAATAAATAACTGATCTATTCAGACTTATTCTGTTCACTTTAGGGGATAGTTCACCCAAAAAATGTAATTTCTATCATTATTTACTAGGGCTGGGTAAAAAATATAGATTTCTCGATTTTAATCGATTCTCATTTTTATGAAACAATATCGATTCTTAAATCCCAAGAATCGATTAGTCATCCTGTTTTCAGTTGATGAATGAATGGATCATTGTTGCGCACATCCCATCCAATAAATTGCAATAATCTTTGTGCTTTGTTATTATTGATATGAAACAAAGTCTCAGATTTCAAATTACGTCCATTTTCTTACGAAATTCAAAAACATAATTACCGTTTTGGCGCTGTGGAGTGAGATCGCTCTGGCGCAGCTCAGCTCAAGAGAAGCAACGGAAGCAACTCTTCCGCCTTAATAACACCAGTTACAGCGCGAAATAAACATGAATGAGCTTCTGAAAGTGTGTTAAAAGATAGAGTACAACTTATCGAAGTCCGTATCATGTCTCATGGAATCGCTCAAATCAGTGTTTCAACCGTGCAAAGACGTTAGTAAACAATGTCATGTAACGTCACATTTACCTCCGAAAAAACATATCCACTGACCATAAACTCGTTAGTCAGCTAGGAAAGTTAAGTCTAGAGAGGAGCATTTTGTTAAATATATGCACCATATTATATATTCATAATAATTTTTAATGTTCTTCAATATTTAATGCATGTTTGAATAAATCTGGAAAGTTTTTTATGACAGCCATCATTTAAAATTTTATATAATTTCATATAACTTTATTATTATAAAAATAAATAAAAGTGTATTTTAAGTGTTTGTATACAAATCAGTTCATTTTTACCTTCAATATTATAGTAGGCTAATGAAGCCTATAGGCTAGCCTACCACTGACTCCCATAATTTACAGCATTAGTTAAGAGATTTGTTTTCCTTGAGAAAATTTGCAATGTATTGTACCTGATATCCAAAATAATCGATATTGAATCGAATCGAATCGTAATCGAAATCGAATCGAATTGCAAGCTTGTGAATCGAAATCGAATCGAATTGTGAAATTTGTGTCAATACCCAGCCCTATTATTTACTTGGTCCTAAAGTTGTTCCAAAACTGTATGAATTTCTTTCTCCTGCTGAACACAAAAGAAGATTGTAACAAGGTTTAGATGTTACGGGAAGAAGGAGGCGGGAACCGGCGGACATTCAAACATATTTAATAAATAAATACACAAATACAAAAATGAAAGTAAAAGCCAGCAGCCCCTCACGGACGACTGCTGGCAACACAAACCAAAAACAAAACATCAACTAAAACACAGGCCTGTCCTCTCTCGCTCTTCACTGTCGTCGCTCCTCCTTTATGCCTCCGCTCCTCCGTGAGAGATGCGAGACCGGTGCGTCTCACAGGTGTGGCTCATCATAATCACGCCACCGGCCTCGCGCCGTCCTCCCACGGCCCTCGACCTCGTCCTGCTCGCCACATACCCCCATCGCCCCTCGCAGGCCGGGGGGTACCACCGAGGCTGCGCCTACTCCCCCCTCCCCGGGGGGGACCGATCACGGCGGCTGCGGTACCTGGGGGTATGGACAGACGAGGCGAGAGTACAGGAGACGGAAGCATGAGGAGCGACAGAGACGAGAGAGGGGAGAGAGGAAAAAAAAACAACAACAAAAAAAAAAAAAAAAAAAAAAAAAATCTTGATCCGGTTCCCGGACACACTGCCGCTCGGTCCTCAACCAGCTGAGAGTCACTCGCGGTGCCATGCGATGGTACTGGACATCCGTTGGGGGACGGCTCGACGCTCCTCCGCCTCCTGGCGGACGGCGATGGCTCCTCCTGTCGAGGGCAGCCGGCAGCGAGCCTCCCGTCCCCTGCTCCGCCCCCATCATGGCCGACGGCAACAGGCTCCGGCCCACGGCGAACGGGAGCGACTCCTCCGCTCCCTCGCGGATGGCAGCCATCCCTCCTCGACCCAGGAGGACGGCAGCGAGCTCTCCGTCCCACCTGATCTTCTTTCGATCCAGCACCATCGCCTCGGGCAGCAATCGGCGGCCGACGCTCCCTCGTGCTACCCGACCTCCTCAGCACCGCGATTCCTCCCAGCAGCGAGGGCTCTCCGACAGCGTGTCCCTCCTTCTTCCCGGGTTTCGGCACCAATGTAACAAGGTTTCAGATGTTACGGGAAGAAGGAGGCGGGAACCGGCGGACATTCAAACATATTTAATAAATAAATACACAAATACAAAAATGAAAGTAAAAGCCAGCAGCCCCTCACGGACGACTGCTGGCAACACAAACCAAAAACAAAACATCAACTAAAACACAGGCCTGTCCTCTCTCCCTCTTCACTGTCGTCGCTCCTCCTTTATGCCTCCGCTCCTCCGTGAGAGATGCGAGACCGGTGCGTCTCACAGGTGTGGCTCATCATAATCACGCCACCGGCCTCGCGCCGTCCTCCCACGGCCCTCGACCTCGTCCTGCTCGCCACAAAGATGTTTTAAAGAGCATGGGTAATTAAAGAGTTGATGGGCCCTATTGACTTCCATAGTATTTTTATCCATAGACGCCCATTATTTTTAGGAGTTGCTCCTAAATTTGCCAGTTAGGAGCTACTTTTAGCCTTAAAATTCTTTGTGAATACGGCCCCAGATTTCAAAAACGGAATTTATCTTAGGGGGTTAGTAACTTCATGAGCTGAAAAAAGTGATTTCGCTACCACCCCTGCACTGCTATCGTGATTTTTCTAATACTAGGGGTGTATACCTTGCCAAAAAACAATGATAGCATTTTTCCCCCCGATGATACCGATCAACCCCCCTGGCTCATGGACTATATGTCTTTCGGAATTTTGAGAGCAGCCTACAATTCTATTGATGTTCTGAGCCTGCTGATCAACTATTAGTGAAATCATCACAGATCCATTGATTTTGGTTGTTTTTTTATGATTTTTTTTCTGTGGAATGAGTATACTGTTTGGTGAAAAGAATGACATATTGTCTGATGTCATAACTTGGGGGAATAGTTGATTGCCAATGAAGTAAAGATGAAAATATTGGAAAAATGTGAGAAAACGCCTAATTTTTTTTGCATTAAATTGATACAAAATCATGTAGAAATGTGTTTTAAGAGTTATTTTTTCAGTGGATGTTGTCAGCACATGTGTTCTGTGTATCTGGAATGCATTTATTGACAGCCTACCAAACCCACTGAGGATTTGAGGAAAAAAATAATTTTTCACATTTTTCTGATAAAAAATAAAGGGTGCATACACTAAAATGGCCACAATTTTTTTACGCGATATATCCGGCAGAGCAGACCCTCCAATTATTGGTTCTTAGGGTCAAAGTTAACAGAAAAAAACACAAATAAAAAGTATGGCTGACCATGTCAGGTTCAACCCATCTCATCAACCCCAGACTTTGGCTCCCCGACTATAGTATGGAAAACAAATATTATGGAAGTCAATGGGGGCAGTTTGAGGGTTAGTAAATAATGACAGAATTTTTGGGGTGAACTATCCCTTTAATCTCTTTCAATCATTTTAACCAAATGGAAAAGGGTAAATCAATGCAAATTATGATTTTCTATTTTTGTGTGATGTTTTAGCCCAAATCTCCCAAAGTCTCCCAAAAACAAAGCTTTTTGTTTTTGACAAATTGAATTAGCATTATTTTCTTCTTCCTGGATTTCTTTCTCATTTACACAGCTGGTAAGTAGGAGTGTTTCCCCAAGTTTAGGGTGGTGCACCATGTATGTTGAGGAAAATGTGTAGCTTTCGTCCTATTCATTGCCTACTGCATACACAATCAACATGAAACCGCATTTTACAGCTTATTTTACTTTTATAATGTGGAACATTTCCAGGTGAAACAGAATACTCAATGAGAAAAAAAAAAAGGATGAGACTCGAGTGTCTACCATCGGCTTGTGAAATGTAGACATTCCGTCCCTTATCAAATCCAGACTTGAATTCGAGTTTGCAGTCACTTGAGGAGAACCCCTTGAAAGATTGCCGGCACCCACTTTTTAGAGAAGACTAAAGGTCAGAAATCAACCTCAATGCTTTTTAAAAAAAATTTTTTATCTCATCTCTTGTGTGTGACAGGTTGCTGGAGGGATGGATTATATAAAGATATATTATTTATGATAAACACTGCAATCTTCCATTAAAAAATAAGAATTGTCATGGTGATCATTTCATGGTGATTTTAACTCGACACTTTGACAGGAGTTTAGAAAGGTGCTATTAATTTTAGAGGAAGTTTTTGCATGTGGATGAAAGACATTTTTTGTTTTGTTGTTCTTGCTGTAATAATGCACATGTGTCATTCACAATAAGACCAGGAATGTGTCTTAAGAAAGTAAATGGAGTCCATTTTGATTTCATGTTGACCTTAAGCAAACATAGAAGAAAAGGAATCGCTTGTTTTAGCAGGAAAATATTTAATTTGGAACTTGAAATGTGACACGATTGAGTTGTGAAGTCATGTGTCATTTCCTGATATGCTGATAAATTTTACACTCCTACTTTTAATCCTAGCTAAAACCTTTTTCTTTTTAGCTTTGGCGAGAATTAGAAATCCTCCTAGGTATGGCATATACGAGTTATACTTTATGTTGCTATACTGTATGTGGCATTTAATTCTCCCTGTAGATTTGCTTTCTAAAGAAAGAATCCTTTTAAGTTTGGTTTCTTGCACATTAGGATATGTAGCTGACATTCTGATGTTGCACTTACAGCAGTTTATTACACACTAGTGTCAGTGAATAGTGAGAGTTTGGGGAACATTTTGAAACTTAAAATAATGAATACTTCAGAGGTGTTATTTCCACATTCATACAACATTTGGTGAGTTTAAGGTGTCATTCTTCACGTCTGCCAATGACAGAGAGCACAAAGGGGCAGAGGCTCTGCAGTATGACAAATAACCCAACCGTTAGCTAACCGTGCCGAGAATTCCAGGCCGAGAACGGCTTGTAAACGTGCCGTACCAGGCTCAAGTGGAAATTCCTTACTGTTCTTAGAACCGTTCGGCCTGAAGCAACTAAGGACACATCGGTTTAATAACCTGACATGAAAAGAGAGAGCCAATCGGACATTAGCATCAAGAAGAGGGATGTTAAGAAGCCTGAAAAATATCAAGTCAAGTCATCTTCATTTATATAGCGCTCTTAACAATGTAGATTGTTCCAAAGCGGCTTTACATTGATAATAGGAAATTAAAGTAACAGAGATTGTTTTGGTTTCATAGTAGCTCTAGAATAAAGTTATTGTCCAGCTAAAGTTAGTTTTGATTGATTCACTTCCGTCGCAACGATCATTAGTTGTTAACTTAGGGTCCGCTAATACGACACCATTTTAACAGAAAACTCTTAAGTTCTTTCTACGCAAACGCGAACCCTTGAGAACGCTGATGGCGTGCACATGCGTATTACGAGTTCAGTCTATAGGTATGCGCGTTTGAATATATGTGCGCAGGCGTGAATATATACGCGCAGGTAGTCCTTCCCTACAAACCAACCCTCAACAAACTACTTGTCTGGCCTTTAAAATTTATAATACAGAATTTTTTATTGCTTCCGCGTAGCCACGCAAACCGGAATTATCCCGACAACGCTTTATCTGTAGAGAGGTATTATCAAAGAGTGATAGTAGCTCTTATGACTGTAACACTTCAACTAGAAGAATAACTTGATGTTAATAAATGTTGAATAACTCCAGAACTATAGCATGTGTCCATAGCAAGGACTAAGTGTATCCGTATGGGCACCAAGCACTTAGCACCACACACTCTGATGTCCCACTGGATGATTCAGGGCTTGGTTAGCTATGCCAAAGTGTTTATTCTTCCTCGTTTCTATTTTTAGCAGCCAGCTAATATTAACAGTTTTGTCAACTCTACTGCGCCTGTGGCAAAAGCGCTTAAGTGTATCTTTTGCAATTTAAGTGACCTGCATTCCGGCTTAGACTTTTCCCATTACTGGGAGTGACATTTCATTTAGGTCCCATCATTCATCTTTCTTGTGCCTGGGCCTGGGCCATGAGCATCTGCACCCTTTCTCTCTTGCAGCTTAATTTCTTATTTAATGTTTTTTTTTCTTCTCACTTTTAGGGAAGAGTCTAGGTCCTCTTTGTGCAGGATTATTATAAAAATAAATGACCAAAACATGCATTTTATCTGATCATCATGCCAGTTTGGAAATGTTATAAAACAAATGGGGAAAACAATTTTGTAAAAAAAAAAAAAAAAAAGATCAAATCATGCATTTTAGCTCGGTTTATTAAAACATGCATTTTGTCTGTGATCATCACCATGTTAGTTTATAAATGTTATATTTGAATAATAAAAAAGACAAATACTGTACTCATGGAAATATCTACCTCACCTATCCACCCATCATGTTCCCAAAGGTGCCTCAATTATTTCATTTGAAGTTAGTTTGGAACTGACCCTGTTTTAGACCAAACCTTAGATTTACCTCATATGTGCTCGTTCACATCTCAACAAGCAAACCTTGCATTCACTTTCAGATTCCACTGTGATTTGTTTGTGAGAGAACCAGAAAGAGATAGTAGATGTGCCCCTTGGGGAATAAATCAACTGGAAATGAACAGCACCGGCTGCTTCCCACGCACACTCAGCTGTGTTTTTGTACTGATTTTTATGCATTTCATTTGCTTAGCTATTTTTACTAATTGATAAGATGAAGAGTGATCAAAATTACATTAGCTCATGGGCTTTGGTTTGTGTATGCAGACACATTGCATAAATGTGCATATTTTAGTAAATGGTCTTGACATATTTTTAAGCTTAAGCTATGAAAAACTTTTATACATGTATTTGTTGTCACTGTAAAGTTGAATCTACTACATTTCATCCACTAAGTACATGTGTTCACTAAACTTAAAATGTTTAAATTACTTATTTTGTTTCATTTTTTAAAGTGACCTCATTAATACAGGAAAATGATTTTGTTTCCAAAAGCACAATTATGAAGATAGCAGAATGGCCTATATGGATTTTGAATCCAGTGAGAGTGATGTATCTGATTGCATGTTATGCAAGGTGAGAATATGTGTGACCCTTTTATTTTAATCAGCATCAATTATTCCTTGTAATAATTCCCATCATAGTTTAATTACGGTAATGTTTCTGTCTGTTATCGGATAGAGAGATTCTCATAGAGTGTGGGATCCCTGACTGACTCATAAGTCATTGGTGCTTAGATTATATTGGAAGAGGTAAACATGCAATGCATAATGGGTTGTAGCTGCAGTGCAGCATGACAGAAATACCAGTTGTACCGTCAGATGACACTACAAGTTTACGAGTGTGCGTGCATGTGTTTGATTCCTATATTTGCTCTATCGCAGAGTGTCCTTGTTATATTTATTTCCTCTCCTACTATGAGATTGAGTCTGAAACTGCAGGGTGCAGTGCATTCTGGGACGAATGCCACCCCTTAAGGGAACTGGTAAAGGGCATTGATAATTTGTTACAGAGGCAATCTTGATGTCTTTTATATCTTTTACATTCCCCACCAATCCCCAATAGATTCTCTTTCTTTAAAATCACTTGTTCTTAAGAAATTTGTGTTTGAGAATATGACCTATTCTATTCTATTCTATTCTATTCTATTCTATTCTATTCTATTCTATTCTATTCTATTCTATTCTATTCTATTCTATTCTATTCTATTCTATTCTATTCTATTCTATTCTATTCTAGTATTGATGCAAATCAGTAAAGAAACAGTAATAATGAATAATTTTGAGCCTTCTGCCCTCTATATATATTTACCACGGTTGTACCAGAAGCTCCTATCCTGCCTCCAGCTTTCAATTAGGTTTGCCAAACAAAATGGCGCCACCATTTTCTCCAGATAGCTTCACTGTTTGAAATAACTTGTTTTATTTTTTTGCCTGATTCTTCACAGTGGAAAAGCTTCCCTCAGGGGAAACATTTCTTAACAGCTCTGCTTTAACAAAGAATATTAATATGCAGTTACACAGCACTGAAATAGAAGCACTTGTGCTTCCAAGTTTGTTTAAATTTTACTTTGTTGAGCAGGTTGTGTTTTTATGCTATTTTCTAATGTGCACGTCTTAAAAATATTTATTTATATGTATTAGTTTTACGCACACACACACACACATACACACGCACGCACACACACACACACACACACACACACACACACACACACACACACACACACACACACACACACACACACACACACACACACACACACACACACACACACACACACACACACACACACACACACACACACACACACACACTCTTACTGTATGTGAAAGCTAACTAAATTCCATATTGCCAAATATGACGGTCTCTGTCTTATGTGGGGCTTTTTCACCCTGTGCCTATATATTATACTATCAACTATATATGCATTTTTGGTGCTATTATTGTACATTTGTTGTAAAAAATAAATGGTCTATTTTGTTTTTACAGTCATGAGGAGGGAAATTTCTCTCTATCTATGCATTCTGAATGTAGGCAGGATGCCGTACCTATCATTACAGTTCTTGGCTGCATTCAGTACAGATTAGTCTGCTACACTTTGCTTTGTTGCTTTTATTTTTTTAAATATTTGTTACTCACTAATGTTATCAGAATGGTAGATGTGTTCCATACTGGTGTCATACTTTGACTGTCCAGAAAGATGCAATATATTACTTTTATGGAATTTTTAAATTATTCCTTCAGTTTAAGTATGCAAAAACCTTAGGGATATTAATTGTTTAGATAATTCTAGTTCAGCGGTGACAAATAAGTCCCCAGCTTGAAATGTATCTCAGAATACACAAAAAAACTGACATGCGTAAAGCACTAGGGATGTGTTTTATTTTAAAAGCACTGCTCACACAGTCAGAAGACAATTTTGTAGAGACATACAAAGGTTATGATTGGTTAGCACTCTTTCTCATCTGATTGGCTGAGAGCTCTCCGTGGTGCTGAACTCAAGAACAATTGTGCTGTAGTAGAGTGTCTGGTGCCCCCAAGGACAGATTATCAGGCCCTCTTCACTCTTCCTCATAATTTGTCCTGAAAGGATGGGGCTTCTACCAATTGCACGGCCTGAGTCTCTTGCGATTTCATGGAGAGATGATTTTGATGATTTCAGTGAATTGGTTTGGGATAATCCTCTTTTGTTTAACCCCCCACCACATGCCCACTGACACAAAACTGTGCTCTTTGAGTCAGTGCATTTTGGTGATGCTTTGTCTGCATGAGTGCAAAATTCATTATCTGTAAATCTTTGTGAAAGAGTAGTTGTAAAGTCAATACTGTATATAGTCCCCTAAACACCATTTTTAGTTTTATTCACTACATCTATTACATTTTAACACATACCACTGTTACTATAATATGTTACTAATCTAGATATACACAAGGTGTTATCGATGTTCAGATTTTGTTTGCTCTACACGTCCAGTCCAGACAGCTGCCTCAGGCTGTTTGTATATAGCAAGTCAATTCAAGCACATGTACTGAGAGAAAATTAACCCAATTATGCCCACTAATCAGTACCCTGCTCCCATCCAGACGCGAGTAATTGTAGGCCGTGTTTAGCACTTTGAAATTGAGGGCGGAAGAGGCCCCTGTCATTTTTGGGGGTCCAAGACGTCATATAAAGGTTCAGCCAGTTACTGTAATCAGCCCCAGACAGCACAGTATGGGAGAAATGAGAAAAGAAACAAACTACAGCCTTTTCTCTTTCTGTTTGATCTTCTATCCATTCCTATATTGACATGACTGACTGTTGTCATCCATCTAAAACATTGAAACTGAAATTGTTATATTAAATAATCTGAAGTATAAATATTGATCCTTGATTAAATATTTTATCTAATGAACAGATCACTGTAACTTATACATACAGTACATACATACATTGATGTGAAACATTAGACCTATAAAAATATGTATAGTGTATATATAAATGTGCGTGTGTGTGTGTGTGTGTTTAATGTTTAATATTGTTAAGATTTTTTTTATAGAATTATTTCACATAATAATAATAATAATGAACTCACCTTTTTTATATTTATTTCTTCATATCTGCAAAAGACTATACAATACATATTTTATCTTTTATTAAGTTGTAGCCTAATCCATAAAGTAAATGAAACCCATTTGGTCAGAACATTCACCCAAATGTGGCACTATTACTGTAAATGAATGAATAAATGTGTGTGTCTGTGTTTATTTGAGTTGGGAGGTTTTGTTGTCTGCATGTGCTACATTGGATGTTACTCTTAATGAGAATGGAAATGTATCTGGCAGTGTATTTGTATAGCTATGGTTCACAGCTTCTGTCTTTGCCCTTAATGCATTCAGTGTTATTTTCATTTCATTTTTTTTTTCTGGCACTATAGTACACTACACAGAACACATGTTAGCGAATTAGAGATTAACATATTAAAGGGAGATTTCAAAAACACATTACACTAAACGTCTTGTGTTCTTTCTGCCGTTGACTGCTTTCTCCAGGAGATTGTCTTTGAAGCGAGGAAACGGAAGGAGGAGAAGAGAGAGCGATGCCTTGTGGGGCTAATGAGTGGAATCATAGCCGTTTGTGTAGCAAGTTTTGTTGATTAGCTAATATTTGATTTTTCCGCCGCTTGTGCCTCACAGGACCTTAACTCATTGAGTTTGTTCAGGGAAAACAGCAATGACTTTTTGAAAGCTCAGATTACAGTACCTTGAAAATGAACCTGAAGCTTTTTTGAAAGTGAAGCTTTTTTGCAAAAAGCCTATTATCATTCCAAAGTTGCCCTTGAGAGTTACATTTTAGTTTTACGCTCAGCAAAAACAGCACCACAGTTGATAAAAGCTATGGATTGCTTGACAAATACCGTGTCACCACTGTCTCATTTAGGGCCTTCTTACACCTGGTCACTTTTTGTGTTTTTACTGATCAGATAGCTGTTTGATTTGTTAAAACCGTTCCATTTACACGTGGCCACATAAATGTGTCTCTGCAAAATGGATACAAATCTAATTTTTAATTCCCGAGCTATATGCAGTACACATCAACAAAAGCAATAGATATGCGCTGCATTTTATTTATCATCAGCTCATTTCAAGATCAGAGGCTGCAATAGGAGAAAGAGCAGCGATCAGCACTGGTAAGATCATTTAGTCTCAGTACTTTCAGATGATTGTGTTTTGAGCTTTAAGTTTCATTTGCAGCAGTGTGCGGAAGAGATTCTCGGATACTCGTCTGCGGCGATGCGTGTTGCAGTAGCGCTGTCATATCTGGCTACAACATGTCATATAGCCTTTAACACACTCTCACGTTTATTTATTTTTTATACATTTTAGGAGGAGTAAAATTTGCATATGTAATTTCAACAACCAGGCACATTTATACTTGTCCAATTTCGTCTGGAATGCGTCTCAAATTGCCTCCTGAAGTGGTTTGAGCGATTGGATTTAAATCCGCCTCAGAGGGCATTTACACCTGTTCTTTTCACTATTGGATAGCTGGGAAAGCTGAAGTGACCAGGTGTAAACAGGCCCTTAGAAAAGCAAGGCAGTGGTAAATGTGATCCTTGAACGACATCATTGCAATGGAAAGCTCTCCTTATAATGTGTTTTACACATTTTGTGTATTAAATAAGCCTTTTTCTTTTCTTTCCTCTTTTGTTTTCATTCAGATTATTATTCATAAAGCTTGAAATCGTGAAGTAACAAAACAGAGATTGTCCAATTTGGTTTTATTTTGCAAAGAAACACTGTTGAATGCAGTAACTGTATTAGCAATGTGAGATAAGGCTATGAGAAAACTTAGCTGGGAATGGTCTGGAGAGAGAGAATATGAGAGAGAAAAACATCTCTCCTTTTGTTTTACTCGATTTCTGACAGTCACTTTGCCGCTGAAGCTGTTCCTTTGTGTCTGTGACAGCTGAAAAGACTCAGATAAACAAAAGAGCTGCATCTGCACTTCACTGCAACTTTGACTGCAGCTCCGCTGGGAGATTCCAATCCTCCACCTCTGATTTTCTTTCCCCTTTTGAGACTTCTGTCGAACTGTGCAGCTGCAAGATTTTCTTCATCTAAATATTGAAGAATTTGGACATTGCGTCCCTTTGATAATGGAGATTGAATGTGAAATCTCAAGGTCATTGAGTGTAGCATAAGCTAAATCATGTGATTGTCTCTGACCCAATAGTCTGATGTTCATTTGGTTTCATTTATATTAATATAATGCTACCTTGTGATGGTATTTTTAGACCACAAATGAAATATTAGTATAATTTAAAAAATGTAGATCACCTAAAATGTAATTTATTCCATAGTTTTCTCACCGCCACGTCTTACCTTCTACCTTAGCTCTCAAATTCTGCTTTAGCATATACATTTGAGACATTACAGCCATGTGGGTTACCAGATTTGATTACACTACCTTTTTGTTTTTCTTTCTTTTTTTTTCTTTTATGCTTTAATTGATACTTTAATCTAGCATGGATGCCTTAAATAAAAAAAAAATAAAAAATGACAGTGAAGACGTACAAAAATCTACATCGTAGAAATACATCGTAGAAATAGTTATTATAATTTGCAATAATATTTCTCAATATTACCGTTTTTACATCCAATATATATATTATATTTTAAATATATATATATATATATATATATATATATATATATGTGTAGAATGTTTTCATTTGCATTGTTGTATTCCATGTAAAAATAAAATAAAAATCACAAGCCAATGGCGACTCCAGCTTAAGTGTGTCCATAGAGGAATGAGTAAACAGTAATAACATAAGAACAAATTGCAATAGCACAAAAAAATACAACTGAAATTGTAATCAAATGCAAAATAACATTGCATAGTTTTCTTTTTATGAATAAAATATAGATTAATCCTTATTTGCCAAAGTTATTCAGTCAATATCAGTGAGTAATTTTCTTTTTGTTTTTGTTCTTTGATTAATGTTAATGAGACAGACTGCAGCAGGTTTATTGGAATCGATTTTCGATTAGTAACCCTAGCCAGAACATTGACGGTGAGTAAATAATGACATAACTTTTATTTTCTGGTGAATTATTCCTTGAAATAGTCGTATACTGTAAATGTACCCACTAATTAAAAGTGCACAATGGCATTAAACAATTTAAATGGCCACACACTTTTGAGCATAGTGAACTTTTCAAATTGTCTGTAAATGTACATCAGTGTCAATGTGTTCACCCCAATACTAAGCAAGCAATGTTTTCTGCTATCTGATGAATAACTCGTACAGTCTTTGACTGGAAAAGGTCAGCACAAAAGCCCTACACGCTCTACACAGATACTCCGAGCAGATAAACAATCCTTTTCCGCTGTCAGTCGGAGCACTGAGCAAATATGGCTGCCATTCCTGTCTCTCCGCGGTCTTCATGCTCTAAAGTGAGTGAGTGTTATGTAAATCAGGCTTCAGAAGTAATTAAGTCGCAGAACACCTTTGACCACACCTGCACAATCCAGTCTGGTCTAGTTCTGATTGCTGCCTGCCACATAAAAATGGATGTTACAAATATAGATTGTTGTCATGCAACTGGGAACTTTATTTCGTGACCCAAATATAGTTAATTACATGCTCATTATAAGGCAAAAAAAGAAAAGAAAAAAAAAAGAAGAAAAAAATCACGAGACTGTAAGCTATTTGGATTAAATATATTTGAGCCTGTATGCATTTGTGCAATTGTCATGTATTTTCATGATGGTTCCTTATTTCAACCTCAAAGTAGATACTAATAATGCAACAGACAAAAGCTGAAATTATATGAACAGTAAAGAAAACAAACAAGGCCTTACAGACGCTCACCTAGACCACTTTAGTCAAATGTATATATTAAATGTATATAGTAAATGCTATATTTAATTTGACAAGAATTTGTGAGATTGTACCACGGTAAATGTTTGGCACTGCGGTGCTTTTTACTACTGATATACCATGCAACCATAATTTTTCAGTGTACAAAAATGTTGGCAAATATTGATTATGGAAATTAAAGGTGATCGAATAACGTATGATTCAGAAATGTGGGGCCAGAAGGCTATTTTTATATTTTGAAAAAAGTCCTATGCTGACAGAGGCTGTATTTATTTGATAAAAAAATTAGATATATACAGTATGTCGTTATAAATGCATTATAAATGTCTTCACTGTCACTTTAAAAATAAAATAAAACATAAAATAAAAAAGTTTATTTAGAATAAAAGACCCCACACTTGTTTAGGTTTGTATCCTAAACCCATGTAGTTCCGTTATATTACCCCATATTTTCTTAGCTAAGTACACGTAAGTGCATGTACTGTAAAATAAACTGCAACCTATATCTATTCTGAGACATTCTTATAAACTTGTCTTTAAATACAAGCTGTTCTTTTGTTTGTCCTTTTTGATAATATAAACTAAGGCAAGGCAAGACAAGGCAAGTTTATTTATATAGCACATTTCATACACAATGGTAATTCAAAATGCTTTACATAGAAGAAATTCAAATAATCAAACGAAATAAGAATAATTAAAACAGTTTAGTAAAATAAAATAAAATACAGTACAGTACAAACAGTCGGACGAACAGTGGCACAGTGCTCATTCATTAAATGCATAGCTAAACAGATGTGTTTTGAGTCTGGATCTGAATGTGATTACTGTAGGAGTGCATCTGATGTGGTCTGGTGTGATAAGTCTTGTCTGGAAACAAAGCATCTAATTCTTGCAATATTTTTCAGGTGATAGTATGCTGATTTAGTTATTGCTTTGACATGACTACTGAAACTAAGGTAAACAAAACTCTAAACAGCCTGTTGTGGCCTGAACTCTACAGAATAAAAAACACGTTTTCTATTCAGGTGCCCTGAGCGGTAGAGGAAGGGGGACGGCCAGAAATCACACTGTCAATCTTCTCTTTGAAAAACTACATGCGCTAAAGCAGGCAGTCAAGTCGGCGTGTGGAGCTTCACACATGAGTGGCTTCCTCTTACTCGCTCTGCCCATCTCCACACAGAGCCAATCCAGAACGGCCCACACAGCAACCACGCACCGCTTGCTATACCTCACCCAGCTCTCTGGGTTTATCCATTAGCTTTAACCTGACCGTAAGGGATCTGGTGTTGGTAGTCATCCTTTGTTTGGTGGCCGCTGGCCCAGACTGAAGGAAAAGAATGATTTAGACTCAGGTCATAGAATAATATCATTCGGTTTATGCCTGCATTCTCCCATCATTCCTCTTCACTGAGCAGCAGTCTCAAACTATACACACACACACCAGCCCTGCTCCTTTTTTCCATATTAGCCTACATTTTGCTTTAGACAGTACATATTCTATTTAGGTAAATTGCATGTTCAATAATGGATTATTCTTTAATTTGGTGCTATATTAAAATAGCAAAATGCTTTATATACTATGTATAAAGCATGTATAGGGCTGCATGATATTGGAAAAAACTGACATTTTCTGCCATATATATTGTGATATGAAAATAGTTTCACCAGTTTAATAGATCTCTTTGGAAAGAATGAATCCTTCTAGAATGATAGGGGTGAATCTGCATAGAAAATAATAAATTACAAGCATAGACAGCGCGTATGTGACAAATGACGTCAGAGAAAGTCGGTAGGCTATAACGGCTATAATGCATTTTGGTCTATTACTGCATCGATTCAGAATCGTCCACGTCCTCATCGGGATGCATCGTAGAACGATTCATTTCAACACCCCTAATGCGCACATTGCAATATTTATGCTAAAACTATATATTGTGCAGCCCTATGTACAGTATAAAGTGACTATATACTGTACTCCATATAATTATTGGGGCATGTAACATAAACCTAGACATTGATTAGGACTGGGACATTAACCATTCTAAAATAATGTTTGTTTATTTATCCTATGATTTTTTGAAATATGTATAAAAAAATAAGCTCTTTCTTTTTTTTCAATTCTTTTTTCAAATTTTTAACAGCCTAAAAAGGAAATACATCAGAGGAAATTTAGGACACATTTAGACAGTGCAGTCTGAGGAATTTTAGGCAGTAGGCTACTGCAGGGAGATTGACATTGAACGAGAGAGAGAGAGACAGTGGGGAGGGGTAGACATTCTGAAAAGAGGTGATTATGGGCCGCCTGGGGACTCCTTCTGTCTGGTACCCATGAGAGAACGGGTTAAGAACACTTAGCCCAGGGGGGGTTATACAGACAGGCTATAGAAGGGGGGTATATGAGAAATAGGCCTTCCTCTCCCCTCTCTGGAGTTAGGTCCGTTATGTATAATATGGTCTTCTGAGAGTCTTTGCAGGGTCATTGTGTTTGACACTGGTTTGCCGAGGGGCTTGCGAACTGCTGCTGGCCTGGTGCCAGTTCCTGTGAGGAAGACCCCAGCAGCCGATCTGTCAGACGCATCTGTCTTCCTGTCTCTTACAGTTTATTGAACATATTCACAGTCATATCTACAATCTGCATTTAATCTACAAATTCATCAAAGTGTCATTAATGCAATGTGAAACAGCTTCCTTGTAATTCTGGAGCACGATTTAAAGATAAGTCCATAGCTAATTTGTCTTAACAAGGTAGCATGTCTTTAAAATAAATTAATTTTATGGTACTAGTTTGTTTTTATTATTATTATTTTCAAATAGTACTGATTAGTTATATTATTAGCAGTATTTATTTTTCCCATACATTCATAAATATACATTTGTATTCCCAAAACAGTTAATAGCAGTACATATTTTACAGGTTTTTTTTTTTTTTTTAATACTAATATCAGGATTGATGTTGACAAGCATATAATTTGCCCATCATTGTCATTACAATTAATGTTCCTTAAATGAGGAAACACATTTCCCAATGGCACAGGGCATTATAGTGGCCCACTCCCTGGGGAATGAGATCTAGGCTGACCATACAGGCTGATGAACTAAAGCAG
Source organism: Scardinius erythrophthalmus (assembly GCF_964197995.2). Lineage (NCBI taxonomy): Eukaryota > Metazoa > Chordata > Actinopteri > Cypriniformes > Leuciscidae > Scardinius > Scardinius erythrophthalmus. The sequence continues at coordinate 22,404,185 of NC_138239.1, forward strand.
CAGTTTCCACTTCCTGAGGTTTTCTGAAGAGCCGGTGTGTGAATGCTAACCTATAGTGCTGTATGTGTCTATATATTTATGTACATTCACATCCATTCTGTTCTTTACAGCTACAATTCTTAGGTATTTATTTATTCGTCCCAGGTGTGCATTAGACTCTAAACTTTGTTACTTCCTTGTTTTTGTGTCTCATTGCTTTCTATTTGCAAAGTGTGCAACCGTTCTGAAGCATGATGTACTGAGGAGTTTATTGTAGGCAGAACAAATAGAGGCAAAGGGAAGTGTTTACTATTCTGAAGCCTTGATTTGTATACTACTGCTCTCAGGAGAAAATTCAGCAGAGCTCTTTGTCGCTTTAAAGGACGGCAGCTCTTTGTTTTTGCCGCTGGGTACAGCTGCTTACAAGTGGACAACCAATCACAGCGTAGTGTCCTACACAGAAGAAGCAGGTTTTGTGTTTTTGTTTGATGCATGAAATGACTGTAGGTTTGTTTGCTGACTGGGGCAATATTATCTGAGAATACTGCAAGACTTACATTTGACAAAGAGAAGTGTAAAATGAAGCATAGGTCTGCAGCTGCCTGTCAGTTTATTCTGAAATGACTTTTTCTCAGCCCTGTTAATTGTTCTCGGACAACAATTTTTATTTTTTTTGCCTGTCCAATCCCATTCACTTAACTAAACGAAGAAAACACATCGACTTTAATATGTGTAATCTATCATCTAATTTAACACTCTGAATCCTTCTGTAAATTAGTTTAACATTTTGATTAATCTGAGCTTGTGCGATCTCTCATGTCAAAGCGTCAATTATTTCCTCTAACTGGTGGAATATGGTACAGGCTTTATGAGGAATTATGGAAAGCCTAGAAGACAGCTGTCTTTAACACTTATGAATCTTGTGCACGCACATACACGGCATTTAAGTCTCTATAATCACTAATCATTCATGACCAATAATATGTCAAACTTGATTCAGTAGAATCTTCATATTGTTTTACGACCTTTCATTGATTCCCAAGCAGAAAATATGTGATGCACGAAATGCAGAGATTATGATTCAGCTGTTTCCTTTTCACACGCAGATGAATGGATGTACAGATGAATGGAGAGATATCAAGGGAATAGATGCCCTTGGTGATCAATATCCTTTATCAGTGTCACCTGCTCTTTCTCTTTGGAAGTGAACGGGCTATTTGTGTTTAATGGTGTTTCTTGGTCCATGAGTTTATTGACAGGTACGAGTCATTAATATATCCCTGTGGAGGGTAAAGGTCATTCTTTTTATATTTGTTGAGCAGAGCTAATGTGTTTTTGAGTTGTTGTCTGCTTGTAGGAGACAAAGTGTGTCCCTTTTGTCCTTTTGTGTCTTTAGTTTTAAAGTTTTAAACTCTGATGCAAATTCTTGGCCAAACACGTGCTCCCACTGTACACAGGCAACAGTTTTTTTAGCTTAATTTACAGCTTCGGAGTCATTGGAATGGTTATATGACTTTTTTCGGGTTGAATGGTGGTCTTCTCGCACCCCCCTAATGCCTGTGAGCGGAAAAAACACCCTTGCAACTCAGGAAGTATCGCGTGATATCAGGTCTCACGATGTAACGAATTGCTTTACGGCACTGCACACATACACTATCTAAACATTTATATGCTAGCCTTCTGTGTATCATACATACCTCAGTGGACATGGCTCCGTGCGTTCGCCGGCTTCTTTGAAAACAAATGCACATGACCAGAGGGAGAAGATGGGAGGGGAGAGAGTCGCCAACGAGTTTTGATGACAGTGTTGTCAAATATTAAGGGTGTCACGATTCTCCAAATCCTCGATTCGATTACATTTTCGATTCTAAAGTCACGGTTCGATTCGATTCTCGATTTGTTTGATTGTAAAAAAATTGCATCGCAATTGCATGTTACAAAGTTTACATGGTACAATTAAGCTACACTTTTTTATTATTTTAGTTCAATTCAATTATTGTGATTTGATTTAATATTGACTCATTTGGATAAATATTAGGTAGGCTACACAAGATAGGCTTAATTTGTCTAAAAAAAATAAATAAAAAAAACTCACCTAATGCTGTAAACATACAGAGAGCCTATCAGCTGGTAGGTTATTATTCAAGGTTAAAAATAATTAAATATAATGCGTTTTTTTTATTATAATAACAACTTTATTTAATGATATAAGTAAAAAATATAATATGTCATATAGAACACATATTTAGCAAAATACTCTCTATAGCTATTTTTTTCTTGCCAACTACGTGCTATAGCCTATATTATGGTCATTAAATGGCTTTCCTGAGGTAAATGTGACATAATTGTTCTCCAGCTGTTTTATTGACCTCCTCACGCTGATGAAAAACACTGATTGATCGATATTATGTATGAGGAATATACATTTCGGTAAGTTGTGTATCTTTCAACATTGTTCGTGTTTTTCTTTACTATTAGCTAGAGATCGATCATCGCATCTTCACGTGCGCTAGGGATCTGTCACGTAACATTTACAAGCGCCAAAACGGTATTTATTGTTTGAATTTCGTAATAAAATTGACAGAATCTGAGAGCTGAGATTTTTTTATATCATAAAGTAACCTGCTCTAGTCTGTCGGTCTCCGTGTCCTCTTTGCTTCGCGATTTTTCTGTGCGTCAGAGCGTGTGAAAAGTGTCAATTGCGTGTCTCACGGTGAATGCGTGAGAGTTGGCAGCACTTCAACACGTGTGTTTTTTTCTTTCGCTTGGCAAGCCGAACTAACATGACATGGGGGCGTGACAGCATCGACGATTCCATTTTTTGATTCGATAATCGAGATTGAGCATTCATTTCGATCGATTTCAATTTAAAATCGAAATCGTGACACCCTTATCAAATATCTATTCCGAAGCTGTAGGGGGAGCTCTATCGAGAAAACCGTGAGCAAAAAACGAGAAAACAGCGAAGAAATCTCTGTACGTTAACGGTTTGATAGTCACATTCACGTTGCTAGCCATGTACAATTTTGATAGCTAACTAACTAATTTCATCAAGATTTCACACTGTTCCTCTGCCATAAAGTAACCAACCTGAAAAAAAGAACAATTTAACATTACTGTTTAAACCTGACTGTTTACACTAATGCCGTCTATAACACCCAGCAGTGGCAATGCTGAGAATGCAATTCGTCCTTGCATTCTGATACATTTTGGAATTAAACTATATTATAAATTGTATTATTATGCATATACGTGTGTGTGTGCGGTTAATCGAGTAATCAGATAAAAAATTGTGGTTATCAAAATAGATCCAAGTGAATAACAGCCTTTAAAATGACTTAAAATACAAATATATAATAACAAGCAATAATAATTGGTTCAAATAAAGTATCAAAGTAATCATAATGGTTTCATTGAACAACACCATGTAAAATAAATGATATAAACTAATATAAACATAACTTATGTACATTGCGTATTATAACATGCCTGCAGAGGGCGCCAACGGCCTGGTGTTAGTTGTTGTTACACTACACGGCATGATCAAGTCCTTGTTTAATATTGGTCAAACAATAGAATTCAAATTCAACATAGAATTCAAATGTCCACTTAATCTTTAATATTTGGTCACTTTTGTACGATAGAAATGCAACAGCCGCTGTAATTTCTTGAACAAGAATATGTGCACATCAAAACGTGCAAACTCAGTGCGAGGGTGTAACTTTTATTTTGAAATCGCGATGAACAACAAATTGCATATTTAGAAACATATTTATGTATTCTCCTGTGTTGGGGCAGATTTACAAATAAGTTACGTCACAAATCTTGTGATATGGCGCACACTGCGTTCCCAGATGAACGTTATAAGCAACCCAAACTCAAAGCACGCCGAGATGGGGTTTGAGAAACCCGAGACGCGCTTCACGCATATAAATGATAACTGTGCAACTCTGAAACATAAACCGCGACATGCAGCTCATGCAGAGACTGAGCTTTACGTGGAGCAGCATTTACTGTGAACAGAGCTGAGGTACTTTTACACACATGTAAATAATGAAAGTGTTGTCCTCTTCTGTGAAAAAAAAAAAAAACATTAAAAGAAAACGTGCATATATTTATTTAACTTAATCGCAGCCTTTGTGATTTCACTATAACACTATGCTAAATTATGATTTTAAATGGTTTTAATATAGCGCGTAGCCTTAGAAAATAGTGTGATAATGCGGTTCATGGATTCTCGTCCGTGAAACACGCCACTTCCGGTATAATGCCGGTTACTCGACACGGGTAAATTGCAGTCAAGTTTTTTTTATCGATTTCTCACCTTTAATCGAGGAATCGTGACAGCCCTCATGTTCTTGCTTAGAGTTAGCTTTGTGCCAGTGCTATTCTATCTTTCCTGGTCAGTTTTATGTGTTTTCCAGTTGTACTCCTTGGTTTATGAAAGCTGATTTTTCCATAACTGTATCACAGTTTAAATTGGCAGGGAAATTATGATATGGCAAAAAATTTTTTATATGTGTATGTATACATATATACAGTATATCGCAAAGTAATTCCTAACCATCTAAAACTGCACTGCAAATGATTTGTGCTATTATTCTCGTCTCTGCTCTAGACTCTATGTATTGGTTTTGTGTTTGTACTCTGTTTATGGATATTAATTTAATGACCCAAGCAAAAACTGCAATGTATTTGCTGTTTTCACAAATTTCTTGTATTGTTTTTTGGCTTTTTCCTTCTTTTGAAAACTTAGCATTTAATGTGCACTCCTACTTGTCCAAGTACTTCCCATTTACATGATATATTCACTTTGTTATTGTTTACTGTGATAATACAGCATTTGCATTCGAAATATAAATGCAAATGCACAATGGAAATCAAGTGGCTTTATTTGACCTCACTAAGTGCACTCAGTTGTTGACAATAATGTGCACAGTTATGATGGCCCGCAATTGTATATCGCTTATAAATTGTGCATTTGTGTAGTGCAAAATATCTTTCCTCTAGCCCTAATATAACCTTTCAGTTGTATGTTATAAAACAGTAATTCTACTAACAGGCGATGTGTCTCACTCTCCCTCTTGGTGTAACATTTGAAACATGTAAAATGCAAATGAAGGGGGTTGGAAAATAAATATTAAATTTGGGCTGTGGCACTAAATGCCTGTCTTATCTGGTTCAAGTGGAAAATGATGGGCCAAGCCCCACTGCCCTCCACCGGCATGTCTCCACGGCAACACCGAGGCAGCTGAAAAATGGCACCCAGACATAGATGCCCCTTCATTAAATATCAGCACAGCAGCTGACAGCAGAGATAATGGCCAATAACACTGTATTATGTTCAAAGTAAATGAAATGCTCGTGGGACTGGCTGTCATGCCTCGGGGTAAGAATACATACTGACCCGAAGAACAGGCGTATATGAGCACTCCTATGAATAACGCTGCCTTTCTGCATAACTCACAATCCACTGCTCACAAATAGAGAGTTAGTGTTCAATTTATGGTTATATGCTTTAAAAATACAGTGTTATATCATGGATATTTTTGGATCAGACCGTTAATGCACATTTTTTGCTATTAATTTTAGTTTGAATTATATAGTTTTTTTTTAATTGATTTAAAAGGCAGACCTCATGAGGTAGGCTATTCATTGTAATGGAAATGGCAGCCATCATTTTCCTCCCCTTTGTTTCATTGTGATCCATTTTTTCTGCTTTATGACGTTAAATTCACAGACATCTGGGATTTTCATTGGCTGCGTGGACTAACAAACGAGTTCTCTTGTGTGTGCCGACATTTCTGATGATTATCTGTCGTCTTTTCCATTGGAGGAATCTCTCCTCTCCTCTTTGGCTTGTCGATCTGTGGTGTATTTTAGCTTAACCTCACCCCCTGTTTTACCCCTGAGATGACAGTATCTTTTTCCTTTGATACCGTGCTTGCTCTGTGCTTTTCTTTTGCCTTTTTCAGGATTAGGATTTTGTTGTAATGACACATGTGCCATTACACCAAATTGCAGCAGCAGGAACGGAGCTCCTTCAGAGGGAAATGTCACTATAGCTCTGCATTGTAGATACAGTGAAAAATGTGACATTTTCAGCGACTGTAGATCCTACCGAAGAACTCTTGTGAAAGAATCTGTGTTTCCTCCAGTATATATATTGAATCCTTGTGATTAATAAGTGTGTGTAATTCATCATTAGTGGCATCATTACTCCTAAAGCCAACAACATCTCCAATGATCCAAAAAATGCAGCTTCAGTGCTGTATCTTCAGTTTTTGTTCCATAGGACATTTTTGATGTCCTTGAAAACAATGACAATTATGTAAGTCTGTGGATGAAAACTATGCCGAGGTTAATATTGGAACATAACATTAAAGTGCACTAATAAAAAGGTCTACTGTTACGACAACGTATACTCTCAGTCTCATGCTATTATTACATATACATTTTAATATGAATAATTATATCGTATAGATACACTACTTTTATTTAACAAGGACAGCTACATCAAATTGATCAAAAGTGACAGTAAAGACATTTATAATGCTACAAAATATTTGTATTTCATATAAACAATGTTCTTTTCTATTCATCGAAGAAGCCTGAAAAGAAATGTTATACAGCCCTTTTTAATAGAAGTAAGAAATGCTTCTTGAGCACCAAATCAGCAAATCAGTCACGTGACACTGCAGACACTGCAAATTTCAGCAAAATTTATCACAGGAATAATTTACAATTTAAAATGTATTCATGTAGAAAAGAGTTATTTTACATATTATACATGTTATTTAATATTTCACAATTTTACTGTATTGGTGAACATAAGAGACTTCTTCAAAAAGATTAGAAATCTCACTGATCTCACCCAGACTTTATACATTTTTTATATCTATATGAATTGTAGTATTAATTGTAGTAACAACTGTTCTTTTAAATTAGTGCACTTAAAGTTCAATTCTGGATTACAGAAGTAACTTTATTTCAGGAAACTATGAACCCTTAATGGCTTCACATCAACTATAAAACATGGTTATTTTTTTCTGATGTGATGACAATACAAACTGTTGCTTGAAAAACACGATCAATGAATACCTTTACTGCTGTTGGACTGGTAGAGCCTTCTTCTTTGTAACCTGTATTTTTTAAGAGTATAGGTAATAACTGTTTTCCCACCGTTGTGCTCTTAAAAGCATATTGGTATCCTGAATAATAACAGATAAATAACTCCACAGTGAGTGCAAAATACCAGTTTATGGTGTCCTCTGACCTCTGCTTCTTCTTCTTCTTCTTCTTCTTCTTCTTCTTCTTCTTCTTCTTCTTCTTCTTCTTCTTCTTCTTCTTCTTCTTCTTCTTCTTCTTCTTCTTCTTCTTCTTCTTCTTCTTCTTCTTCTTCTTCTTCTTCTTCTTCTTCTTCTTCTTCTTCTTCTTCTTCTTCTTCTTCTTCTTTTTCAGATGGTCCCTCAATCCTAGAGCGTCATACCTGTAATTGAAAATATGAGAAAAAATTAATGAAATACATTTAATGCCAGAGATCAAAAAGAGCTGGCAAATTTAAATTAGCTGGGTATGAAATTGCTTTCCCTGGATTGTGAAAGCAAATGCTTAAACAGTATCCCGAAGCTTTTCAAAAGCGGAATAACAATTTCAATGGAATGGGGAGCAGAAATGCTTGTCATTTCAAGAGCTGATCTGCATGTAGTTTCACTTTTTCTGCACTAAAACGAGATAGTAGAGGAGATAATACTCTCATCGCTGACAGATGGGCTGATAGAACATGGCCTTTAACAGACTAGATTGTATACTGTTATCTTTTCATTTCTCATGGAGGAAAGGCTTTGCTGGTTTGGGAAAGTTAGTTTAATCTGCCACTCTTGTGTTTCAAAAGATCTCATGCCACCAGATTTGAAAGAAAATGCTCAAGCCAGAGCTGCGGATAACAGCTTCATGATGAATTTGATGCTGATTGTGTGTTTTAATGCATTATACTGGATATGTGTATATAAATGGGTGAAAGAGTTTAAGGGTTACCCAAAAATCAAAAAGATTTTCATCAATTGTTCACCCTCATGTTGTACCAAACCCGTAAGACTTTTGTTAATTTTTGATGAACAAATTAAGATATTTTAAATGAAATCTGAGAGATTTCTGTCCCTCCATTTGACAGTCCACGCAACTACCACTTTGACACTTCGAGAGGTTTATAAAGAGATCGTTAAACTAATCCATATGAATCGAGCTGTTTACTCTAACTTTTCGGAAGAGACTCAATAGCTTTATATAATGAACAGATTCAATTTAGGCTTTTATTCACATATACGTTACATTGATCAGCAAGCATAAACTGAAGCTCAACCGTACAAACCTCATTGGTTTTTGCAGAAGCTCAAACGAGTTGCATAACACACGAGAATGAACCTCATTGGTTCTCGCACGTCCAGCAAGCATGCTTGAGCTTCAGTTTACCATATCTGATGTGTGCGTTGATGAATGTTTATGTGAATAAAAGCCTTAATTCAATCTGTTCATCATATTAAGAGATTGAGTCTCTTCAGAAAATTTGTACTAAACCGCTCAATTCATATGGATTAAATCTCTTTATGACCTTTTTGAAGTGTCAAAGTGGTAGTTCCGTGGACTGTCAATGGAGGGACAGAAATCTCTCAGATTTCATTCAAATATTTTAATTTGTGTTCCGAAGATGATCAAAAAGGCCAAAAGAGTTTGGAACGACATGATGGTGAGTAAATGATGGAAGAATTTTCACTTTAGGTGAACTACACTCTTAAGAAAATGGTTCTAAACAGTACCAAATTGTTGGTTCTTCGGCTTGTTGTTAACAATAGCAGAACCATTTTTGGTGCTAAGTAGAACCCTTTTTATATTAAAGTTCCATAAAGAACCATGCTTTGAAAGTGATATATAGGACCTTAATGGTGTTAAAAATAACCTTTTCAACAATGTTTATTTTCATTAATCTTCATAATATTAATATTATTTTTATATATTATTTATTAATATTGTTTTTTAGTCCTTTATCTGCCTGGTCTTATTAGCCTATATCTTGTTGCCTCTATTTGGGTTTTACATTTTAAAAAAAACAGCATGTTGTGTCAATTAGGTACTTTTATTTTTTATTGACATGGCAGATTGTAGCAAAAATGACAGTGCTCTACTAACAGTTGTTAGCTGAATACATTAATAAATGACAATTGACTCTGAACAGGATATAGATGTAATGAAGACCGAGTTCCAGTGAAATATCTTCACAATCCCCCTATGATGTCCTTCATTATGTGTGTATTCTGAGTGGCAGTTTCTCTCTGCAGATGATGAGGTTATGGTATGGGACAGCATCTGAAATACACAATTGAGTTTAGAGTTACATTGTGTCTCTTCCTCCATTTGATTATGTAAAATCAATTATTTTCACGAAGGCCAGAATTAGCAAAAGTATGTGCCCTTTATGTTAAAAGGAAAAAGTGATATAAAGTTATGGGATAGCTTTAATGTTTTTTGAGTCTGGGTATGTTTAGTCATAATTGAAAAAAAAAAAAAATCAAACAATATGGATCATAAATTCCATATCTCTGTTACTTACATTGTGGAGAAGAGAAGATGAGTATCCTAAACTGAACAGAGCTGCTCACACTTGCATGTTCGTTAAACTAAAAAGAGAGAAAAAAAAACATAATTGTTAGGAAATGATTGTTACTTATATTTTGTTGACATTTTAAGATAGAAATTATTTACCTGTTGAGAGTATGTTGACAGTCTGAGCTCCAGAAAATCAGTAATGAGTTGGCTTTGCATATTCTTTATCATAAATCAGCATATAAAGGGTTCTTCAGGACGATACGGTTCTAAATACTGTTACTACATGTAAAGAACTTTTAAAGAACCATCTTTTTTTAGAGTGTAGTCTTTCATGTATCTTTCGTAAGACTTGTGAGCATAATGTCTTTCAGAACTTATAATTGCATGTGTGCTTGCTCTGAGAAAGACCAACAGATGGTCCGATCTGGAATTCCTGCCTTCTTGCACCTGATCCGAGTCCAGAACTCCCTGCTGATTTCACTCCCACTCCTGTCCTAGCTAGGCTCGTCACACTCCCACAATAAGGCACCATCACACACACTTCCTCCATATACCATAATCATAACATTGCATCATTCTTTCGATCACTTTTGACATGACCAGCTGTACATCTGCTCTGGTCTTTACAATCACTGGTGAGCTTTGTGGCCTGGTGACAAATCCTGTTTTACTGTACATCTACTTTAACATAACACATTCGTCTGAAGGGTCAAGACAAGCAAAACATTTTTTTTTTTTTTTTTGTGGAGTGTGTTTTTGTTAGGATTTTCTTTTTCTGTTGTAATCACTGTAAGCAATGACAAATATTATCACATTGTATCACTCTGCATCTAAAGGTTAATTCTTCTACACGGTGGTTGTGACAGGCAGACTGGCACCCAGACACCAGTGGGGAGGCAGACAGGCCAAGAGAGAGATGGAGAAAAAGAGGGAGAAAGCTAATAGTAGCAGCTAAAAGCTGCAAAAGGGAGGAGCGAGCCATTGAAGCTGAACATGGACTGCGGCAGGTCTCTCCTAGAATGTTCTCTCACACACTTAGATCAGCAAACTGCACTTTTCAGGAAAAAAGTATACGAAATAGGGTCTGAAACTCTTATTTCAGGCCTTCTGAACCTCTAACATATATTTTTTTGTCTTTCTCAGCAAATGTTCAGTGAAATTAGGTAGTTATCAAGGAAATTTCTAGTTTGGGACCAAATGTAGGTTTTTAGTTAGAAGCTTGTTTCCCATGTAATATATAAATATTTTTTTCATAATCACTAAAGTAGCGGGATATATTGGTTTAGAAAACAATGCAACATATTGGACACAACTAAATATCAATAGAATAAAATATAAACACTAAATTAAAAGTGTTTGAGTTATTAACTGTCCAGCTCTCTTGTTATATTCAGACAGCATCTAGTTTGGTTTCCTCTTTTTGTATTCAAGCACATATTCAGACACACTTCGGCCAAGTGTTGGGGAGACGTTTAGTTTTCAAAAAAGCATGTTAATCCTGCAAGAAAGAGGAACGTTAGTTATGATTGATTAAAAAAAAATCCTTCACAATTATTATTATTTTTTTACTGCAATTAAATTAATATCAATTTAACTGATTGTCAAATTATGCCTTGCCATTGTTTGATTAGTTATAATTCAGTCCAAAACCATTTGATTCATTAAAATCTAGTTGGTAGGTATTAATTTAATATTGTATATATAAAAAATATAGATTATTAAATACATACTTTTATTCAGCAAGGATGCATGACAGAACAGACATTATAATGTTAATAAAAAAATCTATTTAAAATAAATGCTGTTTCTTTGTTTCTACAAAAAATAAGCAGCACAAATAAAACTGAAAGCTGGATTAATAGGTTCTTAAAATAATAATCTATAAATATATGAAATATGAGTAATATGTAAACTTGATCAAAGGGAGTGAACAGTATAAGTGTAATGTGAAGGAAGTGGGTGGGTTTGGTGTGAGTTGACAATCGGAGGTTGTAATATAGGGTTGCAAGAGGCTGGTGAGTCAGCAACTGTCTGTGACGGTAGTTTGGCCTGGACACCAGGGTCTCTCTAGGCCAGGCCAGGGGAGATGGGCCCTGTTTCTCCTTCCTTCTTTATTGATTTCCTCCATCACCGCTGCATGACGGATGCTCGGGCTGCACTGTCTGGAAGCTCCCTCTGGATCTGCAGGGATAGATTAGCCTTAACACTGCCCTCAGTTGACAGATGAAGAGAGAGAGAGAGAAATAGATTTAGGGAGATTGATTAGCTCTAATTATGTACTCTATTGCAATGTTTTCATGTTTTGATCACTTTAAAGGCTTAATGCTAGAACGAACATCTTTCTTACTTATAGTGTTTTAAAGCAAAACAGTTAATCAAAAATCCGCTCATTCTATAGACCAGACAATGCAAAAATGTATCACATATACTTCAGATTTGACTTCAATTTGACTTTGACTTGACTAACTTCAGATTTTTGTATTGTTTTCAGTTTTTTATTTTTGTTCATTTTCATTTCAAATGTGTCTAATGCACTGAAAAAATAGGTGTAGAAACAATTTATCTCCAAAATTGCTTGTAAATTTCACAGTTAATTGCAAAGAATTAGCAAGTAACACATTGAATTAAAGTCTGATTTTTTTTATGTTATTTTTTCACTCAATGTGGGCAAAAATGTAGGTGTGGCAATCCTTTTTTGCTTAAGCAATTTATGACCTTTAAATACCAACATTTTTAATATAAAATTCTTCGAACATCCCTGATCTAGTTGTGCTGATTCGTCTGTGGAAAAAAAAAAAGGTTTTATCAAATCTTTCAACAAAATGTTTCTCATTTTTTCCTGATTTTCTCTAACTTCTCACAAACTAGTCAAATCCTGATGCACAAGTCTTGTTGTACTTTATTCCAAACTGTATATTCAGTTTCTTGAAAATGTCACATTTCGAAATGTTTTAAATGCATTGCAACGACATGAACGGCATGAGTAAATGATGATAGAATTTTCATCTTTGGTTTAACTATCCCTTTAGATATTATATATAATATATATTATTATATAATTATCAACAAGGTTAATATTGCTGGAGTTTTGGTTCAACCTTCCACCACTGTCAAAAACCTTGGTATAATCTTTGATTCCTCTCTTTCCTTCCTTCCACACATCTCCTCTCTCACTAAGTCTGCCTTCTTTCACCTTCGTAATATCGCGCGCTTACAGTACGTCCATTTCTGAATATCATTGGCTACCCGTTCGCTTTCGTATTCAATACAAGATACTCCTTATCACATTCAAAGCACTCCATGGTCTGGCCCCCAACTATATTTCTGATCTCATCCATACCTACTCCCCAGTTCTCACACTTGGATCTTCCGATACCGGTCTGTTGACGATCCGTAGGCACAAACTATCATCGTTTGGTGGAAGGGCTTTTTGCACCGCTGCTCCAACTCTTTGGAATTCTATTCCCCAACACATCCCCGACCTTTCATCATTACACGACTTCAAAACCCACCTTAAAACATATCTTTTTGCTACTTGTTTCCCTGACTCCTGACTGATCTGATTTTTATGTATATGTACCTCTATCTAATATGTCATCCATCTCAGTTTATTTGTATCATTTCTATGTCATGTTTATCGTACTTTATTGTATAGCGACCTTGAGTTTTCTGATAGGCGCTATAAAAAATAAACATATTATTATTATTATTATTAATACCATTAATCTTAGCACCTTTGATACATTTGTTATCATTTCCATCTGTGTCTTTCATGGGATACTGTATTTCTGTGGAGGGCACTATGTGGCAAACGGCAGTTTTGTTCTTAGGAGTTGAGAGGCCAATTGGTCAGAAAGTTGCCTGCATCCTCTCACATGTGATTGACAGGTTGAGAGCTCTTACCTGTAATGGTCTCCTCCCCAAAGCATGCTGGATTTAATGGCTTCTCTAACGACAGTACTTTTCTCCACTCCTGGGCCTCTGACACCTTTACGCATGAGAACGTCTCTGACCGTACCACCACCATCCGTCTCTGTGTAGTGAAGGGAAAAAGCGTTAGCGGACCATTGCAATTATGATTCGATAACAATCTCTGTCCCTGGTGCTGATTTGACTAATAATGATGTTTTCATTAAGGTTTCATAATTCAGCAGGTTTACTATCTCGCACACAGCCCATAACCTCCTTTCTGTCGCATTCTCCATTATAGAGGAGATTAAGTACCTTTGCCCCTCATGGGGATTTTCATTAAAAATCTATACAGATAAGGTTTTGTTTTGAAAGGAGTGCTGTGGCGAGACAGAATGTGCTTCTGTGGGGGAATGTGCTTCTGTACCCGGGTTTTTGTTCACAGTATTCTGTTATTATAGGTCTAGATTATAGGATGGAAACATAGAGGAGAAAGTCTAAAAACAAATATAAAGGAATGAATAAATGGCATTCAATAATTTTAATCTCAGTTGGGTTTTTCTGCAAGGCTAGTATTGATCACCAGTATGGTACATGGCCAACAATATGTCTTCTTATTATCCTTACAATTTAATTATGATCCTCACAGTGTAAACTTTTCCTTACTAACATATTGGAAACTTTATTCTCTTGTGGAAGCAAATCACTTTATTCTGTTTGCCAAATATCTGGCAATGAGATTTTTCTCATTCTGTCACTTCTGGTCGTTCCTTATATGTATATTAGGGCTTGGAATTAAATAGTTTATTTTTTTTTTTTTATATATGGACTGGTTCACATGTACAAAATAATGAATGCCAATAATGTAGCCACTAGTTATAAGATTTATCATATTTTATGATAAACAAAAAAACAGTAATCTGGCTGATGCCCTTTAAATGTAAGTTTAAATGACTATAGTCTGCATTTCAACATTGTAAATAAGAAGAAATGTTTATTGAGCACCAAATCAGAATTTAGAATGATTTCTGAAGGATCATGTGACACTGAAGACTGGAGTAATGATGCTGAAAAATTGCTTTCCCATCGCATGAATATATGACATTTTAAAATATATTAAAACAGAAAACAATTATTTAAATTGTAACAATATTTCACAATATTACAGGCTTTACTGTATTTTTGATCAAATGAATGCAGCCTTGGTGAGCATAAGATAAAAAAGTTTAGCACTTTTGGTTACTTTATATATAAAAAACATTAATATATTAAATTGATTCACAGCCCTAATGTCCATGTTTTTTCCTCTTTCTTTTCCCCTTACTGACCCTCATGTATCCTTCACATCTTCCGTTCCACTCTCTGTACTATTCCACATCATATCAGCAACTCTTATTAAGTATTCAGATCTTAAGGTGATTGTACGGGGGAACATCTGGCAGTAATGTGGAGCGGTGTCTTTAGTAAAAACAACACTCTGTTTAATTAATAATTGATCAGTACTCTCTCCTGGCACTTTAATGGCATGGCAGGACCTCAGGGATGCGGTTACCGCTTGAGTCAGTCAGGAGGAGGCAGATAAGGTGTCGAGGAGCTAAATGAGGGCCCGCTCTCTCAGAATCACGCTGTTAACGGTAGCCATGCTCTGGGGAGTAATAATGCATCTGTTGAGGTGTTGGCACCAGGCTTCTATGCCAGCATGTAGCGCACAATAACACCCATGTGCTTCTAGGAAAACACTGAGCCCTGTTCAGCAGACTGGAACCTTTTGCTTTCTGTTTCGAGCAGGTGATCTAAGTTGCTTACTTACGATGTTGAGATTTAGCAGTTATGTGCAGGTGTTTGCAGTAAGACACAGCAATGCAGGTGAAATATTCACTTTATTTGATATATATCCTAAACAGAGCTGCAGTAAGATCCATGCACTTGAAACATGATTTGAAAATGATACCACCTAATATATGCATATATATATATATATATATATATATATATACATATATGTGTGTATGTGTGTGTGTGTGTGTGTGTTATATGTATGTTTAAAATATAAAATGCATATTTTAATTGTGTATTTTAATTCATATTATCATGTATGCAAACACACATTGATATACTTAATTTAAATTAATAAATTATATATATATCAAATTTTTAATAAAATATTTTATTTTTACATAATTAATACATATTATATAGCCTATTATTTTTGTTAATATAATTCATTATGATAAAAAAAAATGCTATTAAAACAGTTATTTATATTGCATCTATATAACATTTATATATTGTGTATATTTGTATCTGTTCTAGAGAAACTCCTTGAGCCTGTTTGGCACAGTCCAGTAATCTCCACAGGCTAAATATTAAGCTCTTTTTGTTACAGCCTAGTCAAATATTAATGGACTTGAGAATCTCTTCAGCAGTGTGCGTTTTGCTCAATGAGTATCCAAGTACGTCTAACTGACAGTTTTTGACACATGGATAAGGCACCACCCTCTCCTGCTGGACAAAACTCTTTCCCACTATCCATTCAGTCATCTTCCATTAATCTGTTTCTTTCAGCCTTGTGATGAGCGATATAATTTGAATCATCTCTCTGACTGCACAGAAGGGCTGTTTTTTGGTGTTCACCAGCTGCATCAGGGTCCCATGTGCTTTTAATATGTTCCACTGTCAGTCAGTTTGCCCCATTCTTAACCATGAGCTTATTAACATGTGAAGTGTATCACAGCTGGGCACCAGCACCAGCCATGATGAGAAAAACCTGCTCAGCAACCCTGCAGTCCGCTCATGCTCCCTTAGGTCCAGTCCAAAACAGGTCAAGATGTCTTTACTCGGTCAGTTAAAACACATACATCCACTAATGCTGATCGCTGAGGTGGAGCATAGACTTGGATGTGTGAGTGTTTTGTCAACATTTAGCCAGAGAATATATCGACTCCACGGCGGCCCAAGTGAAGCACTGATAAATCAATGATGCCATTAGTGCTGAGGTCCTTTTCTGGCTGCCTGATGTAAATGATGTCCAGTGTTGGTTTGGGGGAACTTTCCATTAGATATGTGTATTTTTGCCTGCTCTAAGCCACACCACCATAGCTTGGTGATTAATGGACTGGGGACCACAGGGACTAGGAGTGAATTTATTTCCATAAATGTGGATGCAGTAGATTATCTGATCTGAATTCCAATGACCAATGTGAACTTAGCATGCAATCACTAAAACTTAATTTAAAGTCAACTTGATATCAAAATTCCTCTTTTACTTTTTCAACACATAATTCAGAACATATCAAAGAAGTTTGTACCCGTAATCTTTCATCTTCTACCTCTGAAATGACTGTTTAGCTGATTTTTCCCCTTTAACCACCTGCAATATAGAGACCATTTTTCTCTATGCTATCAAATCATAAATAAATTCAAGTCACACCCTATATTTTTTCTTGTTGAATAAAACTTTGAAATGTCACCTTACTGCTGTAAAATGGCTAACCTCCCATTATAATGTTGACTTTAAAGAATGTTATTAGGAAACCCTATGTTTAATGTTGCATTTCATTGTATTTTTAAAATAGGAGTGTGCGATATGCACTGTTTATGATAATATTGTGATTTAATAGTCTGTGTAAATGCCACTTCAGATGCAGCTTCTGTTTAATCTAAGGAGGATCTTATTGATCAGGGATATTGTCATAGTTTGAGAAGTTGATCTTGATGGATTGGAGGACACTACAGCTTTCGTAATTATTATTCAGATGTGCTACACAAACACTGAACATTAGTGCATATATACTTCAACTAGAGAAATAATGTCACTGATGATCTCATCAGATTTATGGCTTTAAATGCACAGTGTCTTTGTGTTTTCTGCTGCCCACAGTGCCTTATTTTGCTATGCATCATCTAGTCTCATTTTGTTTCATCTGGCCTGAACTTAATTGCTCTTCCTCAGTGGTCAATCTTGGAAAACTTCCATAGCTCATATCTTTGGGTTTGTTTTGTTTCAAGAAGCTCTAACACCATTTATTTCCTCTCTTTTAGCGCGAGAAGAGAACGTGGCCACTTTCCGAGGTTCCGAGTACTTCTGCTACGATTTGTCTCAGAACCCCATCCAGAGTAGCAGTGACGAGATCACGTTGTCCTTCAAGACCTGGCAAAGAAATGGCCTTATCCTCCACACCGGCAAGTCAGCAGACTACGTCAACCTGGCCCTAAAAGACGGAGCTGTATCGTTGGTCATCAACTTGGGTTCGGGAGCTTTCGAGGCCATTGTCGAGCCTGTCAATGGCAAATTCAACGACAATGCCTGGCATGATGTGAAAGTCACACGCAACCTCAGACAGGTAATGCTAAAACCTCAGACAGTTTATGCTAAAATTCAAATCAGAGTTAAATGCTACTGTATGTTTGAGTTAGCACTTTTGGTTACTTTAATTTCTTCGAGATGCTAATGCAACTATTTCTTCTCTGAGTTCTTCTACCTTGCCTCGTGTTTTGCTTCCTCAGGCAGTTACCTCTGTCTGAAGCTATCAGTGGTGTGATGGCTTTAAGAGGCTGTCTCTCTCACCCCTCTAGATATTCACCTCACTTCTTCAAATAGTCTGTCTTATCAGGGCAGCGGGGAGAGGCTCCAACCAACCTCAACCGTTCCATTTACCCACAGCCAATCTTTGTGAACTGTTAAATCACTCCGGCACTGCATTTTAAAATATGTAAATATTTAGGGTGGTTTTGCCCCTAAGGAGTGAAAAGATGTCGCTTTTTGCGTGGGCATGTGGAGGTGTGAGTGCCCACAAGCACAAGCTATTTCAGCTCTGATCCACAAGGACTGTGACATTTTTTATTTTTTTTTGCTTTGCTTTGTTTAATAGCTGTTTTACTATCACGCCAAGAACATGCATTAGAATTACCTTATACAATTGCCTGCGGAAAGCCAAAAACCATATGAATCACAACAAAGAGCCAGCTAGATAGAGGTCACTATTCACGGTTATAGCAGATAACAACACGTTATGACACATTACATAAGAAGGAGCCTAAAAATTTAAGCTAGATTTGTTTTGACAAAGAAAAATACGGAGCATTATTGCTGAAAAATACTGTATTCTGAATGGCTTTTTAAGTATTTGCTTCAGTGAGTATGTGCATTAAGTGCAATTAAAGAAAAAAAGTGATATGCCACAGACTCTGGAGAATCCGTTATATTTCTTTTTCTTTTCCACCTATTCTTACTCTCACTCATATACTTTTTGTCTATGGATAACATTTGTTCAGAACCCAGACTAACCACTCATGAACCATTGACTAGATTCTTTAATTTACTAACCAGAACCTACACTAATGTGCAACTCATCATGACTTCATTCGAGTTTCATTTTATTAACAACCCTTTTTTACATTGTATAATTTCCTTTCTTCCCCTTTTCTCAAAGCATTCAGGTATTGGACACGCTATGGTAAACAAACTACATTGTCTGGTAGATATCATTCTCATTGTCCTTTTTTTGGGTTTACCGTGTGTTTCCTTGGCCCTCTTTCTCTTTTTTGGGGTTTCATGGCATCATGAATAAAATAAAAAACAGACTGGGGTTTGTATTTCGGGGATTTCCTTCTTTTTTATTTCAAATCTCCTCATTCCATTTTTCACCACAGCTTTACCGTCATTTTCCATCTTTCTTTCTTTGAACTTCCTCTACGACCCTTTTTTTTTACGCTTTTTTTTCTAAATCGCTTTTTTTTTATCAAATACTATAAGAAAACTGGCAGAAGCTTTCCTAAACAAAAAAGTGATGAAAACAACAGCATAAAAACAAAATAATAAAAAGCTACTACAGCACTGGAGCTCTGACAGTTGATTCCAGTTGTTTGCGCATGCCGCACCGACCCGTTCATGCTGGATCAGTCCTTGTGTTACTAACACCACAACTCTTGTCTGAGCAACCCACCATCTGCCCAGTGTCCTGTCCTGTCTGTATTGTGTTGAAGGTCATGACTTCCTGCGTCCTCCCTCATTACCCCTCATTGCTTTTGCTTTGGTCTCATATGTGCTGCTTCCCTTTGCATGTCGTCTCGGCTTGAAAAAGATGCATGCTTTAATGTTTGCAGTGGTTGTATACCTCACTATTCACATTTTATTAGTAAAATACCATCTGACCTCTGTGTTGCATGCTCATTTGTGGTAGTATTAGCTCATTTTGGAAGCATGCATCTATGTAAGTGTCAACTAACCCAGTGTGCACAGAATTTGAACCTAAAAACAAGCACAAGCAATTTGTCTGTAGTCTGGTTCCCAAACCAGAAAACCATTTCTAACACCATCAAAGATAAAGAAAATATGCCGGCAAAATATTTTCTTTACCTGTCCTTTGTATGTCTACGAATACTAGACAAGAACGGCCTACTCAAATCTTGACGTGCAGGTGTTTGGTGCACAATCAAAGACAAACAGCAACCAGCAAGACCGAAGCTAACCTATTCCTTGGTAGAATGGCCGTCACAGCCATGATGTTCATGAATGGAATTTTTTCCTCCCCTTTTGTCGTTCCTTTCAATCAGGTGACGATATCTGTGGATGGCATCTTGACCACAACAGGCTATACACAGGAGGACTACACCATGCTGGGATCGGACGATTTCTTCTACGTTGGAGGAAGTCCAAGCACAGCGGACTTACCTGGGTCGCCTGTCAGCAACAATTTTATGGGTTGCCTGAAAGAGGTAGGTGGTCTGGACAAACCCCTTCCCGCTCTTTCATCTACATGCATCATATCACCATTTCCTTGTCTGGGCTGAGAGGGAACATGTTTGAATATACCATCCGAGCAGAATAATAGATTCAGTACAGCTTAGCTTGTGAAAAGGATTGAGCAGACATCATAACCCGTGGTGTGTTTCTCTAATGAAATTCGCTGGAGTTATACGTTTCTTGCCCTGACGCGAAATTGTTTCAGGCATATTTAATTTGACTTTTCAATTGTGGTGAATCATTTGATTAAAGTTCTAGAGGCCAGAGAAGAGGCTAAGGTGATTGGATGAGATGAGACTTTGCATAATGATATGTATCATACTGAAAAAGTGAACCCCAAAGAGATTCTAGTGAACAATTGGGCATGAAGACATCTATCAATGCAAAATTAAAATGTTCCCACAAGCTGACTCTATAGGGCGAATCTCACAAAGAGTTATATTTTGCTTAAAGATAATGAATCCTGTTTGTAGGACCATTGGGTTTTAAATTATAAAGATATCTATACACAGGAGTCAACATTTGAAGTGGATCAAAACCTTTCATCAAAGTTATACATGAATTTTGAACAATACCCGTTCTTGTCTTAGTACAACTTTGAACTTTTTTAATCCACTTCAAACGTTGACTACTGTATACATACAGTACATACATGCGTACAGTAATGCAGTGTTAAACTTTGTAACTAAATTACTGATGAAAGTTTTAATTGTTGAAAGGTTTATTAATTTTGTCAATGATAACAAATACTGTAAACCATTTTAATTGTATTATTAAACTCTAATGATAATTATTACCTTTAATGAAGCTTTCACTGACATTTCCATCTCAGACTGGCCCTCCTATCACAGGGCTAAAGGCCTGTAATATCAGCGTTTGCGGAAAAAACTAATTTAATTCGCTCTTTACAGTGCTGAGTTTTGAAATAACTGCTACCCTTGTCAGAGATTACAGTAATCAGTCTCATATGTGCTGCGATATCGCAAATGCTTACATAACACCGTGTCCTAACCAGACCCGACAAATAATTTGTCTGTCCACGCTAGACGCGACGCAACTGCGAGATGCGTAAAAATAGGTAGGCCCATAGGTTTCAACGGAGAAAAGTGAAGTCAATTAGAAGCTCTCACTCCCTGATGGTCGAGCGTACTGCGCAGACTCAAACTGAGCTTGACGACGTTGATGTGACGTGAGCAACCCTTCTGTCTTCTAGTAGCTGTGCAATCTGAATCATTCCCTTCCGAAACTTGCAGAGACGGGGAGCGTGAGTAGGAGGTGTCCATGAGCTAGGAGCAGGATAAACTTTTGCTAAGTATTCTGATTAATTATTTTGTCATTTTGCCTCCACGTCCCCCCGACTGCCCGCGAGCTTCTCCTCCTGTCCATACGGTAATCTCTCTACTGTGCGACAGAGAGTCGCGTGGTTATGACGCAATAGTTAGCCTATTTTTACAAAAACTGCATCTACGGGGCCATAACGTAAGATACAAGGTAATGGAGCCTTTTATACATTTTCGTGTTTCTTTAGAAATAAATAATGGACAAATGGAGTCTTTAAACGCCTCAAATGTAAAGTTATTCGCTGTCAAAGTGATGCCAAAATGAATGGGAGTCAATGGAATGCTAACAGCAGGTGATGGTCCGCTAATCAATGGTGGCGCCCGGGGAAGCTTCAATATTTTATGAAACCCTGCCCCCTTGGTAAAAATCAATCAAAACCTACACTTCAGCCAATCAGAACAGCGTGAAGTGCACAGCACCAGAGAGTAATCTTGACGGCAATCGCAAGAAAATGGATAAGTAGACTACATAATCAAATTCACAAATATTACACCATTTAAACAGTATTCAAATACATAGGCTACTGAGTTACTAAAACAATCTTTGTCAAATAATACACTTGTTTGTTCACAGTTTGAATGTTCTTGTTTCCATTTGTTTAATTTCAAGATCTGAGGCGAATTATCCATTGTTGCTTTTACAGCTACAAAGCTGAGAGCACTAAATGATATTCAAAGTCACATTACACACTTTTAACATTAAATAAAGCACATAAACAGTACCTGAGATTATCAGTGCCACACTTTGTGTTTGTTGTTCCAGCCGCGACGTCGCAGAAAAATAGAAACCTTTTTTAAAATAGAATCGTTGCGTGTCATTGTCGCGGCTGGGTCGGACAAAAACTCTGATTAACATCTAAAAGATAACTTTTATCGTGTGTCGTGGCGTCGCGTGTAGTTAGGACACGGTGTAACACTGCTGTGTTAGATCAGTGAATTGGATGCTAAGATCTGCTCAAGACGAGATATCAGAAATTCCCACCCAAGAGTGGTGGCCATAATGATAGATACCTCCTCCTCTTCACACTCTTTCTCACAGTATGAGCCTAAGGGTGATTTTTTTTTATACATTTCTCAACTTGTTAAAACCTCACATTTGATTTGGAAACTGATAATGGTATAGTCAGCATGGATCATGTGTCGTGTGCCCGCTCAAACATATGGGGTTTGACCCAAATGACATGATCTTAAAGGGATACTTCAGGATTTAGCATTAAGCTTTGTATTAGTAGAAAACCTGTAGTATTTTCAAATTACCATGCTTTCCACCCTCATATCCCCCTGAGACAAGAGATTTATGTATTTTTTGTCTGGAAAAAATCCTCCGATGACGCAAAAATCGTCATTTTGCGTCATCGGAGGATTTTCTGGCCAGAGGCTAAAGACTACAGCCAGTAGATGGCGCTGTTCCGCATGTTTTCAACCCACCCATAGAGGGAGGGATCTCACTCACAGAATGTACACAGTGTCAGCCGTCTTTCTTTGGAAGCTAAGCTAGCAGGCTCTTGTTCTGTGGAGAAAGCTGAATAGTAAGAGAAAGCTGAGTAAGTAGGGGTTACCATCCTCCTTTTCCCGGACTTGTCCGGCGGGCGAGATCGTTCAAAATGTCCGGGATTCAGCTTTTGCGTTCTGCGGTCGCCATTCATTGTTTACATGCACACCTTTTGTTTCAATCTAACTGAATTCATTCCGATTGGTGAATCTGAATGTAGTGTTTACATGAACGCTAAACAAGTGATTGGTTGATGTGCGTTTTATCATTGCTAAGAAAATTCTTGCTCCTCCGTGAGAGACGCGAGACCCGGCGCGTCTCAGTAATGACACCACCGGCCTCGCGCCGTTCTCCCGCGGCCGTCAGCCTCGTCCTGCTCGCCACAGTAAACATAATGAATGAATGGCGACTGTAGAACGCAAAAGCCGAATCCCGGACATTTTGGGTCTCTAAATCCCTGGCAAACTCATCACTTAGGCTAGCCTTGTTGTTTTCAACTGCGCACTCTTACCGGTAGGCGTGGCCTCCTAAGGCAGTGAAGCAAGTGCATTCTGGGAGTTGTTGTCTTTCATCCACATAAGCCAAAAATACATTTTCTGGCTTTTCTCAGTCTAGTAAGCTCCAAATTCAAAAATTTCTTCACATTTCTAATACTTAAATGAACTATTTTAAATACGCATTCATCTTCCCAGAGGTGAAGTATCCCTTTAAGGGTGGTGTATTGTATTTTTAGATGAGGTTGAGTGTAACTAAAATGTCCAGACTCTTATTTCTGTAGTTGTGTTTGCAATCACTATAGTTACAATAGAATAGTAAAACAAATAAAAAATAAAATAAAATAAAAACACCACCAAAACACACTAAAAACCTTCTTCCAAAAAGTCTAGTTTTAAAATTTATGTTTTTTTATTTAGTTTTAATTATACAATATTATTATATTATATTATATTATTATATATATTTTTTATGTTTTCTTATTTTATATTAATTTCCATCTATTTTACTTTCATTCACTACGCAGTTTTGTCTGCTCTGGGAGTATTTTTGTAATGGTTAAACCTATGTGAAATTGTCTTTTATTGGAAGTAGAGTGTAGTATTGTGGAGTGTACCACCCTGTGGCACAGGATGCCTACTGCAGTCATTCTGCATTTGGCTATTTAGTGTATATAGGACAGAGGTTACAAAAATGGTCTTAGCATATAAAATCACATTTTTGTAAGACCATGCCATATTTCTAAATTAAATGGATGACTAGCTTTTTTTAGCGCAGATAACAACAAAGTTATTTCTTTCTTCAAATGAAACAGACTATTGTATTGATAGGTCATAGTCTTCCTCAGACCCACCTTGTGTCTGACTCTCTATCTGAGCATGAAGGACAGTAATCAGGGTATGGCGGGGTGTGTGGCTGCACGGGGGTCTGCCAGCACTAATGACTGGATACTGAGCGTCGTCCACTGCCGAGCTGGAATCCGCTCCCTTCCTTTGTGCTCCGCCATCACAATCAGTTTCCAGAATGTGTGCATGGTGACTGTCATTTGTCACTTTGCTGGGCCGGCTGGATGAAACTGTCCCTGCTCTCTGGACATTTGCTCCAGAGCCAGCACCGCTCTATGGATTCGAGACAGGTCTGAGAGTTCTGATAGATAGGTTGCCCCAGCCTCTCCCTTTCTCTGTCTCTCATTCTCTATCCAGCAGATTTGTTTCAGTAAGCACGGCGGGACTGTTAATATTTGGCAAAAGCTTAGAGCTTGAATACTGGCCAGCCTGAAACAGCAGGAGAGATCTCTGTCTTCTGTATCAGTCAAGTAATGTTTGATAACGAAATGGATATGTATCTTAGATATTTTAAAATATGTTGGTGAAATAAAACACTGCATCACTTCACTTCAAAATGTTAAAAAACTCTGTCATAATTTACTCGCCTTCATGTCATTCCAAACCTGTATGAGTGTTTTCTTCTTCTGTGGAACATAAAAGAAGACATTTTGAGTAGTGCTGTTATTGTTAACTAAAACTATTATTATTATTATTATTATTATTATTATTTGGTAATTGAAATAAAGCTGATATAAAATTAAATATAAATACTGAGGGGAAAAACTTAGAAATGTTAATTAAAATTACAAATTTGCCTTGGCAACTAAAACAAACAAGTTTAATTTAAATAAGTTTGTTAAAGTTCTAAAATTACTAAACTAAAACTAAAATAAAAATGATTGAAAGCAATATAAAAATATATATAAAAAAACTAATAAAATGCAAAAGCAAATAACAAAATTAATACAACTGAAAATAAAATAAAAATAAAATGAAGAATATAAAAATGCCAAATTAAAATATGAAATATTCCAAAATTCTTCAAAGATCTTGTTTTATTCTATGCAGAAGAAAGTAAAACGTGCAGATTTTACATCACAAGAGTAAATGATGAAAGATTTTTTTTTTTTTTGTGTGAACTACCAGAAATGGCTAGCAACAGTAAGTTGATGATAATTATTCCCATAGGTCACGTGACTATAAGTTCTTTGTGAAAGTGGAGATTGTAGGTTTCTTATGTTAGCAATGCATATTTTTGTGTAAAAATTAAATGTAGATGAATCCTTATTAAAGCTATTTAAGTTATTCATTCATGAACATTGAGTGATTTTTCTTTCTTTTTTTTTTTTTTAATTAAAAAAAAAAAAAAAAAAAAAAAAAAGTTAGTTCACCCAAAAACGAAATAAATGTCATTAATTACTCAACCTCATGTGGTTCCAGACCCGTAAGACTTTCTTTCATCTTCGGAATACAAATAAAGATATTTTTGATGAAATCCGAGAGCTTTCTGTCCCTCCCATAGGCAGCAACATCATTGCAACTTTCAGGGCCCAGAAAGGTAGTAAAGACATTGTTAAAATAGTCTATGTGACTACAGTGGTTCAACCTTAACCTGTTAAGCTGCAACCCCACTTTTGAAAAATCCCAAGAAATGACATACCCAAACTGAAACAGATACAGTTCATGGACCCTTTGTACTAAAAGCACAAGTATGATCTCATTTGAAAGCTGACACCTGGCAGTTTATTGTAAATGTAGAATTAATTATTGTCATAATGACAAAAATTGTTATAAATAGCTTCAAAGTTTTGTAAAGTTATTAGAAATTATTTTTTATGAAATATCCTCATGAAAATAAAATTGAAGTTGGCCCTGGAGCAATCTAGAAATGCACTACAGCTAATGCCACATGTCTAAACATTTGATGTTTAAAATCTTAAGATAGTAAGTCCAAAACTCTGTATTTAGTGAAATGTTTTTCAAGACCATGTCATGTGACTTTATTTTGATTTGACGCTAAGATGCTTCTGATGTTTATTGCCATCTTCTAACCATCTATCCAGTATATTGTCTTTATTGTTTTGTGGTGCAAACGAGCCCCATTCAGTCTCAGTCTCCCCCTGCACACATTCACACCTCTCCAGCCTGGTTATGGCTGTAAATATGCATTTCTTTTGTCTGCATTATAGTTACTAACGACTGGCTATTCACAGGCTATTCATATGGTTTCACTTTCAATCACCAATTTCTTTTCTCAAAGTTCACCCTTACATTTTAAACTGTATCTAATGCATTTCTTGAATAAAGAAACATTTCAGTAAGCTTTCAAAAAATAATAAAAATATAACTTCTAGGTGGCAGGTGCACCTAGGGCTAGCTAGCATGTTAGCTTAGCACACCATCAATACACGACAATTTATGAGATTAAAACCATGTTTGTGCTTATAAACTTACTTTATAAAGCAAATCGAGTATTTTAAATAATTTTCTGTGATCTAATTTGGCTTCAGATAAAAAATCAGACAGAAAATATACTATTGTCAGAGAATGTCTAATACTGTTCTGCACAACGATTCTATATAGATTAGCATTACATTATAAATTTAATCTATTATTATGGAAATACCTGGCATGGATTGAAAAACACAGGTAACTCAAATATCATAGCAAACATGTTTATTGTCTTCAAAACGACTGTTTCTCCATGTTACAGCGCGATCTGTTGTTAGCTGTGTGTGTGTTCGAGGCTTCCTGGATTGTCACATGATTGGCACTTCTTCATGTTCTAATACTGTGCACAGGGCGGCGAGGGCGCCCTCAGGCTATTGGTATGAATTGAAAACACATTAACAGAGTATGCAAACGCTCATAATGATTACATCGACGCATTTGGGTATACATTCAATAAATATTATTCCTGTCTATAGAAATCTGATGTAAACCTATGAGAATATATCAATATTTCTCCAAATCTGCACATTTTTTAGCTAAAGCCTAGAAAGACGTTGTTTTGTGTATCGCTGTCATGACGACAGCACGGGAGTTTTTTTATGAATGAAAGCGGCTGACGCGCATAATTCATATTAAAGGTATCGACTCATTTTTTCATTTCATAACTCCTGACACAAATTAAGAAATAACTGTCGCTATAAGTTTCTCAGAATACAATAGTGGTCAAATTCTGAAACTTGAGTCTTATATCTTTTTAATGATGTATAGTTTGTCAAGGTATAGACGAATCCGGCGAAACTACCGGAAGTAAGCGGGCGCCATTACTGAGCTGTTGCTGGGTAGCGTTGCGCCATTGCCTCCTATTGGTTTGGTTGCGTCCACTGGAATAAACAGCCTGCGATTTACGACTGTCACTAACGTTACATATACAACTTTACTATTCTTCCTCTGCAGAGTTATTTGAACTGTATAAGTGTTGTTAATGGTCTGAGAAAATCGGACAGGTCCTTTAAGAACTATGTATTTATCATCTGGTAGAGTGTGCATTATTTGACCAACCCATACGGAGCTCAGATAATTTTTTTGACCCTCTATTAGTGACCTGTAGTTGGCATTTTGTTGATCATCGGATGCCAGGCGAAGGAGAAAATACTCTTGAATACCTTTAAAACAACCGAAGGGGCACGTTGGGGCAGTAACGTTAGTAACATTACTGTATTTGCTTGACTGTGACTCTCACTCTGAGAACCAACAACGCTAGCAGTTAGCTGTACCTTACCCTTTCCTTTTGAAATGTGAAAATGAGATAATGGTCACAAATGAAAAACATCAATTCGTTTATTTGATATCATTCATTTATTTATTGTTGCCAAATGGACAGATCTTTTAATAGTTTCCTCGTTAGCTTGCCTAGCTAGCATAGTTATTGCCAAGCTATTTTCATAAATAATCTGTAAGATCGTTTGTACCTTCATCTGTGACTGGAGGCCACTGTCTAACATCATCAACCCAACAATACTGCCTGGCTGTAGCTGTCATCGAGGGTGCGTTTGCGTTATCACGGACGTTTGTTTACATACTAGTAACAGCTCAGTAATGGCGTCGCCACAAGATGGCAGCCTACACAGAACGCTCGTCGGATTCGTCTATAACATTAAATCTGATAGTAACTTTGAACTATATATAAATAAAACCGCTTCAGTGCGCCCGCGCTCTGACAACGGTTAACAGGTTAATGTTATGAAACGACGAGAATACTTTTTGTGCGCAAAAACAAAACATAAATAACAACTTTATTCTGACGTAGAACCCAGAAGCGCTGCACTGTGCTTACTAGATCAACAAGAAATTGTTAAATAAAGTCGTTATTTTTTTATTTTTTTTGCCTAAAGAATTCTTGTCGCTCCATAACATTAGGGTTGAACCAATGTCTTTAATACCTTCCTGGGCCTTTGGCTTTGCTGCCTATGGGAGGGACAGAAAGCTCACGGATTTCATTAAAAATATCTTAATTCGTGTTCCGAAGATGAACGAAGGTCATGTGGGTTTGGAACGACATGAGGGTGAGTACTTAATGACAGAATTTAAATTTTTGGGTGAACTAACATTTTATTAATGGACAGCAACAGGTTTGTTAGGCTTCTGTCACTTTAAGACCTCCAATTCACTTAACGATCCAATACACTTATACACATAAGACATTAAGTGAATACTCACCAAAACGGACATTATGACATAATTGTGTGTATTTGTCCGTTCAATCGCGAAAAAACTCTAAAGAGTCTATATTTACTGACATATCGCTTGAGACTTACTGATATAAATATTATAATTAAACTTAAATTGGAGTACTTCTTTATTGCACAATGCCAATTTCTTAATATTAAACCTAAAATGTGTTTAATATCACTGTTAGTAAGAATAGTATTATCACTGTATAATTTAAATGCAGTATATTTAAAGTGTACCTAAAATATACTTGCAATTGTTCCATTTTAGCATAATTAAATATTTTAGCATAGTTAAAGTATATCTTAAGTTGGACCTCAGCACTACTTCTGGATAACTAAAGTGCATCAAGTACAAAATTAGTTGTTGTAATTTAGCAGACTTTAAGTATACCAATTTAGGTATACTTTTAGGGTATCTAGGGTATCAATTTACAATTAAGGGTATCTATATATCTATAAATTACAGGAACGTCTGTCTGTGTGTCTGTTATTCGCATAACAGACACACAGACAGAACTAATTCGACCATTAGTTCAATGGATTTCAAACTTGACAGGTGTCTTGCTACGGGCACAAGTGCGTGCAGTGTCAAGTTTGACGTTGTTTGGATAAGAAATGCAAAAGATATAGTTAAATATATGAGTAAAAGAAGCACACATAAGCTTTTTTTTTGCCGCTCTACCACTGGCCACTCCCCCTCTCACACTAACACTGAGTGAGCACAGCGCAGGACCAGAGGCCACTCCCCCTCTCACACTGACACTGAGTGAGCACAGCGCAGGACCAGAGGCCACTCCCCCTCTCACACTGACACTGAGTGAGCACAGTGCAGGACCAGAGGCCACTCCCCCTCTCACACTGACACTGAGTGAGCACAGTGCAGGACCAGAGGCCACTCCCCCTCTCACACTGACACTGAGTGAGCACAGCGCAGGACCAGAGGCCACTCCCCCTCTCACACTGACACTGAGTGAGCACAGTGCAGGACCAGAGGCCACTCCCCCTCTCACACTGACACTGAGTGAGCACAGTGCAGGACCAGAGGCCACTCCCCCTCTCACACTGCACACTGAGTGAGCACAGCGCAGGACCAGAGACGGAGAGGGTCAAAGAAAGCAGCGGAGCTTAAGTAGCGCTTTCTCAAAGTTCACTGTGTAGCCTGCTCTCTGAATCGTCGCGCTTATTCATTTGTGGATGTTAACTGAATCTGTAAGTCAGCTACACTGTTTACTTCTGAATATTATATTTTATTCTGGTGCGCTTAACGTTATCGCTACTGTGTAATAGTAGCCTATGCTATTCACCAACTAAACATATCCTATTCAATGCGTTCACAGTCTCTTTCACGGCCATCATTTATAGTAGACCATTTACAAACTGTTTGCTCAAGCATAGCCTGGTCTCAATGCTAAGTTATTACTGTGTCATGCGCGCTGAAGTTAGCCTGTAACTATGTGATGTTGAATATGCTATGTTAAATAGTTGCCCTGGCTATTCAACAGGATAGCTTATGAAGGCTATGCAGGCTTAAACGAGGTTAACTCTCCTCTTACCGATTGTGACGGCAAATCCCCATATCCTTACTGTACACCATACCACTTCATTAACTGTATACTACTGTCTACTGCACTATATATCATATACTGTTTATACTGCTCTACCTGTCTATACTGTTCACTTTGCACTTTTCTGCATTTTTGCACTTCTGGTTAGACGCTAAATGCCTTTCATTGTCTCTATAATTGTAATCTGCACAATGACAACAAAGTTTAAACTAAAGATTCCCAAATACATGCCACTTAATATCGCCATTATAAATTGGTTTGCAACCATGTAGTTCAATTTTCCATATTTATTGTATGTCATTATGTTAGTATCAGTATTTACTTTCTACCATGCACAAATAAAAATGTCACTGAACTATTGCTGTGTAATTGTAACAATGAGCACTCAAACACATCAAACCAACAATTAATAAAAACACACAAAAACTGATTTTGCACGGGCACTGCACTAGTTTATATTAAGTAGGCTACATAAATATATAAATCTGTTTGTAGTATACTTAGCATAAAATAAATGAATTTCAAATATATTTTAATATATTTATTTTTCACTGGGGTAACATTTTTGTCTCGTTTTTATTCTTTAATGAAAAAGACGATAGATAGTTTTTGTCATTCAAAACGGGTTTTTATTTGGTTATCAATATCATCTCGTTTTCGTCAGTGAAAAAATGGCGTTGATGAAAATTGACAAATTATTCGTCAATGAAATTAACACTGTGTGGTTGGTTATGATTCTAAGCTGCAAACCAGACCAGATGCTATTATGCCAATAGTCAAATGTCTGGCTGAGCGAGTCTTGACCTGTTAGCCTGACAATGTCCAACTAGGCCATCTAGACCTTTCTGCACCTCATTGCCCCGAGCTCCCATGCAAAACATCCACAAAGGGCCACCTGGCATGCTTGACTAGTAAATAATCAATACCGATTTCCAAACGTTCTCCCTTGTTTGACCTGGGGGCTATTAATTCCTTGAGAGTGGTGGGTAGGCACTGTAGACAGAGATTTATAGTAGAAGCAGACAGCTGTGGATGATGAATGCGGGTGTCACTACAGGCCCAGCACAGGCAGTGAGGAGGCCGCGGGCATGAGGAGGACCCTGAAAATGTGCATAGCTGCTCTTCCAGTTCTCAGCTCAACAGCACTGGCACTACAACAGAACCTTAGCGTCAAACTCAAGCAGATGCCCCTTTACTTATCTCAAGCTCATTACAGTTAGTGAGAGTAGACAACATTGATTTAATGTACTGTCTTTCATAACCCAGACTTCTAATTCACTGGAGTTTTGTGGAAAGATATATTTCAGCAGAATTGACACCCAGGAGCACAATAATACAATATATGAAATGGACTGCACTTCAGATTACACATGAGCTCTTTTTAACTTTTTAATCAGAAGCTTTGGGAAGAACATATTGCTTCTCTGGTTGTAAATAGCTTAGCTGTACAGCATGGACTTACATACGAAAGATCGCTCAATCTATCCTTTTTTTTTTTTTTTTTTTTTTTTTTTGAGTCTGCAAGGCAAGATAACAACCTGATGAAATTTTTAGTTCATCCACACTCAAACAGATTTCTTTCTGTGTCTGGAACCAGTCAATCCTTACGTTGGCCGAATCCATAAAACTGAGATAGACAGATCCTTGGTGTGAGTCTTCTCATGTCTATCTATAGGTGGAGTCTCAGTTACAGCTGCTTGCCTTCCCTTCAAACTACATTCCAGGTGTTGTTAGATAAAGGCCTGGCATTATATTTAAATGTCAGGTTTCTATGGACACTCTATTCTAGTAACCCTTCTGTTCTCCCAGGGGAACAAATATTTGTTCTCAGTTGAAATGCTTATTTTGTATGAGTGACATTTTTTGCTTTTCTTCTACTGTATGGTTTGCACCATGCTCCAGAAGTCAATTAATGCAATTAAAGAATATTTCAGTGAAGAGGTTTAACGGTTTAGACAACTTAAATGTGATTTTCGAGCTAGGTTACAGAATCAAGACTCTAGGAAGGGTGTGGATATTTCACATCTATGAGCGGCTCATCAGCTGAATTAACTGGCTGACATTTTACGGGCCGCCTGAACGCATCAAAATGACAATGCCAAAGAATGGACCAAATTGCAGAGTATCAATTTGTGTCAGAGACTATGGCTGCCCCTGATGTTGTGGACAATTTGCAAGATGAAACTTGATTTAGGTGATGAAAAATGCACCAGACAGGATAAATAGAAATGATAATGTTACAAATAACAGCAATCATTGTCTAATCAGTGTCTGGCAGTTTTCAGTCATGTTGAAATCCTCAAGGTCAAATTCGGGCCTATGTTATGCATGCAGGGATTCTCTGAGTATACAATCCTTCCCTTTCTTATATTAAATTGTGTGTGTGTGTGTGTGTGTGTGTGTGTGTGTGTGTGTGTGTGTGTGTGTGTATGAATTTCAATAATTGTAGTTGATATTTGATTTTAAGAAAACACAGTCTATATATGTTGTACCATCATGACAATATTTGAGACATGGAGTTCTATAATATACACTCCATATTCTAGACCAATAAGTGCTTGGAATGTCTCTGATTGTGCAGGTGAAGTAATCTTACCTTCATGATGTAAGAGTTTTAACAGAGCCTGGTACGTCAATCTATCTGACAGCACCATGATGGTTTACAGAGGGAAAATACTGTTTTTGAAAGAACAATAAGAGTCCTCAGCTAGCAGTTTTAGTCTTGTAGAGAAAAATGACTATGTTTGTATGAGATGCGAGGAACCAACCTATGGCTTTGTCTGAAAAATGGATTCCCCTCAGGGAGAATGATATTTATGATCTATCAGATAAGAAGCACGACAGAAGAGAAAAGCCTGCAAATCGCAGTGACTTTTCTTCAGGAACAGAACAGAATCCTTCCATTCCACTCTGTCCTTCCTGCACCTGAGAGGATGTTTGATTCTCTCCCCGCAACGTGCAGGATTAACTGTAATATCAGGGCTGGGGCGTTTGTGACGATAGCTTGCACTCACAAACAGTGTGATGTTCTAAAATGTACCCACAAAAAAAGATCTCCTCCTCTAGGAGAAATTAGCTTAAACGGGCAATTTCACACCCCGGCAAATTTCTTCAGCGTTTGGAGGTTTAATATGCTCTATGCTGGTTTAACGGTCAGACTGTGCCAAATAAGGAAGGCACAAAAATTAGCAAAAAATATCCCAGATGCCCCTTTACCACATATATAACTCTATGCAAATGCTAAGAGCACATAACCGATGTCTTACTTTCAACTGACAGGCACTAGGACCCAGAGCACGAGATTTGGGTAGCATGCAGGGGGCAGGATTTTTTTTAGAGCTTTTGTGGCAGAAAGTGCCATTGCGGCTTTGTCAACCCATTACCATAGTTATCAAGGAAACCAGACCCACATGCTTGTGCCAGCGCAGCCTGAGTCAATTACCACTGAGAGACAGTCATTTGTAGGCAGTGGCCTGGCCTATTGGTATTATCACAGGTCATATTTGAATAAAGTCACCTTGCTGGTGTCTTTATTTAGCATCTAGCATTTAAAAAAAAGAAAATTGCATATTCATGTTCATTATCTTCGAAAACCAGATAAAGATATCACATATATTATCATCATCATTCACTGATTATTTGCTTACATCCGCACAGGTTGTTTACAAAAACAATGACATCAGGCTGGAACTCTCCCGGCTCGCCCGCATTGTGGACCCCAAAATGAAGATCCAGGGAGATGTGGTGTTCAAGTGCGAGAATGTGGCCACCCTGGACCCCATCTCGTTCGAGACGCCCGAGGCCTATATCAGCCTACCTAAGTGGAACACCAAACGCATGGGCTCCATCTCCTTCGACTTCCGTACCACTGAACCAAACGGCCTTATTCTCTTTACCCACGGGAAGCAGCAGGAAAGAAAGGATGCCCGTAGCCAAAAGAATACAAAAGTAGACTTTTTTGCAGTGGAGCTTCTGGATGGAAGTTTGTACCTGCTGCTGGACATGGGCTCTGGGACTATCAAAGTAAAAGCCACACTGAACAAGGTGAACGACGGGGCCTGGTACCATGTGGACATCCAGCGAGATGGAAGATCAGGTCAGTGTGTGTGGATACTCAGACAAATACACTCACACACACACTTAAGTGTTATTTATACCATGCTTAACACATTTAATAAATGATTTGAATCCAGTACATACATGCATACATGTATTTATTTATTTGGTTGTTTCTACACTACTCTCTATTGTAGTAAAGTTAGTATTATTGGCACCTTTATGATAAATGTGATTTTTTTCTCATTTGTTGCTTAGAGTAAAAATGTCTGATAAATAAATGCCAAGTAATTCAATGTAAATATATGAGAATTAGACATTTTTTTATAATAATAATTGCAGTAATCATTATAACATTAATAATAATAATAATCATTAATTGTATTCATGTATTATTTAATATTTAATGATTGATTATTATTTATTTAGTGACTTGTTTCACATGCAAAGAGATTACAGGATTATAAAATGTAATTACTAATTAAAAATGTTATTCTAAACATGTTTCACACACAAAAGCAGTTAAAAACAATTTGGCACCCATATTAACAGGTTAGGCCTAAAGGTCAGAGAGAGTGCTGAAAATGGCCTTGTACATAAAAATTGCGACAGAAATTACTACCATTTACTAACATTATAAGTAAAATTAAAGAGACATATCCTATATTTCCATTTTCGATGTGGGTACCGTAATATGCTCTTAGAAATAAAGACATTGTGATAAATTGTGTCTTATTTTTAAAACCAATTTTTACCTTTAAGCCCATGAAGAACTCCCACTTTGTTTCATTATTAAATCGGTTGGATACTGTAATTGCTTGTGTGTTTTCCATCGGCGTTAAGCTCTGCAGCCCAAAGATAACAGCTTTAAACAAAAAGCGCAGTGGTTAGTCACCAATAATGGACACATTTAGTCCAAAGTAGGCTGACATTTTCATTTCACATCTACTTTGACAGAACTTTCTATTAGAGTTTATCCCCTCTATCTTTCTCTGGATCCTCATTCACCTCTTTCTTTCTTTCTTTGCCCTTGAATCGCTGGCACTCTGTTCCTGAATCGATCGACGACTACTCCATATCACTTCATAGCACAGGGCCCTTGGGAGGTCTTGTAGGATATCAATAATGCGAGGTTTTAGACAGAGCCATGTGGGTGACTGGACCAGTGTCAGTTCTGAAGAGATTATTCCCATTGATCCCTGGTTCCCCACATGGGATGCATTGTTTACATCTGCGTGTCTGTATGAGAGACACCGCTTTACAAGATTCACACACTCCCGATGAGGTCATAAATAGGAAATAATCCTCTCATAGCCCCCCACTCTCTCTATCTCATAGTCTATGGATGGTCATTATATCCCTATCTTTGTCTCTTGTGCACAGCGGACACAGGACAGACTGTCTGAGATTATGCAGTACAGTAATTTACAGTTGTTTAATTTACAGTCTGTCCAGATAAAAAAAAGAAAAAGCATGTACTTTGAAAGTATTTTAACATTTAACATAAACAAAAAATCCTGTTAATTTTTTTTTATTCAGTCCTTAAAATAGCTTGATAACACCCTTGTTTCATTTAGTATACGTGGATCCATGAATATGCAAATTAGTCCCACCTCCACTTAATTGTGCCATCCAGCGGGATGTTATCCCTCGATAACAACTGGTAAAAACTGATAACATAGGCCCATCTGGGTTACTGTCACTAAAGTCACCATTTTACGCTTGCTAGGAACAATCTTTCCTCATTGATGTTTCGTGTTTGGTGAGCTTATAAAATATTAAAACAGTTATTTAATTATGTCATCCAGTATCGCGGACTCGCTCTCTCTTGTTTCATATAAATGCAGCTGCTGCCATTTTGTGACGATTGTTTTGTACACTGTAATGAAATTTAAGATAACAAACAAGTACGATATTAAAACGGTTTCATCTCATCAATATCTCTTATCCTCATAATTATTTATGTGGTGAAATACCATGTAATAAGTGGTATGACTGTATGGTATGAGTGGTATGACCTCCGCTTCGCGCCGGGGTCCTGATCACCCTGTTGGGGTTTATTCCGCGATAACAACCGGCTGGGTGTACATTATCCCTTTCTTAACCATACGTTTTGTCAGATTAAAATTACCTCTGGGGACATTTTAGAGGTTAAACACATACCTAAACTGCAACAAAAAACAAAAAAAAACATAAAATGGTTTTGGACCTCTAACAATAACTCTGTGAATATATTTTTTTTTTGAAAGATTACTCATATAATCTTTGTCTCACTTTTGATTATTTCCAGGCACCATATCTGTTAACAGCCGTCGCACTCCGTTCACTGCCAGTGGAGAAAATGAGATCCTGGACCTGGAGGGGGACATGTACCTAGGCGGCCTCCCTGATAACCGGGCAGGCCTAATCCTTCCCACTGAACTATGGACCGCCATGCTAAACTACGGCTATGTCGGATGCATTCGGGACCTGTTCATTGACGGTCGCAGTAAGGACATCAGACAAATTGCTGAGGACCAGAATGGTGCAGGCATCAAACCTTCCTGCAACAAGATGCCAGTCAAGCAGTGCGACAGCTATCCGTGCAAGAACAAAGGCGTGTGCAAAGAAGGATGGAATCGCTTTATCTGCGACTGCACAGGGACCGGTTACTGGTCCCGCTCCTGCGAGAGGGGTGAGTTATCTGCCTTTACATTTACTTTTCCTTTATTAGTTCATATAAAATCAACAAGCCTGGATTTCTAGAATACATTTTTCGTTTTATTTATAGAATAAACATGAGAGGCGGGTTTAGTTTCGATTGCAACATTTGAATGATAAAAAAAGACAACTTACAATCACCGTCACGCTAGTTTGTTTAGCTTCTCACCTACAAAATCCCATCTGCTGCTGTTTGTAAACAGCAGATTAGCTCTCACATAATCAGTTAAACTATAAGCTCATTAATATCTCAGCACGTTGCTGTATGGAAGCTGATGTTCTCCGGCGTTTGGGGAGTCGTGCCTGTGATGATGTCATAACTTGGAAAAAGTCCAACCCCACATACAGATCTTCAAATTTGCAGATTTCATAGGCAAAGAGATTACTATTTGCATGAAAAATTAAGTGAAATGTAACAATGTTGAGACAAATGTTTTGGTAGAGGAAATGAATGGGTTTTTGAGTGGTTGTGAATCTTTAGCTTGAGTCTGTTGTGGCTGCATGAATGACTCCATATGGGCCGGTACGCAGGGGTTCCAGGTAACCAGGTAATAGAGGGACTTCCAGCATGTCTGTGAACACTGAGCATAGCAAATTGCTTATTATGTTGGCATGAGAACTGGATTCTCTTATGGGCTGAATTACGCCGCATTCATTTAGCTGATATTACAAGAAACCATTGTTATCTTTTTATTTTAATTTTGGTCTATATAACATATTTTGATAATCACTTTTGTAGTTTAAATGCAGCAGATCAGTAGTTCTCAAAGGATTTGAACCAAGTACTGCCAAGTCCCTTTAAGTCAAGTTTCTTCATCCTGCCATCTTGGTAAACGCTGTTTACAGTGACGTATCTACAGCTCCCTATATACTTCAATGAATACAGACCGAAATATGCATCACTGTTTGTCAAGAAAACAATTCTATAACGTATCAATTCACCAATACTATTTGACAACAACGGTATTGTATGTAGCTTGCCTGCTTATGTATTTTTTTTTTTTTTCTTAAACTAGCTTCTATACTACTTTGTACTTTGTACTACTTTGCAGTAAAGCTAATACTGTTGACACCATTGTGATAAATTGCTTGTGATTTGCATTATTTTTTGCTTTGGGGAAAAATGTTTGATAAACAAATGTAAAGCAAGTTAAATGCAAATAGATTAGAAATAAATAATAATAATAATAATAATAATAATTATTATTATTATTATTATTATTATTGGGGTAAGGTCAGAATTACCCCAATAATAATAATTAGGTCATATGTGAAGGATTAGGTCATATGTGAAGATTATCTTGGTGATCATTACTCCAATTTCTGATTTGCTGCTTTAAAAAAAAAAAAAAAAGGTAGCTTATGGGATGGATTCACAAAAACATCCAGGACATTCAAATTTTTGATTTTAGGCTCATGTTTCTGAGAAAGAAAATGCTCTAAATAACAAAAATATGTCTCGAGATTAATAGGGGCAGACATTGACATTGACATTAATTGTTTTGTTTTTGTGTTGTTAGAGCACATGGAATGCTATCATCTTCTGTCTTTGTGCAATGTTTTTAGACAGATGTAAAAGTCACATACAACAGTTTAACACTCCATTGACAGAGAATACAGACTGTACATCAACCTCCTGCACATTCATTTGCCATAAATGTCAGTCATAATCATCTGCAAGGGCATCAAACTATTCTCATTCTGAGTAGAGATGCTTCTAAACATTGTCATTCGACTACACTTATGCCACAAGGCAAAATATTCAGCTTTCTAAGTGTCAGTAACCCACACACATAAACATACACAAACTCTTTGTTGTGATTGATAGCAATGAAATCTGTGCACCTGGAATGCTCATTTGCATGGCTCATGTCTGAACTAATAACCAAACACTGAAATGACTAGACAGCCCTAAAATTTAAAAGAGCAATTCATTTTATTAATTACACTTAATTACACACTTAATTACATAATTATTAGGGATGCTAGCTAAGATGCTTGAAGAGCATTTACATAGAAGTACGACTTTGGATCATAGACTTTGGATCATCGGATGCACCATCTGAGACAAGTATTCAAATGTCTTATAGTTCTGGGTGAGTTATTAACCGCAGATGCGCAATGATGCTGCGTGTGCTTGAGAAACACCCATATTCTGCTTGCTTCCAATTCCGCACACACAACACCACTTGAATCAACCATAAAATAAGCTTTCATAAAGTTTGGAAAGTTTGAAGTGAATTTCAAGGACATTCGCATACTTCATTGCACAGGATATGCGCTGTGAGAAATGCGTGCTTTGCTTGATGTTAAGTGTGTGTGTGTATGTGTGCGTGTGTGCGTGCGTGTGTGTGTGTGTGTGTGTGTGTGTGTGTGTGTGTGTGTGTGTGTGTGCATGTGTGCGTGTGTGCGTGTGTGTGTGTGTGTGTGTGTGTGTGTGTGTGTGTGTGTGTGTGTGTGTGTGTGTGTGTGTGTGTGTGTGTGTGTGTGTGTTATAGCCTTAAACCCTCACCCAGGATATCAGGACTACCTGATATTTGTCCAGATCTATTATCTGCTTCATAGAAGCCTGTAGCTGCTGCTTGGGCCAGACAACTGGCTGCTGTCACACACCACGATGTACTCCTGTCGGTACACATACACTTCAGATTTTCTCTAATGCACACTCAGCATTTCAACCCTGACGAACACCTCTTTTTTCCAGATTGAGGAAATTTGACATTGTGCTGGACTGAAATTTATAGTATGGAAGTGCTGCAGTTAGCCTGTAATAGTTTAGTGAAGGGAATTTAATGGATTTATTTTTTTATTAAGCTAGCTTCTATACTACTTTGTACTACTTTGCAGTAAAGCTAATATTGTTGACAGCTTTATGATAAATTGCTCGTGATTCATTTGTTGCTTTGGGAAAAATGTCTGATAAACAAATGTAAAGCAAGTTAAATGCAGATGAGAAATTAGTAATACTACTACTACTACTACTACTACTACTACTACTACTAATAATAATAATAATAATAATGATAAAAGATAATACAGATGGACAGATTGATCTATTATTCTATGTATTATATTAATCTATTATATACTTACAGATGTTCTTTGTTAATTTTCGATTAGTCAGCTTTAACATCTAAACATGTTCTGTCACATAAATTTATATTAAACAAAAGCCTACAAACTTAATGAATATAAATATGAATGTGTCTTTTTCTCTGTCATTTTTTGATTGGCATGAATTATATTCTAAACAAAGGAAACTTCCCTCACTGAATAGCTTGCTGGAATATAAAACAACGCAAGCTGGAAAGTCTGAATTAACTGAATTCTGCTTCCTTAACATTTATTAAATCTATTATACAGAATGCAGCTAGGATCTCTCAAGGTCATCGCTTATCTTACGCTTAAAATTACAAACACCCTAACTAAATATGAGCTCAGAAAACTACATTCTGAGGGGTTAAAGAGATGAATACAGTGCTGGATTCATTATAGAGGCCCAATTTTAATTTAACATTTTTACATATTACAATATTGTATCTTTTTTTTGTATGTTACTTTAGCATTGACTATAACATTGACTATATTCACAATAAAGCACAGTGCCGATTGCTTTTATTAAATGGTTGTTGCATAATAGACACATTTTCATTAAAGGGGACCTATTATGCCCCTTTTCACAAGATGTAAAATAAGTCTCTGATGTCCCCAGAGTGTGTATGTGAAATTTTAGTTCAAAATACCCAACTGACCCTTTTTTACAGCATGTTTAAATTGTCACTTTTTGGGGCTCAGAAAAACATGCCGTTTTAGTGAGTGCCCTTTAAATGCAAATGAGCTGCAGCTGCATGGCACAGGGGGCGGAGCCTCACAAGCTTGCGCTCAGTGTCAGAACAATCTCATCTTACGGAATAATGATAATATCAAAACAGAAACTCTCAGTAACAGTGTTCATTTCGACCCGGAGTCGGACAGTAATGCCTACAGAGTCAGAGAATAAATGCTGTATGGAGATGGAACAGGTATAGTTTAGTTTAAAGGGGTGGTTCGGGATTTTTGACATCGGACCTCATTTTTAAGTCAGCCTGGTTGTTATTCATCAGTGGAGACATTTTTTAAAAAAAATTATCCAGTCCTTATATTTGGATAGTTAGCCGATGCTAGGCTAGCGCGAGTCAAGGGTAGATGTTAGCCAGCCATTAAAAAACGTTTTACCCACTCCACAGTGCACCAAACGCAAATCAATTATAACACTAGACTATCGATGCAAATGTCCGTTGAGAGAATAATGTTAGAAATCAAACTTACCTTTCATCACATTGCATTAGTTATAATTTGTTCCCTGTAATCATAAGCCTTGTCTACAGCAGCAGCGGAGTGATATTGATTACCTAGGCAACCGAGTGAGCCGGTACACACATGTACTGCACACACTGTAGTGCGCTTCTTTTCTGTGTTTACTTTTTGCCGCATTACTAACCGGAGCAAAGTAAAATTCCGCAGCTGCTGAGAAACTAGTTCCTTTGGGATCATTGAGATGAAAGGTAAGTTTGATTTCTAACATTATTCTCTCAACGTACATTTGCATCGATAGTCTAGTGTTATAATTGATTTGCGTTTGGCGCACTGTGGAGTGGGTAAAACGGTTTTTAATGGCTGGCTAACATCTACCCTTGACTCGCGCTAGCCTAGCATCGGCTAACTATCCAAATATAAGGACTGGATAATTTTTTTTTAAAAATGTCTCCACTGATGAATAACAACCAGGCTGACTTAAAAATGAGGCCCGATGTCAAAAATCCCGAACCACCCCTTTAATTACGGTTAAAACGTATATGTCATTGCTTGTATCCACTATTAAACCTGCTGTAGAGGACCCCGTCCGAATGATGGCCAAAAATATACTGATGAGTTTAATAAAGTTTATTGTACATCACACAAAAGATGAAGTGTCAGTTTTACCCAGAAAATCACCCTAAGAGCTGAGTAAACACAGTATAAGTGCATAAGTACATAAACGAATTTCGAAAGAGTTGAGGGAACATTTTCTTCGAAAACAAAATTAATCCACCTCGTCTTCAGCGGCTGGCTCAGATTTCGGTAGTAAAGAGAGAGAGAGCTATGTGGATTAATACATCCAGTCACACAACACCTACATTCTCGTCAGTGCAGCAATGGCGGATGTGTACAACTCGCTGTGAACTTGATCAGGGCGGGTCTATGTTAAAACCGCAGTGTCTGTCAACATTCGTGGGTGGGACCTGTGGCTGTTGTGACGTCACACCAGCCCCATGGCTGAAAACGGGTCGTTGGGAGTCACTGCTTATGATTTATGGGGATTAAAAAAAAAGGAGTGAGTGGATTTTTATCACTATAGGGTGGTTGTGTACACACACTGCCAACACACATTTATGTCCAAACACCATGCAAAAGTGAATTTTGCATAATATGTCCCCTTTAAAACAACATTTTATTAAGCAAATTCATTTCAAGTGCCATCTTTCTGCGGGAAGATACATTACAGTCCCTGAGATGTAAACGTACAATGATTGCTACAGTTTATATCCGGAGTCTATGTTGTGCATTTATATGTCATAATAATGCAAGTTAGTATCATTTAAATCATCTCGGTAATGTATGGTTACCCCCCTTTCCATGAAGGAGGGAACGGAGACATAGGTCGTGCTGCTGACTCCAGCTGCTGACCCCATCCAGTGCCCTGTGCGAGCCTCTTGCCCCTTCTATGATAGGCTTACACAGAGTGTATCTGTCACTGTTGTTCCGTGATAACCCATACAGTGAGATTATTGGATAACACTTGGGACAGTGTGCCCTTTCTGTTAGGAAGGAGAACACTGCTAAAATACACATTCTTCCCTGAAGGAGTTATGTGGAGATATACATATGGACTAACATACTGCATATGTACTGCATATGAAATACTGGGTGACTTAGCCCAAGGGAAAGACATGGGCTTCCGTTAGGAGCAGCCGTGGAAGAAATACACATATGGGATCCCCACAGGGTCACACTTTTGGGACCCAGCCCAAACCCGGTTCTCAAGGATTCAACGGATAAAGGACTGGCGCCGGACGCTCCGCCACGTCCGGGCCGAAGGTGTTGGAGGACTCAACAGGTTTTTTATTCTGGAGCAATAAGGGTGCACAGTAGGGTGCAGCAAGCCGACAGAGCCGGGCTTCTCAGTGCTTCTACCCGTTTAGGGTGAGAACACGGGAGGAGACCGGCTCTACACGTAGGCTATAATATCTAGCGAACGTGTTAGGTGTCGCCCAGCCCGCAGCTCTACAGATATCTGTTAGCGAGGAGCCACGTGTCCGCACCCAAGAAGATGCAACGCCTCTCGTGGAGTGAATATAACCTTGTGCCTAGTAAGCCAAGGCGATGGCATCTACTATCCAGTGGGCCATCCTCTGCTTGGAGACAGCCTTTCCCTTCTTCCAGCCTCCGTAAAAGACAAAGAGCTGGTCTGAGGTCCTGAGACTTTGAGTTCTGTCCACGTACAGACAAAGAGCGCGAACGGGACAGAGCAAAGCCAAGGTTGGGTCTGCCTCCAGCTCTTGCAGGTTCAC
This sequence comes from Scardinius erythrophthalmus, assembly GCF_964197995.2. Taxonomy (NCBI): domain Eukaryota; kingdom Metazoa; phylum Chordata; class Actinopteri; order Cypriniformes; family Leuciscidae; genus Scardinius; species Scardinius erythrophthalmus. The sequence goes on from NC_138239.1 coordinate 22,448,168, forward strand.
CACCTTGTCCCTGAAGAGAGTGGTAGGAACCTTGGGCACATAGCCAGGCCGGGGTCTCAGTACAACATGGTTGTCACCCGGCCCGAACTCTAGGCACGATTTGTCGACCGAAAATGCCTGCAGGTCCCCCTACCCTCTTGACAGAGGCCAGTGCAACCAGCAGCAAAGTCTTCATAGAGAGAAGCTTTGAGTCTGCTGATGCTCAAATGGAGCATCCTGGAGTGCTCGAAGCACCAGGGAAAGGTCCCCAAAGGTCGCCATTCTCCCGGGAGCACAGCTTTTGATAGCTCATCGGCCACACGGTTGAGCACACCGGTCACTGGCTGTACAAAAGCAGACTGAGGCGATTAAACGCAGGGACTCCGCCCCTTTGCAGGAACGAGAGTATTGACCGTAGCTCCGAGATGGTCATCTTCCCACAATGGGTACATTGACTCATCCACGAACGCTGCATCAGCATTTTCAATGCCCAGACACACGACGCAGCGTTCGTGACCATCCCGTGATCCCAGGTATCGACCACATCCAGAAACACACAGGTAGAGTGACATCTTTAAAAAGATGCGCTCTACCCGTGTAAGTTCTTTCAGGGGACTGCTCTCCTTGGTGCTGAAGCATGCAGGGGAACGGTCACAGTGAACACAGACAGGGAAGTGTGCAGCCTGTTGTGAGCCGTCTCTCTCTCTTGTGGCGATCTTACCAGCTGTAAGAATGGCCTTTCAGCGCTCTTGGCGCACCGTACCAGCTGTAAGAACAGCCTTTTTGTTTTGCTCAGTTTACAAACAACACAAACTCAAAAAAGACAGAAAGAGAGAGAGAGAAAGAAGTCGACCCCACTGCCGTGCTGTATCACCCGCACCAGATGTGAGAGATCCTCCTGGAGAGCTTGCTCGTTTAATATAAACAGCTTCACTGAAGAGAACAGCATCGAAACACTCGGCTCCGAAGCAAAAAGCTGAAGTGCAATCGCGCCTTCTGCTCATTATATACCCGTGCTGCGTGGCTGAACAGCTGATGCAAATGATTGCACGCAAATGTGCATTGGCTTGTTTAGTTTCACTCAAAGTAGATTGGCCTCTCTAGCAAGATTCCTATTCGTCGGTCACGACGTACGTCGAGAGTAACCGACTGACTGGGAACTGTTTTATTAACAGATTTAAATATTTTTTATTAAATCTGTTATATCTAAATGATTAGTCTTTTTCAGACACATTTTCTTTGAAAACTGCAATACTGTTATAGCTCACAGTAGAACAAATAATAGTGTAAACAGGATGCGGTAGGATGTTTTCATGCGGTAATTGAACTCATTTTACCGCATCGTCTGATGTGCCTTGCCAATTTAGTGCTAAAATTTTGTTTTTCACATTAATTCCATCAGTCATTAATGTACAAAATTATTTTGTTTTGTTAATAAATGCATAACCTCATTTCCGTGTGAACGGCCCCGATCATTACAAAGGTACCTTGACAGGTCATGCTTCAGTAATGCTAAATTAAATAACGAGATCGGATAATTGTGGGAAGAGCTGATATGTTGATAATTGGCTTAGATAATTTGTTTGTATGCATGGTTTTCCATGCGGTTTGTTAATATCATTTATATGTGTCTACACTCCATGTATTAAGGTGTTTTTGTGTTTGCAAACAGGCCAAGTTGTACTGGGAACTTTGGTTCTCTCCTAAGCACCGCTGGCTATAGTGCTTGAGATAATTGCTATTGATTCAGGTAGTGTGAAGGTCATCTATGCTGGCCTGGGGGCCTTAGGGAGCCAAAGTGGACCCCACAGCCACGGCCCTTAAATCACATGAGAGTGAACTGAATGTTACGGCTATGGGTCCCTTAACAACACTCAAGTATAATCACAACTGAGTTTACTCACATTCTGGGGATCTCCCAGCCTAGAACGTAGTGAAACCCATGTGGCACGGAGGCCTGTGTGATTAGTGTAAAACTTTATAACACAAACTGCAGGTTCCCTCAGTAGTGCACTGCAGTTCTGTTTTACTTTCACGTTTTACCACCGAAGGCTTTTGCATATATTGATTTGATACTGTAGTGTCTCTGATTAAGCCACAAAGAGCACATAGAGATGACATCCGTGAGGGTTTATCTTGCAATTACTCTTTCGAGCCTAATCTGGGTAATTATGTCAGTGATTTTACTCTTTCCTCAGGTTGTCTTTTCTTTTGATTGCTTTAATTTCTCTCTCTGTGTCTCTCTTTCATTCTCTTTGAAGAGATGATGAGGGGGAGGAACCTTTGTAAAATGCACAATGATTGGAGTATATAATTTCATGGCAAAATTCACAAAACAAAACAGAGAATTAAAAAAAGATTTGTTTATTCATGCAGCTGCAAATGCATTTATCCAAAAACAACACATGCATGTCTTTCACCATTCCATCACATCCAACTTTTGTATAGGGTCTAGTGCTCTTGGGTTGCGTTAAAATGATATGTCAAGTTGTGTGTGTGTATATATATATATATATATATATATATATATATATATATATATATATATATATATATAAAGAATAAAGAATATATATGTATATATAAAAAATGGCCAAAACACAAGTGTATATATATATATATATATATATATACATACATACATATACATACAGTATATATGTATGTGTGTACAGTATATATATAAAAAACACAAGTGTGTGTATATGTGTGTGTGTGTGTGTGTGTGTGTGTGTGTATGTATATATTATGTTTTGTCCATTTTTTTCTGTATATATCATGTACTCTCATGAATATATATAAAATATTCAGTAGTTAAACTAACTATAGAAATATTAAATTAAATTCTATAAATTCTATTTTGTTGATTTTTTTTGTTTGTGTATATATACTGTTACTGTATATATGTACTCTCCTCATGAATATATATATATATATATATATATATATATATATATATATATATATTCATGAGGAGAGTACATATATATAATATTTAATATCTATAAAGACTATATAATTTAAATAAATTTAATTATATAAAGTGTTTATAAGTTAATGTAACTGTTTAATAAACAGGGCAAATTAGCATAGCAAGAGGGCGCAAATTCAAAAAAGGGTTGATGTGAGTGAAAAGTTCTACAGTATGTGTGATCTACTGCTCAAATTAAAGAACACAGATGCAGTCGGATCATTTCCATGATGCCCAACGCAATCTACCAAGAGCTGCACAAATTAGCGTCTAGTTTAAGACATAAATAATGGCGCAAATATCAGTAAATTGAACAGCGCTAATAGTAAATCACCTTGCATGATTCATTTAAGCACTCTCCAAAATGTTGCGTCCGAAAGAGAAACTCCTACAGACGCATATGCAATAAGGTTAGCCACAAAAATAACTGTGTCCACACCTTTTCACTGCTAATTTTTCCACTGTGTTTTTAGTAAACCCTGACGGTAGTTTTTTAACGCCAAAGAGGGTTTGCGCTGGCAAAAGCTGTTAGTAAATCTGGCCCTAAGTGTTTAAAAATTAAATATTATTTTATAGATATAGTTAAGAACAATTATGAAGATTTAGAAGTGCCCATTTTGCTGCTTTGTGTTGTTGTGTTTCACTGGTCTTAGATCAGTGTTAATTTTAGCGACAATGCATGTTCTTGATCGATCATTGCTGTCATTTCTGGGTACTCATGTCCATCAGTAGCACAATGCACACGTTATTCCGCACACACATGTTTCCACACACATGTACATGCCCACATTTTCAGACACCTTGGACATTTAGGTTGAGGTTATGGATCGACACTCAAGTCATGTCTTAGGGGTAAACACGTCAGTATAAGATTTCACAGCAGTCGATCAAAACGTGCCGCCCCCGTGGTCCAGAGGCCTTGTTATCTTCCCCCATCCCCAGCAATCTGCCTGATTTCACAGCTTCATATTCTGCAGATTTTCCCTCTCTATCATTCATCTCTTTGAAAAGTCTCTAATCATGCTGAATAGCCAATCAGTGAAGCACTAACAACAGCATTCATTTGGCCACGGTACACAAGCTTATCCAGACGGGAACTTTGTGCATGCCTTTGTGTAGCTCTTTATTTAGGACTGGGTAAAAATGATTCGTTCTTTTGCGAGATGCATCAGTGTGTTGACATATCAGACCCCATCAATAGAAAGTGTTCAACAAGAGTATACAAAACATGCCATTCCATCACGAGAGGGGAGAGGTGGTCTCCGCCATCGCCGGAGGAAATGGGAGATAGCGTTGCTTTCCTTGACAGTTGTGGATATTGGATATTTCAAACTGTCAAAGAGTTTTCACATTCTCACTCTTTATCTTCCCTTTCTCACTCTATTCTTACATTCTGTCTTTGTTACAATACATTTGTATTATGAATGGGCCTTTTTTACATAGCTTTTATTATTATTATTATTTAGGTCCACTTATGATGTCCGTAAAGGGCTGTTCTAAAAGATGGGCAGCATAATTATGATTCTTCTAAGATTGGAGTCTATGGCAGCACAGCATGCATCTTTTAATTAAATATACTTATTCATACATTATTAAAGTATTGATTAAACTCCTTAGGTCTTGAAGTGTGTTTTTTTTTTTTTGCGTTGGACAGGTAATTTTTTTTTTTTTTTTTTTTTTTATCAAGATATCAGAAGCCATTTCAGGTTTTAAATGCATTTTTATGAATTATTTAGTAGATTTCAAAGAACTCTTCTGGTACAGATCAGGATTAAAACTCATTTCTGAGAGTTCATCATGACTAATCAAAAGTGGTGAGCTAGAATGAATTAATTAGAATCACTAAATATCTTAAAATAAAGTTAATCAAGAGCTGACTGTGGCTATTTTTTTATTATTATTATTTAAATAAAGACCTCCAGATATGCTATATGAAATATTGTACTTTTGTATCATTTTAGGATGAAAATGAATGTTTGTCTGCTGATGAATTATGACAGAATATACCCGTACACACAGGAAAGAGGTTTATAAATGCATAAACAGAGCAGAAATTTAAAAGACAAGATACTTTATCTCAGTCTACCATCTTCCGTAATACCAATGTTGCAGTTTAGCATGAATTGAGCACCACATGAGCACAGAAGAATCTGAAAGCAACTAATTGTTTTTCTGTTGTGGCAGAAACAATATTTTGTTTCAGTTTTCAGAGCAAATGGAAGCATGTTTCCTTCCAATTTTTGTAATTGTTGTTTGCTTTTGTCTCTGAACACTTATGTCATGCAGACTTGAGTGATTATTGAAATGATCAGACTGTGGAACAGTTAATATTGTTAATATTTTTAATTTAGCACAGACAGCAAACAGCCAAAGGAGAGAATATATCTGTTCTTTCTTTCCTTCCTTCTCCTTCTATTTTATTTTAGCTAATACAACATCCATGTAGTAATTATCATTAACATCTCTGACCTAATAGTTAAGTGATATTACGATGTATCATATAAACTTGACATCTTTGAGCACCCCTTTATATTTTTCTATATATATGGAGATATATTTGGTTTCAGATTTATCTTAAGTTTAAAAGGAAAAAAACTGTGGTTAGTCACTACATGTTTGCCATAAATCTGTTTGTGTAGTTCTTTTTCAGAAAAAAAATGCACTGTGGACCAGACTTTATGGTGATAGTGTCTTGTAAGCAAACTTGTATAAGCTGACTCTCACGTCACTGAATAGTCCTGATCATTTAAATAGTGTTATATCACACTGCAAATTCAAGCTGACACAATGTAAATTAGTCATCATTTCGCATTCACACCACACAATATCTCATTTTACATCAATGTGTTTTTTCTGTCCCTCCTCTCCATGCGTGGAGGCACACAGCCAAGGTCTCTGTCACATCTTGCCCCCCCGCCCCCCCCGTCACAGCTGGTTAGAGGAGCAAGAGGTGACGGCCCACGATAATCCACCTAACATGCTCTTAGTAGACACTCACGGGCCTGCTGAATTTTCAGATCGCAGGTGTTGGCAGCCTCAAAAACCTTCATGAATTATTGTAAGTCGAGGGCCTTCATCGGGTGAAATCAGGCTGTTACACCACTGTTTCTGTAGTAATCTAAGCCAATCACTATCATTCCTGCTTTCTTCCCTTAGAACAATTTAAATGAGCCATGAAAGGACAAGGAAGGAGAGCACAGTGGGAGAGAGAGAGAGAGAGAGAGAGAGAGAGAGAGAGAGAGAGAGAGAGAGAGAGAGAGAGAGAGAGAGAGAGAGAGAGAGAGAGAGAGAGAGAGCAGCTAGCATATGTGCCCATAATAGATATAGTTGCATTGGCACCAATTTAAATATATATATATATATACACACACACATATACATATATTATATACATACATATTGTATACTGTATATATTAATTAAGATGCATTAATTAAGCCATATTAATAACAATTATATATATTTCCAGTCAGACCCTGTTTTGTCTTACAGTAAGCGTACAGAGATATAATATTACTTTGGATATCAAAATTGAATGAATTTGAACAATTTGATGAGAATTATTTCAGTTCATATTGAAGTCTTGCACTTGCAGACTTTGATGTCTTGGCATATCTGAGCACAGTTTGTGACTCTGAAATGTCTTCCAAACTCCAGAGAAGACACGTTAAATGTCAGGAGAAAAGTCTGGTAGCTCCACATTTAATTTTATTTCCTATCAAGAGAAATAATAAATATCACAAGAAATGAGTGATTTTTATGGGCCTCTCCCTGCTATTCTCTACTATCTGCAGTAAAATAAGAAACCAAGAAGAGAGGGATTCATGGAGGGCTTGTGGGTTTGCTGTAAGCAGTGCGGCTCTGCGGTTGAAAACAGTTTATTTTCAGTGGCAGGAGAGTTATTGAACTGTTTCTAATCCAGCTCTGAAGCTAAATGAGCGCAGACGAGAGCGGTCCGCAAGCTGCTTCCACAATCACGGCTGAAACTGAACAGAGTAAATCTTTTTGTGTCGGCGTTGGGAGGAGCAGAGAGGCACGTGGAGGAGGATGTGCCAACTGTATTTGGTCCTCCTCTTTCAAGGGCGGCTCTAAATTATTCAAATTGTTGCTGCAGTATTGCTACGATTCTCTATTTATGGCAACTGCGGGTGTCAGAACCCCCCTTCAGGGTTTCACTATAAACCATTCCTGGGCCCACCAGAGCTTGGGAACTGATTTGCACATTTAAGTGGTTTTTGGAGGATACTTAAGAAACTTGCACATTGCATAATGCTGGTTATTCACAGTCAGTAATGGATCTTTAAAACTGTTTACTGTGTCCATGCAGTAATTCTTTTAATTTTCTGTGTTTAATGTCAGTTGACATTAATTGTGGTTGTGCAACCCTTTGAATCACTGCATTAATAACATGTTGACATCCTAAGACATCTGCTGCCATCTAGTGGCACATGAGGGGAAATTTTAAAGGATCTGTGATGGTCAACCTATAGAGATAGAGGTCATTTTAAGGACAGATGCTTTTTTCTGGATATTTATCCTGTTTGGTGCTGTGCATACAGAATGTGCTTCATTTCTTATGCGGAGCAGATTTACATGTTAAGTAAATTATTAATAGTATTTCTGAATTTAAACTATTAAACTTTATCTCAATGTAAGAGAGATAATGGATTAATTTTATTCAGATGACTATAGTCTCAAATTATCTTATGTACTGTAAGACTTATGTAAAATACCAAATAGACAGCCTGTAATTTAAAGGTCCCGTTTTATGCCCCTTTTCACAAGATGTAAAATAAGTCTCTGATGTCCCCAGAGTGTGTATGTGAAGTTTGAGCTCAAAATACCCAACAGATCATTTTTTACAGCATGTTTAAATTTACATTTTTTGGGGCTCAGAAAAACGACCTGTTTCAGTGTGTGCCCTTTAAATGCAAATGAGGTGCTGCTGGACGACCCAGGGGGCGGAGCTTCATGAGCTCGCGCTCAGTCTGTCAGGAAAAATTCATCTCACGGAATGATGATAATATCAGAAACTCTCAGTAACGGCGTTCATTTCGAGTCGGACAATAATGCCTACAGAGTCAGAGTGCTGTATAGAGATGAAACAGGTATGGTTTAGTAGTTTAATTACGGTTATTATAACGTATTTGTCATCTGCTTGTAGGCTATGTATCCATTATTTATTAATAGCCTACAAGTCTGCTGTCTGAATGATGATCAAACATGTACTGATGAGTTTAATAAAGTTTATTTTACATCACACAAAAGATGAAGCGTCAGTTTTACTTCAGAAAATCACCGTAAGAGCTGAGTAAACACAGTAGCCTAAGTTATAAGAAGTGCGCAAGTAGCCAGTAGAGTTGAGGGAGCATTCCTGTGGGCGGAGGTTAGTCAAGAAACGGTTCTGGTGATGTCACTAATGCAGGATGTAGAGGGGTGTAGTCCAATCGAGCCGTTTTTTGTAGTCAACTTCTGTTAAATAAAATATCTCGCTTGGCATTGAACTTTGAGCTTTATAATTTTACAGATATTATTTATGCTCTAACAGCAACATTACACACTAACTAAAGTTTGAAACATGGGATCACGCAGAACGGGACCTTTAAGCCTGGGTTTTGATTGGTTTATCTTTGTTAAGCTGTGAAAAACCTTAATTTTCTCCCTGACAAAATATTGCCTATTGAAAGTGACTCTGTTTCATGTATACTATTATAGTAGTGACCTAAAATCACATGCAATATTTCTCTCTGTCCCTCTTATTCAAGCTTGTGTTAGAGACTGCAATTGGCATCATTCGGGTATAGGGATGAGTATCATAATGGTTTTAATGGTATTTCTACTATTATCTGTAACAGTATTCTTATTGGTTCTTTTTGGCATATTTTTTATTTAAAAAAAAAAAGAAAGAAAAGAAACAAATTAAGAACATTATTAACCTTGCTTTATATTATGAATTGTAAAATATATATTTAGCAATGTTTGAATAAAACGAATATAAAACATCTATAAATGCACCGGTGAGCAGGCAGTTTTTATGTTTTATATACATAAGATATGATACAATAAGAATAAAGAAACAAAGTACAAACAAATGGTCAAATAAATACAATAAATATACAATAAAACAAAGATACAAATGAAATAATTCAATTAATAATTTCTGGAAGGTCTACTAACATTACTGTTCAGGTAAGTAATGTGGCTTACAAAAGAAATATAAACACTGTAAAATAACACTGCAAATTTTTCACTCTATAAATTGATAGATTAATGCTTATTAAAGCTAAAGTTATTCATTCAAGAGCTGTGAGTAATTTTCTCTTTGCCTTTTGTTGTTTGATTCACAAAAATAGCATAATTGTCAGCAGGTTTATTAGACTGCTGTCATTTTGCAGATCTAATAATACACATCATATTTTCTCCCAACTATTTAAGACATATATCGTGTTTAGTGAATACTCTCCAAGCCGGTCATTTTGACATATTTTTGTGTGTATTTGATCGGTCAGATGCGCACACGAAGCCTAAAGTATAATTTGCTTCGGAGCGCACACACAAAAAGCCGCCTTGAATTTGGAAACAGTGTCTTTTGCACGGATTATTGTGCTTTTAATAGCTCTTTTTTTTGTTATCAAGCATGTCACATAGAGTAGAGACTGGATTTTGCAACAATTACCGATTGTGCTGATTCTGTCGTTAAATTTGGGTTTTAGGGAGAAATGACAGCACACCGCTGTGAAGGGAAGGAAGTTGCGCTAGACGGAACGCGGCTAGTTTTTAATTGTTTTACCTACAAAATCGAAATCAAAAATAAAATTAGATTAATATCACATGCCTAAAGTGTAACCAGACATTCGAATGTTTAGTTCTCTCGACCATCGTCACTCATTAAGTAGGGGCAAAAGTATATCACAGAAAAAAATAAAATAAATTCTAGTACCGAAAGCAAAAACGGTAACGTCGGAGCTTTCATAATTTTGCACCGGGGCCCATTTAATATAGAACAGAACACTCACCTGCAGCACATTATTTAACGTGTGTGACCGTTTGTGTGGGTGTAACCAGTGGCCACCTGCAGGTATGTTACAAACATGCACTGAACAATTTCCTGAATGATTTGGTTTTAGTAAAAGGTTTTAGATTAGTTTTTGCTTAGTTTCGTCCACAAAAGCAGAGAATATCCAGCTTTCGGAGTGAAGAGCTCTCCAATATTTATTTATTTAGCGTTCTACATTATTTATTTATCTATTTAAATTGCTGTAAATACTGTGATAGCCAATAGACGAGGAGTGCCGTTTCTCATACTGTAGATAAAATGTTCCTGCATTGGACACTGATTCCTAAACCTTTTTTTTTTTTTTTGTCTAAGGTACTCCCACAGCTGGTTCATCTTCACCAAACCAGACTTGTGTTAACTTATATTACTCTGAATATTAGTTAGCATTTATTAATACACCTGAATTGGCCATTGTTATAATGATAATCTCACTCATGCTCACAATGGTTGATGAAATGTCATCAGGAATTTCCCTAAAACCTAAATTGGGCAGTTGGACGCCGCACTGCAATAGCAGACGTATAAAAAAATGTCTCTCTTTACACCTTAATTTGCAGCATGTGGCACCACAGGAGCTGATAAAGGTTAAAGAGTCTAAACGAACAGCAAAAGAGAGGTAACAGCTGCTCTGTTTTGAGGCACTGCTTACCAAATGGTCTCTGCACGTCTCTGCCTCACAGCAGAGACTGAAGGTTGAATTGCTGCCTACATTAATGTCCCTGTCATCCTCAGTTTAGAGTTCGTCGTCTGCTGGTGAGCAGCAGGAAGACTGACAATTTAATGAACATTGATTGCCTTTTATGTCTGATGTTTCTCTCATTATGTCATTGAGACAGAGCTCAGTACAGGTCAGTCTGATCCCTCTGTGCTGCACAGATGATGATGATAGATCATATCACAGATACACCTTAATTAAGCAGCCTGCGCTCACTCAATATTAGAAGGTAAATCAATACATTTGTATTCCAGAGCGCTAGCCATTCGGGTTTATCGAAACGTTATGACACAAACGTGGTACTGGTGCCTCAAGCAAGGCCATGCAAGGCCAACAAGGCATGTTTTACATTTTAATGTTCTTTTTTTTGTTGTTGTTGTTGTTGTTGTTGTTGTTGTTGTTGTTGTTGAAGTTAACTTAATAACTAGTCCTGAAGTGTTTATTTAGCCAAATTTGACATGCATTATTGGTGAGAGTCTTTTTGGACCCTAAGCAGACTTGTATGTTTTTTTATATATAAGTATTAATACTTCTATACACAAAACTTTATATATGTGTATGTTGTGTGTGTGTGTGTGTGTGTGTGTGTGTGTGTGTGTGTGTGTGTGTGTGTGTGTGTGTGTGTGTGTGTGTGTGTGATTTATTAAGTTAAAAATACATCCATAATAAACATAAAACAATTACAAAAATGTTGTTTAAAAATAATTTTAGATGGAGCTTAGCATGTCACACTTTGGGACACTGCTTGAAATCTGATGTCAAATGCAAATGCATGCAATATCTGTTTGTGAACGATAATGCATATCCAAAAGTTCAGAAGCAGCACAGAGAGAAAAAAACAAAACAAAAACAAAACAATTCTGCTTAAACATTCCATCTATTCATTCATCAATTAGTGAGATGGAATGTCAGTTAAAGCCCTTTGTTTATTGAATTAGCCTCTCCCATGAGTAATGCTTTTTGCAGCTCATTTGACTTTCATGAACCGTGTTTCATTCGGGCATGTGATTGAATAAGTTCTGTGTTCATTATTTACATAGGAAAACAAAAGATCTCCTTAATTAATATACCGAAATGTAGAGTGTGCACAGCATTTTTATGCAGCCATAAGAACTGTATTAATTATCCCAGCTAAAAGAAGAGAAAAAGCTTTACAGTGAATGAGTGCCCTCATGTGCCCTGAGACGGATTTATGAAATGCTTTGAGAGGAAACAGTAGTAAAATAAATCTCATAAGTGAGTCTCTCAAGATGGCTGCCGGACGCTGTTGTGTAACATCGGCTCCTTGTTGAGAAACACCGCCACCCTGTGAAGATTTCTGGTGGCTCATTCCCCCTTCACTCTTGTCACATCCTCCACGCCATGTTTCTGTCCACCAGCATCAGCCCGCTACTCAATAACGTTGATACAAAATCATTTTGATTTGCTTTCACTCGGAGTTAATCATCAGATACTGTAGAGGTTAGTCCCACTTATCTGTTTTTCTTCACTGATGGCCGCTCGACCTCGATTTCTTTCTCCCACTCTCTGCTTAGTATGCCGGGTGTAAAATGAAAATTGGCGGGGGCCCCATGGAGGATTTGAAAAGCAACTAATTGCACATAATAACATATTGATCGATGTGTAATAGTAGAGTTTGTCAGCGGTTTCTACGCATCAGTATTTAGAATGCATGTGTTCAGGATAGAGTTTTCACGGCTGAGGATTAAATGAGCATTTATTGTTGATCTTCTCTTGAAATGTGTGATCATTGTATTTACTTTTTTGATTTTATGAAGTCTGCTTCATGTATTTTTGAGAAATGTATCTGAGACAAAATCACCATGGTTTTTCCTAGACAGTGAAATTGCCTTTTACAGATTATCAGTTATTTAGAGTATTATACAGTATATGTAAATATTTGTTAAATTAAACTTTTGTACAAAGAAAAAATGCCCCAACAATACTAGGGGTGGGAATCACAGGGTACCTCACGATAAGACACGATACATGGCTCACGATACTGATAATATCACAATACAGCATTTCTGCGATAATCAATATATTGCTAGACAATCCTATAATTATACATCACGATATCTGTCTAACATCTAGTTCTCCGCTGGTTCCTTCGAGATTCTCCTATTCGGTGTTATTATGGGGTTTTTCAATTTAATTTAATTTTATTAAAAAAAAATAAAGACTGTGGTAAACATAACTTGACGATACTTTGATGTTTTGTTCTACAAAGTAAACTGCATACTCAAACTGTCTTATCTAGTTACTTATTAGAAACATACGTTTTCAAAGATAAACATAATTGCTTCAAAACTGTCCGAATCTGCCATGTCTGTGTTTTTTAACAACCTTGGTTACAAAACATTACAGAGCAAATTATCTTTTGTAACTATAAATGTTTTTACTGTCAATTTTGATTAGTTTTAATAAATCCTTGCTGCATAAAAACATTCATTTCTTTCAAAACTGACCCCAAACATTTGAACAGTAGTATATATTGTATTATTTTATCTGGAGCAACTTTTGACCTTCATTGAATATTGTAACTAAAACTAAATATCTTGTGCTGAACAGGTTTTCTCAAAAATATTTAGCCTGAGGTTCTTGAGATGAGATTTTCAGTGACCTCTACAATTGATCTCAGAAAAAAAAAAACCTGCCCAGACTAGCTGCCATTTCTGTCTACATGCTGTAGAGTCAAAGCAGACATTTTATGCTTGGCTGGCTTTTCTAATACTTTCATATGGAGTGTTTTCAGGCCAGCGGTGCGTTGAATGACAGTCAGAGGCTGAGGCTGGAGAGAAAGGGCATTGCTGCGTCCATCAGACCTGTCCAAGCAGTGTGCCTGGCTGGCTGGCTGTGTGGCAGCTTGCTGAAAATGCAGATGACAGGAGAGATCTGTTCATTTACCTGTTGAGCCAGTTCATCGAAACCTGTAGGAAAACTCAATGTGCTTTGTTTTAGTCAAGCGTTTTCCCAGGAAGATGGCCATCTTCTCTTTTTGATGGCCATCACCTTGACCATGCAGTCTATTGGTATTTCAAAATTGTGTAGGGGTACAATTTGGCATTGTTTATGCTGAAAGTCCAATAAAATGTATCATTTTCAAATTGTTTTATTATATTGTCATTCACGTCTTTTTGTGTGAGTCTAAGATGTCAAAAAAACTTTTAAGAAAACTTATTTGTCCTCTCGCAATGTTTGTTTTCTCTCCTGGAAGAAAAGTTTGCTTTTACATTTACAGTATTTATGTCTAAACACGGATCTTGTGTTCTTTTGTCCACAGAGGCGTCTATCTTGAGCTATGATGGGAGCATGTTCATGAAAGTGGTGATGCCTACTGTGATGCACACTGAAGCGGAGGACGTGTCCCTTCGCTTCATGTCTCAGCGGGCGTATGGCCTGCTCATGGCCACCACTTCACGCGACTCTGCCGATACTCTTCGGCTAGAGCTGGATGGCAGTCGTGTCAAACTCACGGTCAACTTAGGTATTGTATAAAACCCCCTCCTTCAGGATGCAGTGCTTCTTCTTTTTCTCTCTCTTCCTTTCTTTCCATCGTTCCAGCCCCACCCTCCCCTGAATCCATCATCATTACATTCATTAATAAGATATATTAGGATGTTGTTTTATTGTTTTTCTTTATTTGCATGGTTCACCAGACATTTGATTAAGTTGAGTTTGAATTGATAGTTTTCTTTATAGTAAGTAATTGATTGTAAATTTAACTCAAATTTTGGCTATTAATTGACGTTGAGGGTTGGGCGGTATGACCTTATATCACTGTACAAGTAATATACTATTATATATCACAGTAGGGTTACTTATGAGAGACCTTCAAAAATAGTACTTTATTTTATAATTTCATTCAGAACTTGATGAATGCAAACCAATGGATACGTTTATTTATAAAAACTGAAGGTTAAGTCCAACATTAGCTGCACTCAATGCAACATTAAAGTTAAAAACATTAAATATTGAAGTGAAATCTGTATATATTATATTTTAAATTTTATATATATATAAAAAATTCAGCTAAATTCTGATTTGATGAACCATTATGCATGCACTGCGAGCAATTCTATTTTGATTTGGCAGGTTGTTCGGCAGTCATAAACAACTAATCTCTAACTAAACAACTGATGGTATGTTCACACTTGTAGTTCGGTTCTCTTGGTTCGTTTGGTCTGGACTGACAATTTAGTCCTGGTTCATTTAGCGTTCACACTGTCATTTTGCACACAACACCGAACACAGAGAAAGACACAAAACAAAAACGCTGTTTATGATGTATATTTTGCAACAGAACTTACTGAACATCCAAAATAATGCTGTGTGCTGGGATTAAATGTGCTCGTGGTATGTGCGTACATATGATGGTATTTTTACCAGCTGAGAACTCACAAAGAGCTTAGAAAATGCGTAAAAGAGTCAAAAGAGTGCCAGGAATTCCTCCGTTACACAGACAAACAAAGATCTGTTGCAAGAAGACGCAGCTCCGATGACTGTTCTGAACTGTAATGGGCAATATTGCAACTATGATGAGAAGAACCAGGAATGCTTCAGCATTCTGTCCTTTTAAGTGTGACATCTTGTGACATTACATCCCGTTTAGAAGCGGGCCGAGCAGACCGAGACCCACCTTTTCAAAGGGTCTTGATTTGCTTGTTTGGTGCGCACCAGGTTTCGTATGGCACCTTTTACACTTATTTAAATGAACCGCACTAACAGTGCAATTGCACCAGAGTTAGTTTTTCAATCGAACCAAACCTGCCAAGTGTGAACACATCCTAATTGACTAAATTTTGGCCATATTCCGCTCTGTATTATAACTTTACTACAAATTTCTCCATTGCTCTCAACTGTAAATAATGTACAGCATTCCTGCCCATCGCAAATGTGTCTACTGCATTATAAAGTCAAAAATTCTACCGTCGCATGATATATCTAGTACCGTCATACTGCCCAGACCTAACTGACACAATGTTTGGTGCATCTTTTGAATATATTAACCATGATCATTGTCATAGTGAAGATAAAAACTCCTTTGAGACAGTCACAGCACTGCATAACGGAATAGAATTTTTGTTTGATATCAACTTTTGAAATGATGGGTAATTCATTTTTACGATTGCAAACCCTTTCCAAGTGTTGTGACTTTCTGATTGTCAACTTAACACTAATTCCTGTCATCTTTTCTACTTGACAATGTCTTCAGTAACTCTTTTACTACAATCCTCATGTTCTGTCTCAGTTGGCTCCATTCGTACCACATTTGTGCTTTGGTTGGTATTTCCTTTCTGTTACATCACCTCCTTTTAACCATCATCGCCTCTTCCCCCCTCACCCATTCTCTGACACACATTCTCCATGCTTTGTCAAAAGATGGTATTCACCCCTTCAAAGGCCCTTAGCCTGCGGCCCGGTCGGCAAACAGCCCGAGAACAGAGCTCTCAGCTTCACCTGCAGCTGGTACTGTAGCACCTCTCAATCCTCAACCCGACACCTATTACGGTTAGATGTGAGATGAGAGACCCTTAACTGGTCATTAAGTCACTGTGTCATCATTAAAGGAAGTGACATAACTCACACCTCACTGCAGGAAACAGCCTGAGGTTTGACAGTAGGACTGATAATCTGTGACAGCTCAGCCATAGTAGAGACAAACATAGCCCACACACTGTAAACATACTGAAAGAGACAAGAACGTCTTATGACTGCATACACAGAGAAATCATCTGGAATGATTTGACAGCCTGTCAGCAATAAAACACACATCAACTGCATACATACTCTAAGTATATCACTAGAAGTACACTCAGGACTGCCCTGTCTTCCAAAATACAAAGGTATTTACTGCTAGGACGATGCAGACCACTACAACAAGACCAACACTAATATGTTTATAGAGATTGTAGTATATTTAGTCCTCATTTGAGTGGTCAGATCTCAGGAAGATCTAGTTGGAGGTACAGAGGCCACTGCATGGTGCTGGTGCTTATTGGATCGAGGCTGTTTGCTCCCACTTTTCTGTTGCGGTTGACGACACATGGTAAATCCAGCCACACAGAGCCCAACCCAGTGCATGATGCCATCAAAATGAGAAGGCAAACTTGAAATCATTATTTTACCATTTTAGTGCCATTAAATTGGTCAATATTCAAGAAACATGCCCTAACACCAACTTCTTGCTAAATGTATTTAAGCTATTAAAGCATATTTAGCTAATGAGCTGGTGTGATTTCTATGGGGCAGGACTTTAGATAGTTCAATTAAAAGCATAATTTTAATCAAATAAAATAAAGCTCTGGGTTGAATAGCCTTTGTGGTTGGTGAGCTCCAAGCGGCCATTTTATAATTTATTTATAAACTAAACATTGCTTATAAGGCATACATCGGTGTTTCCTAATGCTTAAAATTCATTTAGTAGTAAAATAATCATTAAATCATGAAGTTGTTTTATTCATAGACATGATTATGTACAGTATCTCTAATTCTTGTACAGTTGCTGCTAAACCAGTGATTTTGTGCCGTCTTTACATTCAATTATAATGTTTTTTGATTAATACTAAAAAATGGCCGCCTCTTTGCATGTGGACGTCCCCGGAAGGGTGGAATTATTGTTTTTGGATGTCTGCAGCTGTAACCTTGAAGGATGCAATTTCATCTGTCACTTATTTTCCCCCATCTAGACTGTATCAGGATAAACTGTAACTCCAGTAAGTTAACACTCAAGTTTCATTTTGCTCCTAATGATTCTCTTGTTGAAATGAATGTATTATGTCTTATGCCTTTTCCTCCATCTAGTCAAGGAGAGTTTGCATCTAGTGAAAGGGTCAGTTGACGGATCTCTCCGATCACGATTACCACGATTATTAAATGGTGGTGACTTAATAATCATGGCTTGTTTTTGATGGCCTATAATTTACTTGTCATGAAAAATCTATTTCCTACCCTATTAGCATAATTTATAGAAAGGTCTTAATTTGTACTTAAAAGTTGATGGAATCTTCTAAACTACTTACTTTTTTTTTCTGACTTTAGTAAGGAATGCAGTATTTCAGTTTAAAGTAGTGCATGCATTATTATGAGATATTATTGTGCATGCGGAATTTTTTTTTTATTGTGTTGCAATAACTACAGTTTGTAATTCAGCGTTTGAAGTCACATTATGAAGTCACCACGTCAACAATTTTTCCTAAAAATGCATACAGAGCACGCAAAATCTTACCTTTTTATAATGGCATCTAATTTCAGTTTATTCCAATGATATGATGCAATATGCTTTTTGTCGTATTTCTGTTTGTTGATTTATATGTTTGCTGGGGTACTTGTTTTTTTGTTTTGTTTTTAAGTCAAACTAATTTCAAGCTAATTAATATACAGTATGGCTTAATACACAATTTTTGAAACAAAAAATATGCTAAAAGAAATGCATTCAGTTCAGTCATTACTTGCAAATCTTAGAACTGAAGTACATAAATGACTTTGTTCAATACTACGCTTAAGTTAGCTATGATATTTTGTTGTTGATATTTTCCACTGTTTTATACTATTATGCCATTAGTAGGGAAACGCATTTCTACAGTTTTTGCAAAAACAATGCTTTTACTCAAAAATAGGTCTTGGATTCTCTCTATGACAGTGTTCTGATGTGAAACTTAAAAGGTGATCATAATTTATAGAAATATTTGATCACTTTTGTAAGAAAACCACTATGATAAACTATGATTTTCTCTCTTTAAAAGGTAAGAATGTTTCATTGCAGTTGTCTTATATTTGCATATATATGTCCATGAATGATGAATACTGTCTATAAATGGCTTGCATGCCTTTTGAATCTTGATAAAACTAAAGTTGTTTGTTCAGGAGAAGTTTCATATGCTGTTTATTGGTGACTATCCTTAAATACTATCCTTCTAGTGGTCTGATAAAACAAACGTTGGAGGTTGGATTCCATGCGACTATCCTTACAATGAGTGTACCGGAGGTGACTTTAGATACAAAGTGTTTGTGCCAAATGATGAGTGCTGGTGGTGTATTTGAGAGCTGGCCCTACTGGAAATGTACCAAGTAAACCAGTAACCCACAACTTCAGCTCCATCAGTCATTCTGATCAAGTAGCAAATACTTACATCATGCTAGATTAGTCTCACATCCCTTTACCTGCACCAGTTCACACTTTCAATCACTCAGATTAATATAATGCCACTAATTATAATGATGTGCTTATCAGAGCTATTAGCTCTTAAGCTCCTGTTACGAGACCTGCATTTTTAAATGCTCTAAGATTATACCTGCGCACGGCAGTGGAATCTGTGCAGAAAGTCTTGATACTGCTGTATTTATGCTTTAGTGGTGCAACCCTGGTAAGGCGAGCTGAGAGATCACTCAGACATTTGTGCTTTCAAAGTATGATAATGGTTTCTAGGGCTTGTTTTGATCTGTTATTATTCTTTTTGGAATTCTGTAAAGAACAATAATCTGTGTTGCAACTGTACAGTAGATTAAAGTGCACTAGATATTGTTTTTGGCTTGGTATCATGTAGGGATGATCTAATAGACATGATAAATTGTCCGAACAATGTCAGTGTGATGGCAGTTTGAGAGCTTCATGTTTGTCGAAACTCGTTTATGCCAGTGTTGAATAGGGTGGAGGAGGGTAATATTTTTTCTCAGGAACTACCGATAACTGCATGCTGGTACATAACACAATTTCCCAAGAGCCAAGAGATTTTGAGGGATGTGGAGCATGATTTAATAGCACGCTCTGAGCTGAATCCAAAACACCTCGCTGCTCTCCTCTGTGACTACTCAACTCCTCAAATGTATTGCATCATACAAATATACTGCTTTCATGTATATTAACTCTGATTTTGACTAAAGGTGAAGCATGTGATTTCTGCATCACTGGTATTACCAAACAGAATTGTAAAAATAATGGTTTTTCAAAGTTTTTCCATACACACTCCTATCGGTTGGACAAGCATATAGCCCTTCCCAAACGTGTGTCATTGGTTGAGCCAGTGTTGCTAACTTATAAGTTGTCTCTGCCTATTAATCCAAAATAAGAAAATTACTTTAAATTGTCAGTTTACCTTCAAAATGTTATTTGCCTGTCTGTTAAAAAAACAGAACTAAATGAATGCATAAAGCAAGGGGTATTTTGTACATTATCATACTAACTTTGAGAACTTTGTCTTTGAGTGTTATATCAAGACCTTTTATGAGTAAAAGCCATTTTATTTTTATTTTTTTCATTTTTTTTTTATTTTATTTCATGTTTTAAAGTGATTATTGTGGAAAAACAGAGGACACAAAATTAGCATAGCATTTTAGTTGAGGCTTATGTTTTTGTGTAAAATATAATAACATCTGAACCAAACCTCTGCTTTCTCTTTTTGTTTAATCATCTATATTGCTAAAATGAATGAACTCTTTTGGCACATAATTCAAATTCAAAGCATCAAAAACAGTTATCACATTTTATACACTGAAAGCAAAGGTTTGGTCAGAGACAATTCAGGTTGGCATTAACGTTTCATGACCGTCGTTCTCAGGCAAAGGACCAGAGACACTGTATGCCGGACAAAAACTCAATGATAATGAATGGCATACTGTGCGCGTGATCCGGAGGGGCAAAAGCTACAAGCTAACGGTTGACGATGACGTAGCAGAAGGTACTATCCTTGGTCCTCAATCTGAAAGACAACACAATTCTTGATGGGTTATTGTATGTGAGCAACTATAGATGATTCATGCATATTATTTAAAGCACTAGCCTAGTTGTTGCAAGAAACTGAAGAAATATCTATGTGAACGGTTTTGAGAGTTACTAGTTTTAGTCTTCCACCACATATTGTGTGGGTTTTATAAATTGTGGGAAATAGTACATACTTCCAGTTTGTTTGGCAAACTGCATCAGCGTATACAGTGCTTCTTCAGTTGTTCTCAGTCAAACACTACTTTTGTGTTTCACAGCAATACAATACAAACATTTAGTTTAGGTTCATTGCTATGCTGACATGATGTAGGACTCACTCTTTGTGTTTGTGACTCTCAGTGCTTGAATAAGGGTTTTGGTCTATGTCACTGTATTTGAATTCCTGAACAGCAGTGTAATATTGTTTAAGGGTGTAGTATAGCAGCATTTTTTTCTTGTTTTCCTTTCCAACCTGCTGTGGTTTGTAGGTCAGATGGTGGGCGATCACACCCGGTTAGAGTTCCACAACATCGAGACGGGCGTGATGACCGAGCGCCGTTTCGTCTCCATGATCCCCTCCAGCTTCATCGGTCACCTGCAGAGCCTGAAGTTCAATGGCATGCTGTACATCGACCTGTGCAAGAACGGTGATATCGACTACTGCGAGCTCAATGCTCGCTTTGGCATGCGCTCCATCATCGCAGACCCCGTGACGTTCAAGTCAAAGAGCAGTTACCTGAGTCTAGCGACCTTGCAGGCTTACACATCCATGCACCTTTTCTTCCAGTTCAAGACAACCTCTCCGGACGGATTCATCCTCTTTAACAGCGGGGATGGAAGCGATTTCATCGCTGTAGAGCTGGTGAAAGGGTAAGCCTGTTGAAGAAGTAGTCAGTTACCTTTTTTTTTACCTTGCCAGTAAAAGTGTTTACAAGGTAACAAGCTGCTTTAATGAACACTCATGATGAAGAACTAGCCTAAACATTGTCATCTGGAGTTTTAGGCATTAAACCAAGGTGTACAGTGTAAATTTAAGGTGTACAGTACAGTAGTTGAAGCAAGTAAACTAGAAATCTGTGAGCTAAGCTATATATTCTGCTTTTTACTGGTGATATATATATTTTTTTGATATCTTGACGTAAACTTAAACATAAATGTTTTGACCAATATTTTTTGCCGATATTTACACTTTAAAAAAAAAAATCTTAATCAATTATCGGATCTTTAATATTGAGGCCACTCATAAATTACACCATTTAGTGGACCAAAACAGTATTAACAGCCACAGGTAAACTTAAGGTACAATTTCAGATACAGTAAATATTATTATTATTATCATTATTATTTGATTGTGTTGGTTTCTAGATATACTGTAGTCCAATAGCTGTTTTGACCATTTTTCCCTAATCACATTTTGTTTTCATACTGCTTGGTTATTATTGGTTGTTTAATTTTGCCTATCTTTGGTTAACTTTAACTTAATCTGATCTTTAGTTAATTCTACCGATAAATGACATCATTTAGTATTCACAGTTAAAGTAACTTATTTAATGTATTGTTTAAATAAAAGTAAGCCTAAAACAAAGCTAAAAATAAATTCGCAATCTTTTAGACCACGAAGCAGCTTTAGGTAAATATAATGGCATAAATAATCACAATTGTATTAATGATGATCATTATTAGTAAAATATTCATAATGCATATGCCTTTTTTGTTGTAATGATGCTATTATTGAGTCAAAAATAAAAAATTAGACAGTAGTTAAAAATTGTTTCTGTATATTGGTTATCGGGCAGTTAAGTAATTGTTATTCCTGTCCAAGTTTTTATCCAAAATAAGCTTAGACTATTTAATATACAGTGTGATTTGTTATAAAAAACAGAAGTGAAGAATAATAGAATTATGTTCATTGATTTTGTTTATAAAACTGCTCAGCAGTTGATGGGTTATTGTTGGAATGGAATTTAGGTATGGCATTTCCTCTTTTTCATTAAACTGAGCTTCACTTTCCCGTCTTCTAGGTACATACATTATGTGTTTGATCTCGGCAACGGGCCCAATGTAATCAAGGGCAACAGTGACCGAGCTCTCCATGACAACCAGTGGCACAACGTTGTCATCACTAGAGACAACAGTAACGTCCACACGCTCAAAGTCGATGCCAAGTTAGTGAGTCAAGTCGTCAATGGCGCTAAAAATCTGGACCTTAAAGGTATGTAAACAGCTGAAATGAATATATTCTCACACACACAATCATGATGTAATCATTAACATCTTTTACCCCACGGTCTATTGTATCTGTTCAGGTGACCTCTACATCGCCGGATTGGGGCCCAACATGTATAACAGCCTGCCCAAACTCGTGGCCTCCAGGGACGGCTTTATGGGTTGCCTGGCATCTGTGGACCTGAACGGTCGCCTCCCCGACCTCATAAACGACGCCTTGTTCCGCAGCGGTCAGATTGAGCGAGGATGCGAAGGTACAGCCTCTTACAACTCTAGCTCGAGGAGCCCGTTCTTTCTCATGAATGCAAACAGTAGTTCCACCTCCACCTCACTGAGCCATCACAGCATCTTTCTCACCCTGCTTGTCTCATCTCTCACCCAGCCAGCTCTCTGTTGAGCCCACTTGCTTATTAATATTCTTATTGGCCACATTGGTCTTGCTAGGATCAGCCAAGTCTTCGTTCGTATCAATTAGTGACATTTTTATGAACATACTTACAGAGAGAATATTTACATTGCAGTATTTTGAGTCAAGGTGAACTTCATGCATTTGATCTGATGTGTTTTGACCTTAAACCATTCAAAATAAAACAAGAATATAGGCAGATATTATGTAATTATGACGACAAATGTGTTGTAATATATATGCACTACAGTTTAAGAAAAAAGCTTTAAAATTAATACTTTTATTTGGCAGGGATGCATTAAATTGATCAAAAGTGATAGTTAAGTTGAAATGTTACGAAAGATTTCTATTTCAAATAAATGCTTGTCTTTTCAACTTTCAAAGAATCCCAAAATGGTATCATGGTTTCCACACAAATATTAAGCAGCACAACTGTCTAAATCATTTTAAATTATAATATATATATAATTATTTATATATACACACACACACACTTTTTGAAATATATTAAAATGGTTATTTTCCGTTATAATATTTAAAATATAACTTTTTGTATTGTATCTTTGATCAAATAAATGCAGCCTTTGGTTATCATAAGAACATTAAAAATCTTTGTTCAAAAACATTAAAGCTTTTTAAACTTTTTAAAACATTAAGCTTTTGAACAGTAGTGTATATATAATATGAAAACAAAATATTTGTAAAAGAAAAAATTTCTCTATATACTGTACAGTATATTGGATGGGAGTGAAATAAACATTAGCATACTGTATGAAATAATTGCATAATAAAAGTATCTGTGCTTTTGACTAATATCATGCTTCTTATTTAATTCCATATTATAGTAATCTTATACAAAATAAAATAATTAAAGACTTGAAAATCCTTCAGCATCCTAATTTGCAAAAATATTTTGAAAGACAAATTTGACATTTTGACATTTTTCAATGTCCAAGTATGGTCATATAACCAGCATCAAAATGTTGTATTGTATGTTAAATGCCAAACTTGTTAGAAAAAAAGAACACAGATCACTTGAAATCCACAAACAAAGAATATTTCTTCACTAACTCATTGCTAATATCCATTTTCGTATGTACATGAGATTTCTGCCATATTTCAATGCATGCTTATATCTTTGTTTTCTGTACGTTTATTGTGTAGGTTTGATTATTTTTTGTAAGTCTTTCAATTTTTGTTCTCAGTGTTCTCTTTTTCTTTATTTGGTTCATTATAGTTTTGAGTAAAACTTTGAGTATAAACATTTTCTTGCTTGTCCATCCATCACAAAATTAATTGTCCGTCACATCTCCATCATCCATCACATCTCAATGTTGTCTTGAACAAAAAGCCTCCTTTTATGTTGAGTATCCTACATGTTGCATTTACATGTTGTTGAACAAAGAATAAAATCGTATCAACCAAAATCGTTTGGTCTTTTGTTGTATCATCTTCACGTTTTGTTGCTTGAGTCCATGACGTGAGTGTGAAATGTCAGCATGCTTGATATTCGGATACAGAAGTCTGGGACTGTTTTCCAAAGACAAAAAGCTACTAAGATCTAGTTTACAAACATCACAGGCTTTAACAGATATGAAAATGTAATTTTCCTTTAAACTAAAGCACATTTAATGGTTTAATGTCAAAACATTTAAAACTATTTATCAGTGTTGCAAACCATACATGTTTTAGTTCTTTACAACATTATATAGCTGACCTTCACTGTTAAAGCTTTTGGAACCTACAGTACATTGTGTGCTCCGAAATAAAAGAAGAAGAATATGCTCAAATTTAACATTTAATACACATTTTCAGGACACAGGCTGCCACCAGATTATCTGATGTAATCGACTTGCTTCAATACATATCTTTAAGATGTATCTGTCATATTTTCTACATGTTTTTACAGAGACATACCCGACACCATTTGAATTCAGTTCTTCATTTCATACATGAATAGAACAACTTTGTGTGTGTGTGTTTTACGTTTATCTCTCCCGCACAGCATCCAAAAGTGAACGTGAGTAGGTTTTTATGTTCACAGCCCAGCATGAAAGAAACATCACTCTGTACTGTATGTGCACAGTAAAACTGTAAGCCGTGTATGGAATGGCTCCACAATGGCAACAGAATTCTTGCTGGTTCATATGGCAATGAATGCTCCTTTCTGTTGTAATGAAGCTTTTCATCCACCAGATGGCAATGATGCACCTGTGCTTAGGAAGGCGAGGGCTCGATTACACGCTGCAGTATTGCAGGGGAACATTTTGTTTTTCGCTGAATGCAACATCATTAAAATGTCCCCTCTCTAACCACTTGCTTTATACAATCTTAGCAATTCCTGTTGATTCACATTAGCATTAGCACATCACCATGCCCGTTTTGTGCATCTGAAAGTCCTTTTAACATTTTTGCTGTCAGAACAATGGACTAGAATAGAATATGCAAAGGAAACCTGTTTTTTCTGCATGTTTATGGCTGATTATATCTAAACTGTAAATTAGATTTGTCAGGCACACGCTCATCAGCATACTGCAGTTTTAATTTAATTTAATTTTATTTGCAACTAAAGACTTTCACTTTGGTTCAACCCAGCCATGCTGAATCAACCCATCAGTTTCATTACTATTATTATTATTATTATTATTATTATTAATAACATTATTTTGAACCCATGGTATGGTAACTCAAGAGTGCAAACCCTTCCTAAGAATGGTAAAGCATGTCCTGTTAGTAAAGCCTTTGCTTTATTAACAGAAGCCATCGACCACGTTCTTACCTGTTTGATTGTTTTCGCTTTTCTGTTTCTTGCTTTACAAAGTTGGTTTCACCAAAGCAGATCTACAAGGTATATAAGGTTCAATTCCATTCCATTCAAGCTGCTGTTTGTCTTGTGCCGGTTTGTTTTGTACTCTTCCCTATACCCAGACATAAAGCGGACACTAGCTGGTTCACTGTAACAATGTCTTGGTATAAAATGGTTCACTTCTTTCTAAAAGACAATGCCCTTGTGTTCATCTCTGAAGGTCGTGAGACTTGCAAAGTGAGAAGAGAAAAGTAATGATTGCAACTGAGAGTCTGCATTAATAAAACATGAGCCCTCCTGTATAATTAAGTCCCCACGTCCTGTTTTGCTGTATCTTGTCTTGTTTCTTTCTCTTTATTTTTTATTTTTTTTACACTAATGACATTCAGCTGAGAGAGAAATCTGGCTTAGGAGAATCCATTAAATATCTCACCATGGGTTACTTCTCGTCTGTCTTTAGAAGCACTGAACAGCAATATGATTAGCAAAATAATTAATAGAATTAGCATGAAAATCCATCTGGAAATGTCGGCACGCTACCGTAGACTTTAAACTCAGATAGTGTCCCACTGAGCATGTAAACTCGGGACAGATGTGATTTTGACTTTATTATTTAAGCAACATCACAAATAAGAGTGCTTGTTGCTGAAGTGAATACCGTCGCAGCTGTAGATAAAAGTTTGATCCAGTATTGTTTGGGTAATTCCTGTTATGCAGTGCATACAGAGCTTTACAACAACCGTAAAAAATAAAAATAAAAAATGAATGTACATCAGCACTGTGTTCATGTTTTCCAGTGCATTAGACCAGGGGTTCACTTCACTTGTGAGTTTAGTCTCACTTTTATCCTGGGTTTAGTCTTTTATTCTGTATAAATAAATACATACACTACGGTTCAAACGTTGGGAGTCAGTACGAATTCTTTCTTTTTTTTCACAAGAAATTAATATTCTTGAGCAGCAAATCAGCATATAAGAATGATTTCTGAAGGATCGTGACACTGAAGACTGGAGTAATAATGCTGAAAATTCAGATTTGCATCACAGGAACATAATTACATTTAAATATATAAAACATTTATTTTATATTGTAATACTATTTCACAGTATTACTGTATTGTATATTTGATCAAATAGATTAATTCATAAAAAAAAAAAATACAAATCTTACTGACCCCAAACTTTTGAACAGTAATGGGAACATGACAATGTGCTGCATAATATGGATGGCCCTTACCAGCACTTTTGAAACTGTGCTTGTTTAGTCGAATTAGTGGACTGGAACTAAGTTGCTCCTCAAACATGTAAACCTGTACAAAAATTTTAACCAAAAATACTCTAATTCTCTCTGAACTAAAGGTCAGTTTACATAATGATATTCTTGGCCTAATGTGCTATTATGACTGAACAACATAGGCTCACTGATTATTCTCTCAGATTTTCAATTCGATCACATTTGCCATTTTGATAGCCAAAATTGGGGTGAATCATTTTATGTTGAACTTTTACATAGTACTGAAGTTGCACTTTGCGTTGCACAGTAAATGCGCTTTAGCCTTCTTTCCCTCCCTCCTTTGTTAAACTCAAGTTTATGTTTGTGGTTAACCTCTTGTTTTCGCAGTTGTATTTCACAAGAAAAATGCACTCAAAGCCAGTTTATTTGCAATTATTTTGTTTACATGGTTAATTCAGTGGGAATGCATTCTCCCTCTTACTCTAAATTGGGTAATGGGCTCTATTGTTCT
Organism: Scardinius erythrophthalmus; assembly: GCF_964197995.2. Classification (NCBI taxonomy): domain Eukaryota; kingdom Metazoa; phylum Chordata; class Actinopteri; order Cypriniformes; family Leuciscidae; genus Scardinius; species Scardinius erythrophthalmus. The sequence continues at coordinate 22,475,772 of NC_138239.1, forward strand.
TGCTGCATTCCCTCAAAATGAACCCAAGTGTGCCAAAACACAGGATGTGTTTGGAACACACTCAACTTGACTGCACGTGGCTGGTGTGCACACTATTGTTCTTAACATGTGTAACAATAGTACATACTGGACTATGTACACATCTCGCTATTAAATGTTGTCATTGACCTTTGTTCCCCTGTGCAGATGTGAGAAAGTTCATGCTTGGCCCTATGTCTGAATCTTCTTTTGTAACAAGCAATGTTGAATATGTCTAGAGTATGATGGTTACTACTAAAATCCAGTCATTTAAAGGGAATGCCACGTTTGTTCAACAGCTTTCGGGATGTTTTTTGAGTACCTCTACTAACCCAAACTGCATGTATACTGTAACACACACACCTGCATGGAACCTTAACAGCATGACGGGACGTTTGCCCCCAGTATTACATTGCTCTGCTTTGCTACCATAGGTCCTAGCACTACATGCCAAGAAGACTCCTGTGCCAACATGGGGATCTGCATCCAGCAATGGGAGAACTACACCTGTGACTGTTCAATGACCTCCTACACTGGGATGCAGTGTAATGACCGTAAGTTGCCCTCCGCCTCGTGCAGTTTCCACATCCTGTCTTTCTCTTGTTTATTTTGCTCTTCGTTTCACTCGTTTACGCAATTTTAATGATCACAAGGACCCACTCTTTGACAGATTAATTGAGCACGCTGTAATCCACATAGCAAATGTTACACAAACACTAATGGTTTTTGGTTGCACAAAAGCTTATACAAAAGCTCATACATTACACACACACACACACACACACACACACACACACACACTCACTGCATTCATGTTCTGAAGACTTGTTTGAAGACAACAAAGGTACGTGTTATTCACTACTTTCTGATGCTGGTAAAATATGCTGTATATTTGTTATATTTAAAAATTCTCTACAAATTATTGAACAAATGTATGTGTGTGTGTGTGTGTGTATATATATATATATATATATATATATATATATATATATATAAATATAACAAAATTAAAATACTACGCAATGACTACAAGAGAAGGAACAGTGGCCCCAAAAAGGTTTTTAACACTTGAGCAAAATTTTAAAAGTAAATAATTTCATGTGGCATTTATAGAATTGGCACAATCACACTTTATACATCACCTGAAAAATCACCAGGCGATCATTTTGGTTTAAAAAATGATTCGCAACAGTGTTAGTTCCGCGACAAGGTCCTTTTGTTTGCTAATGCATTGATTTGATGTAGTTATCTAATAGAAAGATTTATGCATCTTTAAGTGTGTCTTAAGTTTCCAAATCATTTATGATACCACTTTATTGTGTTATATTTATTGGAAATTGTTAAGTGTGATATTAGTAAAGATCTGATTGAAGGTGCCATGAAACTCGTAACCGTCAAAATCATTAAGTCTGCTCACAACCGGCCCTTTAAAGTTCAAATCCTTAATCACTTCGCTGAACTCTTAATGGATTTAATCAGATCTGATTATGTAAACGGTGGGTGTTGAGAGTAACAATATGATAACACTGCATGGGTAGGCCTATATCACAGGACATGGTTGATCTATTCAGATGAAACTTTACATTACAGGTCAACATGTATCATATCTGTCCTAAAAGCCCCGGAGAACCAGAATCAATCAACAACAATGCACTTCTACCATGAACAGTCACTCTTTATTCTATAGTCATAATGATACCATTCTTTTGACATCACTGCCACAATAAAAGGTGTTATCTTGAGTCGGTGGAGATAAACACCATCCCTACAGACACAGAAAGCGCCTCGGTGAGAATGCGATATGACTGTGATTGCCTTCCTCCCCTCCACCGCAAGAACAACACAGTTGACCTTCCAGAGATTGAAGACTGACATGCATAATAGTACGCCAGCCTGCTGCTTTGACACATCGTATTTTTGTGAGGGGCAGCAGTGAATCAAAAGCATGTTAGTGAAGATAGGGACAGACTTAATTGAATAATGCAGAAAGAGTGATGTGTGTGTGTCGGCTTTGTCAGTCTGGGAGAATATCTGACTTGCTGCTGTACGGGAAAGAAATCAAAGGACTGTGTTTGTGTAGCCGCACCAAAATTCTTGCTTCTATTCTTAGGGATATGAAAGCTTATTGCTTTAGTATTCAGTCTGGTATTGTGCTATACACACTGTCAGAAAAAAAGGTACAAAAGTTGTCACTGGGACAGTACCCTTCAAAAGGGTTCTAATATGTACCATTTAGGTACTAATATGTGCACTTCTGGAACTAATATGTACACTTTTGGTACCAATATGTACCTTTGAGGGACTAATATGCACTCTTAGGTACAAAGGTGTACCTTTTGAAAAGGTACCGCCACAGTGACAGCCTTCTTACCTTTTTTTCTAAAAGTGCACAGATATCAGGGGTGTTGCCTCCGAGGAGGCAAGGGAGGCACTGCCTCCTCAAAAAAAGAAAACATATTACAAAAATAAAACCACGCAACTATTACGAAATGTGACGTTAGAAAGTGTAGAAATCACTCGTTTTTCTAAAAGTAACTGTCCAACAGCAACACCTTTTATAATTTAGACTTTGTCTCTTACCAGTCTCAGCTTACGCCACTTCAGTTCTTTTTGTGATTCCAGTGGTGTCTCTCCTGGACCCTGGCGGGCGGCCCCTCGTCTCTCAAGTTTACGAGGTAGGGCCGGAAAGGCTCAGTCCAGGTGGCCAAACACCGTCCGCTCTCGGGTCCAAGAGGCACATCCAAGGAATCCTGCCAACAACGCCAAATTGTGGTGGCAAACAAAATTATATCACTAAATAAGAAACAAGCATTTCCAATTGTCTTTGATGAGGTTTATTTTCTTGCAAGAAATTGGTCAGCAGTCATACAGTCACACAGAGTGGCTGCAGAGTGTGACAGTAAGGGGAGGGCATCCTTCCTCTTTTATAGTTTTGACGCCTAGAATGTTATCTTTCTAGGCCAATGATGGTATTTTCAATATGTGGAACATTCTTAGACTTGTTCATCATATTGTCTCCTTGAGTTGGAGGCCCTCCAGTCCTGTCACACACTCTTTACCATTCCAATACAATTCCATATTAGAATAAGGTTTGTGCGTGCTCTTTTACTGTCATATGATGGTCACACACATCTTAAAGATAACATTTCTTCCACAGGGTAAAGTTACAGCGAGAGGCCGCGTATCTCTTGCCTCCCCTGAGCCCATTGAGTTTTAACAGGCCCCCTAAAGTGTGCGCTGGGTTTGGTGGGGGGTAATTGAGAACGAATGGGGGGAAGTCACGTGAGGAGGTAATGCCTCCATCGTGCTACGTTGAGATATCGCGTCACAGCAGTCTGAGGACAACAGCGCAAGTTGAAGTTAGGGTGCTGATGGCGATCGTGTAACCCGCCCAAACCACTAACCCCACCCTTCACTATAACTATAAGCTCAACCTTAACAAATACGATCCCCACCCAACCACTGAACCTAACCTTAATGACTCTATAAGCTCCATCCCAACACCGGTGTGAGACTGCTGTCCTGGCGCTGTTGTCCTCAGACTGCTGTGGCATATGGTTCTGCAGTTGGTTATTATTGGCTAGTATTGGCTGTGATTGGACACGATTGGTTCGTGCGATAAATCCCGTCTCTTGTTTTTGTACTAAAGTAGTAAACAACTCAGCGACTTAGTTATCACCGCTTTGTCACATCAAAATCAAACTTGAAATGGCCTGAAAACATGATGACACATGATGACATGATGATGTTGTTTACCGAGCTTGATGATCCGAAAATAAATTGAGTCAACTATTAAAAATAACAGAGGTTCACAAATAATTTAAAATATATTGTTTAAATTTTTACTGCCTTTAGTTATTATTTTGGAATTGATGTAAAAATGCTTAAATTGAACATTAATTACATAATGTAAAAATACTAAATAGAATTGTAGTCCATTTGGTTTCTATTTTTTTTTATGTAATCTTTTAACTATTTTACACTATACAACACACATTAAAAAAAACTGAGGGTTTTGCCTAATTTCAGAACACTACACACCACTGGATTGTCTCATTTAAAAGAGGTGTATGAGACGTGGTCCATTTTGCTGAGTTACAAATGAATATAGAGCCTTAATAATGAATTTAATGTCCATAGACGAAACAGACTATTTCTTATGTGACGCTCATGTATTTGCAGACTGAACCTCTCTAGTCGCTACATAACACTAGGTGGCAGTAATGTTTTAGTTAGAGATGAAAGCGGCCACAGAAGTCTGTTGTGTGCCAGAACATCTCAAAATTTTACTGTTTGAATAATGCATTATTATACAGTATAGCACCCTCGTTTCTGAGTATAGATTTTAGGAAAATGTATTCGCACATGTTCCTTACTCACAATTTGGCTGAGATTTCTTTTTCTTTTTTTTTGCAGATTTTTTCCAGCCAGATTTATATTCATAGATTTGTGGGGTTTTCTGCTTTATCTTCATACTGCATAAATGAGCTAATATCTTGTGAAGCTGATATTTAATGACACGGTTGTATACTTTAATTATTTTATCGCAGTCATTTGCCCTTTGAAATGTCAAATCATATTATTTATAAATAAGCTTCCACTCAGAACAATTTTATCATTTATTTATCAGTCATGCTTTTTGTTACAACTGTTTTTGCAGCATTTTGCCTTGTGGTCTGTAATAGATAACTTTGAATTTGTTTATCTCTACTATCAGAATTAGTATCTGCAATAGTTTATCTATTCCTAACAAAACAGAACTTTACATTAGAAAGATCATATTTTCTAGAGTAGTTGTTATCATCTGGTTTTGCCCATACCAGATTTTGCATTTATGGTGACCCAACAGAGCACCAAAATAGCTTTACAGTCAAAAGTAAATAAAATGTTCTATTTTGAAAATCCTATCTTTGATTATATGGTTAGTTGCATTAGCATTTTCTCTTTTAAAGCATCTTCAAGTACCTTGAAAGAAGTATGATTCTGCATATTTCATTTGAATATATGAAGGAATCCATTGCTATAAAACAAACACTAGATATGATTCACTGAATCCAGTGATCACTCTTACACTAATTGGTTGTTTCATTGAAGGAGGCCAGTGATCATCCGAATGCTTTTAGTCCGAATATAAAGCAATGCCCTTGGACCCTAAATTAAGATTAAAATGGAGTGCAGTGTTATTGCATTAGACAAGAGCTTGTGTAGGAATGAGATGCATTCATTGCCTCTTTCAAGCAGCTATAGCTAAACAAACACCAAATTGCAAGCTGCCCCTCGCATTCCAAGTCTTTGCTTATTAATTTGGACACACTCCGCAATCACGTTGATTGAGCTGCGGTAATAAATGACTGGTTAGAAGCTCCATTGGCTGTTAAATGAACTCGTGGCAAATGAATATTGCTTAAAGGAATTTGCCAGTATCCGCTAGACTAGTGTGAGTTTCTGTCTGTGAACGGAGCTGTTTATTCAGAGGTTTAAACGACCTCGTTTCATGCAGACTTCTTTTAGTTCCTGAAAGCAAAGCAATCGGCGCTCAAATTCCACGAGACGTTCACAAATGGCTTTTGAAGGAGCTGTTCTACGCGCTTGCTAATGAATTCCCTCAGGTTTCACTGAAGGTGCCTGTCATTTTTTCTTGGCCGAGGGCCCTTGATGGCCAGCACATGATGTATCTCCACATAGCTTCATACTTTAGTCGAGTTTTAGATGCGGGGACTCAAAAAAAGTCAAGGTTCTTGATGATCCTGTTTTATATGCTAAAACTTCTGAAGTGGTTTTACAAATTGCCTAGTTAAACAACAAAGCGATTCTTTTACTTTCTGTTTTCCCACAACATTAATTATCAGGGTTAACATGAAATATTGCTTTGCACAATTTAAATGATACCCATCGGCATTCTTCCTTTTTTTTTCTACCATGTCCAACATTTGTTTCATAAATATATAAATTAAACGACAGATAGACAAATAACATGCTGGAGGGATGGATTTGTTTTCCCTCATGTGTGTCTGACATGAACAGAGTCTCGGTAATTAAGGAGCATCTTTTTCTCTGTCTATGCTGGAGAGGAAAGAGGAGCAGGATGCTTCACGCCCCTGCTGGTTGTGAGACTTCATCAAAGCTGTGTTCTCCTCACTCCATTAGAAACAGGAGAACCCGTCTGAGCCACACCATCAATTAAGATGGCAACAAAAGCAAAGGCGCACCTTCAGCTATCTCGTGTCCAATGTAGTGTTACTCAGACAATGCGTCTCAGAGGCGAGGGAGAAATGCATTAGAGATGGAGAGAAGGCCAAGTGCAGGCTTAAATATCAGGAAATGTTTTGCAATTTCATTAACTGATGTGTAAATGCTTTGACTAGAATTCTGAAATGACTTCCTGTACTGCAAATGATTTTTTTTTTTGTTTTTTTTTTTTTGTTTTTTTTGGTGCTTACTTAGGGTTAGAGGTTTGAACAAAAGGTTTTTGAAGGTTTAGCCTAAGGGATAATGTACAGTTAGACAGTTATTATAGCAACCCAAAAAAGCTGATTGGTCTTATCACACTTTAAAAAAGTACAGTACAGCCAACTTGGATGTTTAAGTTATTTCAACTTAAATTATATTAAACTGACTTAAAAAAAAAAAAATTGAATCTTGTATAACTTATTTTATTTTAAATTGCTCAACTTATTTGAATGAAAAAGCAATGTAAAAATATATGTTGTCATAACTTATTGATAACAAATGTTTTTACAGCGTACTCTGCTACTTACCAAAGATATAAATATTTATTTTAGTGTACCTGCATACATGTATTATCTTAAAGCTTCCTCTAAAAGAGTTCACTTAACGTTTTAGTCAACCTAGCAGCAAGAAAAACACCACAACAATATTAAAGTCGGCATGAAGCTGAAGTTGCGGTAGTCTTTTCTTTCTTATTGTGATATATATGCAAATGAAACGGCTTCTCGAAGAAGAAAAAAATGTAGAGCGAGACTTGATTTTGTCCATCGAGAATTGATTGGATGGTTGTGGTTTGCTATTGGTCAATCTCATGTGAGTGACAGGTTGTCCCGCCCTCCCCCGTGCCAGTAAACATGTCATCACAGAAGAGAGATGTTGTCGTTGCAAGAGGAAGGGGAAGTTATTTTGATTAAAGATTAAGAGGGAACACAATGAACAAAATGATGTGCACTTTGAATTCATCCAAAAATGAAAATTCTGTCATAATTTACTCACCCAGTTGAGTTTAATAAAATAAAAAGAGAGAAAAAAAAGGAAAAGAGGAGAAATTGTATAGAATGTATGTAAATATTGCACTCTTAAAAAAATGAAGGTTCCTAAAGGAGGTTTTTGCACGAATGCCATAGAAGAGATAAAAAGTTTTAAACAAACTGTTCTGAATCTAAAGACCCCTTTTCCAATATAAAGAGCTTTTTGTGCAATGGGAAGGTCTTCATGGAAACACAGATACCAATAAAGAACCTTTATTTTTAAGAGTATAAAGAATATATTTGATCAATGTTTGCTTTATCTTTCCATTTTAATATAAATATTTTCTTAAGGTTTTGACATTGAGTAAAAAAATCATATATTTTTTTAAGAAATTGACTTATAAACTGTCGAGCTCAGCCCAAGAAACCCTTGGTGTTTGTTTTGTGCAGTTCATAAGAATCGGTCATCAGATTTCTTGGCCGGTTTGTGGACAGCCATAGCTCATGCTGTGCTATCTGGGTGGGGCTGTTTCTGTGACTCTGAGTTAAAAATGCTGTCGTTGATGAAAAACCAGAGGTGTCGGGAAGATGAATCGCTCATGTGAGTCCATATTCATCACCAAGGTGTCCCGCACTTCCGATGGCCCCTGACATAAGATAAAGAGCTGTGAGACAGGGGAAATGACCTCATCTGACAGCCTCAAATAGAACCAACGGCACAATGGAAATGGATTGGAGCGTTCACAGGAAATATTACCGTACGCTGTATTCATGATGTGTGGTACGATATGCTCTGCCCTCTTCAGCCCACAGATTGAATTGGCAGCGTTTTATTATTTTATTTTAGTTTACGGTGAAGCACGAAGCGATGCCGCTCTGAAGGAGCTGTCTAAAAAATACAGCCGGATCGATCAAGCGAAGGTTTAATATCTTTAATTTCTTTCAATCGACCTGGTGGCCCTCTTTCTGTCAACAGAATTATATACTGTATGAGTTAGTGCAGTGTGTGCTTTGTTTGCTGGATTTACTTTCTTTTTAATTGCTTTTGTTTGTAATGCCTATCCATTAGTCTGTGTACAGAAGAGCACAGTTTGTTACAAACTCTAGCTGCCTCTTTCAAATTGATTTCAATAGTGCTATGATAACATGTTGCTAAGCTATGGTAACAAAGATACTACTTTTAAATGCACTATTACTTTTGAATTAAATGAGTTTATTTATGATAAACATAATCTTGTTTTGTCTGGCATTTTAGATTTATAGTTCACTGAGCTTATTACAATGTATTCTTGAATTGGCTTTGAATTAGAGTGTTGTGAAAACTTACTTTTGAAAGTAGTGCATTACAATATTGTGTTCCTCCCTAAAAAGTAACTAATAGTTACTTTTTATGGAAAGTAAGACATTACTTTTGCGTTACTTTTTTTCTCCTGGACTGGGCTTACTTGTTTGTTTCGAAAAAGTAGAAAAATAGAAAAAGTTCTATTTTTGGCAAATGTAAAGGCCCTTTCATGCCTAAAGTGAAAAGAAAAAGCCACAGTCTGAAGTAAGTTTACACCTGCACACTAGCAAACCTTTCAGCTGTGCTGCCATTCTGGATTGCAGAAGAACATTCAACACTCTTACATCAGCAATAAAAACAACAACACAAAAAGAAACTCTAATATGATGCTAAACTTGCTTATTCCTATGGTTGAATTGGATCATCAGAGATCAACAGCAAAGACACTGGTTAATAAAGTGAGATTAAATACATAAAGGCCTTGTTTAACAAACAGGGCTTAGACTAAGCCAGTATTAGGCATTTAAATAGCTTCTATAAACGTGCCTTAGAAAAAGACATTACTGGTGTTTATCTTGAGACAAAACAATGGCAGTGAAATATTTTAAGATTATGTCAGTGCAAGTTGCAAAAACAAAGTAATTTGCGTTACTTATTTGAAAGAGTAACTTTAAAAGTAATGTGTTACTTTAGTTACTTGAAAAATGTAATCTGATCATGTAACTTGCGATACTTGTAATTAGTTACCCTCAACAATGATGATGAATGTCTTAAAATTTGAGCCATATTAGGTGAATTATGTATAATAAACATTATCTACCTTTTGGAACACTCCTTAAAATGCTCTCATGTCTTAAAATGCTATCCTATGTAGGCACCTCACTTGGTTTCGAAGCAGTTTAAGTGTAGAGAAAATCCGAGATATTCTTTATTTAATCTTCTGGCCGTTCGGTGCTCAAACCTTCCAGATAACATTGAAAAATAACGTTGGTATTACTGTAATGATTGAGGCTTTATGTGTTTAGCACTAGACACCTTCAAGGCCTCCATAAGCTTTAAAACCGGAATGACGTACGGTTGTATTTAGAGGAGCGGACAGGAACCGCTTCAGTTGAAGCAAGTTTATTTGATCTCTCGCACTTCCGCTGAGAAAACCACGAAACACAATAAAGCATCTCAGCATAATCTATTTATTTATCTTTTCTCTTTTTTTCTCCAGGACCTTAGTATATTCTTTGAACTCCTCTGCGTCTCAGCTAGAGCGTACGAAATCAATCCCGAATCAATACTGTTGTCTGATACCTTTATTTGACCATCTCTGTGCGGGCTACTTGGGATTGCGTGCAACCAACAGACACGACCATCAAACATGATTTCCAGCGAGTGACTTCATTCAATATGGCTCATAAAGAAATAGTAGTGTGCAAAAATCCATTTTTGGTCAGGCAAGGTGACCTTGTGGGAGGGGAAGTGGTCTTTGCTTTAAGGCTTAGTCACTCAAGTGGAGCCATCCATCACTGCGCGTTTCCAGGAAAAACAAATTATGCCCTGTACCAGCACATAAACGTGGCCAATCAATATTTCTGCCCTGCCTCAAATGTCACACATTTTACACCATTTCTAATCATCTTGTTGTCTTTCCACCCCTGCCAGTTCAATGGAGTGTATCATAGCCATTTATTTTTCTTCTTTTATTATTACTTTTTTTTTTTTTTTACGGTTGTTAAAATGTGTGATATCACCTTCCATCTTCTGAACTAATCGGTTTTGTTGCTTGAATCAATTGTATGCTGCTTATAATAAATAACCTTTTTGAGGTTCATTATTATTGTCTATTTATTTTATTTTGCTTTGCATATTATGAGCCATATTGAACATATTATTATTTATACCACCACTTCTCCACTCTGGGGACAGCTTTTTTTTTTTGACAGTATATATAATTATCTAGAACAGTGTTAACAGTGTAGGTAGGAAATACGTTTTTTATTATTATTATTTAAATTTCAGATTTCTTTTCAGATTACATCTGAACACCATATGCATATCATAAGTGAGCATCCTTAGTCCACAGCATGTTTCAAACCACTTTTACAAAATAAATGAATAAAAGTGGAGATATTGAAGAAGGATTTAACAAGAGAAAAATGTGATAAAGGCCCACGGTATGGTTAGAGGAAAAACTGGTGCCTTTTCTCCAGGATTTAAAAAAAAAATCAACTCAGATTGGGTTTTTCAAGAAGTCATCTGTTTCATGTTGCCAGAGAATCGTTATGTGGGACGTGGTCAAAGCTCTTCTCTCCTCCTCTCTTATCTGCACAATCCTGCTCTGATTGAAGCAGTAACTCTCAACTGCCTTTGATCAGGTCGTGTGTCACTTAAGACTGCTCTGAATGGAGTCTCATCTTCCTCATCCTGCAGAGTTCCAGATCGGCTTGGGCTCTCAATCAAAAACACAATTAGAACAGCATTAAAAAAAGACAGGGCTGCTCCGTCTTATCCATACAATCAGCTGCCTTTACCTTTCTCCATTCATCCTTCTCTTTTTAATTTTCTCTTTTTTTTGTTTCACAGCACGTCAGTTTTTTTGGTGAAGAATTAACCATTGATCGCCTCCGCGCTCCTACATGTAATGAATGAAAGCAGGAAAAGCAGATAGATTAGCTGCTACAGTCCAGCAAGCAGGTTTATTCATTTTTTTGAATTATGATATTTATTTTGTTTGGGCTGGATATCTGCATTCACGTAACGGTACAGATCGGAGATGAAATTGGTTGCTATGTGATGCAATTTCTTAAACTCGTCCCTTTGGCTGCTCACACTGTCATGGCAATGAGGAAGATTGTTCCCGGGAAGACGGGCAGCACTTCTGGAAAGCATTAATTACCACAGAATGGGACCATTAATCAGAGCTGTCTATGCCAGACAGAGCAGAAGGCAGCAGAAAAGGCTTCTGGGCTGAATGACTGGAGGTGTTCTTATGCATAGTGCCCTAGTGCACAGGAGGACTGCAACCAAACTAGAACATTGACATAATGAAGACAGATTTGCTTTGGGGACCTTACCATTTCATACACGTTGACAGCTAGGGACAAGGTGGACCTTACTGAAATCCCACTACATTTTGCCCTTTCCTTTTCATCTTTTTGAACCATTGCAAATGTAAAAATTCAAAATGCATGGGAAACAGCATGTCACAGTATCTCTGTTTTAAAGCCTGGTATTGACAAAAATATATATATATAAAGTAGTGATGTCAATTAAACTTGTTTATTTGGTATAATTAACTAAAAAAAGAGGAATTTTCCCCCTATCTGAATATTCAGCATCACTGCAGGCACCTTTTCCTTTTCAACGCCACAAGTGCTGCCACTGTTTAGTTAATTCAGCTAAACAAGAAGTGCATGCTAATTTTGTCAATATTGTGCGAATGGAGACAGACTTGTAATGAACTTAATGCATTTGATCCAGTTGAGTTAATTCAATTCAAACAACCTTAAGGACCCCATGGAATCTTTTAATGAATGGAGTTTTCTTTCTTATATCGACCTATTCAAAGAGACAGAGTTGTTTCCTAACTCTGTTTTTAAATAGGTCTACATACATAGAATAAAATACATGTAAACAAATTTGAAATGTGTAGTTTTATTGTATGGAATGTAAGTCAGAAATTGTATTGTGTGTATATAATTATATAGGCCTATGAGTGTGTCACATCCCACCTGTCCTGGAATTTCCGGGAGTCTCCCACATATAGAGCGGTGCAGGGATGACGCATTTTTGTACGCTAAAACTTGGAAACGAGTTAGCATCTTAGCACTTCCAGTTCAATCGTCCCGAAGTCAATGGGTTTTTCGAATGAATTTTTGGTTTAATGGCTAAAATATTTAGCCTGGTAATACCAAACTCTGCTACTTCGCTTTGCTTCGTAGACAGAGTCTGGAATGGCATAATAGAAAAGTGTTTTCTCTCTCGCGGGGGGTCGCTTGTCTGAAGTTTAAAATCATTGGTTACCCGTAAGCCAATCACATGACGTTTGGTTATGGCGTGTGTTATGCGCATGCTCAGCCGCATCTAACTTCCACTGTAAACACATGTATGATGCGAAAACAAAACCATCGAGCGAAATACCGGAGTAAACATGGCTGTGAACGACTTTTGCAGATTGTGTGAAGTAAATCTACGCATCCATGGTACAATCAGCATCTACGTCACGGCTCTCAGCCCGCCCTCTGTTCGTTGATTGGCCCGGCCGTCCGAAGGCCGCTGGAAAACTGAAAGATAGGCTGCTATCTCAGACTGACTACAGAAGCGAAATGAAATTGAGCGGAAGTAGGAAGTCTGACGTAGTCAGGCTATAAAGTAAGGTGTTTCTTGAACATAGCTCAAGACACTTTCACGTTTTATTCTACGACATAAAATACATCAGTATTACCCCACTCATGATTTTTTAAAGCTGTGACGTGTCTTGAAAAAGGAGGTTGCTAACAAGTGGCTAAATGGGATTACAGAGGCTGTCGGGGACATTAAACGTCATCACGCCGAACAGGTAACTCAGTCGGCTTTTACAGCCTTGTTGTGCTAATAATCGCGCTCTTACAAACTATTCTAACTCAATCTTTGAGGGAAAATGTTTCTTTAGATAAAAACTGAAAGAATTGTTGGAAGCTGAACGTGACGTTGAAGTCGAGTGACCGTGGTGTAGTTCGTTTATAGCCTACCTTTAGCTTTTTACTTCTGGTGATTGTTTTAAGGCTTCAAAGTTACTGTTTTATTAATTCATTAAAAAGTCATTTGCTCACAAATCAGACTACACTAGTCACACTGTTTTTGATTCACTAAAAAGAAGCGGCTTTTAAGAGTCATTTGTTCACTAATTGGACTACTCAAGTCACACTGTAAGTTTTTGATTCTTTAAATGGAATAACTTGTAAGGGTAATTTGTTTGTGAATCGGACTACACTGCACTGCTACTATAAAGCTGTACAGGACTGTAGGGCGGGACATATCAAAGGATTACTCTCACCAGTAGCTGTAAATCATAATTTAATATTTGCTTTTGTAGTCGGGTGGCTTCATGTACTGTAGCTCAAACAGTGGAGCAAGAACTGATAAAATATGTATCTTGAATGCAATGTCGCTTTGGATAAAAGCGTCTGCCAAATGGCTAAACTCACAAAAGGAGCATTTTGTTTGGATGAACACCTGGATATGTGGATATATACTGTATGAAGTGTAAGGTTGTAAATGTGTGTATCTGCTCTAAGACAATTTTGTCAACTTTTGAGAGTACACTAGCATACCCATTTTGCCTGAACTTGACCTGTTGGCAGAGTAAATGCTAGAATTCACTTTAGATATTTTAGTTACTTGAGATAACCCTCATGAATATGGTCTTTCTCCATCTACCTTCTGCCAATTATTGCAGAAAACGGACAGCTATCATATTGAAGACTCCTATTTGGCGCAGTTCCTTCTGGCTAAACGTTTATCTTCACAAACCACCAATGTGCTAACCTTAAGCGAAACCACTGGCCATTTTAAGCCGTCTTATTACCCTGAATGATTTCTTTCAGCTCTGGATCGCCTGCTCTTATGAATTCATCTATAACTGGAATCTAAGTACCTTTTTTTTTATTTTCCCATTGTTGCAATAAGCTGAATAAAGCTTCCCTCTGCCAGAATGTATTTTTTTTTTTTTTGCTTAGCCTAATGTTTTCAGAGATAATAAAGAAGATGCTTTGTTGTTTTTTAGCATTACTGCAGCATGCATTCAAAAGGAATTTGGCAAATCGCATCGATCTCTCGCATCAGCCGCTTTAAATACTCTGTTTAATGTTGCATCACATCTCTGCCTCTAATTATCGGAAACCTCTCTGCTAGGATAAAATGGATAAGGCTTATTTGAACTTCTTCAAGGCCTTTTCTCAAGCAGTTTCAGCTTGGCTTTGTCAGTATGCACTAGCTGGGTGGAATTTCTGAGTGATTTCACAATCTCGCTAAAATTTTTCACCATGATTTACAAAGCTCTTGCCCACTTCTGATGTCATTATGATGTCATTAATTTTCTCCCCTAGAAGGACGTTTGCCGATTCAATCCATCTTTAAAGCATCTGTGCACACGTATATCCGCCTGTCTGAACTCTTGTCTCCATCCCACAGATATTCTCCTGCAGAGAACTGATTTACCATCAGCATTTTAATGGCCATTCACTTTGCAGCCAGCACCGGCTAATGAGTCCACAATAATTAGTTGAGGTACGTTGAGCAGCACCAGTAAAAGTCCAGGTGGTGTGACTAATTACAAAGGTGTTCAAGGCCTTCCTTACACAAGAACAAGAGAGCGGACACCCTCTGCCAATGCTTAGCTCTCAGTGAGAGGCAGGGCGACATTTGGAGACCAAAAAAGCAATCATTCCCACATTATCGTTTCTGCTAATGTGCTATTTTCTTTAACAAGATGATTAAATATTTGTTTCCTGTCAGTAAGCATTAAGTATTGCCGGCAAAGTCAGTCTGTCACTTTTTCGAAGACATAGCAATCGTCATGCATCATGGAACATCTTTATAAACAATCAAAAAATGCTCATTTGACAGGTACGTGTTGCATTAACAGCATTAACATTTTCATGTCTTAAGCAAAAAACACAGATGTGCTAAATATACTGCTGCATATTTTTAAGGTCTCACATCCGAGCTGTCAGTTTGGCTTTGGGTGCCTCTCAGTTCCCTTTGCGCAGGTATTTTTTTTTTTTTTTTTTTTTTGAAGTCTCTTAGGCACTTTTTTAGAGTGAGGAACAGCTTAAGATGAAAGAGGTAGTTCCCCTGCAGGATTATGTACAATGAATAATTTAAAGTGGAAAAAGAAAGCTCAATTCCGTTAACCTTGTAAGTTATTTATTGTTTTAGATGGATGTCATGTTTGCTAATATCCTCCCCAGTCAGCCACAACTGAAAATGGAAATTCGGTGGAGTCATTTTAGGGACGTCATCTCCAGAATGCATGCAGACTCTGACGGATGACTTGTACAAGGCCGGAGTTTTTCTGCTTGGCCGGAGGTACAGAAAACCAAAGAAGCCTTGAATATTTATGCTTTATTTTTGACCTGGACAAACTTGCGCTGTTAAAATGACCACTGAGGAATCCTTCTGACCCGAAAACAATGGGAGCATGCATTTGCTTGTCACAAACAATGGACAGTTCATTTAAAAAGAAATGCCAAACATTATACCATTTATTCATTCTTATGTTGTTCCAAACACACACACACAAAAAACAAGACATATTTTGAGTAATGTTTATGCTGTTCTTTTCCACGGTCTTGCTCCAAAAATGAAACAATAGCACAATATAAGTTCCATTAAAATGATCCGTATGAGTTATATTTTTTATAACTTAATTTATAGGAGTATAGATAATATATATATATATATACATATATATATATATATATATATATATATATATATATATATATATATATATATTGTGAATGATATTTGAGAGATACTGACAGATGAAAATGTCAACCTGATCTCATGGGAAAACGTACAAATTCTACGAGGTGGCTAATCTGTACGAATTCATACGACCTCACTTTTTTTTTGCAAAATCGTACATATTTTACGAATTGCCCAATTCGTATGAATTCATACGAATGACCTACCCCTGACCCCGCCCCCTAAACCTACCCATCACGTGGGTTTAGACAAATCGTACAAATTCGTACGAGTGAGGTCGTACGAATTCGTACAAATTAGCCAACTTTTTATCATTCGTACGAATTCGTACGAATTGGTCGTGAGATAGTGTTGGAAAATGTATAAATTTTTTGTAAAATTTCTTGAAATTATCTTCAGATGGCTCTCAGATCTCATTCAAATCTAAGCTGAAGATCATTTCAAGAACTTTTACAAAAATGTAAACATTTTTCATCTGTCATTGCTCTCAAATCTCATTGGGCTGCTTACAGTGTTGTAAGCATAAACATTTTTGCTTATCTAATCACTTTTGTTACATAGACATAAAATGTCATTCAGGTTTGGAATGTTTTATGGGTGAATAAATGACATAAATTTTTTGTTTTGGAAATCTTGACTTGCACTCAACTCAAAATCTAGTTCGTCGTCAAAGTATATAGAGGTTGGCATACATGCTTCAGTATGTTGAGCTCACATGAATTAAATCGAGTCCAACTCATGTTGTTTCCCATTCCCAGATTATAAAAACATAATCCATAGTATAGACAGCTTCCTATAAAACCTGGACTTTAAGTATAGTGACGTCCTCTCCTCATTGTCATTGTTGAAGGTGATTACTTTGATGCTCAAGAACTTTTTTTTTTTTTTTTACTCCTCCCAAGATAATAAAGTTCTTTTACAGTCGTTAGATGAATTTTCAAATCGCTTTGCTGACAGATGGCTTCTTTCAGAGAGTGCTGTGATATAAAAGGTGAGACACAGGCCAGCATTTTTATGGTTTGAAGGCGCAAGCTGCTGCAGGTGCAGATGCATGGGAGGAAAAAAGTGTCTGGGTACTAAAACACTATTTCTAGGCCAGGGGAAACATTTTCCAAGACTACTTGATAAGGGGGAAAAGATAAAACTGATAAGAGCGGGTGCACAAAAGAGCAAAAAATAAATAAATTTTAAGAAAATTGAGGGCGATTTGTACGGACATCAAAGGTCAACCGGGACCAATTTTCGTGCCTTGGCTTTCCTCCCAGTAAAGGGAAAGATTTGGCTGACTTGTTCACCTTTTGTTTTATTTCATTTACTTTGTTTTATTTTATTTATTAAGCATTTACTCAAGGTCAGCATTGGAGGTTGACGCAAACATCAACATCACATTCACAACCACAGTGCTGCTCATTTCCAAATAACTTTAGCTGTAGGAACAACACTCTTGATTTTGTAGGTTTATCTTAAGTCATTTATAGATCTCAGAATTAGCCACTGTTCGGACAGATCAGTCTGGCAGATGTTCCATTGTTTACACAAAGTAGTTCCTCAGAATGTCCTTTATGTGTCCTCTCCCATGGTCATTTGATAAATCACACTGCCTTTGGTTTATGTGGCGGCTCGGTGCCTTTGAAGCCTTTTGAGCTACTTTTGGCACGGCATCACCAGGGTTCTGACGGACTGGAGGTAAACTGTGGAGCCCTCAGTAATTCGCTCATTGTTCCTGGTATTTTCGTTCCATCAGAGCAAATGGCTTGTCGTGTATCTCCCAGAGAGAGTTTGCCTAGATGGCGCTTGACTGCTCCCTCAGAACCTCTCCTCGATGCCTGGACGGTTCCTGGGGAGTTTTTGCCCTGGCTAAAGCCGGCGTATCTTCACCTGCGTTCCATTTCTTCCTTGGCTCGTGAATAATTCATCCCATAGCCGTGTTTGGTCTGAGGCGGTGGGTCTGTTTCTCCTGCAGGTATAATGAGAAGCAGAAGCGGTGGGCTTTGAAAAGGGTTCTGTATGGATGCAGGCCAAAGCTTTACCCTTTCCATGGGTTCAATGTGACCGTAGAGAGAGAGCCAGGCTAAATTTACTCCTAATGTCTCTCTGAGATCACCTTCAACCTGCTCTGTTCGGTAATAAGACCTGTTTACCTCCGCCGCTCGGAGAATCAGCCCTGGCATACGCCGCCATTTTCCCTTGCCTCTTAAGAGGTTTTGCAGTATTATTTTTTTTTGCTTGTGAACTCCAGACCTCATCTTCCTGAAACACATTAGTTATCACATGGAGTGTAATCTGAGTACATGTGATGTTCCATCCCCCCTAGTGTAATGTGTTTATAGAATACGGCATCCTTGTCAGATCAATAAAACCAACATGGACCGACTCAGGGAGGACAAGCCTGGAAAGCAAACAAAAAGGACCGACGTATTATCGTTTCTAATCCTTGTATCGTTAGAACTCCTACCGAATGTGTGAGACTCAATGTGACATGTTGTCCGTGGCACATCTATTTAACCGACAAGTTCATCCGTGCTGTCATCTCAATTGTTCAACCCTGGCATCTCAGACAGGCCGTCTTTTGGAGGACGAGACTGTGACAGTATGGTACGCTGAATTCATTTATGATGAGCTGATTTGAGATGAGCTTGCTGGAGGTTTTATTCCTTCAGGTTAAACATTCCCAAGAATGAGTTGAGCAGGAGAGACAAAAGACTGTGTTTTTGTTCCTGTCCATAGTCAGAATGGTTTGCACCCTATACCTGTGTGCCATCGTTACTGGCGCACTCAGAGTCACATGGATATACGGATGTGCATTCACAGAACATGTAAATAATTGCCGGCAATTACTGCATTTTGTAGCAAACAGGGAACATAGGAGGCTATGAGGGAAGGTCAGCCAGCATGACCTGAATTGCAGTTTTCTCTGCTCTGTCATTTTCTCCGACAAAACGTTCTCGACCCTTTATTATTTCTCGTGCTTTCATCTCTTCCACTGAAAAGTGCTTGTGAGGGGTGAATTTCATTGAGGTTGGCAACTGAATCTTGTTGCACAAATTCTGTCGCGGCTTCTTTTTCGTGACAGTTTCCCACTGACAAATGTATTTAGTCTCTTTTAATGTCACTGAAGAAAGTTGTTCCCATGCGGTGACAGTTTTTTTCTTTTTTCTACACTCTTTTGTTTGTTTGCTTTTTATTGTGCTGTCATAAGGAACAAAGTTTTGAAATATTCCGCCTGTTAGTTGTCACCTTCCTGTGCAGGTATTGTAATGTGTTGTTGCAGCTGTGTTTAAACCAGAGTTTATTCTTTGATTTCTTTTATACTTTCGTTCCTAAAAGTAATTTTCAAATTGAATTGAATTAAAGTAGCAAGCTGGATGAATAATTGTAATAATCAAAGAAAAATTGTTTATAGGAATGTTATTTACAGATAATCGTAACAAAACGTGGTTAAAGGTAAAAAAGATAAGCCACAGAAAAGAACTCAATGTGGTATTCACGCACACAGAAAGCTGCCTCTCGGACAGCGCGCAATCGCGAATTCGGTTCTCTTCCGTAGCATATGGCCAAATACACACAAAATTATGTCAATATGCCCGTCATGGCTAGTATTCACATAAAAACAGTCGTTTATGGTTTAAGTGAACATAAACAGTTGAGAAAGAAAATGTGTTTGGATCAGTTATAATATTATAGTTTAAATTTATACAGACTTACAGGTGCAGTGTGTGATTTTTAGCGACATCTAGTGGTGAGGTTGTGAATTGTAACCAACGGAAGTTACGGCCGACAGGAAAGGATGTCGTCGTCTGAGACAGCAGAGAGTAGCCAGTTAAGCAATGAGGTTTCTTTACAAAGATAAAGTAAGAAATTATGTTTACTTAATTATTCAGTAAAAAGAAATGTTATTGGGAATATTATTGTTACTTGTTCATCATTGTGTCTGTTTTATTCGCTGACTTTAGCTAGTTTCTTTGCACAAAGAACTACATAGTGACGAAACACGTTTGTCCGTTTAGGGTCACTGTAGAAACATGACGGCGCAAAATGCCGACTTTACATGTAAGGGGACCCACGGTGTATGTAGATAGAAACTGCTCATTCTAAGGTAATAAAAAACATAAAGGTTCATTATGTAATGTCTTTATACACCACTGAAAACATAGTTATGTATATGATAATGCATTTCTGTCTACAGATCCTCCTAAATATTACACAGTGCACCTTTAAAGCATTATCGTATCACATATCGAATATCGCATTATTTAACATATCGCTTTTTTTCTTCAATATCGTGGAGCCCTAATTTTTATGTACACAAGCACCTATACACATTTCAGTAGATGACATTTCAAGCATTGCTTATAAATATTGTCTATGTTTCTTGAAATTCTCCACATATTGGTTTAACGGTTATTCAAACTGAAAATTAAAAGTTTTATTGTACAGTTGATAAATTCAATTTTGTTACTCCAAACATAATGGCACCAAATATGAATAGTAAGTGAATTTGAACATTGGTATCAGTTTTATCTGATATATATATATATATAAAAAAAAAAAATCAAAAGTTATATATGAACAATTTGGTGGCCATGGCTCTGTTTATCTATAAAGCATACAGTTGTGATCAGAATTAATGGCACCCCTGGTAAATATGATCAAAAATGTCTGTAAAAAAAAAATTTGCATTTTTTTTCCTTTTGATCTTTTAATCCAAAAAATTGCAAAAATCTAACCTTTCACTGAAGTAAAATAATTGAAAGTGGGGATAAATCACATTATGAAATAAATGATTTTCTCCAAAACACGCTGGCCATAATTCTTGGCTCCCTGTTATTAAATACTTTTGCAACCTCCTTTTTCCAAGACAACAGCTTCTAGAGCTTTAGAGTCTTCTCCTATAATTCCTGATGAGTTTGGAGAACACCTGACAAGAGATCAGAGACCATTCCTCCATACAGAATCTCTCCAGATCCTTCAGATTCCCAGATCCATGTTGGCGCTTCTTCTCTTCAGTTCAGCCTACTCATTTTCTTGGGTTCAGTTTAGGGGACTGGGACGGTCATGGCAGAAGCTTCATTTTGTGCTCAGTGACCCATTTTTGTGTTGATTTTGATGTTTGTTTTGGACCGTTGTCCTGTTGGAAGATCCAACCATGGCCCATTATAAGATTTCTAGCACAGGCTGTCAGGTTTAGATTTTTTATCTGTTGGTATTTGCTAGAATCCATAATACCATGTATCTGAACAAGATGTCCAGGACCTCCAGCAAAATAATAGGCCTGCAACATATAAGATCCAGCAGTTTATTTAACCGTAGGCATGGGGTACTTTTTTATCCCTGTTCTGCATCTATCTACACATGTGGTGGGTTTGCTGCCAAAAAAGCATTTTTTTATTTTTTTTTTCATTTGACCATAGAATACAGTCCCTTTTGAAGCTCCAGTCGTGTCTGACAACTGAATATGCTGGAGTTTATTTTTGGAGGAGCGAGGAGGATTTTTCTTGAAACCCTCCCAAACAACATGTGGTGATGTAGGGGTTGTTTGATATATATTTTTAGGCTTTCTGACCCCAAGACTCAAGTAATCTCTGCAATTCTCCATCTGTGATCCTTGGAGAGTTGTTGGCCACTCAAACTTTCCTCCTCGCTGTGCATTAAGAAAATATAGACACACGTCCTCTTCCAGGCAGATTCGTCACATCTTTAGTTGATTGGAACTTCTTAATTATTAACCCTGATGGTCTATTTTGTGAAGCTCAACAATCTTTTGATGCAGATTTATATTCTTTGGTTTTACTCATTGAGATAAATGATTAAGGGAATTTAGCCTTTGTGTTTCCTCATATTTAAACTCCTGTTAAACAAGAAGTCATAGCTAGACAATTTCATGATCCTAATCACCCTGGTGTGCTAAAATTGTTTTAAATATTAATGATTTACCCCCCCCCCCAACCCACACACACACACACACACACACACACATGCACTTTCACTTCTTTTACTTGAATGAAAGGTTCAATTTTTGCGAATTTTTTGAATGAAAGCTCAAAAGGATAAACAATGCAAATGTATTTTTTACAGCCATTGTTGATCATTATTACCAGGGGTGGCATTAATTCTGACCAACTGTAAACCCTCAAATTTCAGTGCTTTTTATTTAATTAATTGGAAATGCGTTCTCAATTCAATTCTGAATTATGTGCAGTCCTGCTCCGAATATTTTCACTGCAACTGAAAGGCAAGAATATCTAAAAATACAGCCGTAAACTACAGGACTATAAATACACAAAAATAGCATCCTATATATAATATAATACACGCAGCACAAACATTGCAATGCATTGTTTCTTACACATGTCAACTCTGTTCTCTTCATCAATGCATTTTAAAATGTGTTGACCTCAGCACACGTGCTTGGGAAGCACTGTGAGCCGTATTTGAAATGCTTACTGAGGAATTCGTTCATTGATTGTCAGCAAAACGTGGCTTTGAGACATGCACTTTCTTTATGCCCCAATTCTCAATATTTCATCAAGACGGCATTAACCCTTCGCATGATTCAGCTCTTTACCATTCCCATTGTCACATGGTTATTGCTGCATCGCTTTGCTGTCTCACTCAACCGCGATGCCCCATTAAGAACGCTCATTGCCATTGTCGTATTTCACACCGAGCCCAGCTATGCAGGTATAACCAATGAAAAACAATTACCTCTGCCGTTCAATAATGACCCTATAGTTAAGATTTGACCTTGCGTGTGATTTGTCTGCACTATAAACAAGAGAATGTCGGCTGTGGGGGGCCGTCTGAGCGGTCATCAGATTTTGATTATCTTAATCTCTCTGAGGGGCTTTATGGCCACACCGTCGATGAGCAGGATTCAGCAGTTTTCCACAGAAGGTTATAGACGCACGCTTTTTTTCCTCTCCTGCTGTTCTATTACACGAGCAGCTGTGCCATTTTCACTTGCCTAAAACCCCATAAAATTTTATTTCAGCTTTTCTCAAGGTGTCATGATCTTCAGGTTTGCAGGTGTGATGCCTTAAATGGATGTGTGCTTGAGCGAAGCTTTTTTTTTTTAAATATCCCCCAATAAGCATTTCCACACCTCTTTGTAAATACCTGAAGAATTGCGAATATTAAGTCACTGCATTGGATTTATATGTGAACAAACCCTGTAAGTAGCTATTAAGCATTTACGCCATATTTGGATTGACAGATGGGCTTTAATTTAATTTTATATTAAAACACAATTAGGCATCAAACTCCTTGAAACTGCTCATGCACACACTACTGTATATGTTGTGGAGCATCTGATGCTGTTAGTTTTCCTTGCTTTGTACTGTTCTTTTACAATGCAGATGTGAAATAAGCAACCATATGCTCTGTTATAGAATTAACCATCAGTTCTGTCAGGACCACTATCGTCAAATATGATTGACAGTTAGCATACAGTTTGGATTGGCGGTATGGTTCTGTTCTGGGCAAAAAAAACTCCCTGCGCATCCATGCAGCCTAGCATGGATAAGAGCAGGGAGAGTAGCAACAACCCCCCTTCGGTTAAACAGAACAGAACCAACATGAATGTATTGCAGATATCATTAATTCAAGATTTTAAAGTATAACATCATTCGAGAATGTATTCTGATTCAAGGGGAATTAGAATACCATACTGACTGGAGGAGCTGGGGATGGAGGAGGGTAATTAGCGCCTGACAACGCGATAGCAGCTGATAATACTGAAGGAGCTTATATATGTATACAGTTATAGGCACTGACGTGGATCAGCTGATGCCAGCTTGACTAACGTGACCTGCCAGAACTGACGCTACGCTTAATTTTTAGTGCAACAACAGCCGTCGCCAAACACCAAATCCGCGGGTAGCTGTTGTATGTTGTATCTACTTTTTATCTAGAACGAAGGACTTGTGTATTTCTTACTTTTTATTGACTTAATAATGACAGCGGCATCAGATATCAGCCTCTGACCTGCAGGAACTAAAAGTCGAGTTGGGTTACTCATGCTCGGTAAGGCAGGGAACCGTATGCCGTCCTCTGGTCACTGAGGCTGACGTACATTTGTTAAGTCTGCAAGTTCCCTTGGCGGAACACATCAAAGGGAGAAGGTGTGGCGGACAGCTGGCTATCGGAGACTGTATCTGAAAGATAAATGCATGCATGCCGAGAGCTTCCTCTGGCCTCCTTCCTGTAGAGAGACCGGTGTAATTGAGAAAGATGGCTTCTGCCAGAGTGGGGACACAAAGTCCTCTACGTGCGTCTGTTCCTTTTGGCGAAACAAGGTGAATCTTCTTCCGGAGCTTACAGCATTGATGTGCTGAACTCCTGCCATTGCTTTAGACAAATGGTCCCATCTACAAGGAGGTGTGACTGGTGTAAATTATGGGTTATTAATGTTCCTTATTGAATGTGTATTTATATCTCGGAAAAGGTTGATGGTGTTACTCTGGAAGAATGACTTCAGAGATGAGATGAAAGAACACCTCGTTTTCACTCAGTATCTGGGCATTTCTTTAACTGTGTGCACCTTTATGAAGTGTTGGAAAATCAGCTTTTTTAAAACGTGATATTTTCATTAAGAACATTTTTTTGTCAAGAAATGTCACCCAAATTTCCAATTCCATCACAATGTCATTTCTACCACGACTCAACTATGTACTGTATTTTTTAATAGCATTATGTGAATTTTTTGGGGGATTCCTTTGTCTGGCTAAGATTCATTTCATAGCTAGCATTTTGAGTATCTGAAATGCACTCAATTAAACATTAAATTAAATAATGTGTTTTTAGACTTTTATTTGGCAAAAAATACCTTGTCTGAAAATTATTCACAATAGGTATTTTGCCTCTTTTCTGTTGCTTTTTTTCATGTCTCCTTTTTTCACTTTTTTAAGATACTTTTTATTTCTTAAAAAAAAAAAGAAAAGAGCATTCCAATTTGACAGTTTTTGCAGTTATATTAATCTTTTTTTTAGTCTTTGGGGCAAGATTTGTTGTTTGTGGTGGAAGTGACACCCGTGGACAGTCAACATTTCACACAATGCTTATTGAATCGTTTTATGACGGTTTCACTGTGATTTTATTATTGTATTTTTTTTAAATGTGTAATTTTAATTGCTATTTTTATGATGGATTGTCATATTTTGAGACTGAATGTCTCAGTATGGGAAAACTTGTTACTGAGTCAATTTTAATTCCGCCTTAAAGTTAAATATGAAATCAGTTAGTTTTACTAAACCCCAGGACATAACAGAACCTAGCTGAAGTACTGTAACTCACATCTATCCTTGAATCTCACTTAGAGAAAAGAAGAGAAGCGTAGAGAAGATCCTTCACGTGTTTCTCGGTTCCCCTGCATACTCAGCAGATCTGTCAATGTTATCAGAAAAGGAGCAGTAGGAGCTCAAAGTGCCTCACCCTTCTCATGTGCGTCCATCACACACACACACTCATTCCCTAAGCCGCCTGGAACGTCTCCTTCCCTCTTTTCTGCCTCGTCGTTTTAGCCTAATTGTGTCGATTCACAGGCAGAGCGAGCCGCATACATAATCAATTCTGATACTCAGACTGAGGATCCCCAGCTTTCCGCACATCAAAGTCGCAGAGCCAGCCAAGACCAGCTGGTTATTCTCGCCCAGCCGTCCCACACAGAATCAGCAGGGGAGGACGGGCCGAGGACAAACGTTTGTCACAAGATGCCGGGAATGTTTCCCTACTGTAAATATGTTCTCCTTCACACTGTTAAAGGTGCTGTGCGTAATGTCTCCGCTGAGTGATGACTTCGGTAAAAGCGAAAGGCATAAAAGAGACGCCCGACTTCATTTCGCTTCAATTGCAGACACTGTTATACGGCCTCCTACTGAATGTTTTCTCAGTTGGCCAAGCATCCAGAGAGCTATTCAGATAAAAGACTCTGATAGTGCCAGCAACTTTAGTGAGTGATTCATATTCAGAGTCCAGGGCAAGAAAAACAGAGCCGGTCCAGATGGTCCGTCGGCGAGGTGCGGGATCCTACTGCAACCCCATTAAAAAAAGTACATGTCCTCGTTGAGCACTTTTCGATGTCCCGTGCCCCGCGGCCCCTCCGCGCAGAAGTGCTTGAGCACGTTCTGTTGTAATTAATTTCTTGTTCTCATTTTTCCTTCATTTTCTGGTGATCTTTCTTTATTGCTCTGTCTCGTTCTGTAAATGTCAGAGGGTTCCTTGTTGTATGCTTTAGTGGTTTATATCGAGCAACAGTGTTTCCGCGTCTTACAATGGGTAAGCTCGTGCATATTATTCCTACTTAAGTCAGCTTGATGGTGTTAATTCTCTCACGGTCTGCTGGGAGAGCACTCAGCCATAATATTTAGAAACAACACACTCATCATATGATGTATCGTTACACCAGGCTATTAAGACAGACAGCGAGTAATGCCTTGGAGAGCAGCTCCTCAGCATCTAGCACACTCAGAGGAAACTATAGATTACTATCTCACACACACACGCACACGCATACACTCACAGAGAGAGAGAGAGAGTTCATTTTGATCGCTCCTTACATGGCATGAGATAATGAACTGTTGTCTGAGAGAGCAATTACATTTGTGTGCCCAACCAGGACAAACACAAATCTTTGACAAAAAATGATATTACAGTATCACTCCAAGAGCAAGCCAAGTGTGCACATGTCACGCCTCTGAGCTGAAAATGTTTTGGCATCACATCCCAACTGCATACTCACTTTCTCACACTTGACTTGGCAGGATGCAAACTTTTGGTCTTGACTTGTGGGTAATGTGTGCGGGCTTGTCACGAGAGCTTTGAGCCTTTTGAGATGGTCCCGGGGACCCACACACACACACACACACATCACAAATGAAATATATCTTTGAAAGGAATAGTTCACCCATAAATGATTTACTTACCCTTATGTTGTTCAAAATGCATATTTAATCTTTATTTATTCCGTAAAACACAAAAGGTGATCTGATTAATTTATTTTGAAAGAAAATCCGTATTAATATTATATGGTTTGTGCGTTATACAGTATTATGGGTCTTCTGAAGTTGTACAATATCTTTTTGTAATGAATAGAATGAATTTGAATTAAATATTTGCTGGTAAAAAAAACGTCAGTTTAATGTAATTTAAGTTTAAATTACTTAAGCATCCAAGTTGATTGTACTTAAAAATAAGGTAGCAACTTTTTTTTACAGTTGCAACTGGATCATTGAGTGAATTGCATTAAATACATCAGTTGTCAGATTTATTTGGTTTAGTAAACTGATTCATCAAAAATGATCCACAGATCAGTAACACTATAAGGTTCATTTCACTAACATTAGTTAATGCCTTAGATCATGAACTAACAATGAAAAATACTTTTACAGCATTTGTTATCTAAGTTAATGTTTTATCCTAAAAATTACTTATATGTTCAAATGTATTAGTATAAATGAGTATTAATGTATTATGAATGAACATTATTAATGAATTAACAAACAATATTGAATTTATAAATTAAGATTATTAAATGCTATCTACCTATTGCACTTACACAATAACCTTATTGTAAAGTTATACATTTCCCACAAATCAGACATGGTTACTTCTCTGGAGACTTTAAATGGAGAATTTTTCTTTTTTTTTCTTTTGAGAAAAGACTTTTGTAATCTCACGTCTCCTGACAAATTTTAGAAGACAACAAAAAAGTTCAGAATTAGAGATTTCAATGCACACTTAAAAACTTATAACCAGAAATGACTTTGCTCTAGTGTTTGCTAGCAATTTGTCTATTTTTTGAATTCCTCTTAGGAATTTTGGGAGAAACATCTGAGACATGTGAGCCCTTCATTAGCTATAGTCTCCTGATCTATGAACGCGCAATTTGAAACATCCCTCTGGGAGAATGTTAATGTAACGTGATGACACCGCCAAAGTCAGGCAGACTGAGACCACCAAGCAATCTCACCACATGAAAAAAAAAATATATATATATATATAGTTTTATTTATTTCTCTCCTTTTTGTCTATTCTTATTTACTTGCATCTTATCAGAGAGTGAAGGCTTTACTGTATCAGTGTAAATTAAAGCAGTATCAGTCTGTTTTTTGTTTTGTTTTAATTTCCTCTGTTTTTCTGTGGATTTATTCAAGAAAGAGGTATTTGGTTTAGCAAAGGATTTAAGTTCCCTGCTGCTCTTTTGAAATAGCGCTGTCTTTGATGTCCAGAGGACAGGGTAATGTTTTTTCTTTTCTTTGCACCCATTGTGTTTTATTTTTTCTGTGTGGAATTTGTGTGTGTGTGTGTGTGTGTGTGTGTGTGTGTGTGTGTGGAAGTCAGCATAAAATGGCATTCTGCTTCTGTAATGTCACATTTCTTAGTGAAACAGGGTATTCAATGTAACAAATGTAGGACAAGACTTGATTTAATCCATTGGGAATTGATTGGATTATGAAAAGGGGTCTCTATATGACTGATAGTTGAGTGGCATTAGCCAAAAAGGAAAGTCTTGTCTTTCTCTTTGGATTAACATGCACAGAGGAATCATGCTCAGGAAAGTGTTAGGAGAGCAAATAGAGTCAATGTTGGTTTCATGTTGACTTTAGCCAAGCAATAAGGCAAGTATGCTTCTTTCTGGTCTGGTCGGGATATAACTCATCTTCTCCCACCAGTAGCGTTAGGCTGGCCGGCACCAGGCTCCCTGTGGGTTACAAAGATCAGACTGGGAGGTGGTTTGCTGCAGGCAATAAATCCTTTGACATAATCTTGCCACATTTGTGGGGAGCTGAACTCCTTTTCGGTATCATTAGCGAGACGTATCATCTGATATGTGGAGATAAGCGGGCTTGGAAAATTATTTACTGTGAGGAGCAACGGCTGCTTTTATATTGTTACTGTATCTTTGTTTGCACATTTTAAAACTTAAAAATCTTGTCTTTTCTCAGAGCCATGGAGTAGTGTTCATTGTGCATGTTGAGCTGTGGTGCTACTGCGGGTGATGCAGGTTTGAATCCGGCATGTCTAGTTTCTTGTTTATCCAATAAATAATTGTACCATACAATCACTGTCCTGATTATAGTCACGCCATTACGCAATTTTTCATGGTTTTGCTGCGTCAATGCAACAGTTAGACTAGTCTGTGATAATTTACGAGGCCTACATGAAGCTAAATCAACAAAGGTTGTCAAGTCAAAGTCATGTATTAAGCATTTTCAGTTCATTATGTTATGCAGTTAGTCACAGAAGGCGTCAGCTCGCGAACAACGTGCCGTCAAGGCCCATCATGCTATTGAGAGCCTGGTATATTTACATGCCAAAGAGACAAATATGTCTTGACCAATCAATAGCATTTGTTTCAATTACGCTTAAAGTGAGCTATTATAACGATTTTCTGTGCCATATGTTTAGCAGATCACTGATGTATTTCTGACCCATGTATTTGATTAGATGGCAGCTCTCCAGTTGATAGCACTATGGTCCTGCAGACATTGATCTATAAATTGCATTAAACCGTTTTAGCTGCTGTGGTTGAAAGTTACAGTAGCGCCTCACAGAATTAGAGCTGTTGAAACGCCTTCTCGGTTACACGTTTTCCTCCCTATACAAGATATAATAAATAAACCAAATAATGTGGTAAAAAATAAACATCCTTCCTGTACCTAATTTGAATAAAAACAGAAAGTGACAGCCTTCTAATTGGCCAACATTTACTTATTTGAAAAAAAATCTACCTTTTATAATATTACTAATGATTATATATATATATATATATATTATTACAGTTGACTAACTAAGACCTTAGTTAAATTAGGACATTTAAAGGGATAGTTCACTTTGAAATTAAATTTTGTTATGTTTTAGCTTACCTCAAGGGCATCCAAGATGTAGGTGTCTTTTTTTCCGCAGTAGTTTCAATTTTGATATTTTTAGGTCAAACCGTTCTTGTCTGTCAGTCATATAATGCAGGTCTATGGTTACTATCTCAAAGAGCATGCACAGAGTCCAAATTAAAACAATTCCCCGTCATCTAAATTAAACAATTCCCCATCATAAGTACACATTGATGGCCTAAGACACGAAACGAGCGGTTTGTGTGAGAAAACGAACAGTATTTATATCGTTGTTACCTCTTGAACACAACTGCGTCCAAGTGATCTGAGGGTGCGGGCAGGTATAGATATTTACACTAGATGTCGCCTTGGCTACTGCAGTTCATTGGAACGAAATCGTAGCCAAGGCGACATCTAGTGTATATATCTA
Source organism: Scardinius erythrophthalmus (assembly GCF_964197995.2). Lineage (NCBI taxonomy): Eukaryota > Metazoa > Chordata > Actinopteri > Cypriniformes > Leuciscidae > Scardinius > Scardinius erythrophthalmus. The sequence continues at coordinate 22,505,988 of NC_138239.1, forward strand.
TACCCGCCCGCGCCCTCAGATCACTTGGACGTGGTTGTGTTCAAGAGGTAACAACGATATAAATACTGTTCGTTTTCTCACACAAACCGCTCGTTTCGTGTCTTAGGCCATCAATGTGTACTTACGATGGGGAATTGTTTAATTTGGACGACGGGGAATTGTTTTAATTTGGACTCTGTGCATGCTCTTTGAGACAGTGACCATAGACCTGCATTATATGACTGACAGACAAGAACGATTTGACCTAAAAATATCAAAATTGAAACTACTGCGGAAAAAAAGACACCTACATCTTGGATGCCCTTGAGGTAAGCTAAAACATAACAAAATTTAATTTCAAAGTGAACTATCCCTTTAAGGAGCTTTTATAAACATGCCTTAAAAAAAAAAAAAAAAAAAAAAAAAAAAAAAAACATTACTGGTGTGAATCTTAAGACAAAACAATGGCACTGACATATTTTAAGATATTTCAGTGCAAGTTGCTTTTAGTTAAAACGGCTCAAACATGCATTTTAGTCTTGGACTAGGCTTAAGCTTTGTCTGTGAAACCGGGCAGAATTGTAATGGGCAGAATTTCAATGATTGATTTTATAATCAGATGTGAGGATTGGAACTTATAATGCGAGGTAATAATAAGTTCTCTCAAAACTCTTTCCAACAATCAAAAATGATACATGTAAATGTACGCCAATGGGCATTTCCAAAAACGCCTGAGGACTTTTCCATTGTTAAAATTAGCCTAGGTTTGCACTTGTACCTATTTTGCTCAGAGGACCAATATTCCAGCAGAGCGTTTTATGCTCCCTGCAACAAAAGATCAATGTTCCATTAGAATAAGTGAGCTGTTAAATTCATTTCAACCTTGGTGCTATTATTTGATTTGGGGTCGCGTTACGACATGTTTGCCTCCTCTCTCACTCCAAATGTTTCACCCTCTCCCTGGCTTAATCCATTTTATGATGGCCAGCAAATGCCAATCTATATCACTCATTGTAGTTTGCGTCTACGTTCCCACAGTGCATGGATTGAGGATTGAGTTTCTACTGTTGAAGGCTCCCAGAGTAGCAGAAGGGTGAGTGTATACGCTCACCCATCTTCTTGATCTTGTGGTGTCTGCTGGCTCATCTCTTCCACACCTGCTCCGGTGTGAACAAACAGACGTCTACTTCCATGCAGCTGCTAATTAAATTACAACCATTAATCTTCATCAAATCTGGGCTTGGGCTCTCAAGTTTCTAGGACATGCAGTGGATGAAAGCTCTGAGAAAGGAGAGGAGGAAGAAATGAATTGATAACCACTTCAGCGAATCACGCTTAAGAGTTTTTCTTCTGCGTCACAAATAACTGACGACCAATTGAATGAAAAGAGACAGCAGCTCAGACCAAATTTGTGGAACGGTGTAGAGCAGACTTGAAGGTTTGTGACCACAGATCTACAGGTGCTGGCTCATATATCACCCCTCAAACTCCTGGAATTGCACCTAGAAGCATTTTGTTAGGAAGTCCTGATCTTTAGCTCACCACTTTCCAATGCATTGGTCTGGGCATTTTTTTTCTCAGCATCAAAACGCATACTCTGAATTTATTTAATAACAGCTGCAATCATTATGAATTCAGAGTATGTGTTTGCAAAACTCTCTGCATCCCATTTCTCTCTTGTACTTCAAATGCAGAGACAACTGGTTGAATTTAAAGAGGGAAGTGCATCAGGCTCTGTATTTGGCTTCTCTTGGGCTTCCTTCAGTTTTATCTGATTATGTGATAATGGAAAAAGTGAGATTACAAGGACCTTGTGTGAGCTACTTGTTGAACTGTCTTATCAGCCAGGCTGCATAATTATTCAGTATGTTAGACATGTTTTGCATGATTAATTATTCTTTTGTAGAAGGATTGTTAAGCTTCGCTGCCCTTCGGCAGGCAGCTATGTCCGTGTGCCTGCTTTCGAACATGCGTTAGTACAATATGTAACATGCAGGAGTAGTATGCTTTCCTATATCAGACAGAGATTTACCAGGGTCGTTTTAAAATCGTGCCTTGCCTGCTGATAATGAAAGTTTTCATTTAAATAAGCATTTTCCCTGAATAGGAAATATGTTACATACTGAGTCATTCCATCCAACAAGTGTGAGTAATATATATATAAAAATTCTACACAGAAACACTTTTTTAACTCTGGACCATGGGGAAAAGTTAAATGATACACACTTATACATAATGGTGCTGGTCGTATATCCGTAGATGTTTCTCCATCCGACATATTTCACTTTCTCGTGTCCACTAGGAAGAGATGCTTTCATATAATACTCACTAATACAACACATATCGCCTTCAAGAGGTAACTTTCCTCCATGCAACTTGTAAGCACTTAAGGACTAAAAGAAAGAAATTGAATATATCACTTACTTAACCAATCAGATGCTGCCAAGCACAAACTGATAGAGTAAGGTCAGGTTACAACCTATAGGAAATGGTATGAAATATATTTTTTAAAGTCTTCCTTAGTTTTGTGTGCTATTTGGAAGCTCATTAATTGTCACTTTTAAAACACGTGCAGGACGTTTCAGTTTTTTTTTTAAATATGGCCTTCAATTGGCACTTGAGATTTAACTATAAATAAATGTTGCTTAACTTGAGCCATTTATGCTTTTTAATGCTTAGGCACACTGCCAATGGGCAATATATTGTAATGTGTGTAAGATGATACATTATGCATGAGGATGTTAGTGTCCCATTGGAATCTGGAATAATAAATAGTACCTGGTTTTAAGGTTTAGTAATATTGAATCACTGCAATCTGGGGAGATGTTAGCCGCTCGTGTACAGTGCAGGTGAGATCACGTTTGACCTCTGCCTTTTGTGAGTGGCCTTCTGAATATATGATTTTCTTCAAGTTGACTCCTGCTTCTATTTTTCATCATATCACAGGCAAACATGTGGCCTCTGCTGCTGCAGTCACAGACAGTGTTCATTTCACTACCTGCCTACTCTTATTTAGACTATCTTCTTAACATTTCTCAAAGTTGCAACTGCTGGCTGAATATTTCAACACAACTAATGTGGCTCACCCTCATTGCTGATCCAGGTCACTATTACTATATACTACTTTTTTGTCTCCCCATCACATGAAGTGATTTGCTGTCTAATCGCTCTCGCGATACTTTGATGTCATACACTGATCGGTCTGCACAGCACTGCTTCAAGTCAAACACCCCTCTAATGAGTCATTGAATCATTCATTCAAGAGATTCGTTCTGAAACTCTGATTCATTAAGTAAGTAATGAAACAAGTGAAGTCTTTATGAGCGAGTCATTGAATCATTCCTTCAAACAAATAACAAAATGAAAACAATTCAAATTAATTAAAAATTACACTTTTTTGTTTTGTTGTCTATTTAGAATCGTGGGAGAGCCGTGATCTCTATTTTAAACGAACAAATTTGTGATTCTCAATTTATACAGAATCATGCAGCTCTATGTGTTAATATATTAGCTGAAGTGTTATAATGTCATTTTAAAATCATATTAGGGGTGGGAGAAAAAATCGATTCTCTGATGCATCGTGATTTTCTCTTCAACGATTCTGAATTCTCTGAATCGATTTCAAATCGAGCTTCTTTTTAACCGCAGATGTACGGTGGCACCATATGTGCTCTAGAAACAGCAATCATTTCTAATTTGCGTATGCACACACACAAAAACTCTTGACGTTTCCATAAAAGAATCTTCTATATGTTTCAGATCGCAAGGGCAATCCGAGGCTTCATTGCACAGGATATGTGTACTTTGCTTGATGTTACGTACGCATCCTGTTAGGCACCGGTTTTCTTTTTGTGTAGATAATCATTCCTGAGCCTTTCATTTTTTTAAACTTCAGATAACCATTTATAAAAAATATTTCATTAAATGATTGTCTTTTAAAAGATAAAAAAGGTACTGCATAACAGCAATGATCCACAACAACAACAAAAAATGTAATAATTCTGCGAGGCCCTCAATAAAGTGAAATCCCGCAGCTGAGGATAAATTCTAGCCTCTGGCTTTTGGCTGGCGAAAAAATGCAAGTTTTGCAATATGAACCCAGTGTCACAATAAAAACTCATGAGACGAAAGACATGTGAACAGGCGTGTCATGATCTTATGCCCAGAAATGACATACTCCCTCACCTCATTCGAATTTCCCCTCAACCTGATCAAATGGTGTCACATACAGCAATGTCAGTTCACAACAGCGGCAGACAAGAAGCCCTGTCCATCAAAGAGCTCCCAGGAGCTCGGATGCCTTTTGAATACGAAGGGGACGCTTGCAGGTTATTGTGTGTGGTGATGGAGCCCGGCTGGCTACTGGTGGGGTGACAGAGAGTCTATTTTCTACATGACTGGGCTTTATTTCAACCCTGCCGTGAGCGAGATCACAGTGATTGATTTTTCTCCTCTGCCATAAAGCGCTGCGATTATGCACAGCATCCAATCTTTAATCAGAGCTAAGTGTCTTAATCCATTATTTCTGGTGGGGATAGGTGGGCATGGAATCGTTCTAGTATAAACTGCATTTGGTTTCGGGCCAGATCTGGACGTTGGGGTATTGAGATGGCTGGTCATCAGAGTCTGACTGAGGTGTAGTATAAATCAGGGGGTTTCAAACTCTGGACCCTTGGGGGTCAATCAGCGATTGGCTCTTTTATCTATAGAAGGCGGGAAGTATTCCGCCATATTGTGCATTACAAGGTTATACAAAGGTGAATATAGATTAATTTTATTTATTTCTAATAATGAAAATGTGTGTGAAATGTTTGGAATTGAAGTATTCAAAGCTTAAATATACAACCATGTTGAATTTCAGCCCATAAAAATGCAAGGCCTAAAAATACAATGCATAAAAATGCAAGCACTTTTTTTTTCAATTAGTGCAATTCAACAAGCTAATTTGAATGAATCAGTATTATTATTATTATTATTTAAATCAGTTTGAATGAACAATTCAATGACATACTCACAAAGACCTACGGCTGTAACAATGTAATTGATACAAGTCTTTGTTTGAACTATCAAGTTACTTTCAATAGGTGATTTACTACATTTTGATTGCTACCGAATGAAGATTTGAATGGTCCGCTTTCACAGGATTTATAGACCTAGCCGAATCGTTGTCATTTAGGACTGTTTAAGAATTAATGGTGCATCTCTAGTATTTATATATAAAATATTTAATTACATTTTCTATTTAAAAAAAAAATATTTTAGGAAATGAGTCCCCATGTCAGTCCCCTTTGATGTTTGCGCATCAAAATACCTGATATAAGGGACATCTCTGCTCTTAATGTGTTGTTGATAAGAAATGGATGAAGTACCTTGTTTGGGTGAATGCGCAAGGATGTGTTTTCAGACTCCAATGAGTCTGTGCATTTCTATTTCAGTGAGCATAAATCCAGAGCTGGGAGCAAAGAGAGAGAGTGCATGAAAAAAACAAAACAAAAAAAACAGCCATGCATCACCATGGACAGGTCATTGGAACAGTGCAATGCAGCGTCTGAGAGTTTCAAGATTAGAGGGGCTAATAATTTTTGAGGGCCATGCTTTATGTTAATGTGGCAGGCCACACTGTATATTTCTGCTGAGACGGTGCCTTTGTGGCGCTTAATTTTGCTTTAATGGAACTGTTGTGTTAGTATCTGCAGCAGACCCTGAGATTTAAACCCCCTGGAATTAACTGGCTTTATTGCAGAGGACGTCCTGTGATTTATCTCATGTCTCCGGACATCGGGAAGGACACCCAAAACCAAACAAGTAAAAAAGGAAAAACATGGAATGAACTCGTATTGCTATATTTTTGTAACCCGTGTAGGACCATAGCTAATGTGGGTGAAAGTTGCGGATGATTCCAGGAGTCCAGCAGGATTGATGTAGGTACATTAACTGATATACCATCAATTAATAATTCACAGAATTGTGCTTTGTGTGAAGCAAATATTTTTGATATATCAGTCTGCTCTGTTTCAGTATTCAATATTGTAATTATTATAAATGATGAGATGAGAAAATTACACAAAAATGTATGTTTATATATTATTATTGTTTTCATATAAAACAATGGTCTATCTTTTTCATTTAACATTTTAGTTATCCTCCAGACAGTCTTTTTTTTTTCTCTCTATGATATCATATTTTATCCTAGAAGATTATTCCCAAACTCTCAGAGCATTTTATGTCAAGAAAAACAAGAACTCCCAAATTCCCCAAAATATGGAGATTTAGTATGTTTTTTTCAACCCATTTATATCTATAGCCAATAGCAAACTATATCAATTCATTATATCATCATAACTTAATCAATTCATTATTTCACTTTCCACTTCCACTTTACTGCACTAATTCAAAGTGCTTCATCTTGGCTGTCCAAGTTCATATCGTTTTCATTTTTCTTAGATAAAATTCATTAGTGATGATCTAAAATCCTTTTTGAATCATTCATGAGCTTAGTATTAATAATTAATCAATAATCGTTATACACTCATTACGCTAAATGGTCATTAAATAATGTAGTTTATCTTTATCCATCTAACCAAGCTTCATTGGTAGTGTCTTTTTCAAACATTGCTCATCTAAAGCAAGACCTTTTAAAAGTATATATGTATATATATAGAAAATATATATATATATATTTTTTTTTGGCAAGGAAAACACAATTTATGCTGTTAACCCTATTATTGTCAGACACTTTGATAACTGGCTTTCCTTGTGGTAAATGTGTAAATGTGTAAATTGTAGTTTTGTGCAGTTGCTTGCACAATTTGTTTATTAAAAGTAAACTTTTTTTCTCATTATTAATTATTGAAATTGGCGTGTGGTCCACCTCTCACGCCACAACACACATACATATTCCGACCCACTTCCTTTCAGAAAAGCAAGCTGATAAAGGTCACTCGCGCCAGGACCATTTCATTAGCTACTGAACCCAATTTAGCTGTTTAATTTAAATAAATGGAAACTCGTTATACATGCACCCTGGGTTTGCTCCTTTAATCTGGTTGAATTCAAATCCGCATGCAAATTAACCATCAGCGAATGCATTTAACTGTACTAAATGCACATGGTAGTACTACACAGAACATTTTAATAAACAATTTTGGAGGGCAAAGGAAAATAATAATGTAAATTGCTCAGAATTGTTTCATAGCAGTAGGGCTTTATCGTTCCAGCTCAGCTTCTGCCCATGCAGCACAAAATGGCAGTGGATGCCTGAGAAATGCTTAATATCTGGATCCATCCCGTCTTCTACCAGGAGCAATTTACACTGAGCCTTTTTTGAGCATTCTTATTGAAGTGTTAAATATAACAATGTGAGTGTAGGTTTTGTTGTGCATGTTGATAAATGATAAAGAACAGCTATGACTCTCATATTAAGTAAAGTCTACCTAACATTTGTCAATACATTACCCATCACTTGATTGTTGTTGTACATTTTTAATAGCTTCTTCGCCATTCATAACTAATGTTTTAATGAACAGGAAACAAGATGTTGCTCATTGGATAAAAAATAAACATAATCCTTGTAGCCATCCACGGCCTAAATAAGTCTGTTCCCTGTTCTCAGAAGAACTCAAAAAGCAGATTTTCACCACGAAACAGGCAGCAGAGGGCTCAGGAGGTCATGTTTGGCAGCTCAAGGTGTTTGTAACTGATCATTCGGCAGGGTCTGAACGCATTACGAGACACAGGGAGAAGTGTCACGTCACACTTCATGCATTTACAATGTAATAGGCTACTTGGAAAGATGAAGAGTTGTCTGATATGGTGTGAATGTTGCCAGTGATTCCTTTATGTACCGCAGCCAGAGATGTATTAAAGCAATAAGCCATGAGAGGCAGCACGGTGCAGTTGCATTTCCACGGCTATGGGGACTTATTTGGCATGCTGTTTTCTTAACTTTGGTGTAATCATTTGAACAGCCTGTTTTTTTGTTGTTGTTTTTTTGTTTTAAATGGTGGCAACAGCAATATTAGTAAGAGTTAGAGACAATATTAGACAGTAAATGGTGCGTATTATTGCATTCTGATGGAATGCTGCCATTTTGTAACTTTATAATATACTACCGTTCAAAAGTTTTGTGTCTGTAACTTTTCTCAAAAAAAAATCTCAACTTTCTATTCATCAAAGAATCCTGAAAAAAACGTTTCCCCAAAAATATTCAGCAGCACAACTGTTTTCAACATTGATAAAATGAAATGTTTCTTGAGCAGCAAATCAGCATATTTGAGCTTTGTGCTAGAGGAATTGCTCAAGGTTTGCCCACAGGCTATAGTTCAGAGGTTAGTCCAGAAACTGCCAGAGAAACTATAGAGAAAGGAAGCTGAGGAAAGGTGATGCACAAACCCTTTTTTTTTCCTGCACAACACGTCTCTCATGCCATATGTTTATTGCATACAGTATGGCACATCACTTTGATCATGTACTTCTCAGAATTCCAACTCTTTGGGCTATAACAGTTTAAGCTGCACCACTGCTGAGGGGCTGTTCACTAATATTGGCTCACACTTCTCCCAGCTGTTTGGCACTGATACATGGAATTATAGACAGGAAATGTAATATTCATATAGGCCAGAGCGCTGCATTTTAATCTGTGTGAACCTCATGGAGAGCAAAGGGCAGCTCAGAACGAGGAACCCGCTGGGCATTCTGGGACGGGCTGCTGTGGGACAGAGAGTGTTACATGGCTCATTTCATCACACACGTTGCTCAGCGATTGTGGGATTGTGTGTGTGTGTGCGAATGGATGAAATGCATGATTCATGATTTACAGTTCTGCTATTCATTATTGACAGCAGGTACAGTATGAAATATTCAAGCTAGTTCCTAAACGTGCATGCTATTGTGTTGGAGAGTCTATATCTTTTTATTGTTTTTTTTTTTTTTTTTTTGCAACAGCAGATAGACCATACTAAACACTGCCAAGGCAACCATAAAATTCCCTCCTAGAACACAACTACAGCTATTATTATGATTATAAAACTGTGGTCCCATAATGCATATACTGTACACTACCGTTCAAAAGTTTAGGGTTGGTTAGATTTTTTAAAATGTTTTTGAGAGAAATGTCTTATGCTCACACAGACTGCATTTCTTTGATCAAAAGTTCTGTAAAAACAGTAATATTATAAAATATTATTACAGTTTAAAATTACTGTTTTGTATTTATTTCTATTGGTCTGATTTTATCGTTTAGATTTCATCATAATTTATAAACTAATTCATACTTTTTACATTTATATTGTTTTACGGTACATTACTGTATATGCATTTTATATATAGCCTATTATACCTTATATGGTAAGGTAAATTTGGTAAGCAATTAACATTTGACTTTTCTTTAGTTTCTAGATATAGTGTAGCCTATATCTTGCAAAATGATGCCACTTCACTGCATAAACCATCTTGCATGCAAAAAATATGCCTGAGGTTGACGCCTGTGGCTAACTAGTCATGCATTTACTGATGTGGTGATGTCCACTGTTTGGCTTTCCCCAAAAAACTCTTGGAATATCAGTTTGTCCTTGAGAGTCCGCCGGTCGGGTGCTGACAGTCGGAGTGAGGGATCCAGTCAGGCTTGGGGTGATTAGCTTTAATCTGGCTTCAGTGCTCCCTGACTTCACAGGTCACCAAGCTTCGGCTCTGGCCACATCCACAACCCTTCCAGCCTAAGTGGGCGCTAGAATCAGGCCTGTCTTCCTCTGTCTCTCTTCCTCCCTCCCTCTCGAGAACCACAACCTCACAGACTCCAAGCCTTCATTGTCTGTGAAGCCGGGACAATAGGAGAGATGATTGCCTGAGAAACCTTTGGTGATGTGTTGTGTCTGTGGGCGGGACTGGGTGCGATTTTATACCGCTCGCCGCTTGCATGGATCTCAAATTTCTGCCTTGCTGATTCACATGATTTTAAGGGGGTCATATCATTAAAAATCTAATTCATGAAATAAGAATTCAATATACATTAAACAAATTCTGGGGAATCTGGGCATCACTAATTACTCAAGTGTTACCTATAGTCACTCTTCAAGAACTACTAGATCCAGATATTTTAAAGTTAGAAACGTCTAGGTGTCTAATGTAACCCCTGTTCCCTGAAGGAGGGAACCGAGACGTTACGTCAGAACGACTGATGAATTGGGCTCTCAGGCGAGATCCCAATTCGTCTTTTTCACTTGAAAATAATGGTCCGGATCACTAGCTGATCTTGAATAGTGACTAGGTAACACTTGAGTAATTAATAATGCATTTTATTACCATATTCAGAGTAAACAAGATTATTGATTACATCTCAGACACACAATAATGTTCTGGGGTGCGTTCTCCGAAACTACCTTAACGCTACGTCGTTCTTAAGTTGTACCTTAAGAAGTACCTTTTCGTTAATACGTGGTTTCCGAAACCTTCTTAGTTAAGTATACCTTCTGTAAGTCATACGTTCGTAAGGTTGGTCTGGACCACTCTTAGCTTTACCTTATCACTGTTGCAGGTCTATATGAATATAATTCTGAAGTTTTAATACACCCAGACAGTGTTCAGTTAGGCTAATTCAATTGTTTTCATGCAAAGAATAAAATTGTCATTACAATGATTGTTGTTAGAATTTTAATTATATTATTATATAATAAAATTGTATACATTTATTTTAATTAAAGAGCGCTTTTAAAGGCCAGTGAAAGCATAGGCTATACTATACTTATATACTATAAGTCCTATTCAGACGCTAATATTGTTTCTCATGGGCTCGTACGGTATTTTAAACATTTACAGGGGTAAGTCGGTTATTTTAGTGCCGTCCGAATCCATATCAGTATTTTTTCTCACCCAACCCGCGTAAAAATCCCTGTCCAAATTAGTACCTACTGTTTTTTGACAAACAGGTCGAGTGGTGATTTAACTGCCGTCTGAATCCACATCTCTGAGTTTACAAAAAGAGATTCAAAATCCACTGTTTAAATCCTTTTTGATCACTGCCGAGCACCGTACGTGACGTACACTTTTATTTACTGAAATGCTGGAAATTATTTACAAGAACAATATTTCATCGCAGCTCCACCTCAGCGAACAAAAATGGGAAAGAGAAGAAAGCACATAAAAAATTTAAATGGTTATTATGGCAGCAATATATGATAGCCTATAATTTTAAAATATGTAGGCAAGTAGGCTATATAGTTTGGATTATTTTTTTAAATATCCCATGAGTCCTAATAAATGCAATTTAAACTATTTCTGAAGTGATTATTTTATAAAGAACACCACTTTCTAGCTTAATGCAGTGAAACAGCCCCTGCACGAGAGAATAATTGATTCTCGAGCCATCGATTTCAACCAATTCAGCACCATCGCCACGGACAGCGCCGGGTAACGTCGCACGTAAGAAGGTATATCTTAAGCAGCTTCCTAAGGTATGGTTCGGGGAACACACCTAGAAATGGTATACCTTCAGTTAAGTTATACCTTAAGAGTCTTCGTAGCGCGCTAAGAGACAACGTTATCGGAGAACGCACCCCTGATTAGTAATTAATTGGTAATTCTTTATAATTTGTCATAGATAGTTGATAGTTAATGAGGCTAATCTCATTCAGTAATTATTGATTAACTACTAAGGAACTATCTTAGTCCTAAATTTGATATTACTTACTGATTAGTTAAGCTTTTTTTTCATATTAGTAATAGTAGTAGCTGAAGTCTTAATGCACTACTCTGTTGTCCTGCGTTATGGTTACCTATTAATGACAGACCATTATTCTAAAGTGTTACCGAATGCATAAATTCATGATTCAGTGTTCTAAATATCAGTGAAGTCATTTTAAAGAAGAACGATCATTTCACATTTTTAAGGATAAGAATAATATATTGCAAACTATTTTCAAATATTGTTCTGTTGATTCACAGAGCCCCTAAAGGGACATGGTGGTGGAAAGAAATATGGGATGGGAGGAATAAATATATATCAATACTTTTGCGTTCTCTTACAAAAGTTTTTCATCACCATGTCCCTTTAGGGTCACCGTAATTCCCAGCATTAAAAATGGGTGACAACTTTTTTAATATTTTATTTAATTTTATTTATTATTTACTTTTTTGTTTCATTTTATTTGTTTCATTTTGTTTTGTTTCAGGTGCAGAGGGTGTTTACATAATAGTCTTACATAAATAGCTTGAAACAATATTGAAACAATAATAAATTGTGGTGATTACTACCACTCTCATCAGTCAAAATAAAATAGAAAAGTTCACCAAGAACTGGATGGTTGCTATATGGAGCATTTCTAAAATGGTTACTAGATAGCTAGATATGGCAGCTTAAAGGACTCTTGATTACAGATGTGACCCCCAAACCCTTCTCATTCTCTTCATACCACTAATACTACAGTATGTGTTCTAGATCATAATAAACACAAATTTGCATTGATTCATTATCTTTTAGTGCCATGGTTGTGGAGCAGTTGTTTACAGATACCAGATTTTGATATTAAGCGCCTTTCATGCAGTCCTTATCGTTGCAACAAAGGTTCCAATTAACTAGAGCGTGTGCCTTCCATTTCCTCTCTCACTGCATTAAGCCCAATAATGAATCATTGTCAACCACATGGAGGGAGAAAATGAATTGGAGCTAGAGTCCTGGGGTGTTATTTTATGACTCTAGTGTGGCAATTCAAATAGTTACATATTATTATTGAAATTATTAAGAATTATTGGGTGATAATTTGGCCGCCATAACCCATACAAAATATGGAGTGTCACATTAGAGTTGACTAACAGGATGAAAAATGGTTGTGAGCTGGTAAGAGCTAAATGCGGTATGAATTTGAAAGTAAATAATAATAAAAAAAGAGCGAAATTTAGACTAAAGGGTTATAGGGATGGAAATGAAGCATGGGGCAGTCGTACCGAAAGCTCATCTCGGTGAATGGTTAGAGTGCAGTGGAGCTTTTCAAAACTGTCAAAACACTTGTGAATTTTGTCAAGTTTTATCTGTATGCCAAATGGCTTGTGAACACGGGGATGCCTCTTTCCACTAGATACCAAATATAAACAAATGTTCCCACTCCTTCACTATTATTGGGGATCCCTGAGATTTTTCCCTGGGTTTACATGCACATGTATATGCTGTGTTCATATGTGTGTGTATTTCAGGTATAGATTGTAATCATGATGTACTACATCTAACAGATTTTAGTGATATCAACCAAACCATTAACTCAGAAGGACATATTTCATTTCAATTACACAAAGGAGGCATTGCAAAGTGCATGGTGATTTATAAAATGTCTGTAAGCAAAAATGCAACATATTCTTTATGCTCATAGTAGTTCATATTTTTTATTAGAAGGTAAAAATGTACATAGTGTACTGTACCTTTATATGAGACATATCTAAGCTATGGAGGAGCGAACTAACAACAAACTAGCAAAATGTTCCTCTTGGATAATCGGTCCTATATGGAATCCATAGACAGTTGCAGAACTTTGCTGCATTATTAGTTGCATGGTTTATTTAACACACATATTGGTAGTGCTTATCTCATCTTTAACAATAGAATCCTTTAAGGCAAGCATTTCCCCTCAGAGTGGCCGGTGTGAGGAAACGTGTGCAGGGCATAAGTGGATTACCGTTCTTAAAAGCCTAAACTTGTCTTCTGCTCATGAAATTTAGAAAGCTTCGCAGATGCTTGAGTTCTAGGCTTGATTGTGCTTAACTAGGAATTGCACTTAGAGATGGTTCTATTTGAGCCAGAAGTAAAAACGTCCATTTGGAAAATGAAGTTGGGAAAGTTCTAACTTAGGTCACTTCTGAAATTGGCACATGGTCTTAACCAGGGATGACCTCTAGTCTCTCTTAGCTGTTTAATTAAAAATAAAATAAAATAAATTGCATTACTGTGTAGTTCATGTAACTGAAAAAAAAAAAAATCAATATTGGAATTTAATTTACTTTTTTAGTATTTGAAAAGCAGTAGTGCGTACGTGTGGCCTCTTTGTCGCCATCTCTGTTTGAAACCTAAAATTGCAGTTATTTGCGGCGTTATCTTCTTTATGTGGGTTGTGCATCGGCAGGCAGGGCTCCTGAGTCAGCGCGGATGAATCTAATGTTTTGAGGTGTATTCTGCCAACGCACCAGTGTGGATCTTCTCTGAACATCGGAATAACAGGTAGCCTACTACGTCTTTGAATATATATCCAAAATAATAAGTTTCACTGGAAAATGTCATCTGAACAAGTAACATGTCTGCCACTTTTGTTCCGACCAACTGAACAAAACAAAAAAAGTGACGTAGGCCTAATGACGCAAAGACGAATGGCGGCAAACTAGTTGGCTATTTACCCCTAACCTATCAAGTTAGAAAACATTATTACAAGAAGATTGTTTTTAACACTGCTTGGTTATGTACTTGCTCAATATTTGATTTTTCTTTTAATCAAAAACATTTTCGGCTGGCAGCTTTAAAGGGATAGTTCACTTTGAAATTAATTTTTGATTCCCTTTAGCGGGACATTCTAAAACGCTTAACGTGAAAACGCTTAACGTGGCTTACTGTACAAAGACAGTGATATTAAATTACCAAACTCTGCACACATCATATTAATAAACCATACTATGTATAAAAAATAATATAAGCCCAGAAATTGAACGCAACGCGTTTAATTACACGTTAAGCATTTTTCTCCCATAGAAAACCGTTATAAGAAAACGCTTAACGTGGCTTACTGTACTAAGACATTAATATTAAATTACCAAACTCTGCACACATCATATTAATAAACCATACTATGTATAAAAAATAATATAAGCCCAGAAATTGAACGCAACGCGTTTAATTACACGTTAAGCATTTTTCTCCCATAGAAAACCGTTATAAGAAAACGCTTAACGTGGCTTACTGTACAAAGACAGTGATATTAAATGACCAAACTCTGCACACATCATATTAATAAACCATACTATGTATAAAAAATAATATAAGCCCAGAAATTGAACGCAACGCGTTTAGTTAAGCATTTTTCTCCCATAGAAAACCGTTATAAGAAAACGCTTAACGTGGCTTACTGTACATTAATATTAAATTACCAAACTCTGCACACATCATATTAATAAACCATATTATGTATAAAAAATAATATAAGCCCAGAAATTGAACGCAACGCGTGTAATTACACGTTATGCATTTTTCTCCCATAGAAAACCGTTATAAGAAAACGCTTAACGTGGCTTACTGTACTAAGACATTAATATTAAATTACCAAACTCTGCACACATCATATTAATAAACCATATTATGTATAAAAATAATATAAGCCCAGAAATTGAACGCAACGCGTTTAATTACACGTTATGCATTTTTCTCCCATAGAAAACCGTTATAAGAAAACGCTTAACGTGGCTTACTGTACTAAGACATTAATATTAAATTACCAAACTCTGCACACATCATATTAATAAACCATATTATGTATAAAAATAATATAAGCCCAGAAATTGAACGCAACGCGTTTAATTACACGTTAAGCATTTTTTCCCATAGAAAACCATTATAAGAAAACGCTTAAAGTGGCTTACTGTACTAAGACATTAATATTAAATTATCAAACTCTGCACACATCATATTAATAAGCCATACTATGTATAAAAAATAATATAAGCCCAGAAATTGAACGCAACGCGTTTAATTACACGTTAAGCATTTTTCTCCCATACCGTTATAAGAAAACGCTTAACGTGGCTTACTGTACTAAGACAGTGATATTAAATGACCAAACTCAGTACACATCATATTTATATACCATATGTATAAAAAATAATATAAGCCCAGAAATTGAACGCAACGCGTTTAATTACACGTTAAGCATTTTTCTCCCATAGAAAACCATTATAAGAAAACGCTTAAAGTGGCTTACTGTACTAAGACATTAATATTAAATTATCAAACTCTGCACACATCATATTAATAAGCCATACTATGTATAAAAAATAATATAAGCCCAGAAATTGAACGCAACGCGTTTAATTACACGTTAAGCATTTTTCTCCCATACGTTATAAGAAAACGCTTAACGTGGCTTACTGTACTAAGACAGTGATATTAAATTACCAAACTCAGTACACATCATATTAATAAGCCATACTATGTATAAAAAATAATATAAGCCCAGAAATTGAACGCAACGCGTTTAATTAAGCATTTTTCTCCCATAGAAAACCGTTAGAAAACCTTAACGTGGCTTACTGTACTAAGACATTAATATTAAATTATCAAACTCTGCACACATCATATTAATATACCATACTATGTATAAAAAAATCAGATGAGCCCAGAAATTGCACGCAACGCGTTTAAGCATTTTTCTCCCATAGAAAACCGTTATAAGAAAACGCTTAACGTGGCTTACTGTACTAAGACAGTTACAGTTTTTTATACATAGTATGGCTTATTAATATGATGTGTGCAGAGTTTGGTAATTTAATATTAATGTCTTAGTACAGTAAGCCACGTTAAGAGTTTTCTTATAACGGTTTTCTATGGGAGAAAAATGCTTAACGTGTAATTAAACGCGTTGCGTTCAATTTCTGGGCTTATATTATTTTTTATACATAGTATGGTTTATTAATATGATGTGTGCAGAGTTTGGTAATTTAATATCACTGTCTTAGTACAGTAAGCCACGTTAAGCATTTTCTTATAACGGTTTTCTATGGGAGAAAAATGCTTAACGTGTAATTAAACGCGTTGCGTTCAATTTCTGGGCTTATATTATTTTTTATAGTATGGTTTATTAATATGATGTGTGCAGAGTTTGGTCATTTAATATCACTGTCTTAGTACAGTAAGCCACGTTAAGCGTTTTCTTATAACGGTTTTCTATGGGAAAAAAATGCTTAACGTGTAATTAAACGCGTTGCGTTCACTTTCTGGGCTTATATTATTTTTATACATAGTATGGTATATAAATATGATGTGTACTGAGTTTGGTCATTGAATATCACTGTCTTAGTACAGTAAGCCACGTTAAGCGTTTTCTTATAACGGTTTCCTATGGGAGAAAAATGCATAACGTGTAATTACACGCGTTGCGTTCAATTTCTGGGCTTATGTTATTTTTTATACATAATATGGTTTATTAATATGATGTGTGCAGAGTTTGGTAATTTAATATTAATGTCTTAGTACAGTAAGCCACGTTAAGAGTTTTCTTATAACGGTTTTCTATGGGAGAAAAATGCTTAACGTGTAATTAAACGCGTTGCGTTCAATTTCTGGGATTATATTATTTTTTATACATAGTATGGTTTATTAATATGATGTGTGCAGAGTTTGGTAATTTAATATCACTGTCTTTGTACAGTAAGCCACGTTAAGCGTTTTTCACGTTAAGCGTTTTAGAATGTCCCTGTTTTAGCTTACCTCAAGCGCATCCAAGATGTAGGTGTCTTTATTTCCGCAGTAGTTTCCATTTTGATATTTTTAGGTCAAACCGTTCTTGTCTGTCAGTCATATAATGCAGGTCTATGGACACTGTTTCAAAACACAAGCACAGAGTCCAAATTAAAACAATTCCCCATCGTCCAAATGAAATAATTCCCCATCATAAGTACACATTGATGGCCTAAGACACGAAACGAGCGGTTTGTGTGAGAAAACGAACAGTATTTATATCGTTGTTATCTCTTGCAAACAACACACGTCCAAATGATCTGACGGCGCGGGCTGGTATAGATATATTCATAGATGTCGCCTTGGCTACGGTTTCGTTCCACTGAACTGCAGTAGCGAAGGCGACATCTAGTGTATACATCTATACTCGCCCGCGCGCGGGTATAGATGTATACACTAGATGTCGCTTGGCTACGGTTTCGTTCCTATGAACTGCAGTAGCCAAGGCGACATCTATGAATATATCTATACCCGCCCACGCCGTCAGATCATTTGGACGTGTGTTGTTTTCAAGAGATAACAACGATATAAATACTGTTCGTTTTCTCACACAAACCGCTCGTTTCGTGTCTTAGGCCATCAATGTGTACTTATGATGGGGAATTGTTTCATTTGGACGATGGGGAATTGTTTTAATTTGGACTCTGTGCTTGTGTTTTGAAACAGTGTCCATAGACCTGCATTATATGACTGACAGACAAGAACGGTCTGACCTAAAAATATCAAAATTGAAACTACTGCGGAAACAAAGACACCTACATCTTGGATGGCCTTGAGGTAAGCTAAAACATATCAAAAATTAATTTCAAAGTGAACTATCCCTTTAAGTCTCTTATGCTCACCCAGGCTCAGGCTGTTAATGCAAAGCAGAATCTCCAATCTTCAGTGTCACATGATCCTTCAGAAATCATATCCAGATTTGGTGCTCAAGAAACATTTCTTTTTTATTATCGTTGTTGAAAATAGTTTTATATTTTTTAAACGTTAAATGCAAAAAGGGTAATATTAATCTGCTTTAAATCAATTAACGTTAGCCTAAATGCAGTGGGGGCAATTGAAACACTCTTTTAAATGAATTAATATGATCAAGTCTTTCTCAATGTACATATTTTTAATATGGTACTGTTACTGACCAACATATTGCAGATATATCAGATCTCTTTGTAGTAGTTTTTGCAATTACAATTGCCTCCTGTCCCTTGTTTTTACTAAAGTAGTCTTTCCATCTGCTTAGTTCGTCATGCGGCCACCATTTTGAGTTTAGTCCATAATGAATTGCATCTGTTCTTGCTCCAACCTCAGCTTTTGTCTTATCCCATTGTTTGTTCCAGTGGGTTATTTGTCTTTCTCACTGGAGAAGCCAAGATTTGAACAGATAAAACGCATAATTACCAGTGGCTCACATATTCATGTGGTCTGTTCAAAGCTTTTTACACCAGTGTTCAGGAAACAATTTAGCTGTTTCCATGGGCTACCCTCTCATCTTCCCTAAAAGACATGAAATTAAGCAAAAACAATGTTTTCATGTGGCCGAAGACTACTTTAGGAATTGCAGGTGTTAGCCGCTGCTTGAAAGAGAAGAAAATAAGGAAGGAGAGGAAAAACAAGAAAATAAAGAAAGAATGGTGAAGTAAATCAAAGGAAATAAGCATTGAGAGAGAGAAAAAGTTAAAAAGGAAGGATGGAAGCATGAAAGAAAAGGCCAGAAGGAATCATTTTTTGTCTTTGTAGTGGTAAACTAGGGAAAATGTGAACCTAAACTGTCACCTTTGTTTTTTAACCATCTGTGGAGTTTCATTTGGTAAAGCGGGCTTATAACACCTGTCATACAAACTAACAAAACTTTCACAAACAAACGCGAGAGTCTGAACATGTTTAAATGCCCCTAAATAGCTGAAAGTTTTGATGCTGAAGTGTCAGATTCAGTTTAGAGGTCTCTATCTCTCGCACATATGGAAATGAGGATATACACAGACATAATAGAAGATGAGAATAGAAGATGATATGGAGTGACTGAGAATTGGATGTTCTCCAGGTTTGCGATAGAAAGCAGATAGAGACAGAAGCTCGCTGCGGAAGAAATTGGAAGAACGTGTCTGGGGGGGGGGGGGGGTGATCTAAAAGAAAAAGAACACAATAGGTAAATCTGTAACAGACAGGTCGGTATAGACAGACACGAGAACGAGTGAAAGATAAAGCAAGCAAGAACGAGCGATACTGTACAACGCAAGCGGCGGATTCCCAGCTTGTGCCTTTTTTGGGAGAAATACCCATTTAATTTTGGCAAGTGGCTCTTATAGCCTTGGTCTCCTCCTGCCTGCCATGATCCATTCCATCATTTAAACTCGCAAGGTAAAGAAAATCTCGGTTCCAGCAGGAAAATTGCACTCGGAAGCAAGTTCATAGCCTGCATTGAGAAGAGTAGCCTCATTCTGCGGCAGTCCAATCTATCCCCCATTGAGACTTTCTCACTGGCAGTGCTGGTGCCTGACACTCCCGGATTGGCCATGATGCCTTCCTCTCCTTGCTGTTGATTGTGCATTATCAGAGCCCCTCACACACCGAAAATTACATGTAGCACCAGAGGTGGTCATGACAATGATAGCTGGTTTCCATGGCAATCAAAGGACCTATTGGAAAGTGGCGAGGCCTGTCGCATTGTGATAATAGCCCCACTCATTTCGCTCTAATTGAAAAAGCTTTTGGGGGAAAAAAATGTTCCACCTCCTTCTTTCATTGTAGAGCTAAAGCAAGGTAAATAGGCTTTGTGGAACACCCCTTAAAATGTATGCATAGCATTTTTGTGACACCTGTCTCACCAAAACGTGTTATTGTCTTTTGTACAACAGCCTCTTGGAGCATTAAGCATTTAAATATATATATATATATATATATATATATATAATTGAATGTCCTTATACTCCTATGTAATTACGCACATATGAATACATTGATGTTTAGTTCAGTTTTAAAGCCCATTTTGCTAACATATGGAAGAAACGCTCTCTTTGCTAATGTTCTAAATTATCCACCTTATTTTAACGTAAGAGCGGGTGAAGTTGCTAACTTGAATGCGCAAGACTTTCGATGCCATGTGCTTCCAGTTATTGTAATTGTACAAAACAGTCTGTATGGCTGAATTCAGAAAGGCATTTTACCATACTTCTCTTTATCCAATATCTTTATATAGTAGCTAATATGCTACTATTACATAGTATTTGTTTCACTATAACAAAACCAGTTCATAAGATTCATTCGTAATGGGATTCAGGGTTCACTGGTCATGCTGTATCTTTGATTCACTAAAAAGTTATTTGTTAGTTAATCGGACTACACTGGTCATGCTTGTTTTTGCATAGCCTACAATCCGTGATTACAACTGCCATTATTTTGCGGTACATAGTGTTTTATTTCATCACAAATTTTGAGATTTTACAACTTATGATTTCTTTCACTATGACGCTGAAGGTTCAGCCGCAGTGGAGCATTATACTGTAACTCACAATACAGTTAAGTTAGTTAAGCAAAACGCAGTGAAATCTACAGGACAGGCAGAGCTATTCAATATGTTTTCTCGCTGCCACTTTGTGATTTATCACCCTTGCATTAAAATATAAGAATTACTGCAGGGATCAAACCACTGGAGAAACCACAGGTTAAGTGTCTTGCACAAGGCCAGTGGCTTTTCATTCCATCTGAGATTTGAACCTCTTGGTTAGATTGTACTCAGATCCTGCTTTGGAAGCATTTGAAACACTGAATGCATATTCCTAGGAATGGTTGTCTTCATTCATGGAATATTCTAGTTAACCTCCTTTTAAAGGTCAGATCAGTAGGAGTAATATAATTGTTTTGTTGTTACGTTTTAAAATGATCAATGTGACTGATGTCGTCTCCAAAACAATACACACTCGGTTGTGTTTTACAAGTCCATTTGAATACTACCAGTCACAGGTGGTAAGTATGTTAAGTCAAAGCCATTGAACAGACTGTAAATAGAAGTGCCATTGAAAATGGAACACATCAATGCTAAGTGAAGTGTTTACTTCATACTGAATGATTCATTGGGCACCGAGAGCATTCTCAATGAAGTCAGTGGAGCTGTGTGACTCTCATACTATTCCTGTTTTTATACTCACAACAATACTAAGATTTATAGAGAGATATAGCAGGAGAATTAACCTTTTAAACTGTTTTGTAAAAATGAGCACTTCTCAGTGATCGAGTCGTGTTTGTGAGCCTTGTTGTCAGAGGTAATTAGCACTTTGAGGACTGAGGACAATAATTCCAGTGTCCTGCAGCAAAACAATAGCCTGGCAAGCCAGACCTACATCAAGATGTTAGTTCTGGCAACTCACCATTGCCAGGGCTCAATCCGAGGGGCGGGATAAACGGCTGTCTTTCAAATTTGCTCTGCATGCAATAGGACAGCGCTTCAACCAACCAGAGCGTTTTCCCAACAGCGGAGCTAGTTGATGATAGATTAAACTTTTGCCGTATCTGGCCGGCAAAACTATGAACACATCTTCCTGTTTTAAGAATGACTTAAGTGCCGTTCTTTATTCTTTTCTCAAAGAAAAGCTTAACTCCAAGTCCTCCAGAGTCGCAGACAAAGCCGATTCGAAAGACCGCTGTTCGCCAGCAGCAGCAGCTCTTCTTTGTTTTCATGTAGCAGGGAATTCACGCGGAACCGTCACACTCACAACTCTGTCGTCATTATGTAAAGCCCGCCCACCGACTCTATACACGATTTGATTGGCCTGACTAGAGTTTGTTTTTTCCAGTTCGAAAGTCAACGGAGAGTTGCTAGACTACCCTGGCTGCAAAATAAATTTTGCTGCCGCTAGGCTGCGTCTAGATTTCTAGGCTAGCAAAACAATTAAATAAAAATGAAAACATGGCTAGCTCTGTAGTGCAATAACAAAAAAGGCTGATGATATATGCTGTGCATTTATAGAAATATGTAGATCGGTAGAGATTATTCTGTGCATAAAAAAATTAAGTTAATCAAAAAACGGTCATAGTCTCCACAAAAAAATATGATATACAGTCAAACCAAAAATGATTCAGACACCAGATATATTTTTTATATATTTTTACTAGTGGGTACAGGACACTATAGTTCATTTATGTAAGTGAGGATAGCAAAATAAAGTAAACTGAGGCATATTATACCCAAAAATATACGATAGCCTACCAGTTAAAAGTTTGGGACCAAAAATTATTCAGACACTCTGACCTGACCATGTTTTGCTTAAGTGTTTTTTCTTTAATTGCTAATGTGACCTTTTTGCACCACAGACTGAACAAAATGGAGCATTGTTTGGTAATTGTTTGACCTCAATTGGTATTATCTAATTCTGTACTTAAATTTAACAGCTGACAGCTATTCAACCTAATTCATTTGTGAGACAGTCTAACAGAAGGTTATTGTCCTATTTTATTACCATTTTCTAAACTATTGTGGATAAACTGTGATAATGTGAAAAATGTTGAAGGTGTCTGAATACATTTTGGCTTGACTGTATAAATCATTTTAAATTGTAAGAATATTTCAGAATTTTACTTTTTTTGACTGTACTTTTGATTAAGGAAATACAAACTTGATGAACATTAGAAACATCTTTCAAAAACCAACAAACAAAAGAGTCCCAGACCGGTGAAAGAGGGACCAGGCTAAATTTCCAAAGTCAGACACAAGCAAAGAAACCTGCCACCCTACGACTATAAATCAATTTCTATTTAGATCAAGCAGATTCAAATGTGAAGGCCTAATGTGGCTCTGAACAAACAGGCCAGGAGGATGATGAATGCGAGGGGGAACGTAATGGGCCGACCGACTGATAGCCCGATATCACAAGCATCCATCTTCCTTAATTCCCAGTGCAGTCTACTGGATCCTGTCCAACACACTCAGATGAATTGTCAAAGACACAGAGAGGCATTTTGAATCAGGCTGTTTGAGTTATAGCTGTCACTTCTCTGCCTACCAAACTTCACTCTTTTCATCCCTCTGAAATATCAATTATTCAGCCCTGCTTCAGAGGTGTGCTGAGGTTGTGCAGATACTCTAAAATATCCACTGAAGTGCAGTGTCTTATTCAAACAGCGTCGACACTAATGAGTTTGTAAATGTGCATGAAAATCGGCCAGATCGCAACTCTCTGTGGCACATCTTTTATTTGACCTGTAAAGAAGTCTTGTGAAGTCTTGTCTTGTGAAGACACAGCGTAAATGAGGATATATCGGTGGCATGGCACTTTCATGTACATGTAAAAGTAACAAATGTTACATTTACTGAATCTAAGGTGATGCAATGCAGTTAAATTGAAATGTACCTTTTGTGTTATGAGTATAAACTCTCCTTTTATATACATTTTTGATGATACCTTTGGATATTGAATTAAATATTTGCTAACACTTTATTTTAGGGTCCAATTCTCACTATTAACTAGTTGTTCATCAGCATGCATATTACTAGGATATTGGCGGTTAATTGGTATTATAAAGCACATATTAATGCCTTATTCTGCATGACCATTCTACATCACTTAATCCAACACCTACATTTAACAACTACATTACTAAATATTAATAAGCAGTAATTAGGAGTTTATAGAGGCAAAAGTTGTAGTTATTAATTAGTTAATAGTAAGAATTGGGCCCTAAACTAATGTGTGACTGAATCTTTTTTATAAATATTTAGATTCTTCAAAGAATGCAATGGTATTGACATTTTAAAGATAATTTATTTGGTCTAAAAAGGGCCAAAAATCCATAGCTAAAGAAAAAAACAGCAAGTCAAAATGTGTTGGTGTTAAAACAGGGCTTTAAAATAATGAAATAGGTATTGTTATTGATAATGTATATCAATGACATTGTAAATCAGTCTTTTGGATATGCTTGCTTTTGTAATCTTTATGGGTATCAGAAATGACTTTCACTTTAGTGCTTGTTTGGATGAAGCTTAAGGTTTTAATACATAGCAAATACAAAACATTTGTCATGCCTCATTCATAATGTATGTATTCAGTAAAAATAGAGTAGATTCACATTTGGATCGTTTGTTGAGTTGTTTTCCTCCCAGCATTTTAGACTCTGGGTGGTAAATGTCTCCCTGACAGCTATAATAATAATAATTCATGAGATATTGCAGAGATACATACGTATGTATTCATAGCGTGAAATGCAGCATGCTGTAAAGTGACCTAATAAATGGGATGAGATCATTTCGCCACAGTAATCGAACAATGCAGTAACAATCCTTGAACAGTTTTGCGTTTTGAAATGTGTGCGTGTTTAAAAAAATGTTTTTACAAAAATGTGTTCCTGCTGAGCTTTTCTCTCTGTCCGCTCTTAATAATTTGTTGTGGAAAACCAGCATGATCTATTTCATAAGTTAAATCAGCTTGCCCAATGAGAGCTTGAAGCAGTAATGCAATCAAAATCAATGGGCTATAGAGATGAAAATAGTCTTTGTCATGCAGCCATGTAACAGTGATTTTGGTCAAATTAAAAGAGGCACGGTTAACCAACGCGAATGAGTGATAATGAATCTTGTGGAGTAGCATCCAAAGTGAAATAAACAGCTGTGTATTACAGTTCATAAAAAAATGCAAATACTATATTTATTATTAGAATAAGGCAGATACAGCTAAAAATATGCACAGCTTTTACAGTAATATTATTATTTTGCTGTTGTTGTTTATATTATTTTAATACAAACCGCACACATCATGTCCAATCTATTTCACCCATGGCACAGCTGCAGTGTTAAGAAATGTGGGTAATAATTATTCAAATACAAAATTATTGAAGTAATTTCTCAGTTTGAGAATACTTAACAAACCCAGGTTTTATTTTGGTATGTTTCTTGTAGCCCTCCACCATATTACACACCATACAAATTTGGATTCCTTGATACTTCAGCTTGTTGCTATAGGGTCATGATGAGGATATATATATATATATATATACTGTATGTGTATATATATATATATATATATATATATATATATATATATATATATATATAGGCTACTGTATATATACTGTGTATATATATACTGTATATACATATACTGTATGTATATATATATATATATATACTGTATATATATACTGTATATGTATATATATATATATATATACTGTATATATAGTTGTGAGTTGTGGTTATATAAGCATATACATGTTAATCCTGCAAGAAAAAAAGTTAGTTATGATTAATTAAAAATTTCCTTCACACCATCCAACTTTCTTGCGTACACAGAATTTTGACTGTCGGTTTATTTCATTTTTCTGCCTCAAAACAACAAGAATTCGTCTGACAACATCTAAAGAGAATATAGTTGGTACCAGAACAATAGACTGGAATGAAAAAATTAATTGCTATGCACTGTTGACCGGATATACAGAAAACAAAAACAAAGAAATGTTCTGAAGTGTGTGTGTGTGTGTGTGTGTGTGTGTGTGTGTGTGTGTGTGTGTGTGTGTGTGTGTGTGTGTGTGTGTGTGTGCGTGTGTGTGTGTGTGTGTGTGTGTGTGTGTGTGTGTGTGTGTGTGTTTGTGTGTGTGAGTGTGTGTGTAATCAAAATATCTGTCCACCCAGAAGTACTCATTATTTTCCAGACATAGCTCACAACACACTTCTACTCATGCATATTTAATTCACTTGCTACTTAGTGCGAGTTTCTTTGACAGATTTGATGCTATGCACAGTTGGCAAATCAGTGATTAGTTTCCTCTAAAAACACTTGTATAAGTGTATAAAACTGTAAAATATCAGACTCCTGGATGTTGCATAGAGCCAGAAAAATCTGATTTTTACTGTTGCTTTTTAACCAGCTCTTCCCATTTTTCTATATAATATGCATTAGATGACAGTGCTGTTCAAATGTGTTTTTTTTTAATGTTTATGAAATAAGTCTCTAATGCTCGCCTATGTTGCATTTATTTGATCACAAATGCAGTAAAACAGTAATATCATGAAATATGTTTTCTATTTTCATATATTTTAAAGTGTAATTTATTCCTGTGATGCAAAGCTGAATTTTCAGCATCATTACTCCAGTCTTTAGTGTCACATGATCCTTCATAAATCATTCTAATATTCTGATTTGCTGCTCAAGCTGTATCATTAACAATATTAAAAAAGTTGCACTGCTTGATATTTTTGGGGAAAACATGATACCTTTTTTCAGAATTCTTTAATGAATACAAAGTTCACAAAACAACAATTATTTTAAATAGAAATCTTTTGTAACATGTTAAATGTTGTTGTTGTTTTTAATCCATGAAATACATCTTTGCTGAATTAATTTTTTTTATAAAATACATCTTACTTAACTGTTATGTACTCTGGTATGCACACCATGACAAAAAACTAATATTTATTTATTAATATTTTTATTTTAGTGAAAATAGTCCATTAAAGAACGTCTCGGTTACGTATGTAACCCTCGTTCCCTTTCATTCAGTCAAGTCTGATAGGGAACAGTATGTTCAGTATGTTCTCTTGCCGAATAGACCGACACATCCATAAACAACACGAACATAGCAGGCAACATCATCACAGCGGTGCCTCCTATTAGAATCAACAGTTGCTCGTGACAGAATGATGTCTGTGTGCCGTGAATACACCAGGCATCTGGCACTCACTCCAACGAGCCGCACGGATGTCATCCATTATTGAGATATTATCAAAAAAATCAATACGTTAAACCTCTAATTAGACCCAAATTAATAATGATCATTTAGTGTGTCAATTACAAACTGTGCAGAAGCCAAATGAAGCTCATAAATAGCATGCTAATGAGGCATCATGCAGTCAGGGGCCTCTTAGCATGTTTAGAGCCCATAATTGTATCAGACCCTTTGATTCTTCCTACTGTCAACAATGTGATATCAACAGGAGTGTGAGGGAGATGTCTGCTTCCATCTTGAGAACTTGGAAAAGTGAGATTGATAATAGCATTTTACAGGTTATTTTCTCTGCTATAGTTTAAACCAGTTCATTCTCATTGCTCTGTGGCAAAAGTTGACATAATGCTAGAATGAAATTACTTTTCAAATTTATCCCGCTGTATTTCCAAACCTTAATTCCTGGATGATATGACTGGAAAGCTGATGTATGATTATCAATTATCTACCTGTCCACAGAACTGAAAGTGATGTGCACATTTCTTTCATTTTATCTCATCAATCACCATCAAATACCGAATCCTTTTCTGCTTTGACTAGCATGCCACTAAGTTAGAAAGTGCCTCTCAAAAACTTTTGGATATTACCTAAAGTTTTCCCCGGCATCCTCTGGGCCTTTTTCTTAGTTTACTGATTGAACAAAGCACAAACTTATAAAGTTTCACCCAATGATTTTTATGACATTTCTGAGAGGGGGGAAAATGAAAGAATAAAGAATGAAAAAGAGGCAGGGATGCATGAAGGAGAAAACATGGCTGTCTTAGGCACTTACAGAGATGCTGAAAGAAGATGAAATTCGACATCATTTTCTCATCAGATGCGAGAGTGCTTGCCGTTTTTTTTTTTTTTTTTTGTAGTAAGTGAAATTACTTTGCTTTTTAAGTACTCATCAACAAACATAAGCCATTAAATAACTTTTATACATCTAATTATTTGTATCAATAGGCCTACATGTCAAGGATGTCTGGTTTTATATGGCCAGGGAGTGAGTGGCACACAGTTCAAAAATCGATATCACAGAACTATCATATGAGCCTATCAGCTGGATCTTTTATATACAATATAATATTGGGAAATATTATTACAATTTTAAAATAGCTGTTCTCTATTTTAATATATTTTAAAATGTCATTTATTCCTGTGATGCAAAGCTGAATTTTCAGCATCTTTTTTTATTTTTAAAGTTACTTTTGTAATTCTATTATGTTTTATTAGCTGTTTTGCATCGAAGCTTTTCCCAAAGTATACGTGTGTGTGAATTAAAATGTTTGGAGATGGCTTAATTATTTTAAACAAGAAAATTTGATGCATTCATGCAGAAAAGTAGTAAATTAGTGTTACAGCCGCTAATGGGCTATGTTAAAATAACAGCGCTCTTTGTTCTCGACATTCATTTACACAGTCTAACATCTCTTTACTGCTTTAAGTAGCAGACTACTGCATTAAAAGTCTCTGCATTTGTGTGATGATGAGTGTATGTCCTTATACAAAATGAAAGAATTTGATTACTTTTTATTTACTTTTTTGTTTTCTTTGTGTGAAATATATATCTAAAAAAACATGGAGTAGTCACTGTAGTTGGGAATATGGAAACATGTTTATGTTGAGGCAATAAGAATCATGCCTGTGAGTTGTGCATATGTCTCTGAATGGCGGTTAGCGTGTAAGTTGTGGTTGATGGCAGATTAGGATAGTCTGTCAGGCCAGTGCTGTGCGTGACGGTAACTGTGCTGCTGTCAGGGGTGTCTGGGTGAGAGACTGCAGAGATGTATAATTATCAGACAATCCTGCTGAGCGCTGGATGCTGCCGGGCTCCGTCCTCGCTGTGGCTTGTCTCCAGTTTGATAAAAAAGTTTGAGCTCTCATCTTCCCTCTCCTTCTCCAACACTCAGGTTGGTATTCATGGAGGAGCGCTGATGGGTAGCACACGCTCTCACGCTGTCCAAACCCTCCTATGATCGTAAAGATCTCAAAGCATGACGTGTCATCTCTGTTCTTAAGCTGCGGTTTAGAAAGACACGGCAGTACCGTAGGGAATTTCTTGGCTTTAAACAACCGAACATCAGAGAAGCGACAAATCTGCGCTCGTTCGCTGTAGCTGCACCCGGGTTTTAACCTCGATCAACTGGTGTTCACGTGATATTGATTCTTTGGATGGTTCTCTTCTGATTTTCATTTACATGCCGTTTTCATCCAATTAGAGATGCATAACGTTTTAAAGTATAGAAATGAAACTGTTAGTGTGATCTTGGAAGTCAAGTAAAGGTGTAATGACACTCCCCATAATAAGATTTTCCACCGACTGGGATCGTCATTTCTTTCACACCAGGACACTAAACACTTATTAGAATCTAACAGATCGGCAGCATAAAAAAAACGTCCTTACTCACCTTGATTATAAGCTTGGAAGGCAAAGTGCCTTTTACCCATATTGCCTTAGTGGAGCATGTTAAAATGCATTGATGTTTTTTAGGAGTTTTTATTTTTTGTCTTGTTTTCCAATAAAAAAACATTCTCAAACAAAATATACATTTTATAAGAATGTGATGTTTAAGTCATACAGCATACCAATGCGTCTTAGCAAAGAAAACTATATATATATATATATATTTATACCATGGTCTGTCTTAATACCCAATTCTGATTGGCTGGACAACGCATTCTCATCCTAGGGCGTTCATATACTGACGCTTTTGACATTACGTCTACATCGAACACACATGGCACCCTTTAGCGTCAATATGAGACGCACAGAGCTTTGTTCGGTTATGGGTAGGTTTAGGTCTGGGGTAGGGTTAGGGTTAGACCGCTAGGAGGCGCCTTCTGGCCCATTTCTATCTGCGTCTGCGTAAAGGGTGCCATGTGCGTTCGATGTAGACGAAATGTCAAAAGCGTCAGTATATGACGCCTTGGGATGAGAACGGGCTGGGCTGGAAGGTCTGCATAAAAACTGTTTATTGCACAGGTTTCAAGTTATTTCAATCATATATTATATTAATGAACTGCTTTTTATTGAAGCACACACACATATCACTCACACAGAGAGATTAGAGATCGCACTGCGCACACACAGAGCACAGAAACTTGTTTTCAACGCTGCCCCACAACTTTTTTTGCCTTTTCTTTGCCTCCGCATCATTGTCACGGACTGCCTGTTTTATTTCAGTTACCTGGTTTCCTTTGTTCCAGTTTCCCTCTCTTCGTTTGTTACCACGGTTTTCGATTAATTAGTTGTCACCTGTTCGTCACTGAGTTCATTCACCCTGTGTATTTAAGTTCCTTATTTCATTCAGTTCGTTGTCTAGCATTGCTCGTGTGTCGTGTCTACACACTGTTTCGTAGCCTTTTAACTTGTGGATTACTTTAGTTTGTTTAGACCTGTTGGAACTTTTTCATCATCATCATCATCTGGACAAAACATGATAGTCATACAATCGTTTAATGCACAGCTCCTTATGTGTAACCGGTCCTACTGACCCGCTCCGAGTGGGATTCCAACCGGGGTCTCTGCATGGGAGGCGGGCGAGTGACCGAAAAGACAATGTTTTTACTGTATTTTTGATCAAATAAATGCAACCTTTGTAGAACATAAGAGACTTATTTTATTATTTGTTTTTAAAAAAACAATTAATAATCTTTCCCACTTTACTATTACTATTTACTAATACTATTTATGTACTATGTAGTTTTTAAAATGTATATTTGTATACACAAAGGTTACTATTCCAAATACAAGAAACAAACATCTAAAAATATATTAGCCTATGCTTTATAAATTTAAGTCACGTCAGCCAGGGTTAGCTGAAGTCTCAGCATGTCTGCATCCGCAAAATGATTTTGATGATGTGTCAGACCCCGGTGATGCAATATCACGAAACAAGATTTTATTTACCTAAATATCCTCATCGCATAATCAAAAATATCAGTTTCATTTGTGACATTTACCAACCACAGCTATTTCCAGAGCGGGTTTTAGATTCCCTCATTTTCAGCTTTCCAATGCTGTCTGCCTTTTCAGGATGAGGAACTCACCGAGGGAAGGACACGGCTCTTCTCTCGGTCATACTGAATTCACTCTGCGTTCGATGAGGACGGTACCCTGAGGCAAAAAAAAAACACACACACCAAAGACTAGCCAGCTGAGGCGGGAACATGCATAGGAATACCAAGCAGTCATTACATTCATCACAAACTTTACTTTATTTAGCTGCTAACGAAGCGCTCAGGTAGTGCTGCTGTGAGACCCACCGAGAACTGTTTCTAAAAACCTTGGAAAACATGGGTAGAAAGCAAGGGCCTGTATGTGGCTAGTGGTGTTTTTTCTCTTTCTGATGCAATTCTATGATTTATTTTTTGTTTGTGTGTGATGTGCAGAGAGGCAGTATGAGCACATAAGGACCCTGAGGCAGAGTGAGGGGGAAACGGGGCTCCTTGGGGTGAGCTGGAAGGTGTCGACATGTTACTGGACAGATTAAGCGGGTGTGTGGAGAAAAGGTGCTTTAAAGGAAGGGCCTGGTTTATGGGTGGCTTTGGGTGTGAATTGAGCAATAAATGGACAGATTGAATTCATTTTTTTTTTTTTTTTTTTTTACACCTAAACAATTTACACCTGTTTAATTTGCCAATATAAGCTGTCTCATTCAGATAATTAGCTTAGTTTAAGAATAATAAGAATAATAATTAGCTTATTTTTACTATATCTTAAATAAATGCAGGCTTGTTGAGCATAAGAAACAAACAATCTTACCAATCCCAAAACGTTTGGTAGTGCAAATTATTATTATTATTATTATTATTATTATTATTTTAAATATCTACCAATAATAACCCCGTGTAGACTGGTTCACCAAACCTATATACTTTTAAAGGATTCACTGTCTAGGAACATATTTCAGCAGAAAAAAAGCATAAATAAAGAGAAAAGTATTAGAGAGAGACCTAGATCACTTTCACCATCAATAATGTTATTTTTTCCAGTCATGCTATCTACAGTGATATTAAAGCACATATACGTATTTGGGTCACATTATTTTATGTCCTGGATCTGGTTGTGTAACTTCTGTTAAATAAGTAGTCATTTCCTCTGATTAAAATCAAGCTAAAGCCAGCAGTGCCATCTTAAATCATGATAGCCTTGACGCTGAATGTTGTAAAATGATTGTAAAATGTAATATTGTAAAATGAGCACTTCATTTTTAGCAGATCCTCCTATAATGATGTTTCAGCCAAGCTCCGGATCCAGGTCTCCTAATACAGCTCCAGGCAGCTTAGCAGATGCCACAGAGAGCTAAACACACTCATCTGTGCCCGATTGTGACTGCTGATCCCAAAGCTGTCGACCAAGATGGTGCATGTCCTCCAGGTGGCTCCAAAGTAGGACCGCTTACATGCATCTCATTTTAGTTGCTGGAGTTCCAGTGACTTTTACGCATGCCATTATGAAATCCAGCTGCAGCATACCTTTGTTTGCGAAGAAAAAGTTTTGTATCATACACATAGTTTAGAAATACACCAACCGCTTCAAACACGTCTCGAATTATTAATCTGAGGGCGGACGGTGATTGTGCGGGCTCAGGTTTGTTGATGAGGAATATCTTGTGCAAAATGGCAGATATTTTGCTCTCTCATCAGAAGCATGGAGGTCACTCACCCAAGAGATGCCCCAGGCAAGGCAGAACTAGCACTGAGGACCGAGTTTTGAATTTAATGAAACGCAAAAGACACAGCAGATGAAGAAAAGCAGTCCTTTTGATAAATGAGCACCTTTCCAGCACAGAGGGCTTTTGCCTTCGTCTATCGTTTCCCTGAACCCATCTGTGGAATGAATATGAACTGATTATCGTCATGGAGAATTTAAACTGAACGGTTCTTCATTTACAAAGCCCCAAATGTTAAGAGAGTCTTTCACCAAAGTAATATCAATGGAAAGCTGATTTGCTGCCGTGGTTTGTAATACCAATGGCACTATTTACTGTCTGTGAATTGCAGTGGTGGTTAAAGATTCGAAACATTTAGAGCTTTCAAAATAATCCACTCTAGAAAGCAATGTTCTCGGATTTGATTGCCTGTTAAAGGGATATTTCATTGCTCTTTTTAAGGCGATATATACTATTTCTATTTCCCGTCCTTCGGATGAGACGTTAAACCGAGGTCCTGACTCTCTGTGGTCATTAAAAATCCCAGGATGTCCTTCGAAAAAGAGTAGGGGTGTAACCCCGGCATCCTGGCCAAATTTTTGCCCCTTGGCCTCTGTCCATCATGGCCTCCTAATCATCCCCGTATACTGATTGGCTTCATCACTGTCTCCTCTCCACCAGTAAGCTGGTGTGTGGTGGGCGTTCTGGCGCAATATGGCTGCCGTCGCATCATCCAAGTGGATGCTGCACATCGGTGGTGGTTGAGGAGATTCCCCCATCTATGTAAAGCGCTTTGAGGTCTCAGATAAAGCGCTATATAAATGTAACGAATTATTATTATTATTATTATTACTATTTCGATTTAGCTAACGCTGGGAAAACAGGTCGTTCAGAAGTTGTCATGGGATTGATTTCACAACCATGAGCATTTTGACATATTACCATTCCCATTTACATATCGACGCCCTGATGAATGACAATAGCTATGTTTTCATCCGCCTATTTTTGTGCACATTTTGCGATATCGCATTAAAAAATTACACTAGATGGAATTCTAAAAATGTGCTTAAAAAAACGCATGGGCTCAATTGAGTCGGATACATTTTTTATCTGGATTAGAAAACATGCACATAAACTACGATGGAAACCGAAAAATAATAATCTTGTTGCACAGCATCTGAAATGCAGTTTTGGTAATTCCGAAATGCCTGAGCAAAATCTGTCAAAGTGGTTCGGTATAATTAAACAGCTGGATGAAACTCACTGGATGGAAATGGTGCTTTATTCACAAACGTTTTATGCGATATTCCAATTTTGTGCATAAGTTAAATTCGCAACTTTGGATGGAAACATGGCGTATGTTTCTATCCACCTATTTTTATGTGCATTTTGGGATGGAATGGAAACGGCAAGATGCCCATCAATTTAAAAAATGTGCATAAAAACGCATGCGCGCAATTGAGACGGATATCATTTTTATACGATAAGAAGATCGTTGCTAACCAGCAGACCAATTTCATTGCACAGCATCTCAAATCTTGGTTTGATCATTCTGAAATGCCTGAGCCAACTAGGGATGGCGAAAACTAAAAAAATTCTTGACCGACCACCGAGCCTCATTAGCCGGTTGAAACCGGTTAACCGATTAGTTTAAAATATGCGACGCTATTTGAAATAACAGCCATTTCGAGCCGCGCCTGCAATTTCGCAACTCTGTCGCGTCGCATCTCTCTGCCGCTCTACCTCCCGCTCACACACACACTCACGGCACTTTTTGTAAATCTCTTACAGCGCGAAACCTGAGTCCCGCAAACGCGTCGCCGAGGAGCTTGTATGTAATCGGAGGACAAATGGCTATAGTTTCGAAATGGTTTGGGTACAAGGTGATCGCGTTGAAAATAAAGATGTTTGTCTAGTGTCAGAAGCTCATTTGAAACATTGCCGCAGCTCATTTAAGAAAATGACAGCTCCGAAGAGACGCCGCTTTAACCTCGAGTGTTTTAGCCTTTAGACCTCGCGCAAATGTTTTTATTGGTTTATTAATTACAAACAGATGAGTTATGAAAAATTGAGTGTGAGGGATTTGTTCACTTCACACAAAAAGATCTTGGAATGAGATTGCTAACTGTAGTAGCGTTTAGTCCACTGTCTATAATAGCCTAATTTAGAGAGAACTTTTTTTTTAACCGACTACCAACAACTTTGATCGGTTAACGTTGATACGGTAAACCATCGGTCAAACGGTCATCGGTTAACATCCCTAGAGCCAACGTCTGTCATCAAAACGATTTGGTTTAATTCCCTCCCAGGAAGTGTCTTAAATGAGTGTGTACACAAACACCAGGCATCCAATTGCAAGATTTCATCTGCAAGCTCTGAGACGCAAATCATTTATGATTTATGGAAAAAAATGCCACACTGGCTTGCCCAATTGCAGCAACTTTTGTATATCTATATCTGTATATCTATATATCTATGTATCTATATATTGTAGATATTTTGCACCAATTCTCAGGAAGTGACGATTTTGTTCTCTTGAACACATGGGATGGAAACAGTGCTTTATTCGCAAATGTTTTATGCGATAATACACTTTTGCGCATAAGTTAAATTCGCAACTTTGAATGGAAACCTATCTAGTCTTATCTATGGTAGCCAATCATAACAGAGTGCATTTAAAAGTCTAAATATTTGTACACTCAGTGTAGAATATTGCCTCATAAGGTGACACTGTTACTTTTCTTTTTTTTTCTTTTTTTTTTTTTTACTTATGAAATGTATTCAGTTGTGTGCTGAATCATATTTAGGCTATATTGTTAGAAAGATACTTAGACATTTGAAAGCATACAGTTTTGAACAGAACGCTATACGGTACTATGATTGAGGTATTTTTTTCAATGCACAATAGCCTACCCTAATGGCGTGAGGAAGTTTGAAATAACTAAAGATGGAAACTGAAAAAGTAAAGTGCAGTCAGGTTCAATTTTGTTGTTTCCGCTTGCAGTGCAGAGACAATGTGGTGATGTCAGTAGTGCTGATTCACTTGCACTGTTTTTGAAAATGCAGTCTGACAGAAAGATTTCCAATTATTGATTTGATCTTTTCATCTGTGTGGATTACTTTACTTATTTAACCAATATTGCTATAGTGAATGAATGTTGGCAGAAATTCCCCACATTGTAAGTGCAGAACTTACGGGAAAGGGTCAAATTATGTACAGTACCCACAATCCTGCACCACAATTCAGACCCTGAGAGTTTGCTTTGTGCTCTTTTCCTAAATTAGACTCAATTTGTATATGTTATGTTGATGTACGAAAATAGTTTTTAAATTAAATTTTTGTAGTGCCCGTGTTCTTCGAAACCCATCAACAACTTGTTTTAACAGGTTCATTTTGGGCACACAGTGCAAAGTTTTCAACTAATGTCTATTTTAATGCAGAAAGATGCACATTTTCATCATTCAATTATCACATTTTCTTGTTTTTCTTTCCCCTTACATAAGCTGGGTTCACTAAGCGAATCAGAGGTCTGAAGCTCTATTTTAGGAGGCAGGGACAGATCCAGTCAGTCAGCCGTGCCTTCTGGGCTGCTCTGTTTCAGATGGAAGGATATCCCAGAAAAAATCAGGCAGGAGGAAAGAGGAGATTTTGCTCCAAAACATCGTCCATCATTTTGATTCTCTTGTGGCATAGGCGGTGTGTGTTTACTGTTTGAGAGCGGTGTGTGTGGTAGACTTCTGAAATGAGGAAGCAAAGTTCTCTCCCTGGGTTTATTTATTTTTTTTTTTTGTAAATTCATGTTCAATTTGTTGTTTTTATCAGTTAAGATGTTAGAAATCAGCATTTCCCTATCCACAAGTAACCAGTATAAATATATTTATATTTTAATCTTCATATTAAAATGCTATTTATATTTAAATCAAATCTCCTTTAAGTCTCTTCAAGTTTATGCAATTTCAATTTGTTTTTTATTGCTTCAAAGATAATACAATAGTCAGTGCAATAATATTGGGGAAAAAAACGTAAAGCTTTTATTAGTTACCTCTAGCTGTTGTTCGTTATTAATATTAAATATATGGTATTGGTATTTAAAAATGACTGTTACATTTTTAATAATATTAATTTCAATACTATTTTTATTTTTATTCCACTAACTATATAATAAATGAAATTAAATACTCTCATTAAACTAATAATATAATGTATATAAATATAAAATATTTAAATAATAATATAAAATGTATAACATTAACAACATAACAATAGTTAGTGATATAAATATAAATATCATTATTTAAAAAAAAAAAAGAATGTACAAATGTTTACTTTTTAGGACCATTAGTCAATAAACACTGCATGTGCAATGGTAGACACATGCTTTAATTCTCTTTAATTTTGACTGCTACAGTTTATTTTGTTTCATTTCAAGTTTTGATTTGGTAGTGATGATGTCATAGTGAGTGGTGTGTTTACTTTGTAAAATTAGTCTGCCCATTTCTACCTTCAGGCTGATTTGCAAACCAGTTGGAACATGTGAGTGATGCGGGATCACGGTGACAGAGAGGCACTGCTTCATCTCACATGACTTTTTGCTTCAGCAGCTCTACAAGAACTGACAGTTTCATGTAATATTTTGTAATATTTCTCATTTTATTTTTGTACTGTCATTTTTCTTCTTTTTTTTTTGTGGAGGAAGCACTACCTCCATTCCCTCATCGCAAAACTGCCTTAGATGTTTAATAGTCTTTTCTTTTTTTTTTTCTACTTTAATTCCCACAGCTGTCTGTCATTGTTTCTTTCACTCCCTGTATCTCTTCATTTGCTCTTCCTTCCATAATGGGAAGAACTTCATTTCCATCGGAGACAGCAGCTATGTGTTTTCTGTGAGGATTTGTATCGGCATCCCCATTTTTCCACACTTCAACACCCAGACACACACATACGCACGCAAACCACACATCCTCTTCATCCCATTCTGTTTGCTTTGTTTCACCTGTACCGATCTCTCTCTCTCTCCCTCCTCCCTCCAGCTCAGTCTCCCCCTCTCTCTCTCTCTCTCTCTCTCTCTCTCTCTCTCTCTCTCTCTCTCTCTCTCTCCCTCTCTCTCTCTCGTGCGCTTTCGTTCTCTCTCCCTCCCTCTCACACTCTCATTGCTTAGCAGAGCTGCTGAAAGTGCGTCAAGGCTCTGTCCAAATACAGACAGGCTGAGCAACACTAATCTCAGGAGGAAGAAAATCAGAAGAGAGTGTGTGTGTGAGTGTCTGTGTGTGTGAGAAAGCGGTGTTTCAGCCCAAGCCTTTGTATTGCAACACCTTTGGAGCCCAGGAGCGGACAGTGCTGGGAAAAAAAGAGGAATCTGTTTCATACTAGAGTTTATCCTTTTGAAGAAAGCAAGAAGAGAAAAAGTCGTCTTCCTCTGCTTCCTTTGTGTGGGATGGACAGTGAATGAGTGGCAGGGTCGGGTCATGACCCTCTTTTCCGCCGGGTAATTGTCGCCTCTTCAGGTCTTGTGAGTGACTGATGCAGCTCTGAGAAGAGCGGACCCCATCGCAGACGCTCCTTCCCGTCCGTTCACTCAGCAGCTGTAAAGGGGCTCTCGTCCTAAGTGAGTGCATTTTCACAGGGGCCGGCAGCGGGTGCTGGACGAGGAGGTTGGGACTCCTAGCATGGGGTTTTCTGCAACATGAGAGAACTCTCCTCTCTCGGTTCTTTGCGCCTAGTGTCTAACAGCGAGTCGGGTGTGCGTCATGCGTCCCAGCAGAGTGGCGGCGTTGTGGTTTCATGGCGGTCGAGAGGGGCAGACCCTATCCCGGCTCCGATTGATCCCCTGGATGTGGACTCTGACGTTGGGATGTATTGCCAGTTCAGTGTGGAGTTCCTCGCCCAGCTCGGATAGTTCAGTGGCCGCCGCAGGACCCCCAGGGGTGGCAACCTCATACACCCATCCCGAACACCCGTTACACAACCCCCGTCACCACGCTTCGCCAATCTCCATATACCGCTTTCCGGCGTTCCTCAGAAGCGGCCACGGTGAGTCCCAGCAAGCTAGATTTGTGGAACTCCTAAAGAGTTGCACTTTATGAGACGTTTGTTTGCTCAAGACTCTGACTTGCTCTCACCTCAATGGTTAATTGCAACACGGGGATAATCAGGATTTAGTTTATTGAGGGAAGATTGTGTCAGACGCTCTAAATGGTGGTTATCGAGGTTTGTATCTGTGCTCGCAGTTTAATTAAAGCAGAGAAGATAGTACATCAGTGGGGCTATGATAAGTCTGGCTTTAGATTGGGTTTTTGGAACAAGGGGATCTGATAAGCGTTGAGCTATTTTGCGGTTACAGAGAGCGGAGTTCTGTCTCCCAAGGCACACAGGCAATTACCCTATTAAAGTCTAAACCGAGAAGCGGGAACTGTGCTGTGCTATGATTGCTCTTTTGCAGCGGTTCAGTGTCAACAGTCCTTTCACAATTGGGTAACGTAGAAACGGCAGGTGTATTTTAATGTGCGCAAGGGGAAGCGGATATAGACGCTTTGCTAGATGAAAGCAGAACTTTGAGCGAAAAACCTGTAGATGCGTGTCTTTGAAGTGATGCAGATTAAGACATAAAGGGCTGACCTCTTTTCACCTCCCACTTTCCCATTTCCCTGTAATCTAATTATTTGACTGAGGCCGATATTGGTTGCTTTGTGTTATTCAAATGCCTTGAAGGGTGCATGCGCTTGGGAAAAAGTACTGAGAATATTCGGAAGGACATTAGGGCAATGCAGCGATTAATCACCAGCTTACCTTTGCGCGCTCTCAGTACACGGCAACTGGGAATAGCAGTCTTAATTCAGCCTTGAAGCCGTTAGCTCGTTAGGGGGAAAACACTTGATTGCAGGAATGCATTTATTTGGAATGTAACAGAGAGGCTTTCTCACCTTATCGGCTTTGTACTTACAAATCACATTTATTCTGCTCACGCAGAGCATTTTGCTTTCCCCTCAGATTTTATTTTTAGACGGATATCTCTTGTAAGCCGTGTGTGGGTGTACGAGGTGTTCATCAAGCAAATTTACAATCCTTCTGTCTAATTAAATCAATAGATACAAGTTTTCATTTTCCAGTCAGGGCTAATTTACATAGGGGACAACAAGAAGGGATTGTTTTAAGTGATTCTTAGTAAATAGTTAGGATGTAGTTTTTTTGTTTGTTTGTTTGTTTGTTTGTTTGTTTGTTTGTTTTCCCTTACTGACTGAGCTGGCCGGACCATAGATGTGAAAAGAAAAAGAAAAAATCTATTAATAAAAAAAAAAATAAAAAAAATCCTCATGAGTAATAAAATGTATGTGATATAAATAATATTTCAGACTGAACTATTATTATTATTATTAATAATAACAACTACAAAACTTATAATGATGC
This sequence comes from Scardinius erythrophthalmus, assembly GCF_964197995.2. Classification (NCBI taxonomy): domain Eukaryota; kingdom Metazoa; phylum Chordata; class Actinopteri; order Cypriniformes; family Leuciscidae; genus Scardinius; species Scardinius erythrophthalmus. The sequence goes on from NC_138239.1 coordinate 22,546,186, forward strand.
TAATAATAGTTTATTATTATTATTATTCATTTCTGTTTTAAAATTAATATACACTTTTGCCTTTTTTCTGGTCCACACTTTTGGTTATTAAATACTCTTTTAAACTAGTGTTGGACTAGCTATCTTTACTTGTGTTTTTATTTATTGATATATTTCATTTATTTACAATTGTTTTCATTCATCCTTTAGATCCGCAATCTGGTTTTCTCACTGCGTTCCCGGCTTTAGGGTTGATGGCCAAATTGCTGTGGTTTGGTCAGTGTGAAAATCCTGGTCAAACGTAGCACTCGGAAGACTTTCCCTCCACTCTCAGTGAGGGCCCCTGGGGCATGATGCCGCATTGGATATAGATGAAAAGCGCTCCGGCACGCTCTCTCATTCCCTGTGTTTACACATGTAAGCAGAATCTCTGGATTAAGTTTCTACATCATTAGCTCTGCTATTATTTATTTATAATTTGATTTAGGTATTCGTCCTGCAGCTTCTGCACCTTGCTCTGCTGAATTCATTGCAAGTCACACAACCTGCAGGGTTGCTCGACGGTTAGAGTTCTATTTGCTTGGACACATAGCCTGCAGTCGAGAGGTCCAAGTTGAAGGCTCTCCGGCTGTCAGAAGCCGTCTGGAGAGTTAGATACTGTATAGAGGAGATGTGCACTGTAATGACAGAGGAAAGAGGCATCCAGGTGAAGACTCTTAGAGGAAGCACTGCTAAGCCAGCACACTCTCTCCCCAAAGCCTCACAACGATGAGAGCATGACAGGCAGAACAGAGTGGATTTTCCCCCACTTGTTTACCATGATAGTGTGTGTACGCGTGATAGCGTAGCTGTGTGTGTGTATGGGTGTATGACGTGAACAGGCCTGAAATTGTGCACTAATGCATTTGTAAATATTCGAGGAAGCAATGTAAAGCATCACAGAACTACTATTTGTAGAAGGCAGTGCTGTTGGTAGGATTGAGTTGGGCTTTATCTAATGGCAAATTAGAATTCTAGGTTCATACTTGTGGATTATGGGCGTGCGCAAACCATTTTCACAGAGCTTTAAATTTAGGGTACGTTTATAGACAGCAATCTACTAAAAATGGAAAGTTTTTCCTTTGCATTTTTCTCATTCAGATTGTCAAAACGATCCCCTTTCACACTGATCCGCGAAAACGACTAAAACGCTGCATTTATCATTCCAGGCCAGTAGTTGGCGATGTCACTTTGTAAAGAAATGCCTATAGACTGAACATGTAATACACATGCATCACTGTGACATCACTGCTTTCGCAAATTTTTGTAGTTTACACGAAGACGATACGTTATCGTTTTCAAAAACTTGCACTTTGAAACCCGGTTTCAAATATCTATGCTTTCAGGCCCCCCAAAACGCTGTTGTCACGTAAATTACATTTTTTACATTTTTAGTTGAAAATGGTGTCGTGTAATTGGTCCCTCAGATACAGTAGTTTCATTGTTACAAGTCACAATGGTCACCAAACCATGATATTTGGATCTGCCATTGACTATGACAGATGGGTTTGGCTCAACTATGCTCGGATTTTCAATAAAAAAGTAAAAATTTATATCAAACTAATCCAAAAAGTTTTCTCACTTTCTGTGTTTTACTTTTAAAAGCAAACTGTGGTGCACACAGAGTTTGAAATACTGCTTTCACACCAAATCAACCGAACTCTGACGTCAAATAGATTTGGTCCTCACCAAAAGCACCTTTTAAAGGGTCATTTCAGCCCAAAATTAAATTCTGTCATTATTTAGTTACCCTTGTTTTGTTTCAAACCGGTATGACTTTTTCTTCTATGGAAAACCCATTAACTTTCATTGTATTAAAATTATCTTTTGAAATGACACAATTTTAATTTTGGGCTGAATCGTCCATTTTAAATCTATATTTATTTGTATCTTTTTGCTTCTTTATATCTTTATTTCCAATTGCTTTTGGACATAATTGAATGCACTTTCAATAAATGTATAGTGTGTGACTATGCAAAATAAACTCAGACCTTTTGCTGGAAGACAAAACAATACCGCCTAGTCCAACAAATGATATGCTACCATGACAGCTGTTCAGCTCAGTGTCCACCAGTGCTTTGAAACACATTGTTAGCAATTGAAGTTTAATTAATTAACATCCAGCCACTCTTATACAGACAAATTTAACTTCACTCCTCTTATCGTACTAGACAGAAACTTTCAATCATAATTGCAATAATTGCGGGTCATTATAATCCTGATAAAAGAGGAAGTTTAACTCACCTATTGTTAATACACTAGAATTCCCATTCAGTAACAGCTCTTTAATCTGAAAAAGTGACAGTTTTAAACAAATTTTCTTTGCAAATTATCTCCTTTTATCACTCTTCAGAAAGTCCTGCTCTTTCAAAATTCCCACACTATACATTTTGATTAACTGCCCAGCATTCGTGTTGAATGGCAGGAGCTATCAAACACTTCACAACGGGCATAATTGACTTTCAAGAGGAACAAGAAGAACATAACCGTTCCATTTATGTCCTTGTTCTTCCGTCTCCTGTCATACGCGGCTCGGCACGCGACTGTCGGGCGCCAATCTACTTGGCTCCGTGTCCATTTCCTGTGCTGCGATGGCATGTGAGGCTCTTGCCCCGTGTTAATCGTGTTAAGGCAGAGCAGGTTGCGACGCTGGAGTCGGGTGCCAGGTTTAGCAGCGTAAATAGAGGCAACTCCTCTATACGTGAAGACCCTGGGACTGAGTCTGCTGGGGGGCTGCGCTACATTACGAGAGTGTCTCTCTGCTAACTGAAATGTGGATCAAAGGAAAGTTTAGACCTGTATCCTCGGGACAAGGATTAATGGAAACAGCAAGCATGGGGAGGAGTGCAAGATAACAGGATTTCACAAGGCCTGTGATGGGAAGACAGTGTGTTGGAGAGAAGGGAATCATTTGAGTGTGCGTGCGAGAGAGAATTGGAAGGCAGAAAAGAGGAAGAGAGATTGGGATTGGAGGAATGGGACCTGCCATGATTTGCACATGAGAATTTCTCTGCGTATCTGCCAAAATTCTCTTTGCGCGCGCTGGAGCCGCCATGCATTTTTTATAGGTTGGCTTTTATAGCTGCTGTGTCTTAGTCCAATTTGGTCTAATTTTGTTAAACGCCATACATTGGGTTCTAAATATTATATCAAATATGACTCACATTCTTTGGATGCGTCTTTTTAGATATCCTGAACCGTTGTGCCAATTAGAGGGTTGTATTTTTTTTATCCCAATTTACATAAAACTTTAATTAGGCCTTTCCTTTATATTATATTAAACCAAAGTGTTGATTTTAAAACAAATTATGGCTTTATTTTAACTTGCCATATATAGTTGTAAATATATCAAATATGATGACTTGTATTCGTTGGATGTGTCTTTTTAGATTGTGATACATCCCATGTAATTTCTCTTATCCCAATTTACATAAAACTTTAATTAGGCCATTCTGATTCACTTGAAAAGATTATTATATATTATATTATATTGTTCAATATTATATTATTTTATATATAGGTTTTCACTAATGTGTTGATTTATTCTGACTGAAATTCAACTTTTAAACATACACTGTAAAAATATGATCAATAAATCACAACAACATATGTTTTTATACTACTTAAATAAGTAAAGGTATTTTTAACTTTTTACAAGATTCAACTCATTTAAGTCAAGCAGGGAGCAACTTTTTTTCTTTTTTCTTTTTTCTTTTACAGTGTACTAATTATGTCTTTTGGCAAATCAACAAGGGCTATCTTTTATATACACTCTCAACCAATGGCGGGATTTGGGGGCGGGGCTATCTTTTTGTCTGATCAAGTGTTGAGGAATCCTGTGTGAAATCCGATGCTAGTGGTACAAAAATCGCACACTTTGAATATGGCCAATGAATATCTAAGAAGTGTTCATTGATCTGACTAATCCATTACACATAATCTGTATTCTCAAATGTCATAATCTTCCTCTAAATTAAACAAAAGTGTGTAGAAGTGTGTGATTCTCTGAATGCATGTTCTCATATTGAGTTAATCTGCTCAGAGATGTCAGCAAAAAGACCAAACAGTATATGCTTGCAGTCAAGTGATACCAGAGCCCTAATAGCAGAGTGCATCTCTGCATCAAAGTTCTGTCTTTTTGGAGGTGGCAAATCAGTCTAAAGCTCTTATTTCCCACCTGTACCGTGGTGTCAGCGGATCAGTGGCTCGGTGCATTCAGCACAGATTGGATGAATTCAATCTGACATACTGTGGTAAACCAGAGCATCAGTGAATCATGAAAGGAAATGCTGCATTCGGCCTAACTGCCACGTAATGCGGAGAGACAATCATCCAGTTAATCTGCTTAAAGGGATATTGTCAATGTGATGCACAGCTGTTTTCACTGTATAAAGTGGATTGTTCAGCTGTGTGGAACAGACAGGTAAATGAGGGTTACCATAGTATAAATCATGTGATACTAAATGTGTCATTTTATGAAGTTTTCAGTCTTTGATGGATTCCTACTCATGGAATAAATTCACTAATAAAAAATAAAATACTTGCATGCTGCATTTCTTATTTTCTTCACCAACCACTAACTATCCAGTTAAACCAGGCAGTAAATGTGCTGAAATAGCCCCATGCGCCATATTTAAATGATTTTTTATTTTATTAATTTTTTTTACATGTATGCATTTTGCAGATGCTTTAATCCGAAGCGTTACATTCACGTAGTATGTTTTATCAGTTCATGCATTCCCTTTGAATTGAATCCATGACACTGGCATTATGCTAGTGGCATTTACTGTTTGAATTCATAAATATCAGTAATTATAAATAAAAAAAAGTTTTTTGTTTTTTTTTAAAGAACTATTATATGCTCACTATGATTGTATTTATTTGATCAAAAATACAGTAAAAATGTTAATATTGTGAAATGTTATTACAATTTAAAATAACTTTTTTCTATTTTAATATATTTTAAAGTGTAATGTATTCCTACTCCTGCAAAGCTGAATTTTCAGCATCATTACCCCAGTCTTCAGTGTCACATGATCCTTCAGAAATCTTTGCTGCTTAATATTTTTGTGGAAACCATGATACATGATTTTTAAATGTATTTAGAAAAAGCATTTATTTGAAACAGAAATCTTTTGTAACATTCTAAATGTTTTTACTGTCACCGGTGATCGATTTAAGGTGTATAAAACATGAGCAGGTGCACTTTCTCTTTAGTAAATTCCCCCACACATATATCTCGTATTTTTCACCAGCTGAAATAAAAAAAAAAATCAAATCCTGTTCATCCCCTACGCAGATACTCGAGAGAATAGGCAGGGGTGGAAAGTATTAACTGTGTTTACCCCAATGAGAAGAATCCTCAATCACAGCAATGAAGAAGCCTCTCAATGCGAGATAATGTTCAGCACAATGGATGTGACTGTGTCCGCACAGAACCTCTCATTCTCCAGCCACTGGCAGGGAATTAGCCCCAGCAGATTAATCCCATTATGAATGAACAAATTCCTACTCTGAGATCTCACAGAAAAAAAAAAGAAAAAGAAAAATTAAATAAAATCTATTGGTTTTATGGAAATCTCTCATGCAAATGCCAGAGTTGGAGTATAAATGGAAAGATTAAAAATGCCTGCTCCTGAAGAAAGCTGAACTAGCTAATATTATTGTATGGAATAATCTACGGCCCTGGGTGGTACAAGCAGAATTGCCTGTTTAAGATTAGATCAGTTTTACAGCTTGTTTTCAAGTTGTACATTACATTAGCACATATTTGAGAACTCACTGGTTGTCGCAATCCAGAAAGGCACAATAACATTCGAACCCCCTATTCCTGTGGTTTGTCCAACGGTTCCCAGAAAACAAATAAGATACCTAAAGCCAGTTTTTGTAGGCTGGTTCCTTCTTTTGTCAGGCAGATTCCCCCCCCCCCCCCCCCCCTTTATTTTGGTCTTTTTGACTGCAATGCAAATGGGAAAGCACCTGGAAAGGCACAGACGGTGCTGACGAGAGAACAGGATCGTCTTGATTATAATTGCTACTGTACAATCAGCATTAAACAGCTCTCCGCCGCAATTGCACGCTTTGCTGTTACACATGCATGCATCTAATTCAGGCCTGTGCAACATCAAATTAGTCCTTGTGCAGCAAAACAAACACTGAGTGTCACTTTCTGGCCTCCGAGGGTTGCGAGATTGTTACATTCATGCTAAACAAATCGTACCTTGCCTTTACAAGGGCACGAGTCACATCAAGAACAGCCAGCGGTGCTGGGAAAAGGTGGAATGTTAGGGTTTCCCCAATATAGAGGAAATGGCAGGTATCTAACACTTACTTTATGAATAACTATTCACGTCAATGCTAATTATGAGCTGACACGCTCACCGTCTTAATGAGCCCTTCAAGCCACTGAGAAAATGCTAATGCTATCAGTTGCACCAGAGCTAGTCTCACCCGCTGACACAGCAGTTCCCTATTAACACACACACTAGGCGTTGGATCCTGCTGTGAAGTAAGATGCATGGACTTCTCAATTGTACCATGACAAAGATAGAGACCTCAGGTTACCCTCTTGCAGGCTCTTGTTAATAAGTAGTTCCAAAGAAAATGTGATGATGCTGCATTTTAGGTAGTTATGTTAACATACTTAAGATATTTAATGGAGAAATTGTAATTTTCTGATCCCACTAAATGATTCCAGTATGTATTTAATACTTTTTATTATATAAAAAAAAATTTTTAATATTTGTAATTTACTTGTACTTGTAATTAGCATTTCCAATATGATGCTGAAATGATTTGTGGTTCAGTGAATAAGTCACTCATAAAAAAACACCTGTGCCCGGTTGCATAAAGCACCTTAAGTTTTTCCCTTAAGTGTGATACTTAAGGGGCGATTTCCCCTTACCTAAGAGAATAACTTAAGGGTGTTGCATATAATCTCTTAAACGGTTCTCTTAGGTAAGGGAAACATTTAAGTGTTTCACGACAGCGATCCTGGATTCACGTTATAAAAGTCTGTTGTTGCCATAGATACGCAAAACACTTAAACGCGCGTCGCGTCTAGGACAACTGTATCACACACCGGGCACGCACTTTCTCAGTTTATGGCCAGCAATATTGTTATGTTTAAGGACATTATGGAATTAAGATAATGTCTGTACGTTATGTTATGACTGTACTGTACAATTAAATATAATCGTTGCTATAATAAGTCTGCAGTCTGAACACTTTACCTCAGAGCGTCCGTTAACTGAATGAATTGAGAATATCACCTGAAAATCCAATACACACTAATTGTAGCCTACATTTATTGAATGGTAGCCGATTTATGCACATGTAAAACATCCCACTACTGAAAACTCCAAGTTGCAAAAAAAAAAAAAAACGCAGTGCTAAGCAGTTGTAAACCGCAGGTAAAGAGTGGTTGCGATGTGTGACATGGTCAAGTTTGTTAGCGATGTATTGCGCAAATATTGCGCGTCGATCAAATCGGTATTCTTGCAACAATTTTTCATCCCTAAAATGGTCCAAATGGGTTCTCCCTATTCCTAAAAATTCTTCTTGGCACATAATTATCTTCAGCTGGTTCCATAAATTCAGCCATGTCGTCTTATTTTTGTCCGCGTTACTCTTAAGGTTACGATTTCCAAACCTTAAGTTAAACTTAGGGAAATGACCGTTAAGGGGTTTTATGCAACACTTAACGCTTTTTAAGGGATTATTTAAGTGAAAAAACAGCATTTAAGGGAAATTCTAAGTGTTTATGACGTTTCACTTAAAGAAAGCCTTAAGTAACACTTAAGGGTTTTTTTCTGCAACACCCTTAGGTTTAAGGGAAACATAAGGGCGAACTTAAGGGAAAATTACACTTAAGGTGCTTTATGCAACCGGGCACTGGCCCATAAGCATCATTTGTTCACTAATTGCACTACACTGGTTGCACTATAGGTTCGCTGTTATGTGCAGTCAGCAAGGATATTGCAATCAGAAAATGTATGTTTATGGTTTTTGTATTATTTTGCATGCACTGAAATTCTGAGGCAAAAAAGAACAGCAACAACAAAATGTAGATTCAGTAACAGAGCAGTGGCACCAATACAGTATAATAGATTTTTTATTTCTTTCACTTATGTATTTTTGAAGTGACGCATTAAAATAATACTAAAGTTTAAAGAATAATGTTACAAGAACAGTCTTTTTTTTTAAATAAAGTTGTAACATTACAAGATGAAGTAATAATATCTCAAGAATAAAATCAAAATAGAAGAATAATTTCATACACTCAATACACTAATACACTAAATTCATAAAAAAATAAAGGTTAATATAATAATATAAGGTCTAGTGTAGACAGCATCACTGATAATAATGGGTTAGTTTCGCTGTTGTTGCACCGCTCACGTCTGGTGAGACACGGTATAAGAGGGTGTCATAGTGCCCCCTACCATATAACAGTGAAAACACAGAAAGCCATACATTTCCGTTAATGGCGGGGAAAGACTTTTTTTTTTTTTCATTGTTCAAATCAGAATGCGAACGTTCAAGAAATGTTGGTGTTGGTATTTGTTAAAAAAAATGGAAGCGGTTCTTATTCTCAGTTTCCTTAGCCTAATAATACCAGAGGCTTATTTGCTTTCATCTACTGATGCGTAAATTCTCAAATAATTGCAATTTTGAGCTTTGAGATCTTAATGGGCTTAATTAAAATTGCTTCAAAGTCTGGAATTGAGCGCCTGAGAAAACCCACATCTCCAGTTTCCATCCCTGGCTTACTTTGTATCTTATTTAGCTTCATCTTCTCTCTTAGCCTCTCTTTCTCTGTCACAGGCACCAGGCGCAGATGCTCCACTTATGTAGGTTATTGCTGGCTTTGTAACAGAATTCCAATAAATCTATGGCTGTGCTATTTTCAGAGCTGCTAATGTTCACCATGGCCGGCGTACTGTTAACTTCCTCACCCTTCAGACTCCGGTGCGGTTGGATGTCTCACTTCTGGTTTCTTTCTACTGGAATAGCAAAGGCTGAATTTTATACATCAGAAATAATATAAATGGATACATAAATAATAGAAGCATGATTTTAGTTGGAGATTGAAGGTCAATCACCATGTTAAAGTGAACTATTGAAATGTAGCATCAAAAATGGATTGAAGCGCATGCATGATTAAGTGAAATGAATTTGTATGGAGGGCTACAAGCACTTATCTATCAGAACTCACCTTGACAGCACACGTAATGACTAGCGGCACACCGTAGCCGTCCAAGAGGGACCTATGATTACAATCTAAGAAACTGCAGGGCTTCATAATCACATGTCTATCAAGCCGACTACACCGCACACCGACACTGCCAGGCTTGATAGTACACTGCCAGTCTAATTCGGCTTTGAAAATTAATGGCCATAGGTGCCAACCAACACGCCATTATCAGCCTCCTTTTTCTTTGTCTTTCCGAGTCCATTTCGCTCGAAAATGACAGCTGAAGAAATGCAGAGTGCACCTACACCATCAGAATAAATAAATAAATAAGACCTTAATGCACGGTTGCGCTTCTGAAATGATTGGACTCCCGGTTTCAAGCGTACACAGATTAAATGGGTACGTACTATAATGAGACCTTTGTCTGGTTCGAGCTCCATTTATGCCTTGCCCTCTGCATTTCGGCTGAGTTGAGCATCCGGGATCACAGGATGAGGAGATGCATTAGAATGGAGCTCCATGCCACTGATGAATGCCCGTGTGCACAGGGCAAATTAATTACCAGCCAATAGCTCGGCTCCACCACATAATATAGTACTTCCTGTCTGCTCGAGGGAGCTGGTAAGAGCTTAGACACCTAATCATTGCGGCTCATCTCTTACACGCAGATTGTCAGATGAGAGGAGTCTCGCACACATACAGCTTTTAATTTCGTACTGCCTCACTCTCAGAGTGCCGAGTACATCTGCAAGACAGGCGAATCATAGAGGACTCGCAGGCTGTGTTGATGGATTTCATACGGATTTTCAAGGAGCTGACACGTTTAGTTCGTTGCTACCGAAGTTTTTCATGGCATTTTGGACCATCATAGCCAGTGTTGAGTGTAACGTATTTAGATTGATTGCGGAAGTAGCAAATAAAGCAACACCCTCCTTTTTGTTATAATACAGTAGTTATTAAGCATCATGCATTACTTTTCTACACTCTCAGAAAAAAAGGTACGAAAGCTGCCACTGGGGCTGTACCTTTTTAAAAGGTACATTTTTGTACCTAAAGGGTGCATATTGGTACCTTAATGGTACATATTAGTACCTAAAATGGACAAATTAGTACCTAAAAGGAACAAAAGTCTACCTTTTGAAAAGGTACAGCCCCAGTGACAGCTTTCGTACCTTTTTTTCTGAGAGTGTATTTATTTTATGTTTTTAAGATCCTCCAAAAGTAGAGTAAAATATTGTTTTTTAAATTTACACCTTAATACATTGTTTACTTTTTCAAATAAAACACATTGTTTTTTTAAGTTGTGAATGTGAAGTAACACATTTCTGAACTTATTTCATTTTCTGAACTTACACCTACTTCTTTTTAAAAAAAAAGTAATATGCATCACTTTTCTTTATTAATTTCAACCTCTCAAGTCACCAGTAATTTATACCATATTATATTTTTAAATAAATAACATTACTTTAGTTACTTCACTTTTTTTATTTTTTATGTAATTAATTTCAGACTTTTAAGTAAAACAAATGCAATACTTTATGAATTGACAGCATTTATTTATAAAAAAAAGAACATGCATTACTTTTCTTAACTTAATTTATTTAATATTACTTTTATTTAATTAATTCCTCACTTTTAAGAACCCTTCAAAAAGTAAAGGAACTGTTTGAATATGTATTCTATTTACATTTGCATTTATTTTCTATTTGATTTATTTCTATTTTATTCAATTTATTTACAGACAAATACAACTGAAAGTCTCTCCCTTTCTAATAACAGTTCTATACAGTGTATGTGATGGCATGTGTGCAGTGCAAGCGAGCGGCATGATACGACTTGACAAAACTAGAACGCTTCTGTTCTAATCAACGAAGCTGTCCACACAGCAAGCGGAACGACGTCCATAGGGGAACAGTTGTATGCACGCTACAGACAGTCTTCAACTACAAAACATACAACAAACCAAGCATGATACGACTGTTTTGGAAGAAATAGACCCTTAGGCTGATTCTGTGGAAAAGTAATGCAAAAATAGCATGAAAAGTATAAATGTTATTAGTTACCTTATGCAATGAAGTGACATTTTACTTTTAAACTTAATGTTCCCTAGCAGTGATCGTGGTCCCCAAGCACATTTTAAATTGTCAGTATCAGATGATGTTTATCATCTACAAGACTTGTCACACATGAGACAGTAGTCCATCAAACCATCCCGACGAGCTGGATGGCGCCTTGCATGGCTGACACTGCCGTCGGTGTGTGAATGAGTGAGTGAATGGGTGAATGTGAGGCTATGTAAAGTGCTTTGGTGGCCATAGGTCTGTGAAAGCGCTATATAAATGCAGTCCATTTACCATTTACCATTTACCATCAAACACATTAGCGCTATGTATATAAGGCAGAAAAAACGAGAAATTTGAAAAAAAGCAGAGTCTCAAAGGCCAGTGGCTTCCTTGGTTGGCACTGTGGATGAAAAGAGTCCTGGCAGTCCCAGCATGCTTCAGCCCACTCTGCTGTCTACTGCATCACTTCCTCCATTTAGCCAGGAGCCATTATTCTCCCCAACATGGACTGCTACTGCTCAGAGCCCAGAAAATACCCTTTCTCCTTCAAGTCTTTTCACAAGACAACAAAAGGAATCAGTGTCACCCTCATGTGCTAGGGACATACTATCTTACTCTCACTCTCTCAACAAGTAAACTGAGTCCTCACCATATATATCCATTCAACTTTTTTTTTTTTGTTAATGAAATTAATACTTTTATTCAGCAAGAATGCATTCAGTTAATTAAAAGTTCAGTAAATACACTTATCAATTTTCTTTTTCAAATAAATGCTGTTCTGTTGAATCTTCATTTCGGTTGCCATGTTGGCAACTGTTCTCAACATTGATAATGATAACAAATGCTTCTTGAGCAGCACATCAGCATATTAGAATGATTTCTGAAGGATCATGCGACACTGAAGACTGGAGTAATGATGCTGAAAATTCACAGGAATAAATTACATTTTAAAATATATTCAAATAGAAAACATACAATTCTTAATTTATGCAATAAATGATATATTAATTATTTATGAGGAACAGGCCACAATTTAAGTTGTTTTTCACTGATGATATTACTCTCCCCCAAAATGTTCACTGTATCCATGTTCAGATTGCTCCAAAAGTTAGGTTGGGCACTGGTAAAACAACTAATTTCATTTTGTTGCTTGTAAAATAATTAATTTTGTCATGAATACACAGATATTTTTGAATGGTCAGCAATAAAGTCTACCAGCAGAGGCTCTCTGGGCTGTGTTTACCATATATATGGTCACTATAAACTCACTATACAGCAAGAGCTGTGCAAGTTTCTTCAAAATTGACTATTTCACTGAACAACAGCATACTTGTTTGAAACATAAGTTTGCATTAACTATTTCTTTAAACATTCTAACATCTGACAGGAAATTGTACAGCATAGCAATATATCACAGACAGATGTGCAAACACGCGAAAAATTACATTTTCCAGCTGAAAACACGCAAAGAGAATAAACGTCTCGCTGACGTGCGTGTGTGAGGAGGCAGTGTTTTCATTTTTTTTTTCAATACTTGAATGTTCAGAACTGTAAACTTCCGAATAACTATTCAAATTTATGTGGCCAAAATAATTATCAGCATTCCCTCAAAACAGTGCGGATGGCAGTAGAGAGTCTAAGCCAGCTAATTGCATGCAAATGTGGGGTGTCTCCTACCTGTGAATAGCAGAGCTCAAATCATCACCAAAATAGTACAGGTCATTATTTTCCAGCCACCAGCGCTGTTCCCAGATGCATGTCAGTACTGGTCGAGACAGTGTGGTGAACGGAGATGTGATGGAGGTGGCGGGAAGTCTATATGTCAGTGTGAGAAGCTGCTCATGAGGAATATTAAAACAAATGGCATAACTAAACTCCTCATTCTGATTTCTGAGGAACCAAGAGAAATTCCTCCACCGATAACTCAGAGCACATCTCTGTGTACGTGATGGAGAGGCAGAGAGAAACAGAGCGAGAGAGTCTTAGTGTTTCTTCGAAGGTGTGAAATTTTAATGGAATCCTCCTCTCGTTATAGAATGTTAATGGTTTTCTTCCTCTCACTTAAACAGGCTTCCTTATTGTGAGCTCTACTGGTTTTGCTCTTCATATTGAAATTGTGACTTTGCTTAATGGATGTATTCTCATGCATAAGTGCGCTGCGTCGCCTATGAGGGAATGTCTCTTCCATTTCCATAAATTATATGCAGAAGTCTGGGGATGGATGTAATTTTGCCTGACAGACAACCTCTCATGAGCTCCTCCAGCGTTGTGAAAGAGCACAGCGACTTCAAATTGATTTTCCTTGTTTCTCTCCCGTTGAATCTGCGGCTCTCCGGCTAGTTAGTTTCGTGAGGAAAGATGTAGTGACCTCATATGCAATTTTCTTTGAACATACAATACAAAACAAAATGAATACATGCAAATATATTTTGATATTCTGAAGTCTGGACACGTTAATAATCCACTCTGTGCTTTATTTAATAGTGCCGCAGTGATGAAATTGACTTAAACAGATCGTGAGAGAACATTGAAGTCTTGTTTTCTTTTAAAACTGTCATTTGTTTCGTACGCTGCACAGTGAAATTACTTCTTAATGTATGACTGTCTAGTTTCATTTTGTCAAGGATGGTGTACAACTCGGAACTTAATTCAGAATAACCTTGCAGAAGCCTTAATAATGTGGTTTTCTCTAAATTTCATCATTATGGGATTATCCGACTACACATCCCATCACGAATATCTGTTTTTCTGTATTTTAAACGACAGAGCAGGATGGAGGTTTGCACGGTGAGTTCACCGGTCTTCGGTTAAAAGGAATCTGTTGGGGATTCCAGTGAAAGGTCATCTAAGCGGAGTTTAGATCAGGATTTCCACACAGCACAGCGTGAGCCAATCAGTGCAGGGTGTGACACGGACATGTGACACACGAATTCTGTAAAGAGAGAAGAAGGCCAGTTCTTCAAAGTCTGAAAGAACAAAGGTCCAGGAGTAGTCTGGGTAAATGTTAAACGTTTACAGAAGTCAGGGAAAGTGAGCTGGTGCAGAATTGTGAGAGCAGGTGCCACGTTCCTCTAGGATCAGTATGGAATCATATTACGGAATGTCATCATGTACAGGGTTCAACAAAGCGAGGACATATTGAAAATCTGCGATTAAAAAAAAAAAAAATGTTAACCTGGAAATAAACATTTTTTTTTTTGCAAATTATAATTTTCTAACGGATTATGATTAATACATTAAAAATTAAACAAATTTGTGATGTAAAATGAAAAATATTGAAGATTTTAAAGAAACTACACTACTGATCAAGTCTCTTACGCTCACCAAGGCGGCATTTATTAGATCAAAAATACAGTAAAAACAGTAACGTTGTGAAATATTATTATAATTTAAAATAGTTGTTTTCGAATGTAATTTATTCCGGTGATGGCAAAGTTGAATTTTCAGCAGCATTTCTCCAGTCTTCAGTCCCATGATTCTTCAGAAATCATTCTAAAATTCTGATTTGGTGCTTCTTTTTATTATTATTAAAACAGTTGTGCTGCTTAATATTTTAATAATTTTTTTCAGGATTCTTTGATGAATAGAAAGTTTAAAAGAACAGGATTTATTTTAAATATAAATATTTAACAATAATATAATGGGCTTCACTGTCACTTTTGATCAATTTAATGCATCTTTGCTAAATAAAAGTGTAAATTTCTGAGCTGAGTCGCTAACTAAATAAGCTAATTATTTAGCCGTGTATAGACGGTCAGATGTTCTTGCTTCTATTGAAGTTTTGTACTCTAACTGTTATACTGATAACATAATTTATGATAATAAAAAAAACAGACTTTTCAGACTTTTGGTTCCCATGCTAAGTATATTTTTGTGACTAGTGTTTTGTACATCTTTGTATCTCCACCAAATGCTTCATGCAAAAGCCTGTAAAGGTTTCCATGTATAATTTATGAAGATATTATTGAAAATGTAGGATTTTCTGGTTCCATAACTTAGGAAATTGTTATAGTAGAGGGTGTACTGAACCTTGTAGAAACTCAATTAGTTTCTTTATGGTCAGAGTCGAGGGCTCCCTATGCTACTTGATTCTGAACCTGAAATGGTGTATTGCATTTTTAAAGAGTACAAAATTAGTCTGCTCCTCAAACTGTATAGGTTTGCATGGGTAGCTCCGGGGCCTCGACATACAGCTTAAAACTCCTGAAAAAATATTATAGGGCTGGAAACAAATAGGCAGCCTGGCACATTTAACTACGAAACACACGGTTCTAGGTATGTTTTTTTGCATAATGGCTTTCGTTGCTTTAGGGAGACAAGAATTGCTTCACATTTCTCACCTTGACATCGGTGTTGTCCCACGGCATAGGAAACGCGCAGGGAGTCGGTGTGTGAAAGGGGGGAGTCGGGGCCCCCACGTCTCTCATTCCTACACTGACAAATTAAAAAGGTTACATTAGATTTTTATCATCAAAGAGAATTAAGTTCTGTAAATGGAAGCGTAAAATGCCTCCTGGGCTTTCTTTCAGAGCTATTTTAATCCGCGTTCGGCTCTGATGAAACAGGCCGGCGCAGAGCCTTGTATGTGACGGGGGACAGGTTTCTATCTTTCGCTTTCTTTTACAGCCTGTTCCTCTTTTGCACACAATAAAGTGGCTTTCAGAAGGCTTTTTTAAGTGTAACATTGTGATTATGGTACAAATTGATTTCATTATGTAGCTGAATAAACTCATAAATGCATCAAGAGACACAGATTCTTTATCAGCCTCGTAATTGTGCACATTGCCACGAAGTACGGGGGGCCATCATTTCCACTAATGCAACAGTATTGCCAACCAGTGTGAGTTATCAGAGTATTGATATACCAGTCTGTATTGATTTTCTCTGTATCATTCAGAGCGTGAGCAGAAGATAATTTCAGCTTTCTCATTTAAATGATCGGCCTCCCTTTAATAACTCAGAGCGGGTATTAATGTAGCTGTCAGGTAAACCTCTGGCCGTCTTTCCTCATGTTGGTTGCTCATGGGAAATGATGCACTCCATAAGAAATAAAGCCCTTATTAAGAGAGCCAGAAGACGAGACCTCACCTGAATGCTGGGGGACTCTCATTAAAGCTGAGAAGAATATTGCGAAGGCCGCGGATTCACCTGCCTCTGTCTGCCGGAACGATTTCTTATTTGTTATGCATGTACTTTTGGCCTGTACATTCTGAAACATTCTTTTATTTAAAGGTTCTAATGCTGCGCTTTCTGAACGCTGGTTTCATCTTAATTGGCTTGGCACCTCTTGACCACGATGAAGTGATGTTTAAAAGCTATTACTTAGTTATTCTAAAGGAAAAAATGGCTTATATAGTGCTATGCATAAGTTTAGACACCCATGCTAAAGTTGACTAAAAAGAGGAATAAAAAATCATCTTTTTAGGAAATTGAACTTAATGCCTTAATTTAAAAAATTAGGAAAAATCCAACCTTTAAGGACACCAATTTTGTTTGTGAATGAATAATGTATCATAAATAAATATCTTCCTTAAAATACAGGGTGCATAAGTTTGGACACCCCTATGTTAAATTCCCATAGAGGCAGGCAGTTTTTATTTTTAAAGGCCAGTTACTTCATGGATCCAGGATACTATGCATCCTGATAAAGTTCCCTTGGCCTTTGGAATTAAAATAGCCCCACATCATCACATAGCCTTCACCATACCTAGAGTTTGGCATGGAGTACTTTCCATAAGATCATCTCTCAATGCAAATCAAACTAGCTATTAGGCTAACTGAAATAAAACCGGGGGTCAAGGTTGGATTTTTCCTAATTTTTTTTAATTAAGGCATTAAGTTCAATTTCCAAAAGATGATTTTTTATTCCTCTTTTTAGTCAACTTTAGCATGGGTGTCTAAACTTATGCATAGCACTGTAAATAAACCAATTTAGTTCATTATCAGGTCTAGAGAAATAAAGTGAGAGTCGGGGGTCAAAGGTCAACTTTCTCCAAAAACTGTTGCCAAATCTCACTTGAAAACAGATGTGCAAATACAAATTAATCAATGGATTATTTAATTAGTTATTTGTTAAATTCTGCACTCCTGCAAGAACTATACTAGCAGGGGCTGTATTTTATGGTGAATAATTTCTTTTAAGCTTTCATTTTAAGTGAAAAGTTAATGGCTCTGCAGAGCTATGGACTATTATTAGATGTCATTCATACACATTCCCTGACATAGATTTCCTGTTATATCACATATGTTTCAACAAGTTACTCAAACATATGAAATGAAGGAAAACTTTTCTTGAAACACCTTTTCACCATAAATGATATGCTGACAAACGATCAGTGAGCTCTGAGATTTAAAAATGGCGTGGATATGTGTTGCAGAGAAAAGCTAATGCCAATTCTTTCGAATGTGACCCAGTATGTGGTCTGATACATTTGCAGCATTGCCGTCATGTGAAATGAGAAAAAGTGAACCATCCCTTCTTTAGAGAATAACAGTCATGCGTCTTGAGATACACAGAGAATATTTAAAGCCCTGTGCGATACAGGTCACATTCTCGTCTATTTCCGTGTAAGTAAGAGAGTCTGAGGGTGAAAATTGTTTTCACCTCTCTGTTGAGATCATTTAAATGCATAACATCAAATCTGCTCTTCCTGCAGATGTGGACTCAGGCATGTCAATGTTTACTGATGTGTTTTCTTTAGACGAGAAAAAAAAAAAAAAAACACCTGGCAACGTCGATGTGGTGGTACTGTATTTTTTGTGAAAATGAGTAATTGCATGCATTGTGAGGAATTCACTTAGCATTTCATTGACAAAAAGTTCTGATGACATAATACTTCAAAATATATTCCTTCATTTATGTTCCAAAGAAGAAAGTCAGACAGTCTTGGAATTACATCAGGGTGATAAAATGATGACAGATTTTTTTTTTTTTTTTTTTTTTTTGTGAACTACTTTAAATAGGTTTTTCAGTATGCATTTGTTGCTATAATATATATATATATATATATATATATATATATATATATATATATATATATATATATATATATATATATATATATACTGAATACTGAAATATGCAGGGTTAACCTAACCCTAACCCTAACCAGTATGTATTATAGTATTATAAAAAAATGGGAAAACAGGCATTCTTTTATAATTTTTTTTTTTTCCTTGTTATATTGTTTAGAATGAATTGATTGAGGAATACTAAGGTTTATATCTAACTTTCACTACCCTATTCAGTTTTTAATGACATTCCGAGTCACTAAAGACCCGAGGTATGCGTTTATATACATATTTGTAACTGAACCCTTTACAGTGAGTCTGTAACTTTGCTCTGTTTATTTAGCATTCCAACCAGCCTGACATAGTAACATTGTCTCAACCAATGGTGTAAGTTTGGGGTGTGGTTATGTTTTTTTTTTCAGTTTTTTCTTTTAAATGGCACAATGACAGTTGAGTAGAGTGTTTGGGAAACCTGTCTAACAGTTTAAGTAAATAATGCACATCTTATATTAAGTCTAATTTTATTAAATCTTATATTAAATCTATTTAAGAGAAGTAAATTCACTCCTTATTTTTGAAATTGCAATTGGTGGCACTGAAATGATACCAAATACATTTAACATTTAAACATCTGACTAACAACACATTTCATTGTAAGGCGTATTGAAGCATTTCCTAGCTCCGTTCTGCACATGAATCATCATTAACAGTTCTTCTCTAGAGTCCTAATGTACTGTATTTTACATTTTGGCCTTTAATGAAAAGCACAAGAGATTAATAAATGGGCATTGATGTATTTTTTTCTTGTTTGCACTCAGCCTTTCCTTTCTCTCCAGAGCCAAGTACTGTACAACACACTTGGTGATTAATCCATGAGTTGCATCGGTGAGATGGCGAACATGATCACCGTGGCCTTCCTATCATGGCACAGGCCACATCCCAGTGTGTGCGTGGCATGTTAGAGCACCTGAGTGGAGCAGACACGGCCAACCAGGTGTAAAATCAGCAAGGCCCGAGCCAGAATGCATGGTGACAGCTCTTCATGCTTGGTAGCCTTCATCTATCCTGCTTTCGACCCACACCTAGTCCGCACCCAGCCCTCCCGATTTCTCCCCCCGCCTTTCCGAGCTCTTCACGGCAGAGCCTCCTCCATTTATCTCCATCCTGCAGGTCACACATGCACAGCGGGCACTAATGAGTCTGTCCTGCTGTCCCTGTCACCTGAACTGATTGATTGATTTATTAACTTTACAGAAGAGATTCACGGTGCCGCAATATCGAAGTCCCTCGTTTGGGTTCTTTACATTGTGGCCACAAAAACTTGAAAGGAAAAGAGCAGGAAAACACTTGACTTTTTTTCTGCTATGCTTAAAGTCACGATGAAACAGAAATAGCTACACATCTTTTCTTCCATATTGTAAGGTACATCCGAGTGTGATGAATTATGGAAAAAGAAAAAATGTAAGGTGGGGACTTGGTTCTTGAGACCGTTGTTGGATTAGATTATGAGATGTGGGCATTGCATTCAAAATTAGAGGCAGATGAACATGAAATTGTAGGGACGGGGTTTAAGCGGACTAAATGATAGGAGTCATTTGTCATTTTCATTTGAAGGTCCAGTTATGACATTTTGATTGAACCTATAAAGCCTACTGTATCATATTTGATACACAAATTTCTAAGGGCTATACATTTATGAACATTATCAAAACTTGATTAAAACAAACCTGTTGTACACAATCTAATACATGCCTTCTGTCGTCTGATTGATCGTTTATACTATTTATCAAGTAAAAGGCATTTAGTATATTTCTAAAAACGTCTACCATTTTTAGAAATGAAATGTAAAGAATAACTTTTATTTTGTTAGTAAAATATTAGGATGAAAACTTACTGGACTGAAGCAACTTAGGTTTACAGGGTTATCCATACTTTTTTTTCATGTAAATAGTATCAAATATGATTCATCAGACTTCTGACATATTATGGGAGATATCGAGTGACAACTGATATTTAAATGCATTTTATCCAAGTAGTCTTCTATATTTACATTACAAGCTATCAGAATTTCATCTTACTTTTTCACCATATAAATATCAGCAACTGCATCAAATGAGGCGGTTTAGTTCCACCATATCATATGGGCCATAAAAGCCCTTTTTTCTCTAAGTTCAATAAACTTCCATTATTTCTTTTTCCATATGTCAGGCTTTACAGGGTTAAACAAATTACAAGGTCAAAACAAAACTTTAATATGAACCATATGCTGAATTGTTCACAATAAGATCAATAACGTGCATTCAGAAAACAGACTGACTTTAAACACGTTCGTGTCTCTGAAGAGGTAGCAGTCCACCCACAGGAAAGAACGGTTTCTTGGTGTTTCAAGGTGTTGGGTTTTTCGTGTATATATGTTTGGTTGAAAAATGTGTTCCCTGAAGAAAGTGCTGTGTTTGGGTAGACTGCATCCACCATCATAAGCTGCCAAGCCTTTGGCTATGTAATGTTTCATCCTTTTCTACCAAGTGCGTCTTCAAAGGGAGTCGGGTTTAGCAACGTGCAGGGAGGGAGAAAAGAGTGGGAAAGAAAATAATGCGGTGATGGAAATGAATAAGCGCACACACACATAGGTGTTCACATCTTTCGGCAGCTGCTGGCATCGCAGCGGCGAAGCCATTGTTGCTTAGGAGGAGAGACAGAACAACAAAGAAAGTGCTATCAGGAGCTCCCACGTTCTGCCTTCTCTGGCCTGCTCTCTGCCTCGTTCTGAGGCAACTAATGCGATAAGAGGCACGTGCTAAAGCGCGAGGAGAGAGGGGAAGAGAGAGCGAAACAAAGAAAGAAAGAGTGGGAGATGGAAAGGGCACTGTTAGAAAAGAGCATTTCCCTCTTTGAGCTCAACCTGCTTGAAGGGGCCTCCAGAGTCCAGCGTTCTTTGTGCTTCCAGTATTAAACTGCACTGCGGATACCTGCAACATTGATGATAACTGGAGCATTTTGATGCTTTATGGAGATCTGTTGGTGCTTTGTTTTCTTTCGCCGCGTTTGTTCATTTGCTTTGAGGATGCTTGGTAATTTGGTTACTGTGCCCCTCCTCTGAGCTTGTTATCACATGCTGTTGGTATATCATGAACCTATAGGGTCTCTCAAGCCTTCAGATGACTTGGTTTGTTTGGGCCGTTCTTACTGAAAAGGACTGACTTTATTATTGAGTGTGTATACTGTACACTCATGGGGCAACCGGTAGCATGAATCATATGTACATGTTAGCCAAGTTGAGCATTTGAGTCTGCAGTGTTGATTCTGTGCTGGACAGTTTCTTATGAGCGAGTGATTGGATGGATGGATGGATGGATGGATAGAAACATTTGTAAAAAATGTGAAATATCTGTAAAAAAATATTTTCTTGATTTGTCATCACAACTTGTTTTATTTTTTGTCAAATCAACTTAGATAATTAATGTGGTTCAGATAACAATATTTTGAGTTTCTATTTATTAAACCAAACTAATTCATTGCATTAACTCAAAATTTTATTTCAATGAACTCAAAAAGTTAAACCAACAATATTTACAGTATAGATACAGTAAATAGAATTGTAAATTAATTTAGTATTTTATCGTATTATATGAAATAAATAATACAATAAAATATAGAAAATACAAAATAATATCACAATATAATATAATAATTATGATAATTTTAATATGATAATACGTTTATCACAGTCATTGGAATGTTATTTTTTATATTATTGATATTAAAACAATGTTTTTCAAATTTTATCATAGATTTATGTTTGAAATTATAGATTTTTGAAAGGAAATTTGTTTAGTTTGCTGTATCATATTATATTATATGATAAAAAATAATTGTTACATAAATTGTATAGTATATTGTCATATAAAAATGTTAAAATTGCTTAAAATAAAAGTTATTTACAAAATTATAAAAATTGCTTAAATATTTTATAATATTATATTGCATTGTTAAAACAAAATTATAGCATAATTGATCAGAGATAACATGTTATTATTTAACCTTCATGAACCAGACTGGAAGAACACTATGTGTGTTACATTTCTTTGAATTACAATTCAGTAAATTCTTAAGTCATTTGAATAAAAAAATATATTTTCTTAGTGTTTCTTTGTATTAAGTTTAAATTGTGGAAAGTTGTTTCATGCTTTCCTGAATGTCAGAATCTGAAACCATAGGTACACTAGTTCAATCGGCATGGCATGACATGGACAGAAAAATGTCTGAATGGACCTGAAAGAGAGACTTTAGTCAAAAACATTCTGAATTTAAAGCTCATTGTCGTTCCTTCCACTGAAATCCTGTATCCATGGATGTGTGTTCCTAAGGAACGCCAAGGCATTTATCTCCAACATCAAAGCGTTTATCTCCAATCAAAGCCCCTGTGAGCAGGTCTGTTTGTTTAATTGGACAACATGGATAACGATTTAAAGCCAGCTATGCAAAGAGATCAGATATCTTTGTCTGGATGAGGTCAGCTGTGTGGTATCTCAACTTCACAAACTCTCAAACCACAAAGCCCTGATCAAAGTTAAACTTTGTGCGTTTTGGCCAAATTGAGGGAAAGGAAATTTGAGACTGAGTTATGTGTAATTAGAGTCATAAAAAGTGAACCACTCACATAATACCCACACTGAGATCAGAGGGACTCGGCCAACGGATGCCACTGATCGGAAAGTTCAAGAACTTCTCCTGTGATAACTATATAATGTTCCCACCAACAGTGTACAGTACAGAGGCTGTCGTCATGACAACAAGGTGGCAACACTTACTCAGTGGACCAGGCAGGGAGAATAACAAGAATTTATTGGACATTAAGGAGGAAGGCTTTGGAGAATATAACCATTAGGCACCGGCAATATTGGTCACGGTGTACAAAACAACACATTAGAGGATGAGACAGCCCAACATATACCCCCTATGCAGAATTAAGTTATAAATGCATGTACAAATCCAATAAAATTCACACGAACGACCAGAATGAAAATTTAATGTGGACTGTATATACATATAGTTACTTTTTCTCTCTCTCTATACCAAAGTGAAATAAATCTAACAATATTGTAACCTATTACCAATGCTGGCTTAATGCCACCGACTAAAGTGTGGAGCAAATTGGATAATTTGTCATAATATAACCTTAGGAAATCTCGCAGAGTTGGACTCTTCACAAAAGTAGAAGTAATGGCCAATTATCCCAGTGAACAGTCAAGTGTCAGACAGCTGGGGAACACAGGGAATGGTAACAGTGAGGGTTACACGGCTTACTGCTGTGGCTTGCCTGCATATTTCTTTTCCATTGTGTTGTGGAGACTTTGAAAGCCACATTATGTTCACATGAAAAATTGGAACTTTCTGTGGAGATTACCACCCAGTGTTTTCCCCGCACAAAAATACAATTCTTACCCTAATTTAGTTTCCCACTGCAATTTAGTTACAGCAGAGACACAAAACAGATGCGTCTTACCGAAAGATCACTTTAATCTCAATCAGAATGTGCATCTTTCTTTTAAGTTGTTCTTTCTCATGGATAAAACACAAGAATTGATGGGCAAAAAAATAATAACAATTTACTCACCCACATGTTGTTCTAAACCTCAGCAAGAAAGTTACAAGGAACACAGACTAAAGCTTCAAAAAGCACCATAAAAGTGGCGTAAAAAAAATTTTCTGAAGCCAGATAGACTTTGGGTAGGAAGTAGATTAAAATTTGTCGTTATTCACTCAAAATCTTGACATCCACCTAATAGCTCTCTGTGTTACGCTTTCTGATTCATGAACGAATCATTCTTGTAAGTCTGATCTCTCAATGAATCTTGATTCAGTTTACAAAACCTGTCTGAATTTCATTATCTGTCATTATAATATAAGTTTCATTTTATCATATTATATTAATAATGTTTCCTTTTAAATATTATTAATATTCATTTAAAATTAATACATCTATTATTATTATATTAAGTTTTATGGACCACAGTGAATGAACACTTAATTTCCCAGAATGCACTGGAATTGGAATTAAAAGTCAGTAAATTCGTATTCCTATCTGACTCACGAAATGTTGAATCTGTCTGATCTGTTCTTGAATTCAACTAATTGACTTGATTCGGTCACATTAAGTTGTCGAATGTCTTCAGAAGTCTTGAAATATAGCTACCTACTTTTCTAGTGATTTTTGCGTTCAACATAAGTTTGAAATTACATATGGGAGTGACTGCTGACAAAATGTTCATAATATT
Source organism: Scardinius erythrophthalmus (assembly GCF_964197995.2). Lineage (NCBI taxonomy): Eukaryota > Metazoa > Chordata > Actinopteri > Cypriniformes > Leuciscidae > Scardinius > Scardinius erythrophthalmus. Next base: position 22,570,752 of record NC_138239.1, read on the forward strand.
GAATTCAAAATGAATTATTCCTTTAATGCCAGAATGCCAAACCAATGAATCGAATCAAATCAAAACAACACGGCGGTTACCCAGTGCTATCTTGAATCTAAAAGCTATACGGAGGCTATCGGTGCGAGAGAACTGTGCTTAAAGCCAAGCCATCAGTCATTCTCTGTAATTATGATGCTTCTCATTTGTCTTCTCTTTTGTGTGGCAAACACTTAGAGATTATTCACAGTAGATGAGCACATTCTGCTTCAAGGATGTGCTCCATCCTGCTGAAAAGCCAGCCATGAAATACATCCCGACAAGAAATTGGCAGAAATGTTCACAGTCATCAATGCCGTGAGTGACGTCATCGTTCTCGGTGAAGCTTTTGGTTTCAGCTAGCCTCAATACCACTCATATTTTCGGCATGTGTGGTGAGACCTAGGTAGCTTTGAAATGTGTAACACGATTCCCCTGCCCACAGGACATTTGCACAATGGATGCTGTCTCTGCATGTGTTTGTCGAATGGGAGTAATTCATAAAGCTTGCCACTCAGCCACATTACAAATACATTTCCTAATCTTTCAGCTCTAGTGAATAGGGAATCAATATGCTGTGTGTTGTAATGATTATCCTTCCCTGCTTGTCGAGTTTGCATGTCTCTGAAACAATCCATAAGCAAACATGTAGATTTTTTTTTTTTTTTTTTTTTTGGATCCTGTAATCTTGTCAATTAAAAATTAGCTGGAGGCTGAAATGCCAAATGTCGGCTCACATTTCCTGCTGTATTTCAGAGCAATATGTCCTCAGATGAGGTAAGCACTTTGTAATTGGCACAATTCCTGCACAGAGTTTATTTAGTTAAATGAAATCTGTTAATCTCCCAAAGAAACTGTCAGATATTTCACCGATGAAGAGGAATGGTTGGGAACTGAACAATACAAACAGTTGTAAATTTGGAGAGGCTGCTGTGGATGCCAAATATTCATAGTGATGTGATATATTTTTGTCCTTTTTGTTGAGAGAGCACAGGAAATGAGAAGAATAATGCACTGTAAAAAAAAAAAAATATTGTTGGTTTAACTTAAAAAAGTAAGTTAACTGGTTGCCTTAAAATATTGAGTTCATTGAAATAAAAAATATTAATACAATATTAATACACTAGATGTCGCCTTGGCTACGGCAGTTCATTGGAACGGATGTCTTTAAGGCGACATCTAGTGTATATATATCTATGCACCAGTCTGCGCACACGTCACACAGCAGGAAGCGCGCGCGCCCTCAGATCACTTGGACGTGGCTGTGTATAAGAGCTAAAAACTATATAAATACTGTTCGTTTTCTCACACAAACCGCTCGTTTCGTGTCTTAGGCCATCAATGTGTACTTACGATGGGGAATTGTTTAATTTGGACGATGGGGAATTGTTTTAATTTGGACCCTGTGCATGCTCTTTGAGACAGTGACCATAGACCTGCATGAAATGACTGACAGACAAGAACGGTTTGACCTAAAAATATCAAAATTGAAACTACTGCGGAAAAAAAGACACCTACATCTTGGATGCCCTTGAGGTAAGCTAAAACATACCAAAATTTTATTTCAAAGTGAACTATCCCTTTAAAGCACATGTGTCAAACTCAAGGCCCGCGGGCCAAATCCGGCCCGCCACATTATTTTATATGGCCCGCGAGAGCATATGGGTGTCTTAAAATTAGGGATGCAACGAAATTTAGGCTGCCGAAAATTTTCGGCCGAAAATAACATTTTCGGTTTTTTGGCTGAAAGATACTAAAAAGCCGCCGCGCCCCTCCGTGTTCGGCGATGGTTTGACTCTGGCTCAGCGTGTTTTATGACTTTGCGTGCGAGTCCGCTTCCGAAGATGCATAACTTCTAAGCGCGTTCCGCTGTGTGTGTGCGCTGTGCTCTCCGCTCCGTGTTCACAGCGCGTTCTGCTCAATGTTCCGCAAGCAACGTCCTCCGTGTGTGTGTGTGTGTGTGTTGCGAGCTCTGCTCACGCTCACCGGAAAGGCAAAGTCCGCTAAAAAAACGTGCCAACATGAAATTTATCTGGACTTGTTTCTTTTTGCAATAGCACTACTGTGCTGTAATGGTGTGTATAGCCGTGCTGGGCAACACTGGTAAAATTACACGAATCACGATCCTCTCGTTCTCCCTGCTCTGCTCATGCTCTGATAAAATATCTTTGTAGGACTATACTTTATTTTGACAATTGGTCAAAAAATAAATCTGTTAAATCTGATTCTGCTGCATAGAACTGATTGAAGAATAATATATTGATATTTTATATTATTTTAATATAATAATATATTTATTTAAATATATTAAATATATTACATAATATTTAATATAATATGTACCAGTATTATTCACCATTTGTATCACTCCGCTTGTCTGTGTTTGTGCCACTTGCATCATTAAGCCAGTAGGTGGCGACAAGTGACTGTCTTTATGAGTGAACAATTGAACTTTAAACTGATTAGTGCCAAAAACATTGATTAACTCAGGAAAGAAACAAGTAGCTGAAACCAATCTATAATGGTAATATAAAGTGCAAATTTGCCTCTGGACACAAAAAGATTGCACTGGGTTTTGATTGAAATGTAACATCTATGCAAAATAATCCTTGAAAGATTTCTTATTTAAGGCCATTCTTGTTTTGAATATGTGATTGTGTATTGTCAACAATAAGCAGAAACATTCTGCATTTCCATTTTGTAGTGTGGATCATTCATTGCAATATTTATCCTCATTCTCATTTTTAAGAATCTGTTATCTTGACAAATAATGTATGCTACTGCCCACTGACATGCTTTTAAAGCTATTGTTATCCAAATTTTTGGCCTTTAAACACCTTAAAATGCACATATGTAGGTCCGAGAAATCCAAATTTTCTCAGGGGAGCATGTCCCCGAACCCCCCTAACTACCTTACATTTGAATGAGTGTGTCTGTGTGGTAATGTGTGCTGGTGTGGCTATAGTATAATTTTTGAGCCAGTTTACCCCTGCATATACAATAATACATTATTCTCTGTATCAAATCATTATTACCCAGCCCCTCATGTTTCGGGCTCATCCCCTTATGTTTTTAAAACCTAGAAACACCCCTGCAAATGCATATACAATATTTGTAACTTAAATAAGTAACAATCAAATAAACAGACAATATATTAACATTTTAAAAGTCTTACAGTTACAACCGGCCCTTTGAGGGCAGCCATAATGCTGAAGTGGCCCTCAGTGAAAATGAGTTTGACACCCCTGCTTTAAAGTGTTCACAGAGCCACAGTGTTTGGATCAACCAATGGCTTTGTTTTGGGGCGTGGCCCATGTGTTCGTTTGACCAATAAAAGTCATTTTAATTGACTATTGCTAGCTGTGCTACAATAACACACATTAGTAATCATGCAAAAGAAATAAAATAAATTGTGAACATCCTTAAACATCCAATGAAGGTAATGAGGTTTTGTGCTGAGCATTTTGTCAACCCTCCTACACTCTTACATTAAAAAGAAAACTAGACAGCTATGGAGCAAGACAGGTTTTTCTAATTGTTTTGTTCTCATTTCTGTTTACATCCTTGATATTCATGTTTGCATTTTTATGTTCTTGTTGTGTTGATGAGACTTTTATCTTTTTATTCTGGCGATTTTGGTTGGCAGTACCATCTCACTCCTGAGTACTGGTCCTCACAGTAATCATTACCTCTATTGAATTTCGCTCTCCGGGGAAAGACTTGACTGCCAAGCAGTGCGGCCTGAGCAACCCCTCTTCATGATTGAACGAAAAAGACTTCTCTCGAGTAGCTAAACATGCTTGGAATAAGTTTGAGTGCAATGGTTGGGAAAATTATGGGGGGAGGGAGGGTTAAAGGAGCTGAAAAGAGATCTATCAAAATGCCATCTCGTTGCCAATTTACCGTTTTCCCTCTTTTTATCTCCACATTGTGCAGTGAGATCTTTGTTTGTACTAGTCTGCCCATCTGTCTCCTCGATCTCTGAAGCATTTACAGAAACATCCACCAAGGATCGCTCGGCCAGTCATGTCACACTTGCACTTGAAAATGAAAGAATATGAATGCTATTCATGCAGTTTCGCAAGTTCCCCACAGGCAGAAATGGGTTTATTCAACCCACATATCTTCTGTGGGTTTCACGCTTTGAAACTACGAGCATAACTCATTTGCTAGTTAAATTAAAAACCCAATTCAAACTGAAAATCAATGACGTATGTCTGGTATCGCTGCCTTTTTTGTCATTGTGTATGAATCAGAAATCTGGTAAACGTGAGTCTAGAACTTCACAGCAACTCACATTCAAGTTTCCGAGCAGACAGGACTCCTACCTGCTCGCCTTTCTAATCGCCTTCTTATCTAAGTAGCTCAGAACCAATTGCTGAGCTGATAGACTTTAAACCTCCCGACACCCGCTGTGAGAGCGGCTCTATACTGTTGACTCTTGGGATCATTTTAGCACAGTGTCTGACTGCTTAAAATACTCTATTTCAGATATTACATCTCTGTGTGTACAGGCAAGCAATTTTTGAGCGTGCATGGTGTCGGGCTGAAAAGAAGAAGCTGTGATGTATGTGATCAGATTGAGCTTTTGAACATTCTCATCTTACTGGCAAATTTGGGGGGGACAAAGCTTAGCAGCACTATTTCCATTTCACACTTACAGAATATCAATAGGGAAGGTGCGGGCGCATCACGTATTGAGCGGAGGCATTTCATCTTCACTTACATTATGATCTTATGCATGATCAAGCGACAGGTCTTTGAACTTCCACCTTGCATGGAAGACACGCCATTCTTTTATCTGTCTTGCCACTGTCTTGTTGCAGTTTTAATGCAGCAGCTGAAGGCTGTGGTTTTCACTACGTGACACGCTGCATGGAACTCTTCACCATGTGTGCTTTATCACTTTAACCATACGTCTCAAAGGGACATGCCCTTGTTGGTGATTGTCCTTTAACAATGATAAGCGTGTCAAAGCTGAGATGAGATGATTAGAGTGCAGTTTTCTGTGGTTATATACTTTCAAACCAAATGAGGTGAATTTCCCCTAAGTAATTGTGTCTCTCAAGGTGTCATCAAGTTCAGCTATTGTGGTGTTCTCGAAAAATTAATGTAATAAATAATAACATATATTTACAGTGGGGAGAACAAGTATTTGATACACTGATGATTTTGCAGGTTTTCCCACTTACAAAGCATGTAGAAGTCTGTAATTTTTATCATGGGTACTCTTCAACTGTGAGTGACGGAATCTAAAACATAAATCCAGAAAATCACATTGTATGATTTTTAAGTAATTAATTTGCATTTTATTGCATGACATAAGTATTTGATACATCAGAAAAGCAGAACTTAATATCTGGTACAGAAACCTTTGTTTGGAATTACAGAGATCATACGTTTCCTGTAGTTCTTGACCAGGTTTGCACACACTGCAGCAGGGATTTTGGCCCACTCCTCCATACAGACCTTCTCCAGATCCTTCAGGTTTCGGGGCTGTCACTGGGCAATACGGACTTTCAGCTCCCTCCAAAGATTTTCTATTGGGTTCAGGTCTGGAGACTGGCTAGGCCACTCCAGGACCTTGAGATGCTTCTTACGGAGCCACTCCTGTGTTTCGGGTCGTTGTCATGCTGGAAGACCCAGCCACGACCCATCTTCAATGCTCTTACTGAGGGAAGGAGGTTGTTGGCCAAGATCTCGCGATACATGGCCCCATCCATCCTCCCCTCAATACGGTGCAGTCGTCCTGTGACCTTTGCAGAAAAACATCCCCAAAGAATGATGTTTCCACCTCCATGCTTCACGGTTGGGATGGTGTTCTTGGGCTTGTACTCATCCTTCTTCTTCCTCCAAACACGGCGAGTGGAGTTTAGACCAAAAAGCTCTATTTTTGTCTCATCAGACCACATGACCTTCTCCCATTCCTCCTCTGGATCATCCAGATGGTCATTGGCAAACTTCAGACGGGCCTGGACATGCGCTGGCTTGAGCAGGGGGACCTTGCGTGCACTGCAGGATTTGAATCCATGACGGCGTAGTGTGTTACTAATGGTTTTCTTTGAGACTGTGGTCCCAGCTTTCTTCAGGTCATTGACCAGGTCCTGTCATGTAGTTCTGGGCTGATCCCTCACCTTCCTCATGATCACTGATGCCCCACGAGGTGAGATCTTGCATGGTGCCCCAGACCAAGGGAGATTGACCATCATCTTGAACTTCTTCCATTTTCTATTAATTGCACCAAGAGTTGTTGCCTTCTCACCAAGCTGCTTGCCTATTGTCCTGTAGCCCATCCAGCCTTGTGCAGGTCTACAATTTTATCCCTGATGTCCTTACACAGCTCTCTGGTCTTGGCCATTGTAGAGAGGTTGGAGTCTGTTTGATTTAGTGTGTGGACAGGTGTCTTTTATACAGGTAACGAGTTCAAACAGGTGCAGTTAATACAGTTAATGATTGGAGAACAGGAGGGCTTCTTAAAGAAAAACTAACAGGTCTGTCAGAGCCGGAATTCTTACTGGTTGGTAGGTGATCAAATACTTATGTCATGCAATAAAATGCGAATTAATTATTTAAAAATCATATAATGTGATTTTCTGGATTTTTGTTTTAGATTCCGTCTCTCACAGTTGAAGTGTACCTATGATAAAAATTACAGACCTCTACATGCTTTGTAAGTAAAACCTGCATAATCAGCAGTGTATGAAATACTTGTTCTCCCCACAGTATATATATATTAGGGCTGTTTTCGACTAAGGATTTTCATAGTCGAATCTGATTCGTTAGATTTTGCCGTAGTCGACTGATAGTCGAACCTTTTTTTTTTTCTTTTTTTTTTTAGATAGCAGCTAGATTTTTTCCATTTCAAACAAAAGAGCTAAAAAACACATATATATCACACATATATCATAACATTTCATAAACATGAGTAGCAATATGAGAGAGAAATTTGGTGATGGTTGTTTAGGTAGCCTACATTAAACCACGTAAAGCTTTTTCACGCCCATGAGAACCGCGTGGAGTCAACTCACAGCCGCTCCGCTGCCCTGCTGAAAATGTGAAGCAGAAACGCTTAATATCAGATAACGTCCATAATAATTGGACTCTGGGTTCGATTTTTTTTTTTTATCATTTAAGTGGTTATGTGGAGCAACATGAGAGGGGAATTTGGTAATCATTGTTTAGGTACATTAAACCACGTAAAGCTTTTTAACGCACATGAGAACCGTGTGGAGTCAACTCACAGCCGCTCCGCAGCCCTGCTGAAAATGTGAAGCAGATTTTTGAATACATTTTTATTTATTTACATTAGTAAGCTACAGGACATCGTCTTTCAAAACATGACCTGAAAAAATAAAATAAAAATGGTACCCAGCCCTTCTGAAAATGCGAATGCGTCTCTGTCCCCAGCACATTTCAAACCAAACTGACGCCCATGTATTCGACTATGAGGTTCATAGTCGAATCAGACCTCTCCGAATCGAATCGTCGAATCCTCGACTATTAGAAGTCAGCCCTAATATATATATATATACTATGTATATATATATATATATATATATATATATATATATATATATATATATATATATGTCCCGATCCGATCCACGGCATCGGTATGGTGCCGATACTGGCCCAATACGATACGGTATCGGAGGGGAGAAAAAAAATATATCCGATACCTATGATCCGATACCTATTAGGGGTGGAACGGTACATGCATTCGTATTGAACGTACGTTCGGTACGTGCGTCAGGGTTCGGTGCGTGGATTTACACGGAGAATACACGGTATAAAAATAAATAAAACTCGCGTGCACATTAATTAATGTAATGCGGAACTACTGTTAGATATGCGCATAGACATGCGGGTTGTTTATGGACACCTAATCTGTAGCCCCGCCTTAGCTCTGAACGCGCGTAAATTTCGCTTCAAACACTCGCTTTATCATTATACGTGCGAATGGATTCAAACTGTTCAAGGCGAATTTGACTGTAGACGCGAATTTGACGCTCTATTCGCATATTTGTGTAAAACACAACATTGTGCTTTTGTCAAACTGTAAACTCTTGTCAAACTGTAACCTACAACTGTCACCCAACCAAAATCTCTCTCACACACACACACACACACACACACACACGCTGTTTAAAAGCAAAAATTATCTCATCTTTTGTACATTCATCATATTGCATTGGTTTTCACTTATTGTTCTAAAACAGAGCACTAATCTGTTTTTTTTTAAGTTACACATTCTACATTGATTAAAAAAGAAAATCCAATGTTTTTAATTATTTTATTCAGAAACAAATTATTTATAATTCAGATGAGAATAAAGTTAAAGTTAATTAAAATTTTAAGGAAACAAATACTGTATATTGATTTGAAATATAGCAAATTAATTTTAAATTCATTCAGGTACACTTACCAAACATATCTCAAGGTCTTTCGAATAAAGGGTGGCAGTCTTTCATTATCAACTGTTGTTGTGGACTATATACTGGAGAAGTATTTGTTCTCCATTTGAGTGAGATGTTTTTATGTGGCTAATTGAGCAAAGTGCTTCCATACATTTTATTATTAGTAGTATTAGTTCAAGAATAAAATAAAAGTTTTGGATTGATATCGGTATCGGCAAATAGCCAAAGCTGCAGCATTGGTATCGTATCGGAAGTGAAAAAGTGGTATCAGGACATCCCTAATATATATATATATATATATATATATATATATGTATATGTATATGTATATGTATGTATCACACGTCGAATCACAGCCGTGCTGATATAGATCAATATTGCATGGCTACTGGTGTGATATTGCTCATTTATAATCGTTTAATTACATTTGCTTAAAATATTTCATTCTAAATTACATTTTGTTTTTAATTAATATATTTATTATATTAGAATATAATATTTTATATATTTTTTTTTAACATCTATACAAATAATTAATATTATATTATTCTTGAAAATGACCCTGCTTTCCCATGCTTTGACCATACAAATAATTAAATTATTTAAGCACAAGGGCTTATGGGTATTTTTGTATTTTTCTCAGCTTTGATTTTGGACTTAATTATATGGATTTTGAACCCAAGGGTAGAGCTAGTGATGTGAGAGGTAGTGATTCTAAAATGTGACATTTGAAGTGTGTTTAATATTTAATTAATAGTACATTGGGACCTACAGTTTAGTTTGATATGCAGTTACTAAGTGACAAAACATTCTTATTTCCTGCTTTCCCAAACATTTGTTCTGTTTTTTGGTACCTTAAATGATTTCAGTAACATTCACATCAGCTCTACAGACATGAATACACATACAGTATCACATTGCAATGTACGTAAACATGGGGAAATGTCAGGATGTTTTCTGTTACTCTCTGTAAGATAATTGACTGGTTATTGATGATTCAGTCTATGTATTGTAGGTCAGTGGACTATCTATTAAAGGTAGAACACCCCCCCACTTGAAGAGATACCGCCCTTTTACTTAATGGAAAATTCTATCCAAGGCAACCATTAGTACTTGAAACCCTAAAATAAAGTCTAGACATACATTGTATGCGTCTCAATAAGTCCTTTCTACTTCTTTTCTGTTTCTGGGGTTCTGTCCTCATTTGAATGCTTATCAGGTTAAGATTCACATTAGCTGGGTTGTTTGAAGCTGGCAGCTAATTTATTAAAGAACATCCTCCATTCTGCAGGCAGACACTGCTTTTGAGTAAACCATTGACACTCCTTCCTCTTTATTAAAATGTTCCGCTGCTCTTCCCTTGTACGTCTTAATCTGAAATATATCACGGAAAATATCGGCAAGCTCATCAAAATGCAGAAAGGAACGGCACACTTAGGTTTCTTAATTGTTTTAAAAGCCTCACAGTCATTACATGTCTGACATAACAGCGCAAGTCTAGAGCACCTCGAAATCATGAAAAAAAAAGGAAAGGTAATAACCTTTAAGTGCTTTCTGAGTAAAACCGTAATAGCAAAAGAATTTGTGCCTCTGCTTATGATATTAAATGCATTACCTCTGAATAATTTTCATTCAAACACAGACACATAAGTGCAAATGAGGTTCAGTTCTGTCCGTGAGCAAAAGATTGCACCTATGGTGGCATCGCATCTCCAGCTGTGACTTGCCGTTCTGTATTGTTGCGATCTGTCAGAAGTTAATGACGGATGCGTCGCCTGTAACGGTAAATTCATAACTTCTTAATGTGTCTGGATGCATCTTGCATATACATTACATGCTGCTGCCCCGATGACTTGCCAAGCTGTCAAGGGAAAGATTCGCTGAAGTCAACGACTCAAATTGAGAATGAGAGCCATAAAGGGACCGTGTCTGCTGGAGATGGAGGGGGGCGATATATTGTGTGAGTGCATGATCCGCTCCAGGGCCAGATGTTCCACTTGACAGGCCCCTTGAGTGGAGGGCAGTTCTGCCAGCTGTCTTCCTTCCTAGCGTACATGCAGCCATTTGTTGGTGGAGTGTTGAAAGCGGAGGGACAATCAACAGAACTGCTTTGCAATACAGTCCCACCATTGCAACTGTTGTCCAAAACAAATAGTCCCATGAAATTGCAGTTTAACCAACAGTGCTTTTGTTTACCGCGACACCGTTTCATCATGCACCGGACAAATCAGAAAGAATTATTGCCCTGCCTCTATTCCAGGTGAAGCCTTTTGCGTTTACCTTTTCCCAAGTATAATGCATGATAATAACAGAATTCATTCATCAAAGGCTCCGGCTGTTATTCCCTGGAAAGAGTTATATTTAACTTGGATAGGTCACAGCATTTTCCAGCAGGCTCTGCTGAGAATATGAGCCTGAAGAATTATGACTTTTCTGACCCAGGTGTGGGCATTATTCATGCTTAAGGTCTGATCGCTAGTGCTACGAGAACGCAAGTAAGAGCTGCCGCTGACTGTTTAAAAATGTCAGGACTTTTCTCAAAGTCTTTGGCCTAGTTGTGGAAACTTGAAGAGGACATTTTAGTGGCATGTCATTGGTTTCTAGTACTAGTAGCGTTTTTGGATGTGACAACGTGTCGTTTTCTTCTGGTTTATATTTTGCTGTTATTTGTCTACTGCATTTGATATGACGTGAGTGAATTGTGAATTTCGTTATATAGAAATAGAATAACTAAATAGAAAGTTGATATTTGATATAGTTTTTTGTTGCAATGTAAAAGTCTTTACTGTACCATCACTGTAATGCATCCTCACTGAATCAAAGTATTATTTTCTTTCAAATTAATTGTATTAATATTTTACTGACCCCAAACTGTATATATAGGCCTCTTCAATTTATAGTTCACTTTGGCTGAAAATTCATGATAGAAGCATTTTCTATAGGCTATATTAGGTATTAGGCTTTTTAATTGTCACACTTCATTTTTTATTTTTTTTACGAAAAGGTTCTTCTGTACACAGTTCCATAAAAACCGTTAGTGTCTCACAGTTTAAATACGTTCAGAGTCAAGTCTCGGTATTACATAAGCTAATCTTTGCATCTCTTCTTGTTTTTTTTACAGCTGGAACAACGTATATCTTTGGGAAGGGAGGAGGCATCATAACCTTTAACTGGCCAGCCAATGAGCGCCCGAGCACCCGTACGGACAGGCTGACAGTGGGCTTTAGCACCTCTCTCAAGGATGGCATCCTGATCCGCATCGACAGTGCCCCCGGCCTGGGAGACTACCTCATGCTCCACATTGTAAGTCAGAGCTTTTTCTAATGTCGACCTTAAAGGGGGGGTGAAATGCTCATTTTCACTCAATCTCCTGTTAATCTTGAGTACCTATAGAGTAATATTGCATCCTTCATATCTCCAAAAAGTCTTTTGTTTTATTATATTTTTAATTGAAAGATAGGCTGTACCGAGTCTTTCCGGAAAAAAACGAGCGGCTGGGGGCGGGCCGTGTGGGCGAGGCTAAAGCTGTGCTTACCCGCCTAGCTAACAACACACAGAGACATTTGTTCAACAGTTTTACTCACCGTTCCAACGCACAACCGCGAACCTTTATCATTGTGACTGCTCGATCCTTAAGCATTAGACGATCTGCAAATCCTCGATCTGGGCTTTGTTTATAAAACAATCATCGTCGAAATGCAGGGAACAACAGTCTTACACAACTCCGTTTATGCTCAGGAAAACAAACTCCATCCACGGGTTCCTTAACGCTGGGTTCTTTGGGAATCTGTGCAGGGTTGTCTTGCCCTGGCAACCAAAAACACACTTCTTTGGTGACATTGACTTCCCAAAAGCCGGGCAGGGCGCTTTGATGGCGAACTGCTTTCACTCTCTTGCTCTGGTCTACGAGTGCGCGCGCGGCCGCGATCTTACCGGAGAAGTGCCCTTAGGACCCATAGAAGGAAATTCCGCACCATCTTACGTAAGACAGAGCCATACTCGAAAAAAACTTTCCGAAACTTGTGACAAACCGGAAACGTACAACTTACAACTTAGTTTTTGAAACTTTGTCCATGTTTAGCATGGGAATCCAACTCTTTACCAGTGTAAAAAACTCAGTATGCATGAAATAGCATTTCACCCCCCCTTTAACACCAGTCTAACCCTAACCTGATCGCTCACATCTAGAAATGTCAATACTAAAGGTCAACAGCAAACATTTTACATTTGAATATCTCTACAACCCTTTAACATGTTTGGAAGTAGCCAGAGCACACAGTAGATGTGTAGAGATCTGAAACACTGTTCACACCGGATGTCTCAAGGCCTGTTTAACACTAGATGCGTAAGCAAAGCTTAAGCAACTTGTATTTTTTTCAGTACCCATGTTGGCAAAAATACACCAGAGTTAACATGAAACAGCACATTTCACCATAAAATCATAAAATATAAGTGAGGTGTTCCATGTATCACAGTCAATGTACAACATTCAGCACTGTGAGAAAAAAAAAATACATGAAAACACATTGCCAGGAATTTTTTTCTTTCCAAACCTCAAAAGCCTGTTTAACTGATTAAAAACTAGAGGTATATCTTAACTTTAAGATTGCTTTTATCATGTAAACTACAAATACAGCATGATATATAGTAGGGGTGCAACGGTCCAAATTGCTCACGGTTCGGTTTTTATCACGGTTTTAGGTTCATGGTTTCGGTATGGTTCGGTATGTGCTATGTTCAGGGAGACTACTGTCAAATAAAAATAAAGAAAAAAAAGAACAAACAATCTAACTACAAGCGACCTGTTCGAGCATACGGCACTCGCATTAAACAAAGTTTACTAAGAGTGACCATTTTGTTCATGTTTTTTGATTATCGCTGTTGTAATATATTATTGGGGAGCCAGCATGTGCATCCATCGACAGAAACACACATTAGAGAAACTGTTTTACACATTGTTATTTTCAACAAACCAGATTATAGATGCGTCATTAGATTTGAGATCAACCGCGGTGCAAGTGTGTCCCGAACCGTGGGTGGAGAAAGGTATGGGGTTTTTTTTTTACCGAGAACCGTTACACCCCTAACACAGTGTGGAAGGGGAACACATGGTTGCATCACTTCAGCGTATGCTGCTGTCCATCATAAATCAAAGCACGTGACAGACAATGGTCAGAGGAGAATACCTGAAAAAGGAGACACAACAGACTAGGGCTCGATAGCACAATCTAATACCGTAATATCGTTATCAAATCGATACCATCCCAAATACTTTTAAACATTGTTTCTAGTGTGGCAGCACGCTGGAGCTTTCATGTTTTTTAAACGATGCAATCTTATGTATGTTCATTGATCGAGGATCATCCATTATAGGGTTGCGCGGCATACCGGTACTGTTAAAATATCGCTTGTGTGCCTTTAATTTCATTTCATACGGACATGCATACAGTAATTAGTGATCGGAGTAGCTCTGGAGCTTGTCAAGAACAGAGGCAAATCAACACAACGCAGCATATGCTTCCTGGATACCTTGTGGGTGGTTTCTTTTTCTTTTTTGTTGCATGTCCTTGTAAATAATCAATCCAGGAATAATGATGTCTCTCAAAGTGCTCTGTTTTGAGTCGCACAGCTTCACTTTTCCATTAATCTTTGTATTGTGTCAATGCCACAGAAGTTTGTCACTCCACACAGCTACATTATAAAAACCTGTTCCTCAGATCAGCCATAACAACTGTGAATTACTTCAGAAGTGGTGTGTTCTATTTTGCTGACCTGCTCAATGTTCTTTTCAAATTATTAAAAATCAATACATGTACCACACGGAAGCCCATCAGCTTTTTTTCCTACATTTTATTCATGGCGAAGGCTTCTAGTTGGCCGGATGTATCCATAATGTAAATAATTCAGCACTCATGTAATGGATGCTAGTTCGGTAATTAACCTGCTTTTCTGAAAGACAAAAGGATTCATTTTCAGACAATGTTTGTCACCAAGGGGTCTTTTACTCATAAATGAACAATGAGGTCATCTGAGTGTTTCTTTTTTTTTTTTTTACATTCAATATATGGCCAACAGAATGTGGATAAACACACACTTACAGGCCTACGTGCTTTTTGAATGTTTCATTTCCAAATAATTGTCACATACTTCTAGCTATATTCATTTAATACCGATTGATTTGTATTTCCTAATTTTATAAATGGTTCACCACATATCTGAAAACATCTGACTATACTGTAGATTATTGTGAGTATATATTGAAATTAATAAACAAACAAACAAAAAGACATATCTTATCACGTTTGTAGATAAACAAGTGACCTTGTAGTTTAATGGGGGGTGGATGTCTATTTTTTGTCAGAATGTGAATAGGGAATATTTCTCTGGCTATCTCCATCTGTCCACTAGTTTTATTGTGGCCCACGTTGGTGGTCCACTGGGACTCTTGGAGCTCTGTAATGGGCAATATAACTAAGGGCATTTCACTAAACCCTCACCCCCTGCCTTTACCCTTTATGATACACATGGACACACATACACACCCTCCCCGTTATAGCAGTGTAGTGCTGATGGAAATAAGCCTCTTCTGCCAAATGAACTAAATCTAGAGCACAACTCTAGAGTAAAGGGAATTAAGCTGCCCGTATTTTACAGGCTGTTTCGAAACGTACGTAACAAGTGATTGGGAGTTGCCTTTGATTAGCATGTACTGGAGTGGAATTAATCTTTGCATTTGGAACACTATACAGGACACATTAAGCTCTTTTTAGATTGGTGCGCTAAACGTTTAGTCCTCTGAACATTTAAAACCACTAATGTGTTTATATTCAACTTTTGGAAGAGTATTGGAGTTTGTGAGGATGGATCAAAATGTCACTGCTTTATTTTGGGCTGATTGTGGAAGGTTCCCTCCACTCATTTATTCTGTGCTGATAATGAGTGAGCTATTTTCAGCTGTAAACGTCTGTCTCTCTAACACTTCTGAACTGAGCGGCTGGTGACACCATGGAATCCCTTGTTAGACATTTTCCGGCAACAAGGGAAATGTCAGTACTGTTGCCCTTCAAACATGCCACCTCTGAAATGGCAAACTCTATGATGGATTCTGCTAACCAATCACTTTATATCTGGCCTTAAACAAACCACATAATCAATCAGGGGCAAATTAATATCAAAATTTAGACCTGAAATACTGCGTCGTGACTAGCATTATTAATTAAGTTTTTAATTAGTTTTGTTCTTGAGATAAGTATGTGAACTTAGATAACTAGAGAAGTGTATTGTTCACCTAAAAATGAAAATTCTGTATTATTTACTTACCCTCATGCTGTTCCAAACCTTTATGACCTTCTTTTTCTATATTGTGGAATACAAAAGAAGAAGATGTTTGAAGATTTTCAAGAAGAAAATGGGGTCTAAAGCTACACTGAACCCCATTGACTTATTACTGTATGGAGAAAAAAAGAGATTTTTTTCAAAATATCTTCCTTTTATGTTTAACAGAAGAAACAAAGTCATATGGGTTCGGAATGACATGAGGGTGAGTACATGATGACAGTTTTTTCAGTTTTGGGTGAACTATGCTTTTAACTTGAAAGAAACGTCTTACATCTCCACACATGAGGCATCAAAGCAGGGAACATCTGTCCACTGTCAATGTTGGCGTTTCTCACTCTTAAAGTCATCTGATGTGTCTTCAGTCAGAGGAAGTGAAGATGCAGAAGTGCCATCTGCTTCTCACCATGTAATCTGTCCATGTGACATATTCGTCCAAATATCATAACAGGTCTTTTCACACCCTCACTTCATAGCCCTCAATATCTCAATATGAACATGAAACATGATTCAACCCATTCTCCATCTTTAGTCTGAAATATTTCTGAATGAAACTGGTAAAGGTGGGTGGGACAGACAGATTGTATCCATCAGAAAGTGGATGTATTGGGAAAATTTGGTTAGAAAAAAGAGACACTTCATATGATCTTTCATAGACAATCAGTCAAAAAATTGTACACACCTGAAAGAAGACCTAATCTTTGACTAGTTTCATTCCCTCAAAAAAATCCAGGTGAAAACGTTTTTACTAGATAATCTGTAAATGAAAATTTCTTACATAAACACACACGCTATAGCTATAATTAGTGATATTGAAATATTTATTTTTTATTTTATTGTACATGCACATTGAAATTGACAAATGACAAGTGAACATTACTGCAACATTCAAACATTTGTAATCAAGTTCTTAAATGATCGTTTCATTGCTCTGATATAGATAAACCAGCTGCCTTTACTTTGAAGAAAACCATCCTATACAAGTCATTTTGATCCCCTTTTTTGCATTCATATAGGTTTTTTGGGTCATGCTTTCGATTATTATTTTGACAATCATAAGCACAATCATTACACACACACACACACGTTGGGTTTCTATGTTTTATGGGGACTTTCCATAGACATAATGTTTTTTATGCTGTACAAACCTACACCTAAACCGACCCATCACAGAAAAATTTCTGAACCACACACATACAGTTTTCGCCTCTTTATAGCTATTGTTTCTGTACTACTAGTAAACCATTCATACCGGCATGCTTGCCATCTGTTGACCATGCTCACATGGCAAAACAAATGCACTTTTGTAAGTCGCTGTGGATAAGAGCTGCTATAAATGCCTTTAATTTAGACGTCTTCTGTTGGAGAGAGAGGAAGAGGTGAAGATAGACACTCGTGAAGATGTCCCTGCTTTTCCGGCTGATTGTAACACACATCACACATTCATTTCAAATTGCCATTCTGTTTTTAAGCACTTAAAGAAAGTTTCAAATGACTAAAGTTAAATGCATTTTGAATTCGCTTCCTTCCCTAATACGAACAGCAGCGCCTGCACAGCATTACGTATTTGTTGTAAGTCCGTTGGATACTCATTAACAGCAAATGGCTTCCCTCCACCAGCTGCACAGCTGGAAGTAAGTGTGTAATTAGGGTAAAAAACTAAGCATTTCAACAAATTGCTTGTGCCCCCATGTTGTATTACCGCTACACGAGTGGATGGGATGTTTCAATTTGCTTTAAAGGTCTTTTCCACCCCCTACAAAGCAAAATTGGCCCGTTTTAAATAATGTTAACCAATGTCTTTTTGGTTTAGAAACTTGCACTTTGGCCAAATAGACGGGGGCCTTAAAATGACATGTTCCAATGATAAGCCAGTCATTTTAACTGAATTATGTCACTGGGTGCTTTCCACATATCGACAGAAGAGGGAAAGGATAAATGGCTCTGACACCAACAATCGTTGCCACCAAAGCTGTTGACTGAAATCCTATAAGAGAGAATGATTTAAGTGTACAGAAAATCAATGGTGTTGATCTCTTTTAATCAGTGAGCAGCATAACTACACATTGCCTGTTGATTTTCAATCCTGCAAACCTCCATACTCTGAATGGCCCTGCCACAAGCATCCCACTCTGCTTCCATTCAGCCTTAAAGTGCAGAATGATTTTGAGTGAGAAAAGTGAGCACAATTACCGAGCTTGTTCCATTTGCTGCTTGGAGTTCACAGTTTCTATACCAAAGAGAGGGGAATATACTTCATTTTGACAGACTCTTAAGACTTGAAAAAACGATGTGACTAAAACGAAACGCTGTTGTTGTGGGGGGTCTACGGCTGTTTTTTACAAATGCAAATATTTAAGTTCCTGTTGATACAGGAGAAATCCACAGAGGAATTTGTCGCAGGTAACTGGGTAATTTATCGATGTCTTCACGTAACTAGTTTTCAAATTTGAGCCATCAATCCTCACAAAAGAGTTTGTTATTGACATTTTTTTCTGCTGCAGGGATATTTGCATCAGGTTTTCATGCTTGCATACCGTAATGAAACTGCATCTGCTTCTGATGCTGTGCACAATGCATTGTATGACAGAAAAGAAAACACATTTCTAATAAAGGTCGATGCATCTCATAGTTCTTGCATTTAAGAACAGGGTCTTTTAACAAGTTTTATTTTAGGTGTTTTGGATTTACCACTATTTTATATACAATTTTATATATTTTATAATTAGTGTTAACCCAATAAGACTCGGGTAAACTCATTCAAATTATGTAATTGATAGAATATATATAAAAAGTATTAATAAAATGTATATGTTACTGGCAAAATGTGTAATCCGGCATTCTATAGAATGCCTAGGTAATGAATAGAATTAGGTAATGTATTTTTGCCAAAAACCATCAGGCATTCTATACATTGCCTAGGCATTCTATACAATACCGGGATTTCACACTTTGCCGGTAACATATATATTATATAAAATGCCAGCATTTTGCTGATACTCCAACATTTACAATTTGGTATTTATATGTATAATTATCTTGAACAAAAGAACAATACGCATTCATTTTTTGAAGACCTTTGGATATTTAATCAACTCAGGTCATTTGGGCAGTGGAACAACCACCCAATAAACAGATGGGGCATACAACAGGAATATTAATGTGTCTCCATGTTTTCTATTAATGCCCTTAACAAGCGGGAAAAAAAACTCCTTAATAACAGCTTTTTTTCCCCCGTGACACAAATGTTAATCAGTCTATTCATGGAAAAGCTAGAAACTAAAGTGGATAAAATTATAGGATGCTGTCGAACTTGCATAACTCAAAGTCTATTTTTTCAAAGTCTATTTCCATAATCCATCTGAGCTAATCACCGAACAATCAGACATGGCCTTATTCCAACTGTAGCTTAGGAATGCAGGTGCAATACAATCTTTCTGCTTCGTTTTCTACATCTTTCATCTACGTGTATGGCTGTTTAGTTCACCTGCACATTTAGCAGCATGTACTGGTTTAGGTGCACAGCTGGTTTGGCAGCTCTGATCAACTCTTTTTGCTGTATGTTACAAAAGTGGTAAGTTAATATTAATGTGGTAAGAAAGCCCAGCTGAATAAATGATCTTGACATAAAGGAGGCTGTTCTAAATGCGTTCTGAGTTTCTGTTTTCATGGTCACCCTCATCAAAAGAATCCAGCTTTAATTTCTCATACTGCTGCGTTATGAATCAATATTTCAGAGTCTAATATTACCTTCTAATGTTGTTTGAAAATCGAAACACTCCACCATTGTAGCTTAAAACTTCATTTGGCCACCTCTATAAATAATCACTCTCTTATTATCAGAAATGACACAGTCTTTGCCACATATGCATACATGTTTATGTTGAGTATTAATCAAATCAGTTATATCCGTTGAACTTAATGCACGTACAGTACATTTCTATCCATAATTAAATTTGATTAATTTTTTTATCTGCACACTATACGTTCTAAGAGTAACATAAGACAGACAAAGTAAATACATTGGTAAATATTAAATACAAAATAGTTAACCATGGTCGTAGCATAAAATGTAATCAATAAAAAAAAATGTTATGGTGCTTTTTTTATATAGAAAATCAATATTCTTTGTACAGCCAAAATGTGTATTCTGTAGCAAGTCTATATTTAATATCTTTTCTCAGTATGTGACAGATATTATGAGCTTTAAATTACCTATATCACTTCATATTATAAAGATGCTCAGTGCTAAAAAAACACACACAAAAAAAAATACAGGGATATATATATAAAATACAAGAGCCAACTTCAGCAGAAAAATGTTTGTATAATACATTTTCTTATGCTGTTGTTACACTATTTTGTGAAAATAATTTGATGTATCAACCAAAATAAGAATTTGATAGATGGATGGATGAATAGATAGTTTGACTGATTGATTTTGCCGTTATCACGTCTACACTATATTATATTATATATATTTCATCCAGGGATTCTTTTGCCTCAGACTTAGGGGTACAACTGCTGTATTGTATATGTCTACACACAGCCACTCTTTTTTCTTTTTTTTTATCAGTAAATTATTTTACAATTAATGCCTTATTTGGGGTCTGTGATAGCGTGCTCTCAGGCTCCGCAGTGGCTACAGACGAGAATGAGAGTGGTGTAACGTAATCCCCCTAAGGTATTTTTGATCTGGAAATTGCGTTAAATTGGCCAGCAGTTGAAAGCAGATGAATGCGAGCCATGTCTGAAATGGAGCATAATGTGAACGCAGATGGAGAATAAAAAATGCAGATGCCCTGGAAGGTCATTCCGATCAGAGTGCATTGAACCTCAGGGTTCAGTTTTGGAATCTCAGACACGTAAACAGGGAGGAAATTGACACTTCTTTGTGTATTTTGCTCAGAACGGGTTGAATTTCAGTGACTTCCCAGTATTATTTTTTGGTTCAGTTATCTCATAAACCTTGACGTTGATTGGTACATGCACAATTTTACTCTGGCCACCTGAAAGTGCACACGCCGATGTTAATGTATTCCAACTAATGATAATTGTCGCAAAGCTTCCCCAGCGATCTTCCTGGGCAATTCCCGAAGGACTGCCAATAAACCTCGACTCTTATTAAAGAAAGCTGTCAGCCGCAGGGCACAAATTTGCATTATTTTGCCCAGCCACATGTTTTAATCTGTGACAGGCTTGCCACTCAGTCCAGACCTTCCCTACATGACCCATTTTCCACACAGCATATGCTGTCAAGTGAGATGTGCAGATTTATGAGCAATCAAAACCGCTTCAGCTAAATAAACTGTCCGATCTCCTTGATGGCACAGATGAAAGACACAGGTGCCTCATCTCAGTACGCTGAGGCCATTTCTATTGGATTTTCTTTCTTCTTCCCATGTCTGCTTCTATATTTACTGAAAATCTCGGGGAGGGCGCAACTGGAAGTATTATTTCCAAAAGTACTTCATTGTGTCGCTTTGCATTCACCTCACGAAGATGGTAATTGTGTGTTCTAGGAAAAATTGCCTCTGTCTGACTGCCTCCCCTGCAATTCAGTAACCGGGAGTCTGTACAGAAATCAGACAGGAAATGTTCATTTGGAGTGACTGTGTTATTGATCAAACATAAAAATATATTCCTGCGCCTTTTATGCTAACGTTTTATCTTTTCTTTATTTTATTAGTATATGTTAAATACACTTTACAAATCTTACCGACCCCAAATGGTCACACTCTTGAACAGTAGTGTATATACAAATTGTATTGAATTATATTTATTAAACTACATTTAAAAATATTTTATGTTTAATGAAAGTACATCATTTATAATTAATCATAAAAACATTTTAAATTTAAATGTTTCTACTGAAATTTTTGGGCAGCGCTGGATTGGATGAAGCAGCTAATGCTTGAGTTTTTCCATTTTGCTCTCATGAACTCTGCTTGTTTCATCATAGTGCGCTGTCTTAAAATGATCTCAAAATGATCTAATAATGCAGCATACTGGTATATAACAAAATCATAACCATAAGGCAATATATGTTTCTTCTTCAGTGCTGTAAATACAAAGGCACTTACACAAAGATTTATTCAGCTTTGATTTATAGATGCCTCACAGAGATAGATAAGCGCACCTGTCTGTTTCAGCAGTGTTGCTCATGGCTAGCGGGCATCAAATCCATTTTACATTCAGCAATTCACTAGACCAGTGTTTCCCATCACTTCTCTGCAGGATTTTCCCCAAAACCAATCATCAACATATGCATCCATCACTGTCTGTGGAAAATGCAATGTAATATTCATGTGTTTCCTCTCCATTTGCGTTTTGTATTTAAGAAGTATGCTTTTAGCAATGACAGTCTGGATTAAAGAAAGAAAATCCTTTCTTCCAGTAGTTAAGAGAAAAGATTGATAGGCTTGGTGCCAAATGGATTTGTCTAGTTATTAAATGATCAAATTTGCTGAACAAGTAGGGTTTGAAAGAGTCAAAGCGCTTTGTCTAGAGATAATTTTAGATAAATACTAGCTGAATGTTCTCAGAAGAGGGAAAATAGTCATGTTTACAGCATGCTGTGAAGCTGCTGGACTTTCCTTTACTTTTCATTTCTGAGGAAACGCATGTGATTTGAGTTCCTGCTGTGATTTTAAAGACCTATGAGGGGGAAAGTGTTCTGGAAACTAAATTTCCCCACAATCCACAGTGGGAGAAATCAGTCTAAGAACAACCTAACAATTACTAGTTGCTATCAGACAGGTTAAAATGACCTACTCGTATTATCCACTCAAATGTACCAACCATTAGGCTAAAAGGAAAAAAAACTCAGTTTTCGGCTCTAGATGTCGAGTCTCCCCTTGAGTGAACTTCTGAATACTTTGACGGCTGGGTTGAGGCAGAGAAAAAAAAGTTGTTGCAGATACAGTATACCTGAAGATTTCTTTCTGATATTTGATGCTTGGAGTCCAGAGGCTTCACTTCTCGGACATCGATTCTCTGGGGTTTTTTATTCAGCTTTTTCCTTTTGTAGAGAAATAGTTGTGTTTCTCTCTCTCTCTCTCTCTCTCTAACTGGAAGCCTGTATTGTTGATAATCAAGAAATGGTGTGGCTCTATCATTGATTTTCAGGGAGTCGCTCCAAAGGTGTTGCGAAATGTATGATCCAGGCTAGTGCAAGTGAAGACCTACAAATCCGTCTTTTAAAGTTATTGTGTCAAAGTCAAAGAGAAGAGAGATGAAAGCAGTTAAGGATCGTAGAGAAGTGTAACTGTGAAGCACCTTGGTGAATTCAAACCAGTGACAGCGAGAGTTATTCGGCTTCACGTTGTCAAGCGGGAATTTGATTGGCTTTACCCACATGCATAAATGTGTTAATTAGGAGCAATGGTGACATTTCACATTTACATTTATGCATTTGCCAGATGCTTTTATCCCAGCTACTTACATAAAAGGAGACATTTGGATCAGTTCATCCATTTCCTGGGAATTAAACCCATGCCCTTCGGGTTGCTATGCCATCTATTGTTTAAATGCTAATTGAACTACCTTTTACAATATTTGTACACTTTTCTAATAAAACCCTGCTATTTAACGTTTGCAACTGCCTGGATGTTTAAGTATTCGCCACTTCATAGTTGCTCCTTTAAACTTGAGTGATTTGTAAATTAATTCTTAGGTCATAAAATTGACATTGAAAAAATTGTGTTGCATCAGCTCCACTTTTAATGAGATACAAACTTTGTGTAATTTGTGATTTCCAGCTGTTTGTTTGGATTACGCTGCGATGCTTCTTGGCTTGTTGAATGGAGTGAGTCGTCCATCTTATCAAAGTGTTAATGAGTGTTTGGTAATCTTTTTGTAAAGCGCTTGAATCATTTTAATTACTTTAGCGTGTACTCCAAATATTGTATGCAAATATGCATACGGAGTAGTTCTGCCTGTATACCTGGTGCACTCTAATCATCGGTTTTATCTTACAAATGTTTAGCTGCTTCATTTGCAATTCTCAAAACTGAGTGCATTTTCATGCATTTTCATTTTTCATGTTTGTGTTAATCCTGACTCAATGATTATCAGTTCTGGTTAGAGAGACAGGTGATGTCAGACAAATCATGTCTTCAGCCTGTCATAGTCTTCTGTTTCTGTCACCGACCAAATCACTGCATCCATAATTTAGAAACACTGCTTCACTTTGAGTAGTTCTTATCCCTAATGACCGCTTTGTTTGCTGACAAGCCAATGAAGAATGACAGTCCTAAATGGCTTCACATGATGGCAATTGATATTTAAAGTCCAGCGGAACAAATGATGGCACAGCGCCAGCCTCGCTTTCAGTGAGAAGTGGCTTAGAGATAATACAACAGGGGTGTTGTTATGAAGAGATCTAAGAAAAGCATCACATATGGTTAGAACCGCATACTAGACTTTCGGTAGAAATGCACACCTCTTTTTGATGCACAATATGAGTGGGAAAGGTGTTATATAGAAAATCTAAAACGGGATCCATCCAGATGATATAAACCAGTGTGTGCAGAAATAACCAATGTGCATGTTATGCCTTCAGCATAAAAGTTTTGTAGAAATAGAAATCTAAGCTGAGAAAGTTAACAGCAAGGATGCATGAAGTTGTTAAAAAAGTGACAGTTACAAAAGATTTCTATTGAAATAAATGCTGTTTTTTATATATCCATCAAAGAATCATGGACAAATATGGGTCAGAAATTAAAAAAAAGAAGAAAAAATAAATGAATATTTTTATTCAGCAAGGATGCATTAAATTACATTTCTTTTAAAATTATTTCAAATAAATACTTTTCTTTTAAAATTTCTATTCATCTCAGAAAAAAAGTATCACAGTTTCCTCAAAAATATTAAGCAGCACAACTGTTTTTAGCATTGATAATAATAAGAAATGTTTCTTAAGCTCTAAATCACCATATGATTTCTTGAATGTGACACTGCAGATTTTGATGCTGAAATTCAGCTTTGCATCACAGAAAAAAAAAAAAAAAAAAACTTTTTTAAATATATTCAAATATAAAACCCTTTGTTTTAAAAAAAAGTCCTGACGACTCTGGTTGCCAGGATAATTCTTTAAAAATACAGTGAAGTGTAAACACATTAACAGAACAACCTATACATTACAGTATAAAACTGTAATTTACAAACAACAACATTTGCTATTAAAACCGGTAGGCTAAATCAAACAACGCATACAAAAAATCTATCTTTAACGTATACTGACAACCTCCATATAATGCAGGTGGTGAAAGAGGAAGCCACATGTAGAATCGTGAAGACATTCATCACAAATAACCTTTCCAAAAGCTGAATTACACTAGTATACAGAAGTTATTCACACAAACACAAAACACCAACATGGCCACACATAACACTAAAATAAACAGAATATGTAACATAAAACCCACATGTGCATAACTGATGACAAAAACATAAGAAACATAATTATTTAAACAAAATATTTTCAAATGTGAAGTGTCACACAGGGAATTCTGGAAATGTCAGTTTACAATTTACAATTTGATTTGCTTTCAGCATTTTTACAGTATTTTAAAGTTCTTCTTTTTTTTACAGTGGAAACAACCATTACAGACTGCAGTGTTTACCAGTGCCCGGTTGCATAAAGCACCTTAAGTGTAATTTTCCCTTAAGTTCGCCCTTATGTTTCCCTTAAACCTAAGGGTGTTGCAGAAAAAAACCCTTAAGTGTTACTTAAGGGTTTCTTTAAGTGAAACGTCATAAACACTTAGAATTTCCCTTAAATGCTGTTTTTTCACTTAAATAATCCCTTAAAAAGCGTTAAGTGTTGCATAAAACCCCTTAACGGTCATTTCCCTAAGTATAACTTAAAGAGCAACTTGCAGGTAAAAAAAAAATCTAAATGAATATATAACCGTGTATGAAAATACCATATGAAAAGATAATGCAGGATTTAAAATGTTTTAAAACGACATAATGACACCAATTTAGTAGATAAAGTGAGCGTTTCTTTGACTGCTCGTACAAGCCGCTTTTTTTTTCAACATCGCGTCATTTTACGTCACACGAGGGAGACGTGTGCTGTGCTCTGCCGCAGCTCAGTGCAGAGTAGGTTGGTATTCAGTAAGAGCGGTCGTGAGACAGTGTGTTTTCAGTAGTTTTTGTATTTCAATTTATCATCGTCATGGTAAATGTATGTGTTTGTGGAGCTTGCAAAAACTCCAGCCTGTCAGGACATCGAGTCCACCGGTTTCCTAACAGGAAAAAGGACGGTGCTATCTTTTGTGCCTGGGTGCGGGTTGTGCAGGTGAAGAGACGGGATTTCTCTTCCGCGTCGGCTTCGGAAAACGCGGTCGTGTGTAGCGTTCACTTCAGATCGGATGATTATCGTCCCGGCGATATGAAGGAGTTCAACATGGGATACCGAAGTAAGAACCGGGTGAGACTCAGAGCTAGTGCGGTTTCTTCAGTGTACGCATCTTCGGGTTCTCCCGCCGGATGTAGGCGCGAGCACAACATCAACTGGCAAACGCAATGTAAGCGGAACGAAACTGAGCTAACAGTTACTCGTTATTGTGTTTGTGTGGACCGTTTATCAGTTTGGACCAGTGCAGCGCGAGCCTGATCAAGCAACACTGTAGCCTAACTGCGAGGTAAATAAAGAGTTCGCCACTGAAGTAATAACATCGCTGCGAGATCTAGTGAGAAATATTCACATTTCTCCGTTATTAACGAATCAAACAGCGCTGACGTGAAAACCAGGAATAAACATTGTGCAATGAATGAACGAACTATCCAGTGTCCACAGATCAGCAACATTCACCATGGCTTTACTGTAGTAACACTAACTGCAACCATGGAAGTTTGGCATTTTCCACTAAGGCCCAGTATGCATCCACCTCCCTGTAACACTGACTTTCCTCAGCTGTAAACATTGCCTCGCATTTCCCACACAAGCACCTATGGAACAAAAAATGTATCATGAATAAATATCTCTCTGTCTCTCCATGAGAAACTGCTAAGTTATATCACGTAACGTTAGTCTGGGCGGATATTAATGAGCATGACAAACGCCTGATCAAAGCTTAGTTTCTGTTATTGTAAGTTCCAATATGTTCTGTCTAACATTAATCCTGGCCTGTCCCTGCTCTCTTGGCAGCCTAGCAGGCTCATAATTGTATGGCTGTGGTCCGTAAACAATTTCCTCAGTGTCCGAAATGTCATTGCAATCCATATTTCCCTGTTGTGTGAATCGACCGCTCTCCCTCGTGCTACGTCACGACTCTCGCCCGTCACGCCCATTTTCAGATGCGGAAGTAAAATTTTCTCACAAAAACGACTCCAGAAGCCACTGTAGCATATTTATAATTTTTTTTTAAAGAAAATCTAGTTCCTACATTATTTTTCTATACATTGACTTGTTGGGTCTTCTAACCTGCAAGTTGCTCTTTAAGGTTTGGAAATCGTAACCTTAAGAGTAACGCGGACAAAAATAAGACGACATGGCTGAATTTATGGAACCAGCTGAAGATCATTATGTGCCAAGAAGAATTTTTAGGGATAGGGAGAACCCTTTGGACCATTTTAGCGATGAAAAATTGTTGCAAGAATACCGATTTGATCGACGCGCAATATTTGCGCAATACATTGCTAACAAACTAGAGAGCGACCTTGACCATGTCACACATCGCAACCACTCTTTACCTGCGGTGTTACAAATGCTTAGCACTGCGGGTTTTTTTTTTTTTTTTTTGCAACTGGGAGTTTTCAGTAGTGGGATATGTTTTACATGTGCATAAATCGGCTACCATTCAATAAATGTAGGCTACAATTAGTGTGTATCGGATTTTCAGGTGATATTCTCAATTCATTCAGTTAACGACGCTCTGAGGTAAAGTGTTCAGACTGCAGACTTATAGCAACGATTATATTTAATTGTACAGTACAGTCATAACATAACGTACAGACATTATCTTAATTCCATAATGTCCTTAAACATAACAATATTGCTGGCCATAAACTGAGAAAGTGCGCGTCCGGTGTGTGATACAGTTGTCCTAGACACGACGCGCGTTTTAGTGTTTTGCGTATCTATGGCAACAACAGACTTTTATAACGTGAATCCAGGATCGCTGTCGTGAAACACTTAAATGTTTCCCTTACCTAAGAGAACCGTTTAAGAGATTATATGCAACACCCTTAAGTTATTCTCTTAGGTAAGGGGAAATCGCCCCTTAAGTATCACACTTAAGGGAAAAACTTAAGGTGCTTTATGCAACCGGGCACAGATCTGCAACTTCAATAAATGCTAGGGGGTTTTTATTCAAAACACCCACAGAAGTGTGTTTGATTGCATCTTTTAAATGCACGTTCTTTCATTGCTTAAAAAAATATTTGAATCCACATATTTGGTCCCAATTATTGCACTAAAATGCAAATAAACAGTAAATGTATTCCCTCTCTCTTTTAGCTTCATTCATTTGTGTCACTTATGAAGGTAATGATGGTTTTATTTTCATGTTCATAGTGAATCTGTTTCCTTTGAGATGCTCCCTCAACAACACACTCACATCATGACATCATGGAAACTACACACGCAAACTCAAGAGTTCACAACAAATTAGTCATAAATTGTGATCGCTGCGCGTACATCGCTGTGATCAAATCTGATCATGTTCGTGTTTGCTGGGTAAGGCACAGCATTCATTCAAAAATGACAGATGTCTTTTGTGAGTGGAACTTGTCAGATCAAACTTTGTGTTGTTCCACATGACGACTTGCAGAACGTGGCAGCTGCAGTAACCATGGAAACAACTGCTTGGGGGTGACGGGGGTTAGAGGAAGGCAAAGAGCACATCTCTCATCTTTTCCAAGTCTGCTCTGAAAATCAACTGTCTCTGAAACTGCCTAACTAAGCTTTACGTCGTAAACATCCTCAAAAAGTGGGATTCCTTTCAGCCCACCGTTCGGGCTCCAAGCCTAAACCCTTTTTATCTCTTGAGATGTCACAATGCCACCATTTTGTGCTGCTTTTTCAGCTGTATTCAAAAACTAATTTTACCTCTCCTATGTGTAACGTGTATAGTCTGATTTGGTTTCGTTTTCACTGTTTCCTGTGCTCGTTTTGCCTTTGTTCCTAGTCATCGTTAGTTTCCTTAGTTCTTAATTCATTTACTCACCTGTTCTGTTTTCCATTGATTATTCTCTGTCTGTATTTGAGCCTTCAGTTCATTGTTCCGTGTCATCAGTTTTTTATGAGGTTGTATTTCTACATTACTTACTCCTGCGTGTTATTATTAAATAAAGTGTTTTCGTTTGATTTCTCATCTTCGTGCGATTTACTACAACCCAGCTGTGACCCAGCTTAAAGGTGGTATCAGTGATTTCAGGCCCAAAAATATTTTTATCACATTCATCTAATCTTTCCTAACGATCCGCTAGCTGCCCGCCCCATAAGCATGCCTTCAAAAAAACGCATCACTGTAGGCAGCCTAGGCTCTGAGATCTGCACACAAAAACAAATGGTTTAGCCAAACACTCAAAACCAAAACAAATAGTGTTCCAACCAATCACCGACAGGGGGAGGGTGTTGTGAGGTTTTGAGCCAGCTTTTTCTTCAGCTCTGACTTCGTGTGCAGCCGTGCACGAGCACAAAACCTCACAACACCCTCCCCCTGTCGGTGATTGGTTGGAACACTATTTGTTTTGGTTTTGAATGTTTGGCTAAACCATTTGTTTTTGTGTGCAGATCTCAGAGCCTAGGCTGCCTACAGAGACGCGTTTTTTTGACGGCATGCTTATGGGGCGGGCAGCTAGCGGATCGTTAGGAAAGATTAGATGAATGTGATAAAAATATTTTTGGGCCTGAAATCACTGATACCACCTTTAATTTAATCCAACATACAATAATGCTGTGAAAAATTATTACATTTAAAATGTAACTTATTCCTGTGATGCAAAGCTGAATTTTCAGCATCATTACTCCAGTCTTCAGTGACACATGATCCTCCAGAAATCATTAGGTGTGTATGACTTGAAGCGGTGATGTGCAGACTGATCGATGTATGACATCAATGTACCTCGAGCCACCAGGTCTCTATTCGCTCTCACGGTACTTTGATGTCGGTCTGCGCAGCAACGCCGCTTCAAGTCGAACAGACCTATTATAATATACTGATTTAGTGCTCAAGAAACATTTATTATAATTTATTATTACTCTGGTGAATATAAATTTCAAAAGAACAGCATTTATTTAAATTATATATTTTAAAAGACATTATATATGTCTTTACTGTCACTATTGATTAATTTAATACACCTTGCTAAATAAAAGTATAAATTTCTTAAAAAAAAAAAAAAAAACGTACTGACCCCACACTTGTTACGTTTAACAAGGTCTGTATTGACAGGTTTATATGTCTAATTACTCTGTGGAGAAAATTATGGATTTTTATTTCCAGCACCAGACTGCTTCCCTCAGTTCTGTTCCTTTTCTTTTGGAAATTCTCGTTGATGGGTTTTCCATCAGTTTACGCTCTAAGCTAAATGCCCATCCTGCATCTCATTACAATTTTTTTTTTTCAATTGCAATTTGAATTAGTGTCTTGGAAGTATGAGTTGTGTTTTTAACGAGATGTAGCCCACATAATCGGATTGCCCCCTCCGGGTAATGGTGATCTAATTACCAATAAAGTGTAACGAACCATCAGAGTGTAGATGATTTTGTGACGGCCTGACTTTCTCCTTTAGTTTTCCAGTCGCACTAGAGAGAAAATGCAGTGGCGCGTGCCATTTCGGCACATTTTGCGCCACATTTCGCCTTGAAATATGCTCCTCGTTTTGTTGACAAGGCAAATTAGAAAATTGGGGGAAAAAATAGCATTCCTCGTTCTCTCAGCTTTGCTTTGGTCTGCAGAACGGAATAACATCTAGAGGATGTCGGCTCAAGGTGGAGTAGTTTGTGATGTCGCAGAAGGCTGTTTAGATAACATTTT
Organism: Scardinius erythrophthalmus; assembly: GCF_964197995.2. NCBI lineage: Eukaryota > Metazoa > Chordata > Actinopteri > Cypriniformes > Leuciscidae > Scardinius > Scardinius erythrophthalmus. The sequence goes on from NC_138239.1 coordinate 22,601,515, forward strand.
GACGGATCAGACTCAGACGAAACACAAATGTCTTTGTCTTTTGACCTCCCTGAGGATGTGGCTGCTCATATTCTGCTCACATGACAGATCATACTCGATATGATAAGCAGCTGCCTTCTTTTTATTAGTGTTTTTTTTTTTTTTTTTCAGAATCTGCAACAATTGTTATGTGGCATCTGATCCTTTTGACTTCACATAGCGTGTTTTAAATGTCCTGTATATTACTATTTATACACTCAAGGTCTGTGTGAGCAACGGAAAGATGAAAAGTTCTAGTTGACGCTGAAGTAGAGTGTTGTAAAGTGCTTTGCATTGTAGACTTTAGCTTGTTACCTGTAGACCATAAATCATGTCTCACATTCATGTACTTTGGACCTTCATCATTTTTTTCTTTTTTGTTTTATGAAGGAAGAAAACAGCAGTGCTGCCCTTGAAACACTATTCCTTTACCTAAATTTCAATAAGACCATTGAAGGCCATTCAATCTCCAACTCACTATGTTTTTCTTTTTTTCTTTTCAGTTGCATATTTGTACTTCTGGAAGAAACTTTGACTCGGTTTACTGTCAGCAAAGTTATTTCAAATAAGCTCTGCCCCCATGTTGTTCTCCGTTTGCCGTATAAGAGTGTCGATGAAGCAAGTTCTGGGTAGATTAAGTATTGTCTGGCAGCTGTCTGTGTTTTGTGGATCCGATAGCCTTGGCAGGCAAATCAGCAGCAAGCAGTGAATTAAAGAGCGCTTTCTGCCTCATCAACATATTTGATATCTCTATAAACTACTCTGGAAAAACAGCAGCTCCTCAACACAGATGTCCCACGGACACCAGGCTCCCTCGAGATTTCGCCTGTATCAGCAAAGCTAATTGAAAGGCTGCTGGAAATTGAAAATCTTCTGTCGGTAGTTTGAGTAGCAATGAGCGACTTAAGGGACTAATTATAGTCAGCTTATTTGGGTTCAGTTGATCCTGGACTGGATGATTGTTGTGCTGTTAAAGACATTTTGAGATCTTGCGCTTATAATACGTTTTGGGTCTGTTTATTAAGGCTTTCGTGAGTGTCAAGCTGCTGAAACTCCATCTATGCTGGTCTAATTAGCATGACAAACAAAACATCATAAACATGAGCACTTTCAGTAATCTGAAGTGAAAGTGTCTTTATTATACTATAAATGCTCTAATAATGCAGCAAAGAATCAAACCATTCGTTTATCAATTACCATTATGTATTGTGCTTTGAAACATATGTTGCAAATCCGTGTCCATTCTGTTTAGTGCAATTGGCTAATTTTCCATTAAATGTATCCCTTAGCTAGAGAGTTTTTTAGTCTTTCTGCACTTGCTAAACGACACGCCGCGAGAAACAGATTAAAGTAATGAAGTTGTTCCGGAAAAAGATCCCACACTATTTAGCAGCAGACTTGAAAATATTGACTATTATATTGATGAAACAATCAGCTATAAAAAATGGTCACTTCTATTTTCTCTTTACTACCAATTGAGGAGCATCTCCTCTTATCAGCTCTTCACAGACGGGCACTCACAGGGGGAGAAGGTTCATCTTTTAACCACTTATCAATTTTGTCCAGGTGATACAGTGGGGCAAGCCTTTTTACTTCTCGCACAGCAGTGGAGAGCAGGAACAGCACAATTGATGACTGTAATGATTGGAGTTTGCATTCTGGAGCAGGACTCTAACTGTCTGGCTATCAGAGGAGCGTGTCGCAGAATACAAATAAGGCCACACTTGCTTTGTTCCTACTGCTGTTTATTCATTACTTGCAATGTTTTGTTTATTTTTTCCTGAAAAGCATATTAGAATGGCACATTATAATATTTTGATGGAAGTTAACAGCAAAACAAATTAAGTGGCCCATGGAATAAAAGGGGGATTCAATTATGAAAGATGTGGATTGGGGTGTTTAGCAGTAGAGATTGCTGCTGTTTAAAGAATGCCCTGACTTCAATGGATCATTTTCCAATATGCTAGACTAGAGAAAACATCTAAAATGAAGAGTAGCCTAATGAATAAATTTGGTCCTTGTATGGTTTCAAACTTCTATTATAAATATTTAGTTTAAGCCAGTTGTTTGCACAGTGTTTCCAAAAAGACCAGTCTTTCTTTCCATGTCATTTTTTGTCCAATTTTATTTGAGCTTTTATGCTTACTGAATCAGTATGTTTCCCTTTGTTTCAAACTCATTCTTGCAATCAGTGTGTTTTTTTTTTCTTTTCATGTCCTATTCCACTTCAAATACACAATGAACAATTGGTTGAGCCAATCATTATACACTGTTTTTGCAGCAGAGTTGTGTATTTGAATAAAACTTTTGAATAATGTACTAAAAGCATCATCCAAAATGATTAAGGAACATTCAGCCAATTATTCAAAATTCTAAATGATTGAAATAAAAAAAAAAATAAAACTGAAAATGCATAGGACGTCTGGGAATTGTATTAAATAAATAAGTGTTGGGATTCTTGTACAATTATTGAATTATTATTCTAAGTATTAAAGAAATATTATTTTAAACATAAGCATCGGAGCAGTTTTGTTTCAAAATATTTGTATAATATTAATATAAGCATTACCAATGTACAAGAATTTTGTGTCAAAAAAGAAAAAAGAAAAAAAACACATAAAACAGGTGTTAACCCTCTGAGGTCGGCAAACGCGCCGGCGCGTTTTGCCGGATTTTCTTCACATTGTGGCACTAATTACTCCGTCATTTATGGTCATACAGAAAAAAGAAATATAAAAAAAGAATCTGTGATATTTTTACTTTTGTAGGTGTCCACTTACAATCAAATCAAAACATTGTGCTTTTGTAAAATAAAGAAAATAAACAGGGTGTGCGTTCTGCCTCTCCGTCGCGGTGAACTTTTTTTTTCTTGAGCACGTCTATAAACTGAAACAAAACTCAGCGAATACTTGTCACACATTTATGAGCCATATACATTTATAAACATTTAAGTGTGTACTTTTAAATGATCGGATTCAAACTGAAAACAAATATTCTCTGTTTAAGTAATTTGTATAAAACCAACAAGATGTCCAGCTTCTCAAACGCTTGCTCATTACAGTTAATTTGGCCACGCCCACTCGCGCAAAAGACATGTCTGTCAGGTTATTTAAAAAAAAAAAAAATTTTTTTTTTTTTTTTCAGGTGAAACTGAGTAACCCAAAAACTTGGCAATAAAAATAATAATAATGATAATAATAATAATAATAATGGTAATGAAAACATTAAACATTAAAAAGTGATTCAAGATAAATGGTCTATTACTTGGAAATACCTAGAATAAAAATATAAAATTTCTCCTTTTTTATGATCTTGGACATGTTTATCTGTCATTTGACCCATAATAGACACTTAAATTTTACAGAGCTTATTCTCTATTTGAACACTATTCCTGTGTGCAGTGCTGACACAAACGTGTGTGCGTGACAGACTATTTCCTTTCATGTATCACTTGCTCAAAAACCAAGAGTTTATTCGTCCTTTTACCCTCCTGGATACGAAAGTGTTGCAGTATTGGATCTGAAACGGCGAAGGGGGATGAGATGGATGTAGAGAAAGAGAGTGAGAGAGAGTCGCTTCTAAACTCTTTGATGCTAAATGTAAAAGAGTGTTTCTGTGATCAAACAATACAGCAGGCTTTCACAAGCTAAAAGTGGCAGTACGGTTAGACATTTCATTGCACTGTGTGTATGTATGTGTAAGTCTGTGGAAACAGATTTAGTAAATTGCCCTTTATGTGTTTTGACTCATTTTTGTCTCATTAATATTTTACAAGAGTGCAGAGATATGTTTTCTGTTGCTTGCCATGCAGGAAGAAAGGCAGGGTTACAGTAACATACTATCCTCCTTCCTCTAAAGATGGTCTCAAAGGACTTGAAGTATCATTGAACACAAACACTTCATTAAAACGCTACCACACACTGACAAGCTTATGAATATATATCCATTAAATACATAAACAAACATTATAATACAGCATAAGCCAGGCTGTATGATTTTACTGTGGTTATGGAGGCATGGCACGAAGTGGAGCCTAATGAAAAAACTATTAAATTCATATGTAATAGTAATTATTATAATGTCAATTTAGCATGTCAATTTGTTGTGATTAAAAACAGCAAGATGGATTTCAACAGAATGGAACAGAAATTATTGATCTTGAGAGGCATTTTTCAAACTGTTTAACTAAATGATACTTGATACTTAATCCTGTGAGAACTGATTAAAATAAAAAAAGTTTTTCATGGAAACTACTAAAACATAAGCAGTGTTACAAGAATGGATAACCTGGCACTTTTCTAGAAAGAGGATTAAAGCTTCAATAATATCCTCCAATATTATGAAAACAAATCATTATTATTGTTACATTTTAAATTAAGTGTATATGTGCAAAATATTATCAGCACTTTCAAAATGTACCACATAATTTCATAATATATGCGGTCTTTTTGAAATTGCTATTAACATTTTATCATACACAATACCATTCAAAATAAGTCTCTTATGCTGACCAAGGCTGATTTAAAAATAATAATAATAATAATAATACAGTAAACATTTACATTACAGTAAATTACAATTTTAAAAGCTGTTTTCTATTTGAGTATTTAAGTATTTTTTTTCCGGGAATAGAAAGCTGAATTGTCAGTTTCTTTACTCGAGTCTTCAGTGTCCCATGATCCTTCAGAAATAATTCTAAGAAATATTTCTTATTATAAGTGTTGAAAAAATATTTAATATTACTTAATACTTCATATTTTTTGTGAAAATTGTGATTGTGATGTCCTAAATGTCCTAAAAAACTCAGTATATATATATATATATATTATATATATATATATATACTATAGATAGATAGTAGATATTATACTTAAATTATTAAAGTCTATCACTTTCGATCAATTAAATGAGATTATTTGTTTCTTAAATATAAATATAAATATAAATACTGTATATATTAGTGACCCCAATAGTGTCTGGGACACCAAACATAAAATTAGTAAAGTCAATATCAACAAAACATGAGGGTCAATTACAAACATGAACAGAGTAGGATGAACATAGCATTCCAGTGTTGGGAAAGTCTTCCAAATGAACTTGAGAAGACTGGCCCATATTTCGCTCACAGAGATCTTGCAGTGATAAATGCACTGCGCGGTGATAAACATCTCCCTTGATACAATTTATCATCTGTCGTCATTTTCCATGCTGCAAGAGATAAGAACAACACCAGATTCGGTTTAACATAACCATAAAATATATCCATGCAACCCAGAGGGTTCTGGAGGGGGTAGAGAGAATGCGTTCTGGGGGATGAAACGGTTGAATAGAAAGAAACGCAAAAAATGTAGACGGTTAAGACCTGACCAGCTAAAATCCAGAAACCACTGTTTGTGTGTTTTTTTTTTTTTTTTTTTCAGAACACATGGTTAATTCATGACATTGACGATGGATGAAACATTTCCTCGATGTTTCCTGCCCCACCGATGCTCATTGAGGCTGTGCTAATTAATGTATAGTGGGAATCTTTGCAGCTACATTTGCACACAGCCTCTTGGATCCATGAGGGCAAACACTGCACACCTTCCTGTTTCATTAATCATTCTTATCTCTTTCTCTGTTTTAGCTAATGCTATTGATTTAGTCCACTTTCACTGCATTATGTAAATCAATGAGCCTGATTCTTCACCTCCAAAGACGGGGGGTGCTAATGGCTGATGAATACTTTTCATCAAGCGGACAAGTTTATCAGGGGTCACTAATGCTAATAGATTATTCAGAATTCTGCTAGAACAAAAGAAAAGCAAGAGGTGACAGATTCCAAGGGCATCTCTGTCATTAAAAATGAGTCAAAACAGAATACAATGCGTAAAAAATAAACTAATATGAGCAATTTACTATAAAAAATAAATAAAAAAAATTACATGCTGTGGTTGTCAGAACTTTACCACAAAAATATGGTAACAACATTTGAACTTAAATTTATAGTTTCCTTAACTGAAATAAATTACTAAAATAAGTTGTTTTACCTTTATAATATACTGACAACCACCTGGTTGAAAATAGAAAGCCACATGATGAATCAAAGTTCATCATAAATAACTTTTCCACTAGCTAATGTAAATATTAGAAGGTGCATGGTGTCGTACACACAAATACTAAACACTATCATGGTAACACATGACACTAAAATAATGCAATAATAACTTAAGATGTAACATAAAACCAATGTAGAAAAAAACTAGTTATTTCAATGAAAAAAAGATCTGAGCTTTTCTGGGAATATCTATTTATAGATTTTCACTGTAAATGAAAAGTCTTCACTTCTTTTTCACTTCCAAAAACTGTATTACATGAATTAGATGAAATATCCCTTTAGATCTATTACAGATCTATGGCATTTATGTATTTCGCTAATTAGGGAACTCAGCGTTTAACAAATTAAAAGGTTTACCATAGCATTTTTAGACTTTTACTGTTAAAATTACAATATTTTTATTTACAGTGTATCTTTAGCCAAATACAGGAAAAATACATAAGGTGTATATCAATGTCAAAAAGTAGCTCAATTGACCTGAATTCATTCCATGTATTTATTGTTAATGGACAAAACTGATATTTGCTCATCCTTTTTAGGAGCAAGGCAAAATTGGAGTCACATTCAACATCGGAACGGTTGACATCGTTGTTCTGGAGAGCAGCACCGCTGTAAATGATGGCAAGTACCATGTAGTGCGCTTCACCAGAAATGGGGGCAATGCTACACTTCAGGTGGACAACTGGGCCATCAATGAGCACTTCCCCTCAGGTAAGACCTCTCACCGACCACTTCAACCTTTAGCTTATGACGTCAAGAAGATGTATGGACAATGCACAGAACTGGACAGCAACTGCTTTCAAGCTATTTCTAAAGTCACTTTGTCTTCCCTGTGAGTGTGCAGTGCACATTCATTCAGGAACTTCCTGTGTGTGTCTCAGTCCCAACAATAGTAAAAACCAGTGCATTTGCAGCCTCTACCTTTTTCCTAAATTCCATTTGTGTCAATTAGATGTTTTGTTTTTTCTTCCATGGCTGGAAAATGATGCCATTTTGTTTTTGCCATTATGTGGGTTTCTGTTGAAACCAATGGATGCGATGAAGAAGGAGTAGACCAAGTATGGGAAGTTAGCTTTCCTGCATACCTCTTCTTAGACACTGGTGGATTTACACTACCTTTCACAATATGGGGACGGTAAGATGTTTTAAATGCTTATCAACATCTCTAATGCTTACCAAGGCAGCATTTATACACAAAAATACAGTAAAAACATATATTATTGTGAAATATTACAATTTCATTAAATTGATCAAAAGTGACAGTAAAGATATTTATAATGTTACAGCAGATGTCTATTTTTTTTTTTACCTTTCTATTTATCAAAGAATCCCGAAAAGTTTCCATAAAAATATTAAGCAGCACAACTGTTTTCAACATTGATGATAATAATAATAATAAATGTTAATTGAGCAGCAAATCAGCATGATTTCTGAAAATTATTAAATTGATGAAATTACATTTTAAAATATATTAAAATGAAAAACAGTTAAGTTTAATTGTACCAATATTTCACAATATTACTGATTTACTGTATTTTCAGTTTTTGCCGTTGGTAAAACCAGCAATGCAGGTTTGAGAGGTGGCGCCCCGACAAATCTCGCGAGAATCACGACTTGCTTTATGGCACGACGTCACATACATCAACAACATAGACACTAGCACGCATTTCAGACGTGAATCATGGCAGAGTCGACGAAGAAAGCGAAGAAAGCGCGGTCGGACGAGTGCAGAGACGGCTCTGCGTGAGTGGTATTTACAACGGTAGCGTTAAATACAAGTACTCCACAGCGACTCTAAGGGTCGCTGTTTGAGAAAAACAGAAACTGCAAACTGTGCCTTTAATGAAAAGGACTGATATTGTCCCATTTTAAATTTTCTTTCCATATCTAATATGTCTTTCTTCTCAGTTAATAATGTCTGCTTCAGAAAAAATCCTGTACTAACCAGTTCCTCTAAGCCCATATTTTATTCCACTTTAGTATGATTGGATAAATTGGGGAAGGTCGAAAAGTCTTAGTCCTCGACTAAGTTTGCCATGACTTTATATATAAAAAGCAACATTAGTACAAGATTGAAAGGGATGCTGTCACAAAGAATTACATTGATACCATTAGACTAATGTGCTGTCAATTGGATCTTTCCTATAATGTAAGGTACATGGAGTACTGTTATGAATTGTATTTTATAAGCATCAACTAAACATACTTACAGCTCAAATTAGGCAAAATTATGAAAATATTTGTTCTGTCCCCAGAATGAATGAATGAATGAATTAATATTTTTAATTAAACATTACCTTTCAAATAAAATAAAATGACATAAAATATAGAGTTTGAGTATTAATAGATTTCTTCAGTAACTCTTTCTGCTGGTTACATTGTTACGCCAGTAGGTGGCAACAAGTGACTGCCTTCATATGCAAATCATTCTGAACCGATTCGTCTAAAAAAAGAAAAAAATACACAGATTCTTTCAGGAGTGGCTTACTGAATCATTTGCTAAACCAATTCAAAATCACTGATCCATCCTGTAAAGAAACAAGTGACTTCATGAGTGAGTCATTGAATCATTGATTCAACCAATTCGTTGAACAACACTGAACAGCACCACTACTGTTTGTTGCTCAGAGATGCAACAGCTGATCCTGCTTTGACTTCGTTTGGAACTATTATCGTTGACGGTCAAAACAGACAACGTAACTGCCAATGTTTGATCTAAAGTGTAACTTACTCGATATTTATATAATTTAATATTACTTCTTATTTGTTGTACTGTTGTATATAAAATCAATTTCAAACTCATAGCCTTTTTCACCATTTCATATTTTAGAGCTCCTTGATTTCAACAACACCCATGTCAGACAACTTCTGTAGATAACGTTGCCCTGGAGATGCACGTCAGGAGAAATCACAAAACCACAATATTGTAAAAAAATTAATAAATAAAAAACATCCTGTTCACGTTTGCATGGCATGAAAACGTATGTGCGTGATCCTGTATCACTTCACTTCAACTTTATTTATGTCCCCCAGGGGGCAGTTGGTTTTACGGCAAGACATACAGACAGACAGCCATAGAAAAAATAAAACAATACAAGAAATACAAAACAATACGACTTACAACCCTGACATTGAGTTCTCGTCGAGGTGGTCAGAAAAAATCTCAGCGGTGTAATTTTACAAGGAACATGCATATATGCGCAAAGCCAGCATAGAGCAATTTTCAGCGTGTCCATCTATTTCTGTTAGAGCATCTAAGGGCATCAGTTTGTGTTCCTGTCGGCACTGAATAAACCCATTTTATGTGGCCAACTCTACTAATGCACCCATTTATCAGTCTGCCATTTATATGAATGATATTAGGCATGAAAAATATACGCAGCCGCTTGTTGCCGTGCTGCTCATTTGGATGCATTATGCAGAAGTCAGTGCCTGCCTGTTTTAGGTCTAAAGTTTCATTTTTGCCAACATGGGCATTTGCAGCAGACTCACATATGAGCTGGGGAAATATATCACTGAGATTTATAGGTGGCACGGTGGTATAACACTTCTATATAAATGTCAGCAAAATTTACTTTCTCTGCCAAAGTTTCAACATGATAATAAAATATTTATATATTCAGTTGGCCACCTGCGAAAAGAATATGATTATGCTTGAAGACAGATGTCCCCTCATGGCCGGCTGCTCTTTGCTTTGGCACTGATTTCTTTGTAATGTTTGACTTCTCAATTCGATCTTGTCAGAACGTTGATGAAGAAATATATTCAGAGGAGATGTGCGTGTCATGGTCTTTTTGACAGAGCTGCAGTCCTCAAGTGATATTGTGAGTTTTTGGTGCGCTGCCATGCTATGCTTTATTTCATTTACAGGCTAAATGAAGCAAGCTCTTGAAAAACCCATGGAGAGCGTTGAACTGCACTAAACATCTGTGCTTTATTTTCTTAATGCGTCAAAGAACGAATGCCTAATAGTTTCGCAACATCGGTTCCAGAGCTGTGCTTTTGCCAAGTTATTATACCATACCTTGCTGCGCTAAGCACATACAAATAGCAAGGGCAAGTTAGCTCATTGTGTCTTTCAAGCACACCGCCTATTTATCTCCCATGGGTCCCAAGAGGTCAAGCAGAGATGTCTACAGGGCCACAAGCGCGGTCACCTAAAGCTTATGACTGTCATTACAACGTAACCCGAGGCCATGTGCAGAATACTCAGAGAGCTTTACACCAACCATCACTTTGAGAATAAATTGTGCTGTGCTTGGCTATTCACTTTACTTGTTTAGAGGTACTGAGCCAAGTGCCTAATACAATTCGCACACCCTACGGTAACAGCTAACAAATACGAATAAGCATAAGACGCTACCTCTTTGCTAGTATAACTCTTTGGTTGTAGGCAAAAGTGTGTGCTTTTTGACTGGATTTGCCTGGATTTTTCCAGAAAATGCTGAAGGGGGATTCAACAGTCTCTATTATTTAGGCTGTAGCTGGCAATCTGGAGTTGAAAATCAGCACAATCTTCTCTCGTTCCATTCACTTTACCACATAATGGACTTATGGGGTGGAAATGTAGTTTTCTAACTTAATGCAAGAGCCAGATAAGCAACTTCTTTTCAAGGAACTGTACCATAACCTAACTACTGCAAGCTATAAGACGTTATATTTAGAAAACCACTGATACTAAATCTTGTGAAGAATTATCTCATGTTGTCACTGATATGCTAACCACATTCAGACACAAGAAACGGTATAGAATTGAGTTGCTCAGATCTTTTTTTTAAACCTTTAGAATGATTGTGACTAAAGCTGATAAATTCAGAGGAAAGTTGAAGATAATGAATTTTAACTACCTCCACCATGATGCCATGTCACCGCTGACTTTTGACATATAATTGGTTTAATGAGGGGTTTTTTTTCTATTTTAAAGGGTAATAAATAGGAGTAATTAATTCCTCCACTGAATCTCATCCCTCGCCCAATGAACTTCTCGAGTAGCTCAGATGGATATCCAAAAAGATTTGTAGTTTAGTCTTTTAATTCCAACTCTGCAAGTCAGCCTTTGGTAAGTCTTAAGCCTGAATCTACTACTGGTGTTTTTGTCTTTGTGGTCTCTGATCAGTGCCAGTCTTTTATATTTTAATGTTATATATTACAGGTAACCACAACAGTTATTTTCCGATATAAGAGATGCTTAAATTTATCAGCATTGGTAGATTGGAAGATTTTTTTTATATTTAGTTGTTCATGTTCATTTCCCCTTTTTTTACATCTAGATTACCTTCGTCTTTAAAAATACGAATAATTTAATAATCTGTAATAAGATAAGGAATAAAAATTTTATAAAATATTTTTATTATAATGTTATTTTATATATATGTATATGCCTAAATTCTCTTGTAGCATCTTCAGTGATTGATCTTTCAGTGATTGAAACTGTCCCACACACCCCTGCGGTTTGGCAGGAAATGTCGGAGTGTGTCAATCAGATGGAAGCTTGATGCTATGTTCAAGAGACAAGCGTATTCGTGACACAGGGGTTACGGCAATGAACATGGAGGGGATGTTATATCATTTTTGACACGCGTGTATGCAATATGATGGCTCGACGGTGTGTGTCTGTGTCCGCATCTTTGTGTGTATGTGTTGAGAAGAAGATGAGTTCGTTCTTTATGGCTGTGCAGAGGCTTTTTGATGTCCCTTGGGCTGCTTTGGCAGTTCCTGGACCCAGGCTGGGTAATAGCGAATGACAGCAGGGAAAATAGTAGGCGATTATATGCGGTGGGCGCTGCTATTCTGCAATAGCACTGACAGTGGTTCAGACTGCCATACTTCAGTCAAATCACCGTATCATTTTTGTACCATCAGCGAGGTTGGTAGAGATATTCAGTTCTCTCATTTCCCATCTCTTGTTCCACACCCTGCTGATAACTGTTAGTCCAGGTTCACTTCATTCACCAGGATGCTCTTGATTTACACAACTAAAAAGTACTATTTTGACCAGATATTTGATTGTTTAATGGTAAAATACAATATGTATCTGTGTAATTTCTTTTTTAAGTGCAATCTATACTAAATAGACAGTCAAACCAAAATGTATTCAGACACCTTCAACATTTCTCACATCATTACAGTTTATTTGCTATAGTTTAGAAAATGGTAATAAAATATGACAAGAACTCAGAGTTATCAAATCAGTTGATGTTTCACTGGTTTTGGCCATCCTTCTGTTAGACTGTCTCACAAATGAATTAGGTTGAATAGCTGTCAGCTGTTAAATTTAAGTACAGAATTAGATGAATTAGATTAGATTGACCAATTTAGGTCAACCAGTTACCAAGTAATGCTTCATTTTGTTCAGTCTGTGGTGTAAAAATATCGCATTAGCAATCAAAGAAAAAAAAAAACTTAAGCAAAACATGGTCAGGTCAAAGTGTCAGAATAATCTTTGGTCCCAAATTTGTATAAATTTTACTGGTAGTCCACTGTATGAAGATTGTTTTGGTATAATATGTCACAATTTACTTTATTTTGCTATCCTCACTTACATAAATTAACTATAGTGTCCTGCACCCACTAGTAAAAAATGTATAAAAAATTATATCTGGTGTCTGAATAATTTTTGGTTTGATTGTATAAGTAAGCACAATCTTTAAGAAGCTTAATTTGCATAAAATGGCCTGTTTGTAAAATAGTATTTTTTTTTTACGATAATTTTTTTTAATATATATAACAGGGTTAAACAGATGAATAATAATAATAATTTAATTCTATAAAATAATATATTTTGTTTTTCCCTGTTTATTCTACTTTTCGTATTCAATTCTTTGCCAACCTTTTTTAATATGTTAAGTTTGGAGCCATTAAATGTTTTTGTTTTTTTTCTTATAAGGCAGTTACAGCCCACTATTATGTGTGATTGTGCGGAAATGTATTGAAGTGAGCTCATAGGTGTAATCAAATGTAGGTACCCCATGCTGTGTCATCCCTGTAGTTGCTGAAGCAAGCTCAGAAATGATGCTTTAAGGTCCCATGGTGCCCAACTTCAGGAACACCATTTCATCTCAATGACTTCTAAATCAGCATGTTCCGCAAGCACACATAACATATCACGCCACCTTGATGCTAATGTCTGGATGTCGTGCATGATGTTTTTGACCCAAAGTCCTTGTTGTTTTTGTAACCTCTCTGTAAGGTTGCGCATCCTTTCTTTTGTTAAAGCATTATGTGGCTTTTTTTCCCTCTTGAGACTGAGTTTTGATGCTAAAGTCAGGCTTATTCCTGAAGCAGTAAATTGCAGTAAAAGAACCCCACCTGCTCTTTCTGCCTTTGCTTGTCTCCATTATCCTCTTTTTTTTTTTCTTTTTTTTTTTTGAGATATTGCTTATATTTGTGCAACCCTGTTTAATATGAATGAGCTTATTTATCTTTTTTTTTTTTGTATGACTCTCAGAAGAGGACCTGAATTTTTTTTTTCCTCTCTTCCTTGAACATGTCTTACCAGTAGGCATTTTCCTCCTGTTAAAATAGGAAGATTTTTTTTTTTTTTTTTTTTTTTTTTTTTTTATCGAGCATCTCAGAAGCAACATGACATCGACAAAGACCTGACCATCTCCTGTAATCTGATCCCGTAGCAGTGAGCGACACACATTTCATGATAAGAAAACCTTAGTCTATTTGAGAGTAAAAGGAACCTGGTGGCTCGACTGCAATGCAAGACAATTATCTCTCAAAACAAAAAGACAAGATTGCATTTTTTACAAAGGAAGGAACCTTTTATCAGAAAAAGATTCAAGACAGGGTTCGTATGTGTGAAATGGATACTTGTGTATCCTATGAGCCAAATACAATTACTCATATCAAAAACAAAATCTGTTGCCCTTATAAATCTCTCCAAAGGGGGGAAGAGATAAGCTTTCAATATGAGCTGTCTTTCTAATCCCACGATTAAATTAAACCACCAAGGATGGTGGGATAAACGTTCCCACTCCCATTGTCTCCTTAGCTACTGAGGGGCGATCCTCTGGAGTCACATTTCTTATTTGGGGATGTGTTTGGAGCGAGATAATGTGCAGGAAGACTCTTTCGATTGCGAAACAAGCCAAGTGTAAGGAGTGTTCAGGGAGAGTACAGAAGAAGCTCGAGAGGGAGAGTTAGACAGACGCCGGGGCAACCAGTCGAGTGTTTTAAATTTCAAAATTTCTCCTTGTCAAAGTTAAAGTCGTATTAAGTGTGTGGGCAGTGTGACACATTTAGTTCTTCAATCACAGCAACTTGAGGTTTCATGAAGGAAACCGTAGACTTCATTTTTCAGCCTCCATTTTGCCTGGTTTGTGATTATACAATCTTTTGCACCTTTTTGTGTCCATATTATAACATTTCTAAAAGAAACAGGATGTTTCGTGAGCAACAAATTAGCCACAATAAGGCTGATGTTGATTATAATTTTATTGGGATTTCCAAATTTGTTGTACATAATAAGATCTGTCAAAAAAAAAAAAAATTGTTGCGGTACTATAGTAAAGTTTTTATAATTCCATGTTATTTTAGTATTATTTCTATACTATTTTATTATTTATATATTTTAGGTTTCCATTTTAGTTTTAGTCATTTTGTTATCATTATATATACACTCACCTAAAGGATTATTAGGAACACCATACTAATACTGTGTTTGACCCCCTTTCGCCTTCAGAACTGCCTTAATTCTACGTGGCATTGATTCAACAAGGTGCTGAAAGCATTCTTTAGAAATGTTGGCCCATATTGATAGGATAGCATCTTGCAGTTGATGGAGATTTGTGGGATGCACATCCAGGGCACGAAGCTCCCGTTCCACCACATCCTAAAGATGCTCTATTGGGTTGAGATCTGGTGACTGTGGGGGCCATTTTAGTACAGTGAACTCATTGTCACGTTCAAGAAACCAATTTGAAAGGATTCGAGCTTTGTGACATGGTGCATTATCCTGCTGGAAGTAGCCATCAGAGGATGGGTACATGGTGGTCATAAAGGGATGGACATGGTCAGAAACAATGCTCAGGTATGCCGTGGCATTTAAACGATGCCCAATTGGCACTAAGGGGCCTAAAGTGTGCCAAGAAAACATCCCACACACCATTACACCACCACCAGCAGCCTGCACAGTGGTAACAAGGCATGATGGATTCATGTTCTCATTCTGTTTACGCCAAATTCTGACTCTACCATCTGAATGTCTCAACAGAAATCGAGACTCATCAGACCAGGCAACATTTTTACAGTCTTCCACTGTCCAATTTTGGTGAGCTCGTGCAAATTGTAGCCTCTTTTTCCTATTTGTAGTGGAGATGAGTGGTACCCGGTGGGGTCTTCTGCTGTTGTAGCCCATCCGCCTCAAGGTTGTGCGTGTTGTGGCTTCACAAATGCTTTGCTGCATACCTCGGTTGTAACGGGTGGTTATTTCAGTCAAAGTTGCTCTTCTATCAGCTTGAATCAGTCGGCCCATTCTCCTCTGACCTCTAGCATCAACAAGGCATTTTCGCCCACAGGACTGCCGCAAACTGAATGTTTTTCCCTTTTCACACCATTCTTTGTAAACCCTAGAAATGGTTGTGCGTGAAAATCCCAGTAACTGAGCAGATTGTGAAATACTCAGACCGGCCCGTCTGGCACCAACAACCATGTCACGCTCAAAATTGCTTAAATCACCTTTCTTTCCCATTCTGACATTCAGTTTGGAGTTCAGGAGATTGTCTTGACCAGGACCACACCCCTAAATGCATTGAAGCAACTGCCATGTGATTGGTTGATTAGATAATTTCATTATGAGAAATTGAACAGGTGTTCCTAATAATTCTTTAGGTGAGTGTATTTTTAATAAGTTTATCTTTAATTTATTTTTATTTTTAGGAATTTTAGGAAGTTTTAGGAATTTTAGTACTTAGCTGGCAACTAACTGAAATAAAATAAGTTTAAGTTTTTCATCTAATGGGCTGTTTGTTTATTTCATTTCACCTTTATTTGAATGAACAAAAACAATTAACATAATTTTAGTTTTAGTTAACAATAATAACACAGGATAGTAATAGGGTTATATTATACTGGATAATACTATTGGCATCCTGTGGTGCTCAAAAAAACTCCCCCCAAAAATGATTATTATTATGTCTATGATACCACATTCAAAACATAATGGCAGTACCATAGTGCTTTTCTGTAAGTTGATCAGGCCCCTAAAATTTGTTTTGAGTGTTTTCTGCCTTCTCTCTATGATTTTGCCAAAAAAAAAAAAAATAGCAATCATTTGTCACTGTGCAGTACAACACAATAGTGATGAGATTTTCTTGGTTGCTCAAATAATACTTGGCAAGGCCGGTTTCATGCAATAAGCTATATTTGTTTTCAGTGAGACGGCAATCGTGTCTCGTGGTAATTTATCACTCTGTGGTGAGAACAACTGCACACAACATTGCTAGATTACAATAAGAGAATGTTCACAATCACACGGTTATTCTCAAGAATTATTTTGAGTTGTTATTAGCAGCCACAGAGAGGGAGCTGCACTTATCACACTTAAGTATACACAAATATAACCATTTCTATAAAATACTTTATACATATCAAATGTGGCAGCCTTTTTTTTTTTGGCATGCATTCATGGTACTGCACAGCCATTAAGGATTCCTCTAATTTGGACTGAAAGGGAATTAAAATGCACAGATATCACACCTTCTTATATGTGTTTGTGAAACTTAATCACAGTAGGAGGAAAACTCCCCCGCACTGTGTGATCCTGTGCCATGTTAACACCTCCTAGTGCTGTTTCATTTTCAAAGAGCCTTTCATGTTCTCAGGAGTGAGAAAAGGTGTCATGCCCTCTGTACTGCTGGATCAAAGCAACACAAATCCACAAATGTCTGTGAACTAGGCAGCCCTCCATCCCTAACCCTACTCCCAAAAAAAAAAAAACTGCAACAAAGCTCCTAAAATATTGTATATTTTTGGTTTTGAATATGAAGTCATTTAGTTTATAAAATGCTTAGATAGACATGAAAAGGAGAGAAGACAAAGGAATTAGGTCACAGTGCAAGGCGAACTTGAACCTTCATTTCTCACACAAGCACCATAACTCAAATGGACCACAGAAAAGATATTTGGGAATTATGTCTCTCTTTTTTTTTTTTTGTCTATATAATAAAAGCCCATCTTGATTTCATGCCGACTTTAAACTGTCTGTATTTGAGGTTTTATTTTTAGGATCTGATGTTGTGATGTCTATAACAGAGCCGGAGCCCTGGATAAGCCCAGCTTTAATGAGTTTCCTCCATCAGGCTACCCTGTAGTGTCACCACTAACACCTTAGCAGAGCTTTGAATGATAGCAGTCGGCATTGCCTCTCTTGAGGTTCTATTTGGAGCACAACACATTCCTTACCAGGGTAAAACTGAATTCGGGACTTAATAGGAGGGAATGGGGAAAAAAATGAATTCGAGAGAGGTAAAAAAAATACTTTTTACTCAGAAGACATTTTTGAGTGTGACCCATACATTTAGGGCACAAAAATCTGGGGTAAACTTAGTGTTGGGCAATCAATCCACTTTCAGAGGAGCTTAAAAAAAACTTAGGCCACAATCTCACTGTTTTGACCCATTCAATATGACATTAAAATAATATTTTGATTGTGATTATTAATAAATAAAAATATGAAACAAAATCCACTTGTTAAATCGTGACATCAGGAATACCGGGTCCAATACGATCTTGACAGCTGTTTAGGAGCACTATTCATTTATAGCACAACTTTAAGCTTATAAAAACCAGTGTCCCAGACACCAATATTTTAATGATTCAGAACTGAGTACAGCGTATTGCCTACAGCATAGGTCCGACTCAGAAGTATAGATCAGCCTTAAAGGTATAGTTCACCCAAAAATGAAAAGTTGCTGTTAGTTTACTCACCCTCAGGCCATCCAAGGTATAGCTGACTTTTTTTCTTCAGTAGAACAGTAAAGATTATTTTAGCTGAAACTGAGATCCTTGCTGAATCATATGTAAGTCAACAGCTACCGTCAATTTGAAAGTCAAAAAACATATGCAGACAAAGCAAAATGAATACCTGTGGCTCCTGACAATGCATTGATTTCTTATGAAGCGAAATGATCGATCTGTGCAAGAAACTGAGCACAGCATTATACCTGTAATCCACAGACAGTCTGGAGTGCGTGCTTCCTTTCTCATAATGACATATGTGGGTGAGAAAGAGATGTGCTTGCTGTATAATTTGTTTGTAATGCAGAAGTAAAACACTTATTGAGTAAACTACTAGAGTGGTAAATGTGAGATAACAGTTTCTTGCACAGACCGATCGTTTCAGTTCCTAAGACCTCAATGTATTGTCAGGATCCACAGGTATTCATATTGTTTTTGCCTGTACAAGTTTTTTTTTTTGCAACTCCCAAAGTGACGGTAGCCATTGACTTGCATTTAATAAATCACCAAGGACCATGATTTCTGCTAAAAATCATCTTTACTGTTCTACTGAAGAAAAAAAGACACCTACATATCACCCCCGATATCGACTTTATTTCTATATATTGTACAGGTCTAATTTACTCGCTTTCATGTTGTTTAAAACCTATATGACTTTCTGTCCACTGCATGGCACAAAGTAATATACAGTTGCTGGTGCAGTTGTCGCAGAAGTCATTCTTCCCTTTTTGTGAAAAAAGTCTCAAACTTTTTTTGTTTTGTTTGGCATTCCTCTCAGAGGCTACCTCCGAGCGGTTGGGCTTCAGATGTGTGTGACTCAAATTCCCGGGTTTTGAGGGTATTGGTTGCGCTTCCTGCTGTCTGAGGACGGCTCAGCTAAAGATGGAGGCTCCCTTTGAGCTGGCCCCCTGGTACACCCCTCCTTATAGAGTCCTGAAATTTGGCTCGCACGACATCCTGCAGTGTCGAGCCACCCTTAGCACCCGAAGTCATTGTTGAAACAGCACGACGTTGAGGCCCCCTGTCCTCAAATGACATCCAGAACCCCCTCTGATCAGCTTCCTGCTGTGTCTTCACGAGCCCCCAATAATATGGAATATCAACACAGCTCTTTGGGCTTGCCATTAAAAAAACATCCCCAGACGCATCTCATGAGGGGAGGCCTGCGACTCGCTTGTGCATCGCTTTGGTACCAGCTCATTCATCAAACATGATTTCACAACTGTATAATTTCCGTGGCTTTGGAAAACAGAAGCAGCTGCTGTCTAGTTCTTGCTTGTCAATGGTGCTGTATGATTATGACTATTGATGTGGTTTTCTGTGTGAAAAATTGTAAATATTGACTGGCATCATTAGCAGATAAATGTGTATATAATTATAAGTATGTGAAGCATGAAAGAGTGTATGCTGTCATCTTTTGATGGATATATGGATTGACCGCAGGCAGCTAATCTACTGGCATTCATTACAGATGAACCAAATGTATTATAAATATGTTTTTATCAACTCTGGTGATGATTGATTTAATTACGAGAGAAGATGAAGTAGACGTTCAGTTTAAATAGTGTTTCATTACTGGATAAAAAAAAGTAAATTAACTGCTATGTGACTATGAACACAAACAGCTTTCAAATAAAACATGACTAAACAATTCTAAAAGTGTTTAAATAACTTTTAAATAACAAAAAAATATTTTAAGTATTTTAACAGTGATTATTGATTCTTAAAGCTGTCTTTTAAACTTCCAAGGTAACAGCGATAATGAGAGAATTCAAATGGCCAATAAGAAAATTCCTTTCAAATATGCCCGGCCCGTAGAGGAATGGCTTCAGGAGAAAGGTAACTTCCTCCTCTCTTTTTATTTTTTTTATTTATTATTTATTTTATTTTTACCATTATTTCTTATCTCATTATAACTAAATCAATTTAGCTGAAGAGAAATGCATTGTATATTGTGTTGCACCAATCACATTTTTTTTTTTTTTTTTTGCCTTTTCAATGCTCATTTATCTTTGTCAGACTAAATAATATATTCATTGTTTAATGATTCTATATTGGCCTAGTAAACCTTTTATGAATGTTTTAAATGTAAACGTTAAAAGAATTTAATTAAAACATAAATATCTCTTGACTTTCTGGCTGATAGACAGGAAGGTGGACAGACAAGGTTGAGTGATTTCCCTGTTACAGACAGCAGCTTGTGGCTGGACCGGGAAGTATTATCCGGGAAGAAAACAACAGCATGATTATTGTTTTAGACATTAATTGCATATCATCAGGAATCCTCCTCATTATAATCACTGGAATTACTCTAATTAGGACGTTTTTTTTCTTCTTATCGTAATCATGGAGTAATGAGGATTTCTGGACTTCTTAAACTTGAAATTGTTATTTTTCTGAATTGTGATCTGAAGCTTTTTATTCACAACCACAGGATATTCACAAATTTATTTTTGCCTGTTATTTAACTGATTCTTGAGACACGACAAAACATGTTTGAAAACACCTTTCATCTGCCAGACTAAATAATATATTGGTAACAATTCTGCTTTAAAAATGATTGCTAGAATTATCTCGACGTGAATCATTTTATTTTCTCTGTTTCATCAAAATGATCTGAAATGAAATGTTAAATACATTTTACTATATCATAATGTATCCAAAATAATTATTTGGTATTGGTTTCACTTTTGTAGCCCGTTTTGTCCCATGTCCCAAGAATTAGTGATTTGGTGTTTATAATCAAGATAACTTTTTAAGTCTTTTCCAGTAACAACGTCTCTGTAACCTTAATATTTCAGGATACTTTCACATGTCTGTCATAAGACATTTTGTTATATATTAGTTTGGGTGATCTCTCCTCATAGAGACAATTATAGCAAAACGTACTTCAGCCATCATGAGCTTGTAGCTAGACTCATTCAGGGAGACATAATGGGTCTGGTTTATAGTCTGGCCCTCCAAATGTTTACGACGTGTCTCATGGTAGTATAACCCAGAGCATTTGGGAAGGAAATTAAGCCGTAGTAATCCAGCACAGCCATCTAAGTCATTGTACTTTGGTTGGGTAGGTTAAGTGCCCAAAACAGCAATGAATCTTGTTGCTGAACGAGATATTGTGTGCATTTACTGACCCATAACCAAGAAATGTTCTGGATCTTTCTTGCATCCTCAGGGCGGCAGTTAACGATATTCAACACCCAGGCCACGATAACAATTGGTGGTTCAGACCGCAAGAGGCCATTTCAGGGTCAACTCTCCGGACTCTACTACAATGGCCTCAAAGTGCTCAACATGGCTGCTCAGGGCAACCCTAACATCAAAATCAATGGCAGTGTCCGTCTGGTGGGGGAGATTCCTGCCGCAGGTTCAGCTAGAACCACGGCTTTCCCCCCAGAGATGTCCACCACCTTTATCGAGACCACCACCACCATGTCCACCACCACCACGAGAAAACACCGAACTCCACCTACAATACAGGTACGACCCCTGACACACAAGCACAAAATCGAATGAAGGCTTCAGTTAAGGCCTCGATTTACTCACAGCAAAGTTCTTCGCTTCGGGGTATAGAGACGCTGGAAGCGACGTTTAGGTGAAAATATGTACTGCCTGCTTTCCTCTCAATTACAAAAAAAGTGAGAAAACAGCAGTTAAGAAAGCATCTGATCATAGAGACATGGATATGTTTGCACAATCTCTGCAATTCGGCACTTCAGTCAAGTTACATTACGTTTATTTGTATAGCACTTTATACAATTGATTGCTTTAAAGCAAGCCAGTGTCAGTGTCTCTATCAATTAGAACAACTTCAGTTTTTACTATAAAGCAGATATCCAGTGTGTTCATGTTTTATCTTGCGGACTGAACAGAAGAAAACAAACAGATATGATTTCCACATCAAAGTAGGCGGAGCCCCAGAGCACATCTATTTATTACGTAATCACCAAGGACCAATGGTAGTTTGAAGAAGTTAACCAGCCTTTTCTTGAAAAGTTTATTATGTTTCGTACTCCCGAAACGAACTCCAAACAAACTTTGTTTTGGCCTGATTTTGTTTGAAGTGGTCGTCAAACCAGGTCATTCTGTATTGTGCCTTTAGTCAACTGTTCGCTGTCAGACTTGTTCTTCAGACACATTCTTAACATAATGCTGTGTTTATGCGACTTGCATGTGTGTCTACGTCTCCTCATCATTTCTGATTTGGAAACTACGCCACAAATAACGTCTGGCCCAGATTTACAATAAAAAAAATGAGGACACAAATTTCTTGCAACACAACATGGAAAATAAATCTCTGGAATGGATTTTTAGGAGGTTTTCTGCACAGCTATACCTTCCATTCTGCAGAACGTCTCTGTGCTGTTGACAGCGTTGTCCTTAATTTATTACGCTTTCAGTTTGGTCCAATGATTTCCAAAGCACTTATTTGTCAAGCTTAGACCAATTTCTTCAGCTTTGAGTTTGCAGATGCAAATTGGCATTCAAATGAGAAACAATGATTGGACCATGCCCAGGTCACGTATGTCACATATGTGGACAGGTAAACACATTGCGACAACAATACATTGTGTCTGTGTGGGATGTCAAAGTCTAAATATGCAAAACAGAGGCTTTTGTTTCATTTAGGAGAACTCACTCAACCAGGTGTGTTTGAGTGATTTTCCAACAGTATGCAAACAACTTGCTCCAGTTAACGCAAGCACAAGCGGTGTCCACAACGTAGTTTATTAAGGTCGAGAGCCTCTCTTTTATTTTGATGTTTTTCATAACCAACGAGAATTGTTTATAATTCTCAACGTCCTTTAGATAAAGATACGAGAGCGGGTGCACAAAGCCTCATTCGCATGCTCTTGACAACCAAACAGAGTGCCGCCCACATAAAGTTTGACCGGGAGCCAATAAAACACTGTGGTTTGGCGAAATGCGATTAGACTGGCCATTTCATAGGCATCCTGGTACAAATTGAGCTGGTGGAAGTGATATTAAAGCCATCAGTCTCCTCTGTGTCTGAGACACATTTTGGCAAGAGACATTTGTAATCATGAAGCCCCAACAGTTGACTGCATAAAGAAAGTTTACGACTGACTAATGCTAAGAAAATTGGGGCTGTAAATGTGTTCTTCCTTGTCAGTGCATTTGTTGAATTAAAATAGTACTTTATTTTGATTAAGGAATTAAATTAGTAGAGAATCAATTGTTAATTGCCTCATAATTCACAGTAACTTAAATAAAACAGGAATAATGTTTTCCCAATTTCAGACCTGTGGTCTTCAAGAATCTCCCACAGCTGCTAGAGGGTGCGAAATGTGGCGTCTCATTGGACAGAGAACCACGTAGATGGAAATTTCCACTAACATTGAGGCTGAAGTTGACCATGTCTGACTTTAGCTGGAAACTGTAGATGCTCAGTGAAGCATTAGACCGCATTCCAATCTCAGCACAAACAGGCAAAACGCATGCAAACGCTGCGGTAACGAGAGGGCGTGCGTCTGCCTGGAGCGGAGCCATGATTAAGAATAAAACTATTCTCTCTGACGCACTCTGGAAAACATCACTGCTGTGGGCCTTGTTTGCCTTATGAGGCTAATAGATGTTCAAGAAAACACATCCATGAATTGTTATCTGATCTAATGAACCAGTCACAGTTGCATATTGCCTACGAAAGGGTGAAAGATATGTGATGGTATTAGGATGAGTCATTTTTTTTGGCGTCACCTAACATGACTGGAATTAAGCTTTTGGAAATAGATAATGATACACCCACAGTAATTTCTAACATGTTTATTTATGTATTCATTTTATAAATCCTCATCCCACGCACATTGGCCCATCTTTGGACTAATTTTTTTCACCATTCCTCTAAGACTTATGTTGCAGTGAATAGCATTTTCTGTTTAATTTTTTTGTGCCTTTTTTATTTTTCCTTTGTCACTCTGATAACAAATGTTTCAAATGTCCATCGAAATGTTTTTTATATTAACTGAAAATTGGCAGTACGTTGTTGAGTGATGAGTTTGAAATGAGAATGAAGAACGAATACAGCCCTCATTCACAATCTTGAAGATGAATGGAGGGTTGTGGGTTCTTGAGTGGAATTGGCAGGAGGGTTCTCATTAATTCCAATCAGTCTAGTAGGTCAACAGGCTCGAGGTCATGTTTGCTTTCTCATCTTAATTTGTGCAAACAGGATCAGTAAACAAGTGGTCTGTTACAGTTGGCAAAGTTATTTAATTGTGAACTGCAATCCCTACATGCATTGTGCTGGGATGAGAGATCTATTTTTAAGTCATTTGCATTTGCGTCGAACTGGAACAAGGTTTACGCGTTTTATTTGGCTTAATTAAGACCAGGGCTGTAGAGACAAAGCGAAGCCGGGCTTGTGTGGATCTCAGCGTAGAACTCTTTCGAGGTTTGCTTAAGTTGCTGTTCTTCAAAGAAATTCGACTGGAAGAGAAGTCTTGAGAGACAGTTCACAAGGAAGGGTTTTTCTTGTTTTAATCATGTTTAGGATAGGTGCAGAAACAAAAAAGATTAGCATAATGCGATTTCTTGGCTTTGAATGGCAGAAGAACAGCTCGGCATGATGAGGTGGTTAGCTTTAGCATATCAGAAGCACAAAACATGTTGATTTTTAATAAAAGGGAAAGTCATTTCTGATAATGTTTTAAAGAAGTCTCAGCTAGGTTGTAGCCTGATTTGATGTGGAAGAAGTATCTTTATTTCATTAATGTATCTGAGATTATTCGGCAGGCTGGGATGATGGTAAACCTCAAATATGAGGGGTGTGTTTTCCTCTGGGCGTCTGAATTATTGATGTAAGGTAGGTTAATTGAGCTGCACACATTTTCATATCAGAGGGGTGGGATGATGATATTCATTTCATTTCACATCTGATGAAGGCTGAGGGACTACAACTGGTCTCGTACGTCCTTTTGCCCTCTAATTGCAGGGATTTGGGGCATTTATGGTTGTTCCATCCCTAAATCACCAAATCCTTCTTCTTAGCTGTACCTCTGAAATGTAGTATATTAAAGAACTGTGTGCCAGAGGGGATCAAACCCTTAGTGAGACACAGCAAAGGATTTTCTCTTCGAATTAGCCCACTTTCAGCAATGTTGTCATAAGTGCTTTATTTGCTTTAAACAGGATCCCCGATAGACCGATTTAATGCGCTGGGCATTAGGATGGAAATGCATATTATGGTAGTGTTGATTTTGTTAATGTTTTAGCTGTATATAAGAGCATAATGGAGTAAAACAAGGGTTGATGTACCTGTTGTGAAGATGTTGTAAAGATTAACGTTACTGTTTAAAACAAATTGAGAGTGACTGAATAGGATACATCAAATTCATTGTAAAAGTTTTATTTGAAGCAATTTTTAAAACAGACTTGCTATTTAAATATTTTTAGGAATAGTTGTCTCAAAAAATGAAAATTGTTCCAAACTGCGTGAAACACAAGAATAATGAAAACAAAAAGATCATAGTCAAAGTTAATAAGGTCTGAGGGCTGTTAAAATCACACACAAAATCTATGTACTTATAATCCAAGTTTTACTAGCCATATTAAAGCTTTCTGTGAAGAACATTTTCACTCAAAAAAAAAAAATAAATAAAAAAGAATTAATGATGTCCTTTTCAATGAATCAGTGAGTCACACTGGTTAACAACCCACTGGAGGTGAACATTATCAATGATTTATGATTTTAATGAAAGTTTGTTTGTCAGACAAATGGCTTATAATCATATCATTTGGACTACTTTATATTTATATGATACTTTTATGGTGCATTTACATCCTTTTTTGAAAGTTTCAAAGCTCCAGTCAACATTCATTGTAATATGGAAAAGAGCGACCAGGGCATTATTCAAATTTCTCCTTTTTCCATAGAAGAAAGAATGAGTCATACGGGTTTGGAACAACTTACTGAGTGTAAGTAAATGATGACAGAATTTTAGATTTTGATGTGAACTATCCCGATAATGCAATTTGATGAACATGATTTGAAAGCCTGCTTAATCGATTTAGAGATTAATCACTACTGAATGCGCAAATTCTTTTAGCACAGTGAATGCAGATCTGGTCTTCATACGTTTCTACTGCATCTGTTTATAAGTTGTAAAACACTGAATCTATGTAAGATACGTATGGGGCCAATTCCAGGGAATGTTATCTGTCACCGTGCATCTGCTGCGCACAGCAGCTAGCATCTCTTGCTGTGTTGTTGCTGGGAGGACATGTCGAGAAACAAACAAATTACTGCAATGTTGTGATGTACCTCACAGAAACAACATGATTTTTTTTTTCAGATTTAATTAAGCCGCCGCACTGGGACCCTCGTAATTGTCCACAATGGGAACAACTAATGGATATTTTTGCATATTAATTGCTTCCTCGTGAAGTGTAGAGTTAACAGAGGCTTAGCCGTTTTGGACTTCAGCTTCTAATTATCACATAACTGAACAGATTTGAGCTTAAATCTAAATGAAAAAGTTTAAACGAAAAAACATATGCTGACTTTTACTATGTTTGCATACGTTTAGAAAACACAAAAACAATGTGCTAAGGTACACCCAGTATGCTTCAAATCCAAACTAAAAGACATTCACTTTCTTCTGCATGAGAGCTGGCAGACAGTTCAGGGGTTAACCGCATGATCCACTGAGACAGAAAAAATACTGTCAGCAACAGGAGTTGCTGCACTACCACAATAAAGAGTAATATTTCTCCAGAGTTGTGTTTAGAATCCAATTATATGGAGGTTGGAGGCGGCCGACAGACCGCTGTGGTGCAGAGGACTGATACGTTTCAGAAGGTGCTGACGAGCCACGTGGGGACGGGATATTACGCGTGGGTAGACGCCGCTATCCCTAAGAGACGGTGGCCTTGATTTATTGAAATGCGCATCAGCCATAGTTAAAAGGGCCAAAGCCATGGGAGCTGTATCAAGGAGCTCCTTAGGTAGATGGAGTCCAATCTCCTGGACACGGTAGTGTATTGAAATGTGAATCGAGTTTCACTTTACTCCAATTTATTTCCTCTTGAGGCATGATACCAAATAAAAGTAACAAACAAGGGACGCTACTGGGAACCGACAAGTTTGAATAACAGTAGCAGTAGCATTTAGGCTGCATTTCCACAAAGATTCGCCTCTTTATTGCACCTCATTTCCTGTGTGATTTGGTAATAGATATTTAGAAGCGCTTTTTTGTGAATGTACAGGATCACAGCAGTACTTTAATCCAATGGAAATAGAAAATAGAACATTTTACTTTCACTTGCTGAAAATATAAATTAACACTGTAAAAAAAGTCCACCTATTTCAACTGAAAAACTTTAGTCGCTATCTCAGATTTGTCACAGTAGTCATTTGTCGCAGTGAATGAAATTAATGAAGTTAATGATAAATATTATTTAAATTTTAAAGACCCCTTGTGGTGAACATCAAGTTTTTAATGTTATTTACATGTCTATGTGGTGTTTTTAATATGCTTTAAGACAAACCATGTGCAAATTCAGCACCATTGCTGAGTATTTTCTACTTAAAACTGCAGTAAAAAAAAAAAAAAAGCTCTCAAAAATGCAGTTTGAAATCGCTGGTGTTTCTTACATCACAAACTACCTTGTAGCCAATCCTGTCAACTTGTGGGCGGGCTTTAGCATATCATTAGCGGTCACAGCTGAAGCAGGGAAGTCTCAAGAGAAGAATCGGGAAAAATCGGGTTCATTTAGCAATATAGGTGAATTGATGTATATTATATGATGTATGATGTTATGATGAACTATATGCCTTTCTCCACTGACGTTCTAAGTTGTTCAAAGCATTTGTAAGAATGCTGATTTTTAGAAGGCAGCGGTCTGACTCTTGAGATGGTGAACGGGAACATGGTTTGTGTAACATTAGACACATATTATTAGCTGTTTTATAACGCAGTCAAGCCAAAGGCTAATCAGATTAATTACCGTCATGTGTCCTACGTTGAAGAGAGCGATACATAAAATGCATTACCATTCTGATACATCGACTTGTAGACTAACCTGTAAGAGTGAATGGAGGCAGAGCTAATTTACATATTCATGAATCCGTGTATATTTATGAAGCAAAGGTAGAGTTACATTCAAGCTATTTTAAGGCATGAATGAAAAAAAAAGTAATTATGCCATTTTGGCGATTAAAGATGAGTTTTAAAGGATAAAATTATTGACTACAGGGTGACTTTAAAGATGTTCTTTGTTTATATTTGATAAGTAATTTATAATTATTATAATAATTCAAATAATATTTTTATAAATTAATTAACAAATTAATTTTATCAAATATTAATTTGATTATAATTGAAAATATTAGTAATAGTTTTAAAATATTGAAGGAAAAAAAATCTTTTTTTCTCTCTCTCTCTTTTTTTTAACTCTGTTCTCTAAAGGGCATGTTATGCATGGAAGGTGCTGTACAAATAAAATTCGAATACAATATTCAGGAAAAATCTTCTCATGAGGACACATTCCTCATATTCCAATATCAAGGTGTCTGGGTAATGAAATCAGGCATCGGACATGCTGTCTGAACCCAATGTTCCTGTGCCATTGCTCCGTCTTCTGCCGCTATCATTTTCGTCTTCTCCAGACATTACCACACACACCTCTCTATCTCCCAAGACTGTTTCCATCCCCTCTTCAAATTAAACAGGCACGCCATTATAAAAGACAGCACTTTAGATTTGAATCTATAATTGAAACAAACTGTGTATTGCTTTCTAATTTTAGCGAGGACACAAAGAGGAGTGCTCAGGGAGATAGTTTGTCATAAGGTCCCATGCGACCTTGCCCTCCTCAGCCAGAAAGTGATTAAAGATAAGGAGCGAGACCATTCCCGTGTAAACAGGAAGATGAACGGTGGCTGTTTGAAAGCTCTAGCGTAAGCTCGGGACGATTATAGTTTGCTGTGCAGTAGCCTACAAAAAAAAAAGT
Organism: Scardinius erythrophthalmus; assembly: GCF_964197995.2. Lineage (NCBI taxonomy): Eukaryota > Metazoa > Chordata > Actinopteri > Cypriniformes > Leuciscidae > Scardinius > Scardinius erythrophthalmus. Next base: position 22,630,565 of record NC_138239.1, read on the forward strand.
CATGAGTACAAAACAAAAGGAAGTGTTCTGGACTGAGTCCTTGCTGCAGGCCATGGTGTAAATAGGTAGTGAGCAAAGTGAGCTTAGAAAGATCTGTAAATCAATAGCCAGGTGAAATGCAAAGGGAGGAATAGAAATGGAAAGATGTTCAGTAAAGGAGGCATTTACATTTTCATTCAGCTATGAGAATGAATGTTTAAAATATTCTGAATGCTAAAATAATGTCTGAATAATGCTCACCTAGTTAATCTTACCATTCATATATTCAAATCAAAGAGCACTCAAATTGATAAACTGATGAAATATTTTATCCTTTCAGTTGACGATCCCTCGTTTTTGTCTCAGGGCTAAGCAATGTCCTCTCGTCATACGTCCCTGTTATCGCTCAGGCCTTTTTCTTGGAGAAAACACGATGTGCGATAAGATGTCAGATGGTTGTCATCAGAGAGGTGGAACTCTCTGAATCGTTCTGAAACTGATCTTCTCCCTTCTTATTGATTCCGTTTGTAATACAAGCTGTTCACTCCTTGTACTGCCAAAGTGGAGATAGACACGATAGCATCAAGGCTAGAGAAACCCACAGGAGGGATGAAAGAAGATGATTATCTGAAGACCAGAGTCAGCATACTTTTGTTTTAATGTCTGCTTTTGTCAAGATTCTTTTTTGAAGTGACATGGAATCATTTGGGGTTCGTAGGGACTAAAAAAGACTAGATATTTTCTTTTATCTTAATTGCATAGTAAGTGGAACCGTTATCTTAACTGTTGATCACCTCTTGAAGAGGCTTGAGATACAGGCATGGCTAGAGCACTTTGAATCATGCAGTTGGTTAGCATTCATTTTCAGATCTATTTGTCATATTAAAGGAAAAGTAAGATTAGATGAGTCTTGGGTAAGCTCGTCCTCTAAGCTGTTAGTATAAGCACTATGTATTGCCGTGTGACAATATATTTAGATGATCTTTATATTTAGTTCCCACCACATACAGATTATGTCAGTGTGTTTTCTTTTTAGGCAAAAAGAAAAAAAAGTTGTTTTGTGTGTCAAAGCAAATTTAGCAGGAATAAAGATTACCATTACATTTTTTAAAGAACTGTTTTCTGTTCTAGTATATTTGAAAATGTAATTTATTCCTGTAATGTCAAAGCTGATTTTTCAGCATCATTACTCCAGTCTTCAGTGTCACATGATCCTTCAGAAATCATTCTAATATGATTTGCTGCTTAAGAAACATTTCTTCTTATTATCAATGTTGAAAACAGTGCTGCTTAATGCTTTTGTGAAAAATTCTTTGATGAATAGAAATGATTTGAGATAGAAATCTTTTGTAACATTATAAAAGTCTTTATTGTAAATTGTGATCAATTTATTGCATCCCTGCTTAATAAAATAATTAACTTCTTCTTCAAAAAAAAAAATCCACCCCAGACCTTTGAACATTTATGTATATCATGTATGTTGATGAATTGCTAACAGTTAAGCCATTTAATTTTTTTGCTAAAGATTAGCCATTTATTATTAAATCAGTTATAATGATTTCTTCTCATCTTATTCAAAATGTAAACACATGTATTCCCCACTAATTCAACTTACCTCTTGACATTCTTACCTAGAAGATAATTTATGTAAAAAGTGGCTCAACTTACCCTATTCTACTGTATATAAATGCTTTGATTTTCTAAACTGACTCTAAACATGTTTGTTTGCAAACTTTTTCAGAGCAGGACAGATGTTAAATTGTTAAAACAAAACAATTAGACTTTTTTTTTTTTTTTTTTTTACGAAGATTATGTTTAGACACAATTGTATTTTTTATAAGCAAAAATGTCTCTTTCAGCTCAGTATTATGAAATCAGCATGAGCTTTGATTTCATTTACATCAGAATTAGTCCTGTTCCCTCTGATAGTGACATCAGGTATAGTTCTGTTCCCAGTGGTTGTGACATCAGAATTAGTTATTTTTCCAGTCATTGAGTCATAAAAATTCGTCTAATATAGGCATTTTCCCATTGTGTAGCAAAGTTCGTTGATAAGGGAAGGAGGAGGCGGGAACCATCGAACGTTTAAACACTTTTAACGCATTATACACAAACACAAAACTAAAGTAAATGCGGCAGCACATCACGGGCGACTGCCACACACACATAAACAAAACATAACATAAATAATCCAGGCCTGGTCCTCTTTCATCCTTCACTGTCGTCACTCCTCCTTTTATGCTTCCGTAGCTCCTTTGTGAGATGGTGCGGCGCTTATTATCAATCGCCAGCGGCCTCGCACCGTTCTGTCACGGCTCTCGGCCTCGTCCTCCTTGCAACACTGATTGTGACATCAGAATTAGTTCTGATCCCAGTGATTATGACATCAGAATCACTTTAGTTTTCACTGATTGTGACATCAGCGTTAGCTCGGTTCCCAGTGATCCATGCTAAATCTCGGCATCAAACATGTTGACCACACCACATCTTAAATCAAAATAGAGGCATAAAAACATGACAAGAGGAAATTCCTAAATCTCAAAGATTATTCCAGCATCAGCACTTTCCTTGGTGCTGCATAATCGATTAGAATTGAGGGGCTCTGATCTGGCTTCTGTTTGGACCGTAAATCACACGCTTGCTCCTATATCTACAGGATTTACATGCACAGACTTAGGATACGCTGATCCACTGCTATGTGCATTATGACTTTGCAGTACTTTTGCAGATTTTGTATACGGGCCCCTTAATCATAAAAGAAAATCGTGTATTGAGAGAACTATTTTCCGCTCTGTATTTTTTTCTTCTTCATTTTTTTCTATATTTGACCGTTGTTAACAGTTTAGCACTGAGTGAAGATGGCAGTTTTTGCTGGGCTGCGCATTACTTGATAATAGGCTTTCAGTGTTAATGTATTTAAGTCTGTCCGTGTGTTCATACTGCAGTTCTTTCAGTGTTATTAATGAAATGTCCTGTATTGTTCACAACATGCTCTCTGACCTCAATTAAATCACCCTGCGAGACAAGCCAAATGGAATCAAATGAATCAGTAGAAAAAGGTAATTTGGGGGTCTACGGGTCAGCAGCACTAAATTTGTGAAGCTTTTCATCAAGCCCTGAGACTATTTAGCTTTTACACATCAGAAATGTTTATACTTACAAAAAAATGCTTCGTATTATGTCACTAATTTATGCAAGACTGTCAGCACAGTAATTTAAGGTGAAGAAAAGTGCAATGAATTTAGCGTGTGACCCCTTTTAGCTCTTAAAGAGATTTTTTTTTTTTTTTTTCAAAAGCTTGCTAGTGCCATTTTTCTAAGTATGTTAATAACAAGAGTCAAAATGTATGGCATTCTTTGAATTCAAAATTAGCATGTTGTGTTAGATTTATTTGGTCACATTCTTGCTGTTTTTTGAGATACAAATGGCAAGAAAAATTGTTCCATGTTAGTTGTAGTGTCCTTACTGTCAGCGGTGACTATTGAATCCATTTATTCTTCCACGCAGCTAAATTTGCCTATACAGCCACATAAAGTGAATCAGCTCTTCCTATCAACTAAGCCATTTTCAAGGACATCATTCACCTCAAATGAAATCTTGCATGCACATGAACAGTAGAGAACTTTGTTCAGTTCGGGCACTGATAGACAGATTTTCAAATTACTCCCCCATCCGTTTACGCCCTGTTTGTCCTCTGATGCAGAGCATTTTTGATATTAGAAGGCTTTGAGTAGACCCTGTGTAATCGCATTTCCGAAAAGACCATATTCTTGCATTTTCATAAACATCCTTAGGGTTTCCAGACTAACCAAATTTGCCTGAATTGAGATGTTGGCCTCTTCTGCCGTGTAGTTCCCTCCTGCTTTCTGTACCCAGCAGGACACTGGAGCGGCTCACCCGGGCTGTCAGTTATCTTTGAGCAGAGCCGTGGTAAATATCCTGCATTGATTAAGCAGATTTGCATAGGCAAAGCAAGCCTCGAGGCAAAGAGTTGAATGCTAACCAACATCCACAATGTCACAGACCCAAAATACCATCTCGCCCTGCAGCTGCAAGGGTATTCTGCCATAAGTAGGCAAAGAATGTAATCAGACTACTGGGCACTGGTGGAGGAAGTGGCCTGGATTTTGCCAAGCCATGCCACATTTGCCAGAACAGTGATTTTTATATTGCTGGGTGATTATTCAATTGCAGGGACTTTTGTGTCTGTTAAATTCTGTTTCTGTTAGCCTATATTGTAAGTTTTAATTATTTTTATTGTTACTCTTTAATTATTTGTCCCTTATTTTTAAGAAATGTTCAATCTTCCAAAATATCTCTATTTTGGTGTTAGTTTAGTATTATGCATACTATTATAGCATTTATATATAGCTTTTATTTGTATATTTTCAGTTTTCATTTTAGTTTTAGTTTAATTGTGAGTCATTTTGTTGTGCTTTTGTCACTTTTATTTGTTTTTATATATATTTCTACTCAGCTTTAAATTTGTTTTATTAATTTTAGTATTTATTTTGTTTGTTCGATTTTGACTTTTAGTTGTTGTTTTTTTAATCTAATTTTGATATTTGCTTTATTTCCTTTAACAAAAAATATTTAGTTTTAGTTAGTATAGTTAACAACCCTGTTTTGGACCTGCCCACTGTCCGGACTTTTTAATTTACCTTAAATGTATAGTGTTAAAATTAGGGAATTCCATTTTGCACCATAGGGAATCTCACTTTGAACTTTACACCTAGAAATCTTAGAACATTTTATTGTTTAATTCATGTGCTATTTATGTGAATCATTTGTGTTTTTGAATAACAAAGATTTTTTACTTCTAACCAAACACTACTGTTATTTTATTTTTATTTTTTACATTATAAAATATATATTAAAAAAGGTTTTATGCTATTGTATAGAGACCACAAACTGATTTATGATTTACATTATGACTTTTAAGTAGCTTTAGATGTCATTCCAAAATTCCAGAATTTTAAAGTGGCTCTACAATGATGCTAGCCTCATTCCTGTCCTCCTAATTTTATAGTCTGGTTTCAGGCCACTTATGTGTGAACAGCTTTTCACATTAGATTTGATGCAATACAGTCTTTGATAACAGTCACAATGTGTTTATCTCAGAGGGTGTGCTGTCCACAACAATCAAAGGATCAGGACTGCAGAGCTTTAAGCTCTCTCTCTCTCTCTCTCTCTCTCTCTCTCTCTCTCTCTCTCTCTCTCTCTCTCTCTCTCTCTCTCTCTCTCTCTCTCTCTCTCTCTCTCTCTCTCTCTCTCTCTAAACCTGGCTGTGGACAGGAATGAAATATGTATGTAAAATGAGAGCTTTAAATGTTAAAACCACTATGTATCTATACAGTGGGGTTCAAAAATGTAAGACAAAAATTTCACTTAAATTTTAGCATTTTCACTAAAATGCTTCTGTTTTACATTTACTTGTATTGATTTTGTTATAATTTTTACTTAAATAAGCTACAATAATCTGAGTGAAAGGTTTGTACCATGATCAGTGCCCAAATATTAAAGGTTTAAATTTAATTTTGAATCCCACATATCTGTATATACATGTTTTCAGTGATTGTTTTCTTAAACTTCTGACACAGAGATCTCTGTTCATATTACCTGACTTTTACATCATACAAACATGCTCTCTTTTTTTTTTCTCTCTTAGCTGCAGTCAGTCCGCTCTGATTTCTGTGAATTCACAGACTTATTGAAGCTCAAGGGTGAAAATACAGGCCTGTCCATAATGACCTTTACCTTGGCAAGGTAGAATAATCAGATTTCACTCTTTGCCTCAGCAGGCCAGCAGACAGCTCACTAAAACTCAATACACAGCAGAGCTGCTCATTTTCACCAGGCCAGACGAATAACAGGTCCATAGGGCCCTGTCATCTAAAGCTATGTAGTCCTCATCCTCTACAGCTATGTAGTCAGCTATTATTCAATATGAAGTTCAAGAAAGCCATAGACATTAGTCAAAGCAGACACTGTATTTAATCTGACATGAACACAAGTGAGGCTGTGAGAGATGGAGGTACAGTCCACTCAATATGTCGTACTTTTGCGTACGCAGAAGTCGATCGTTCAGTAGATAAAACTGAAATGTCTTTCCACAACTTTTCAGTGGACATAAAACCTCAGAAAACATTGGTTATGAAAATTAAACGTGACAAAGGACCTAATTTTCAGGCACACAGCGGTATAACATGCTAAACATTTGTCCCTCAATTCATGTGGTCACAATAAATCAGTGGTTTGTCATTGTAAGCTCGTTTATCGGTCCAATGGCGGTCTCCAATAATACGGGTGAAGGTTTTTGTCTTTCCTTTTACGCAACACAACAAGATTAAATGAAATACATTTTCTCTTATGTATAACCTTGTTATTTCATCTGACTCCATAAATGAAAAAAGTTTTAATGATATCTTAGCATCATCAAAAGTGAGCGAATTGGAACCCGTTCCAGATTAGGAAACTATGTCGCTCAGAGGGCCTCATGTCTTTTGTTTAACGCGGGTCTCACGTTCACAAGCTCATCAGTTTTGGTCACCAAACAGAGGTAATTGCTATATACCTGAGATCGGTCACAATCACGTTTATACAATCAAAGATACTTTGGTATAGCCCCCATGGAATTGCATACACTTGAATTTATCTTAACGTTTACTTCAGTAGAGGTATGGCCATGCCGTGGTTTCCCACGTACACTTATCTAAAGTAACATTAAATTAAAACAGAGGTAAGACACACCCAAATTTAGATTGGTCAAGCAGCATTTGCTGTTCTAAACGGAAATTCACTTCTTGTAGTGGAGCGGCTAAGTGTTTATGTTTGGCAGAATCGTTCAGTTTATGATACAAGCGTGAAAATTGGCAGTCTCCATGGGTCACTTGACAAGAAAATTGTCCGAGCCACTTGAAATTTCAAGATGGCGGCCATTTTTCAAGATGGCCGACACCTTTGTGGAGCAGTTAAGTGACATAGTGTTTTATTTGGTGATACAAGCATGAAAATTGGCATGAGCAGTCTCTATGGGTCACTTGACAATAAGCCACCTACAGCTACTTAAAATTTCAAGATGGTGGCCATTTTTCAAGATGGCCACCACCTTAGTGGAGCAATTAGGCTTAAGAAATCATTTAGTTGGTGATACAAGCATGAAAATTGCCATGAGCCTAATTGCTCCACTAAGGTGGTGGCCATCTTGAAATTTCAAGTAGCTGTGGGTGGCTTATTGTCTAGTGACCATCAGAGACTGCTCATGCCAATTTTCATGCTTGTATCACCAAATAAACCACTATATCACTTAACTGCTCCACTAAGGTGTCGGCCATCTTGAAAAATGAAAAATCTTGAAATTTCAAGTGGCTCGGACAATTTTCTTGTCAAGTGACCCATGGAGACTGCTCATGCCAATTTTCACGCTTGTATCATAAACTGAACGATTATATCACTTAGCCGCTCCACTATTGTCTTTGCAAACCAAGTACACTTGAATTGATGCCAAATATTAGTCGTCACTAATCTGACGCAAAACTTGCGGGAGCATACGAATCGTTTTAATCTACTTGGGAAAACAATTTCAGAGTCATTCAGAATAAAATCAAATGTTTACAATTTATTGACCAGGTAATAGAACAATAATTAAAAATCCAATTCATAGAATAAAATCATCGGTTATTCAAATATAATAACAACAATTCGGAAATCGAGGAATTATAGAAATATTTACCTGGCAACGAAAACTACACACAGCGATCGTGTGGGAAGTGTACCTACAGACTCCCCGAATCTTTTGCCCATTTTCCTTATAAACCCAGATAATTCAGTATGCTTACCAAATGGTGGTGTCTGTCATTATAATTAAATTTTGGTCCCCTATTGAGGGATTTCAGAATTTGTAATTGAATGGGTTCTTGATACCTGTGGAAGGGATACAGATTTACATACAGGACGTTAGCCTCATAGCATAATTGCCTAAGTCCTTTTTTTTTAAAATAGGACGTAGCCAATTATGCTATGAGGCTAACGAGGAGGTAGTTCGAATGGAGGATCTGGGGGAGGGCACACCTTTAAGGGGCACACCACATTTCTCATATTTAACATATAACTTCTTTTAGCTTTTCATAATGGCTGGGAAATGAGACGATTTTACCAGTCGCACTGAGACACTTTAAATGATACCAAACATGTATAGTTACTTTTGTATACACTTAATACTGCATAGGCTTTCAGTGAGTTTTAGGTGAGGAGGAGAAGGGGGGAGCAGGGGGAGATTGTGAAAGTGAGGTGTGAGCTGCACTGTGTGCTGCGTCTCGGATGTTGCCGTTACATATGCAAGAGAGAGTTCAAATGTTAACTCTCATGAGAGCCTTTTGCTTTCTCGAGGGGTAGCCCAGACTTGCTGGCACCCGCCTTACATCATCATCACAAGTGAACCCGTATTTAACGTAGTTTGGGTCATATTATCTTTTTATGGGTCATTATTCACCACCAGTCAAGAACTGCTTTTAAGTCATAATCATGGCTTGTGGTCACATTTTGCTTTAAATAATTTGTTGGCAACAGATTCTGCGTAACAGAAAGTATATTAGACTTTATTAAATGAAAATCAGTAAACGGATAATTCTTTGTTGATGGTTTTTTAATTATTTAGGATTTAGTATTATTATGGCCAAAATGCATTGTTCTTTAAACAATGTGTAATTTCCTTAAGACTGAAAATAAATTGAACGGATTTAACCGGATTTGCTTATCTGTCGGACAGCATGAAGCATTACACTCTCAGCTTTGCAAAGAGTGAAGAAACAAGCTAATCTTTCAGGAGTTCTTTATTAAGTTTCCGTCACTGTCAGGCTGAGCGTGAGAGAGGGAGGGGAAAAGATTACACTATTCAGCACAGATGAACGTTAAAGGCTTATATGCCATGGAAACATATTCTCACATTGTTAATATGTGGATTAGGCCATTTTCACATTCCCAACAAAAGTATCAATATGTGAGTATAAAATGGCATAATGCAGCAGCTCCCCACTGCATTCCTGGCTTGTATTAACGCTGAGCTTGTATTATTGTGAAAGAGAATATGACGAACAGCTTCTGAGATATTCAATGCTTTAACTGATCCCAGGATCTGTACGGACAGTACCTGTGCATTAGTCTGCAAAAAGCTTTAGACGTGCATTTATTCACAGACATACATATTCAAGACGGCCATTGTGTCAGTAACGTTTTTTTAATACCGAATATGAACCGTGGGCTCGGTTTGGAGCGGTTTATGAGATTAAATGCTGTTTTTTTGCTGTCATTCAAGGGGGAAACCTGAGATAATTTCACATTTTCTCCGCAATCAGTCAATTACGATTCTCATTGCTTTCTGCATCTGTGATATCCTCCTCCCCTTTCAGCCACAGAGATGAGTTGTTTGCCACACTAAATATAAATTCAATGAATAATTTTATATTCACATAGAGCGATATTCCACACCCCGCCGATGTGAAGCGGCACCTCTGCTCAGCCAAATGTGCATTCAAATGTATTTTTGCACCATTTTCATACCAAAAGCTTCTCAAATCTTTGCTTGAGTCCACCAAGAATATAGAGGGAAAACATCTTATTATTCCGTCAAACCGAATCATATTTATGACCCTGCACTTTCACGTAGGAGAGTGCTTTGCATTGCTCCCTGTGTTATTTAAAATTTCATAAACCTGGTCTACGACAGTACTTATTTTGCCCCACATTCTAATCTGCTCCTAATAAAGACATGCCAAGCAGAGGGTGTGAAAAACGAGCTCGCCGCGGCGGTTGGCATGAGTAAGGGAGAGCGCAGGGGATAAATCAGAGCGAGAGACATTGGAGACACACAGATAATCTCAGAGTGCCGCTGTGTGTTTGGTCCTCTCCTCTCAACGCCGGTGATATACAGTGATGGGAAATCCATGCGGACTCTCGAAAAGGGCGAGATGGAGGTGACTCGTATAAATGTTTGACGTGAGCAGTTTTTCAAAATAAAAGTTTGGAATTAACACCCGAGATGAGCTCAGCAAACTCATTCAATGTCTGTCACCAGTGAATTAATGTTTATTGACGGCGAAATGATGACACTGACTTATAAGCAGGCTTACGTGGAATCTGTTCCTGCAAAGCTCCTCAGCGTTCTGTCATTTATAAAATTCCCCAAATCTCAGACTCTTTTTATAGGCTATTCGTTTATTAAAAGTTGTGGCTAATTTGATTATGCTTTCGGCTGTTAATAACTGTTTATTAACAGTAACCAGTAAACAGTAAATTTCACTGTTTGTCTATAGAGTTTGAGAGTCAGATTCTTTTGTTCTTTTTTGAATGCCTTGGAATGTTTTTTTTTTCTTGTTCTTTTTTGATGTGCACATTTTGGTTCATATATATAATTATTATTTTATTATATTAAAAAAAAAAAAAAAAAGTTCGTTATGAACATTGATTCCATTCCACAAAAGGTTCTTTGGGAAACCAAAATGGTTCTTCTATAGCATTGCTATGAAGAAAAAAAAAAACTTTTTTAACCTTTTATTTTAAGAATGTACCACAGATTTTCCTTCAAAATCAGTGCAGGAAAATGTTTCAGGGCCTACAGTATAAATTCAAAACATTATCTGAAAAGGCTATTTAACTTTATGGTGGTACAATATAATGCATTCAAGTTTCTCTTTTGTTTGTCTATTCTCCTGTGTGTGTGTTTCACCGTATTCTAGACCACGGATGACATGGTCTCCTCTGCCGAATGCTCCAGTGACGACGAGGACTTTGCTGAGTGCGAAGGACATGCAGGTGGGCTAGGTCAGTTGAATTTTGCTTGCCTCTATGTGGTGGCCTTTCATTTGCAACTGAGGATCAGATCCTCAAAGCATCGCCTCCCCCCATGGATAGAAAAAGTGTAACTTCCTGTCCAATCCAAGTTTCAACTCATGTACACCAATACAGAGACAATCATATAGTAGGATATCTTGATAAATAATATACAAAACAGAAACAGGCATGCATTTCTAATGCTTAGCTTAGTCCATTCAGTAGCTTTGAATCAGAGCTAATCTCAAATCATTCACCCAAACTTTTCTTACGAGCTACACTTGGCCATGGGGTTTTCCGAAGTGGTTAACATGGTCACACTGATTACTAATTTTGTCCCCAGTGCCTAATATGAGAGCATATGTACAAAATTAGTACAGAAAAGTGACATGTTCTCTGCATTGATGCTTCAAAATGTATCATACTGAGGTTTTTCTGCCATGTGATAGTGGACTGCATTTTGGCACATGATACATTTTGAGATTTCTCTTGAACTTTGCTTTCAGCCTTATAGTAGAGTGATATCTATCAGATTAATTGCTGTTGAAGCAGTCTTTTCAATTCCTTTCCTCATTTCAAGAGGCTTGATCTAAATTAAGTTGTTGTAATAGAGAACAGATATCATCGAATTTCTGTGTACAAATTTTTGTTTTGTGTCCTTATGCTTATTTTTAACAATATAATTTTGCCTCAGTGTGAACAAGTTGTTCTGCTAATATTTTCCAACCCAAATATGAAAAATACAATTCAGTGATTAGAAAAAAAAGAGATAGTCAGAAAGAGAGAGATTTGAGAGAAGTTGGGTATTGGCTTTTTTTTTAAACATAATTGTAGCTTTGAGAAAATAGTCTGTCATGTCTTTTATGAAACATGCAATTTTTGTGATTGCAGTTAAAGATAACTGAAATTTCATTATTTTGCGAATCATGATTCAAGTCATAGAGTTCAAATGAATCTTATTATAATTTGAGTAAAACCCCAACCACTTACAATAATTGGGTGTTTCTTCAACTTCTGGCACTTTTATATTCTAGGGGTTGATTTTTATTAAAAAGAACAGATTTCAACAATTTTTTCTCTCTCTCTGTGATATGAAGGTCACATAAAAACATATTAAACTAAGTATTGGAAAGTTTTACTCATATCTTTATCATTTATTTCGATACTTTTATAATAGATTTGATTGGTTTAAGCTTGTCCAACACTTTCAGCCAAGATAATTAATCTTAAAATTGAAAATTGATGATCGAAGCAACATCTACATTTTTAAATAAATTATTTATATTTAGTGAAATAATTGCCAAAATTATGTACACAATTGTATTGATAGGATTTTCTTTTTTCCACCAAAAATGTTATGAAATGCATTATATACTATGAAATGTGGTGTTTCTGAAAAACATCAGAATATAACTTGTGTACAAATTACTTTAAATATACAAGCGAGAGTATAAAAAGTGTATTTTAAGAGAAGCCCACAAAGCCATATGTGCCCCTAGTTGAACAAACACCCAATTATACATGTTACATGCCTGAAAAGTGAACCAGCACGTAACAAGAAGGACAATGTGTGATCAAATCATTTCCAGAGGCCAAAGCCATTTCATGGCCTGTTAGTTTTATCTGTTGGCCTATAATGAGCACGCTATCTTTTATCACATATATGTGCAACATGTGCATTGTGCCCCATTGGATGAAAAGGTATACATTTAAGTTTTCATGCAGACATGACAGGCTATCCTCTTTGTTCACTTCAACCTGTTCTTACCCTCTGCAATTCTCTCAAATGTCAATGCCAATTTCTTCCAAATGACATTCATCAGTTTAGCGGTTTGAGAACAATATCCATCTTTCTGGAATCTTTATGTACTCATAAAGAAAGCTATTGGCAGGGTCCCAATCATCCAGTCACGTTTACACAGAAATTCATGCCATTCTAACCTCTACATCAGTTGATGTGAAGCTGCATGAGACATTACCGCTGCAGGGGTGCGTCCTCATATTCGGAGAGTATTCTGTACCGCATGTGTGGGGTACTTCCCCTTGATTTGCCCTCTTAATTTCATGAGCTTGCTCGTGGTTGATGTTATTATTGGTGAAGTCCTCATCTATTTCCCAGCTATCCAAAATCAACATTCCTGTCATCTCGCCTCATCTTGTTCCGCATGATATTTTGGTGTTGAAATCGATTTTTCCTCCATTTTTCTCAAGCATCTGTACCATCTGGGCTTGACCTTGAACATTGCCATTTCAATTAACAAAGCAAATAACAGGCAACAAAATCTTTTCTTGCCATCAAAAGAGTTTTTTTTTTTTAAAGCTCAAGTAGATGTAATCTTAAGAAAGTTGTGTTTTAAGAATGGCCAACATCCTTGAACCTGTTGATCTTCAGCTGACTGAGCCGGTCTGCATATGAAGTAATTTTTGAATGCAGATGGCATAGAAAGAGTTTTATTGCCACAAAACGTGTGCTTCTCAATGTCATGCTTTCTCAAGCAGTCATTTGTGGCCTGTAGTATGGTAGCTGCCAGTCAGAGCCATTTACCAGACTATTCTGTCATTATTCAGTGCATGGTGCCATTTTTTGATCTCCATGCATTTCCTCACCATCAGACTAACATGACTAACATGAGTGCTGTACTGTATGTAGTTTCAACAAAGCATCATACCTCAAGCTTATGGTTGCAAAGATTTCCGCTGCATTTCCTGTACCAAATCGTGTTCCTGTCTATCAACTTGTCTGTGTCTTGACGTGTTGTCACGTGATTCTGTTCTCTGTTTGTAAAAAATTGTTGGGTTTTCCCCTTTATCCCCTATCTGGAATTCCATAGGAGGGCTTCTCCTGATTAATGATATGCTTCCAAAGTCATTCTGTAAAAATTCTTCTGTATTACTCTCAAATAATTTCTCTGCTCACAAATCTCATTATCTTAAAGTTCACACTTCTTTTATGTAAAGTTGTATGGATATATATTTAGAAACTCCACACATTTTGTTTATTCTGAAACACCGTTAAATGGGGCTCATTTTGTGTTTAAATTATTCGGTAATACAGTATTTCCTTTGGAACAAGACAAAAGGTGAAGTGAATTTAAAACTGAAGGGAAGAAGCCTCCAGAGACTCAATTATCTGTGCGATTGAAGAATCTCTCACTCTTATAGTTTATGGTACAGTTTGTATTTGCAGGAAAGGATCAGTGCAATGTATTCACAGTAAAGTTGCCTTGCAGATTCTTGTTAGCATGTAGTGTAATACTAATCCGTTCTACATCTCTCAAGCAGTGTGATTTGTTCAGGCTTATGTGTGGATTTTGATTAAATAATTATGGATAATGATGAATCAGGAATTAACAAGCTCCAGTTTTGCTTTGCATAGCAATTTGTTTGTGTCTTCTAAAAAAGTCCTGTGATATTTTTCTCTCATTAAAACCATCAACTTTCACAAACCAGACAAGAAACCCTAAACTTTTGAACTATATTATGACACATGGATAGTACTGCATAGTAAGAATGACCCAAGAAAAAAAAAAATATATATATATATATATTATTCTTTACTCTACTTTACTTTATTATTTTTTTCTATAATGTTTTTCATAAAAGTGGACTAAACAACTTGTACAAATATATTTCAAGATTACTGAAGCCGTACTATAACTTTTTCCTGTATTTTACAGATTATAATTATAATGAAATATATGCAGTACATATAATGTGTCTGATCTGTGTGTCTGATTTGCAATCTGTGTATTAACTGTAAAACTAGTGTACTACGACTCATTTCTCTTCCTTATATGAACACCAGATGGCATTATATGCTGCACTCATGATTTTACACTCTCACAATACTGAGAAATTCCCAAAAGATGAGCCGGATTTTTGTTATTCACCTGATTCCAGCATATATCTACCTTTTTACAAATAAGTGTAGCTTGTTTTGTCACGCTGATTGGGCAGAGTTGAGCGTCTTTAGACTCAAAGCAATTAGATGCCATTGGAATGCAGGAAATGGAAGGGGGAAATAAACGGTAGAACAAAGAGAAGAATGGTCCAGATTAGAGAGCCAGTATTGCTTGGCCCTATTCTGTGCAGGGAGAGGGGGAGTTGCTTTTATCACAGGCCTGCAGGTGGCCATTCAGCATTGGAGCTCCTGTTTAATTACCTATCCATAGTGCAAGCAGAGATAAGAACACTCTAGACACCCGACATTGAGATACACCTCTTGTGTGTGAAGAGTTTTGAATAGTCTCACTTTACAAATAATACTTGACGTGTTACAGTTTTTGCATTCTTAGTGCACCTTAATGCACAGATTACTTGTGCACTCTTCTCAGGTACCATCAGTTAGTTAAAAAAAATGCTTTACCAATATTTGTAAATGTATTATTATTAGAATGTGAGTGTTGTAATATGTTGAAACAATTATGTTCATTCTACAAATCAGTCTGGCAATGCACTAAAAACAGTTCCAGCCGTAGTCACATACGATTTCGTTTAGAATAATGCTGCTTATGATTGAACAGAAACTCTTCTTCAGGCAATCTCCTGTTTTGGAGTGTTTACCCAAGATTTCCCATGCATATGCAGTACACTGGTATATAATGGTGGTTAAAATAAACATATACAATACAATACAATATACAATACAATGCAATATTTATTTATAAAGCACATTTAAAAATAAGCAAGGCTGACCAAAGTACTGTACAAAACAGAATAAAACTAAGAAAAAGAAAACTTCCGATAAAGGAACACACAATAATTGTAAGGAGAATTGAAAGCTAAAGAGAATTAATAAGTATTTAAAGAAGATTTGAAGGTGGAAACAGAGGGAGCTAATCTAATGTAGAGAGGTAGACCGTTCCAAAGTTTTGGGCCTGCAGTAGCAAAAGCGTGATAACACATAGTATATTGCAGAATGGTTTTGTTTAAACCCTTAGAAGAGTTTAAAAGCAATTCATCAATAAATATATTTTAACACACACTAAGTTAATCAATCAAAATAAAGCCTGCTATGTTAAGTATTTATACATATTGGTAGAAAGGAGCATTATAAACACAATATTTTTAATGTATTTTTAAGAATCTTATACATTTGATTCATCACTGCTGTTCTGTTAGAAAGGAATTGATTTAGATGATTAGATTAGGTACTAATTTAATGGATCATATGTAAATAATGTTTGCCCTAAACTTTTCAGAGAGTTGGTTTCTTTTTTTGCTAAAGAAGTCATCTATTCTGAACCCTCTTGTGGAATTCCTCAATCAATACTCTGCTGCTTTTGAACCAATGTCTGTGGGTACCAACCATGATTATGGATCTTTTGTTATGAGATATAATGACTTTTCTGGTATAAAAGACAAGGAATCTGCCACAAAAAGCGTACAGACAAACACCTGTGACCTACAGGCCCTGGTTAAAAGGCTTCTTTGACCTTTGCTTAACCTTTGATGTCTGATTTGACCCCCAGCTTGCTGTGTTGTTCGTCTACTCTCCCTAAATGCAACTTACTTTACGCATGCGTCAACATCTTGCAGTATAAAAAACTTAACCCATTTTCAGCCAATTTTCCTCTCTCTTTGACATACATCCAGACTGCACGCCTGTTACATGTTTAAGACTAACAATGACAGATATATTTGTCTTTGGGTCACATGACAGAGGAAGCAGTTGTCTGTTAAACTGTCCCTCTCGATTGTGTCTGTTTTATAGTTTGTGCATCTGGTTGTAGTGTGTGAAAATTAGAATTGCTTTGTTCTTTCGTCTCTGGGAATTTTGTCTTTTTAGTTTTACACGCACTCAAATCAATTTCATTTTTTGTTGGTTACCATTTTTTGAATAGCTGAATTTTTGGGTTCAAAATTAGTGGTGAAATTTGAACTAGATGTGAATATCAAATCACAATTATCATTCGTTTGATAAAGTGTTTTGATTTTTGGTCTTCTTTTTTTTTTAGATTTGGAACTAATTCAATGAAAATTCCATGTGCTCAAAGTGATAAATAATCAAAATAAATGTAAAACCACTAGAATCACATCCAGAACAATATCACAATACCTCAAATGCATACAGAAAATTTGTATAATAAAAAAATCGAAAAGACACATGATGGTCAATGAAAGGGTTCCAGATCTTGATGCACCTCTTGTTTTTGTTTTTTACAAATTCTGACAGTTGATCTTGATGAACAATTGACGTTTAAAGAATGTTTACAAACTGCATGGCGAAGAAGTTGCAGTTTAGGGTTTGTCAGATTGTCAGTGTTAGAGTTTTGTTCTTTTTCGTAGATGGGCATGTATATGCTCATTGTTTGTATATCCCCATCCCTTCCTTACAGCCAAAAACGTTAATGCTGCCCGACCGCTTCGTACTGCCTATACATGGACATGGCAACTGACTTACACAATCACCCCCATCATTGTCATCTCCTATGTAGTATGTTCATAGGTCCAATTCCCTTGTCACAACCCCCCTCCCCCCTCCTCCCCCTTCTAGCTATGGTAAAATATGTACAGTCATCCATTCACTCAAACCTAAAGATTAAAACCAATCTAAGCAAAAAGTTTAATTACTAGAATGTAGATATTTATTTAACAACAACAAAAAAATATGCTATATAAATCAAAGGCTCAAATATGTACAGTTTTTTGTAAGAAAACTGGATTATTTATCAAAGTAACGACAAAAGAGAATAATGGTGAAGTTTATTTTTCATGTTATGTGGTGTGGATGTATGTGTTGTTGCCTCCCTGTACTCTCTCATGTGGGAAACAAAAATATATATCTAACCAGAATCGCAATGACAGTTATTTTGTTTTCACAAAGAAAAAACTTGTCCAAGAACATTCTTACACAACTTTCTTTTGTACGTTTTTTTCTTCATGCCAAAATCATGCGGGCAATTTGTTGATGTAAGTTGACAAAAAATATGGTATGTTTATGTTTATGATGTACAGTATATGCCGTATAGTATGCTTGTTGAACTGCTTAACGTAATGAGATCAGAAGTTCTGATCTCGTTTTGCTAGATTCGAATGTTAATGTTTATATTGCCTGTTTGTCAGTACTGTACTGTTTGCTATGTCTAGTTAATGATAACCTATGGTATTGGCTTTGTAATGTAACTTATGCTATTGGATTTGTAATTTAATTTACTTGTGTTATCATTTGAGCTCTGTCTTTTTTATTTTAAGTTATTTTGAATTTGATTTTTGATTTAATTTTTTTATGCAAGTCTTTGTTTTGTACTAAAAACCTGATGGTAGAACTATCTTACCGTTGTAATGACAGTCTGAATATCTAGCAGTTAGAAAGCATAAACAAACCTTCCATGTTCATGAAATGGAACTTTTTGCTTATATTGCAAGGCAGACACACTGAAATGTTTTTTTTTTCTTCTAGTGTTAGAATCACTTGTTCCTTGCCGAATATCGACACTTTACAGCTACACATATACTTGAAGAACTAATAATCTTATTTCGGTCAATAAAAGCTTTGTACTTTCAGCATTTCAAGATACAGTAAATATCTACATTCTTAAAAGATTAAAGTCTCACACTTAGAAATCAACCATATTGACAGAGTTCATTCAGCTGTTATTGCGCCGTGGAGGTAGTATCTGCCATTGGGGAGGCTTTCTGAAGCCATTCAAAAGGCAAGAGTCAGTGCACTGCTGGGGAGCCAGATCTTTTATCACACATGTACATTTTAAAAATAAACATGTTTATTTTTGTATCTTCTCTCGCTCTATATATATACATATAGAGCGAGAGAAGATACAAAAATAAACATGTTTTAAGACACAGATGAAACAACATGTTATGAGACTTCATCTCATAGCTTATTTAAATAATATTCATTTTTTTTAACATAAGACTTCATGGCAGTAGATTAATATATTTTTTACTTATGCAAAAAAAAAAAAAAAAAAAAGTAATATTCAATATATTCATTTTAATTCAATAAGTGAATTTTATTAATTCTGATTAATGTTCATTTATATTATTTATTGCTATTGTTCAAGTTGGCATGCATAGCTAATCTTAAAATACGCAACTTTCAATGTTAAAAATGTTTTTGTAGGAACTAACATTACATTGGCTCATGTTAATTTTTTATGCACAACTTTTTTCTAGAATATTAAAGGAATAGTTCACCGCAAAATCAAAATTATCAAATCAATTTCTTACCCTCAAGCCATCCTAGGTGTATATGACAATCAGAGTTATATTAAATAATATCCTGGCTCTTCTCAGCTTTGTAATGGCATTGAAAAGTGCCTGAGTTTTTTGGCCATCCATAAAAGTAATCCATACGACTCTGAAGCGAAGCCATGGGTCTTTATAAGAAAAATATCCATATTTTAAACTATAATCACTGGCTTTCAGCACAAGAGTTATGCGGTTTTCTTAAGAGGCGTCTATTGTTACTTTAGCTTATGCTACGCCTACTTCATATGTCTTACATCAGAGGTCACCCTTCCGCTGGAACTGGACTTTCTCGGCAATGCCGGTATGGCTGTTGCCGAAAGCCCATGATTATGGTTCATGAAGTTTTAAATATGGATATTTTTCTTAAAAAAAAAAAAAAAAAAATGGCTTCACTTTAAAAGGCATTATTAACCCACTGGAGTCGTATGGATTACTTTTATGATGGATGGATGGATGCGCTTTTTGGAACTTCAAAAACTCCATTAAAAAGCTGGGAGGAGCCAGGATATTATTTTATATAACTCCGATTGTGTTTGGCTGAAAGAAGAAAGCACAAACCAGCTCACCCACAAAGACCTGTCAAGTCCTTTTGATGCCAATTTTTTGTCGTTTACTGTATGTTCAATATCGTTTCTCTGTTGTTTTTTGTTTTTGTTTTTTACATTCTGGCTTGTATCCGTTACCAGAGCTTTTTTTGTTGTTGTTTTTTTGGTTGCCAGTTTTAGAGACTAACTTGCCTCATGTCTGTGTTCAATTGTAGGAGGTGAATTAGTTTTCCCAGTACTAGTAAAGGATCCCTTAGAGCTCCCCTCTGTAGCCACTCGTACACCCTCCATCCCCTTTCCCCCAACCCTCCGCCCCCACCTCACCATTATTGAGACCACCAAAGAGTCCCTGTCCATGGCCACTGAGGCGGGGGTACCTTGCTTGTCGGACCGAGGCAGCGATGATTGTGATGATGATGATGATGATGATGATGGCTTGATGATATCTGGGTATGGCTCTGGGGAAGCATACGACTCTAACCTGCCCCCTACTGATGATGAAGATTTTTACACCACCTTCTCCTTGGTAACAGATAAGACCTTGTCATCGTCGACCTTTGAAGGTGGCTACAAAGCTCACGCGCCTAAGTGGGGATCCAAGGACTTTAGACCTAACAAAGTCTCCGATTCTGGTAGGACTACTACCGCATCTTTTTCCCCCAAGCTGAGCCGCTCCACGTCCACGCCACCCAAACTGCCCGCAGGCAAAATGAATCACAGGGAGCTAAAGCCCCAGCCCGACATAGTCTTGCTTCCATTGCCCACTTCCTATGAGGTAGACAACACAAAGCTGAAGAGCCCATTAATAACCTCCCCCATGTTCCGTAATGTACCCACAGCAATCCCCACGGAGCCGGGCATCAGGCGGGTTCCGGGGGCCTCCGAGGTGGTCCGTGAATCTAGCAGCACCACCGGAATGGTCGTCGGGATAGTTGCCGCTGCCGCTTTGTGCATCCTAATACTGCTGTACGCCATGTATAAGTACAGAAACAGGGACGAGGGATCCTACCAAGTGGACGAGACCAGGAATTACATAACCAACTCGGCGCAGAGCAATGGAGCAGTCATGAAGGACAAGCAGCAGAGCACGAAAAGCGGCAACAAGAAACAGAAAAACAAGGACAAGGAGTACTACGTGTGAGTCCGAGCGTCGCCCCGTTGCTTTGACAGAACTTTGACAGACCTGTTGGGCACTGCGCCGAGAGAGAGGGCGACAGGAGCCGAACCCCGGCGCTGTGCCAAGGCGGCGAACTCTGATGTGAACTGTACCATAAAGCACACTTACAACCGTAAGCACACCGCGAAGGTAAAATAGCAAACATTAGTGACCTTACTCCTCTATCTGGTCGGAGACGTTATCAGTGTAGAATATTCCACAGCTACATCATAATCCTAAGTGACTTTTTAGAGGTATGTGAACCTTGGCGTAAATCTCGTTTTTCTTTTCTTTTGTAACTCTGTAAAAAGAGGAGAACGTTTCAAGCATGTAAGAGACACGTAGTGCTGACGTCCGTAACGACAGTGGGACCCAAAAAAATGTTGTTCACTTGAAAAAAAAGGACTCCTGCCATTAAAATAAATAAATAAATATATATATAAATATATATATAAATTCTATATATGAGAAATTTGTATTGTTTATACATTACATGTGGTGTCTTATCATTTTTTGCTCTCTGCAAAAAGAAGAAAAACACTATGTAATAAACTAAACTGCTCAAGACTGGTCACCGAGGCTCTGACAGCACTGCACTGTTATGATTTCCAGCCAAAACTGATCATTTTAATTGTACAACCAATTGTAATATTGCAAATGTGTGAGTTGCCAGAAAGACAGTGATGTTTCCTTGTCTCAGTAAAGCGACTGATTGTAGTGCATGCCATGCCATCCTTCGCTTCAAACACGTCCGCCCACCGGGCCGATCCCATCATCAGATAGACCTCTCGTCCCTCAACGCGACACGACAAGGGAACGTGTCGCAGATTGGAACTTTTTCAACCGTATGTATGTTGGTCCATTTGCTCTCGTCTCTTTTTTATACAGCTGTCTGGTGCAGACTGGCGCAGTGCTATGATACTGTTAACGGATGTCTATACGAAAATAAATCTAATGTGAAAAGTGTGGAAAAAAATCCTATCTGTTGTCACAGTCGACTGTGTCGAACGAGAAATTTGTTTACATATTTTATTACATGATAGCAGTTGTACTTTGTAGGTAGATGATGTACATACAAACCTAAGTTGTATTTTGTTTCAAGTAATTCTATTGTACAGAGAGATCATTGATTTATTCAGTGTGTTTCATGCAGAAATATCCAACACTGTCAACTCATGTGAAGGAAGAAAAAATATACAGTACACACACGTTTTTGTAAGGACAAGCAGAGAATATTGTTAGATTAGAAGTCTAATCTTTCTCGCAGATGTTTCTAAGTCTAAGCATGGGTATTTGACTACTTGAAGCTGTCGATGAAATACAAGACGCACTTCTTAATTGTACCAAGGTTTCCTTGTTATCGGTTGTTTATTTATAGAAGAATCAAAGAAATATGTAATAAAGACAGACTAATATGGACACGGACATGCAGCTCAGATAATTTACGCCGTACGTGTGTTTCTTACCTTAATGTCTTAATACGAGTGGCCTAGACTGCAGTAAGCCCTGTCGCATTGACAGACTTTTTGCCATTTTTGTTCTTATTCATGTATATTTTTGCCATTTTTTGGAGAGAAAAAAATATATATATATTTGTTTATTACTGTACCATAAATAAGATGTGAAAATGTGCCCATGCTATTTTTAATCTTCATTTTCTGTTCAAATCACGTGCGCTTTTATTCTTTTCATTTATGACATCATATTCACCTAGCTTCGCTTCAGAAAATATTTGGCGATGGTCTATAATAAAACATTCCATGGAGGTTGATCATATATGGGTTGTCTTAATGTGCATATCTAAGCTCTGTGTGTGTGGTGATACATATTTTTCTAGCATCCATCACTTTGGACTTTAATTTCCTGTTCTGTTAGGACCTTTTTAATGTGTTAAGAAGAGAATTGGGTCTGAAATATGTCTTTCTTCACATGCTTTCAGTGGATTAAATGACTCAATGTGTTTTTAGCGCTGGAAAGGTGAGGTCGTCATTTGTTATAAAGAAGTTGAAGGACGAGTGGCTTTCAGTAGCCAGTCAGAGAATCAATTTCCACCAGATCTTGTACAATTTTTTCCTGTGAGACACAGATTTATGAAAGACTCAGTACTCACAATGACCTGTTAACAGAACAAGAGCAGAGATCTTGAGCATAAAACGGCCAGCAATATTTTATTTTGGTTACCAAGGCAACGCAAAGGTACAAATCAGAAGCTGTGACCTCTGCTGGGGTTTAATTGTTTCATTAGATATGGTAATTAAAGTATATCTGACTATAAAGACAATTAGGAGGACGTTTAATGTGCTGTTGTTCGAGAGCAAGTACAAAATTTGAAATCCTTATCAGTAACAATGGCACAGACTACATATGTCAGATTTTGAGATTTGTCTAAATCAAAACATTTTTTAACATCAAAACATAGAACGTGCAACGTTATTGGATATTTTTAGTTTTGTTGGATCCATTCACACTGACAGCGATTTGGAACAACAACGTGACTAGACCCGCCCCCTTTAGTTACTGTTGCTATGTCCGACAAGCTATGCCGCTCTCACGCCACACCATGTTCTCACGCCGTGAAAAATACATCATGGAGCAGAGAGGACACTGACAACGTGCTGACAGACTGGACAGACCAGGTTACTTTTGATATGAAACAAAGTCTCAACTTTCAAATTTGGTCATTTAAAAAAAAAAAATGTAAACAATAAATACCGTTTTGTGGCTCTTTAATGTGTCTGACAGATCGCTGTAGAGTCTCGGTTAAAGCTGCTCGTGAACTGATCATCTCTTCCTTCTAGTTAATTTATAGCATCAAATAAACATGAATGAACATAAGAAGGAATGTTGTTTTAACTGCAGAAAGACGTCAGTAGGCCTACACCGTTTTTCAAGTTCAAATTCTCCTAACTCCTCTGACTGCTTTGTCGGACAAAAATGGCGGATGGCGGATTATGATTGGTCAGATCGCCTGTCAATCAAACTCCCTGCGAAGGGTCAATTGGCAATTTAGAGTTTCATGGGTTATAGTAGAACTGTTTTGACATGATATGTCCTGATGCAATGATTTTTAGCGGCCAGACAACTGATTCATTGTCGACATAAAATGGCCTCTTATTTTTTACAGCCAGTATATCTCTTTTGTGTTTAAAAAGCTTTGACCCCCTGAGTACAGGTGACCAATGAAGTCAACCAGCAACAGGAAAACTACAATAGAGTGACCAACAGCAATAAAGTCACTCTGAACAAGCATTGGATATGTGTTTTTTCCAGGTGCTAGGACACAAATCTATATGCATAAAAAAGCTGTTAGATTACAGCCACCCATCCTTTTGATTCCCAGGTGGTGAAAGTAGCCGTCAAAGAAGTTAATCACAATTGCAACATGCTACAATAACTAGAAAACTTTTTTTCGAATCCTCTTATTTTATTCACTAAGCACCAATAGTGTGTGTACTGTAGTATTTTGGCACAGAACCCACATCTTTTTCCCTAACTGCACACAATCCAGTTTGACCAGGTGCAAAATGTGCTGAAATTAGGTTCACACAACTTGTGCACAATTAATGGCATGCAAATCAAGTATAGCACAGATTTTGTGGCCATGTTTGTGCCATTATCTTATTTGGTTTTTTACTTAATTTAGTTAAGAAATTTTCTTAGTTCCCCCCTGAGCTTTATTTACTTTTTTTGTAAATGCCCTATATCACATCGTGCATAGAAAGCAACCTCAGAATTCACATGCTGTGAAAAATTATATGGTCAATAAGTTATGACAACATATGTTTTACATTGCTTTAACTCATCAAAATAAGTTAAACAAGATTCATTTCATTTTTTTAAAGTCAGTTTAATGTAATTTAAGTTGAAATTACTTAAACAACCAAGTTGATTGTACTTAAAAATTGAAGGAAGCAACTTTTACAGTGCACTTTATGCAGTGGTTTATGTCCATGTCTCTTTTTTTCTTTTTCTTTTTTCAAAAACATCATGTGATGTAAAAATCAATCAAATCTGTGTAAATCTCTTTATCAATGTCATTTCATCACTTCAGATCTTGCGGTTTGTCATTGTTACTTATGTTTGTATACATTTTTAGCATTTGCATCCAAATCTCCCATTAAAGGATCCCACAGTCATTCAATATAAATCTATGTAAGAATCCAAATGTCTTGCAAAAGGCCAATTATTTTGACCAGTCAAAAAAAAAAAAAAAAAAAAGTACTTTGCCCAGGTATATCTGAAATTATCTTCAGCTTTGAGCCCCGCTCACAGACAGAGCACAGAAATTGGTCTGAATAAAAGCGGAGCGTGAAATGTACAATTTCGTAATGAACATCTTATTACATGGGTGGCTGGATTATTGAACCACACTGACTGAGGGAAACTGTTTTCTGGGCAAAGAAAAAGTTAATTAAAATTCTACAAAGGTTTAAAATTCAATAATCCCTCTACAACTTCCAGATAAGTCCTGGTGATTGGGACCATTCATCAAAACAGACCTTTTCTCTGGTCAAAATTAGTCCCTCCTTTTCTGCAGGTAGACATTTGATTAGAGATCTAGTCTAACTGCCTTTGCATTTTGCAGTTTAATCTGGGTGTCAATAAATATAAAGGAATTGTGATGACACGTTTAATATGTTGAATCAGTGGCTTAACCATAAAAGCAAATGATAACACCAGATTTAATGAAGTTTTGATCGATCACCTGATGAAAATAACACACACCATGATGGTGCTTGCATGTAGGCCTACATATAAGCTAACTGTCACAAAATAAATATCAACTACTGAATATTAGCATCCTTATGATGAGATTGACAGGTTATGCTGTGGTATCTGGGATCAATACCATCTGCATTATAGTATGGCTTGATGCTGACACTTCCATGAGAAAAAAATGACACTGGCTTTCATTGACTAATAATGATGTTCTTTCTTACTCCGCAGGATGCACAAGGGTTTGCATAGAATTAAATTTTGAGGATTACAGTGTTTATGTTGTGCAATTAATATGTTTATCAGTATTGCTCCATAATCAGAAGTTGTTCTGTATATGCCTACAAATCAGGAATCATGACCAGCCCCTGCTGGTAGATGCTGTAACTACAACATTCTGCTGGCAAAAAAAAAAAAAAACATCATTCTTCATTAAAAGAAATATACATATATATTCTGGATCATTTTCCCTATCAAGGTTTGGAAACTTGTTTGTTTTTGTGATTCCATCAGCCAATACTGCTGTTGTTTCAGAGTGATCAGTCACATGAAATGTACAGTTCACAGACAATTGTGTCCAGAACTGAGAGCCCATGAGCAAAGATGGAAGAACTCAACTCAACTCTGGGGAGTCATGTACCAGACGAACAACTACAACCGAGAGGAGCGGGAATGCTAACAGATATCCTTTTACGAGTATTATAGACCTCCTTGATGATACCCATAAAACATATGCTGTCCCTTCCGAGATGACATCCTGCACATAACAACAGTGGGAAAAACCACTGAATTGTATAGGAACAAAAGCACTGTTCATCACTATTATTGTAGAGGCATGACACAAATAACCCAGTACTCATATGTGTATATATATATATATATATATATATATATATATATATATATATATATATATATATATATATATACACACATATATTAAGGCACTTTATAAAAGCTACATAAATGTCATAATTTAACTAAGGCCTAGTACTGGCTTAGTCTGTGAAACCAGGCCATAATGTTGCCATTTACAAAGCCTAATAATGGATTTAGGGTAAATCCATTTATTAATGAAAACGTGGTCCAGAGCAATAGTGAATTTACAGACAGACTGGCTAAACCGACTGTCTGCTAGCGGCCTCTCGTCACCAAGGTCAGATAAATCCCATCACATAGAGCCTCTTTCACCTAGCTATCATCATATAGAGACTGTGTCTGTTCCCCGAATTTGGAAATCCAAAAAACGTTTAAACCCAACTAAGGTTAAAAATTTAATTGATGTTCAACAAATAAAAAACAGCTATAATACAGATGAGCAAATGCTAAAGCTTGGGTTGCTGAATATTCGATCGCTTACTTCAAAAGCACTCATTGTTAATGATATGATTTCAGATAATAACCTAGATGTGCTGTGTTTGACAGAAACCTGGCTAAAACCAAACGATTACATTACTTTAAATGAATCAACCCCGCAAGATTACTGTTATAAACATGAGCCTCGTCTGAAACGCAAAGGGGGTGGTGTTGCTGTAATCTATAGTAATAGTTTCAAAACCACTAAGAAATCAAGTTTTAAATAAAATTCTTTTGAAGCATTGGTGCTTAATGTAAAAATATATAGTGTAAACGATAAATCACGTTTGAGATTTGTGCTGGCTACTGTATACAGGCCACCAGGGCACCATACAGACTTTATCAAAGAATTTGCGGACTTTCTATCAGAATTAATATTGACTGCAGATAAAGTACTAATTGTTGGTGATTTTAATATACACATCGATAATGAAAAAGATGCATTGGGATTGGCATTTAAAGACGTAAATTCAATTGGAGTTAGACAACACGTGTCAGGACCTACTCATCGTCGTAATCATACTCTAGATCTAATATTATCACGCGGAATAGATGTGGATGCCGTTGAAATTCTGCAGCAGAGCGATGACATCTCAGATCATTACCTAGTCTCGTGTAATTTGCATTTAGCCAAGGCTGCAAAGCCGACTCCGTGTTTCAAAAATGTGAGACCTATCACTTCTGCTACTAAAGATTGCTTTATTAATAATCTTCCTAATCAGTTTCATCATCTCAGCATCTCAGATAGCTTAGAAGAACTAGATATTACAACAGAAACGTTTAACTCTCTCTTTTCCAGCACTTTAGACACAGTTGCTCCGTTGCGCTTAAAGAAGATTAAAGAAAATAGTCCAACGCCGTGGTACAACGAGCACACTCGGGCCCTTAAGAGAGCAGCCAGAAAAATGGAGCGCAACTGGAAGAAAACAAAACTAGAGGTATTTCGCATTTCATGGAAAGAGAGCTCAATTACTTACAGAGAGGCTTTAAAAGCTGCTAGATCTGCTTATTTTTCAACCCTATTAGAAGAAAATAAACATAATCCTAGGTATTTATTTGAAACGGTGGCTAAACTAACGAAAAATAAAGCTTCAAGCACCGAAGTTTCCAAGCAACACAGCAGTAATGACTTTATGAACTTCTTCACTTATAAGATTGATAATATCAGGGACAAAATTATAACTATGCAACCGTCTACTACAGTATCGCATCAGGCAGTGCATTGTAGTCTCCCTGAGGAAAAATTTGATTCATTCGTTGCTATAGGAGAGGAAGAATTTACTAAACTCATTAAATCATCTAAATCTACAACATGTATGTTAGACCCTATACCGACTAAGCTACTGAAAGAAATACTTCCAGAGGTCATAGATCCTCTTCTTAATATCATTAATTCGTCTTTGTCTCTAGGATACGTACCAAAAAACTTTAAGCTGGCTTTGATTAAACCGCTTGTTAAAAAAACGCAACTTGATCCTTCAGAATTAGTCAATTACAGGCCGATCTCGAATCTACCTTTTCTGTCAAAGATATTAGAAAAGGCAGTATCCTCACAACTGTGTTCCTTTCTTGAAAGAAATGATATCTGCGAGGATTTCCAGTCCGGATTTAGACCGTACCATAGTACCGAAACAGCTCTCGTTAGAGTCACAAATGATTTGCTCTTATCATCCGATCGTGGTTGTATCTCTCTATTAGTGTTACTCGATCTTAGCGCTGCATTTGACACCATCGACCACAACGTTCTTTTAAATAGATTAGAACATTATGTTGGCATTACAGGAAATGCACTAGCATGGTTTAAATCATACTTATCTGACCGTTATCAGTTTGTAGCAGTAAATGATGAGATGTCTCATCGATCACAGGTTAAGTATGGCGTACCACAAGGCTCAGTATTAGGACCGCTGCTGTTCACTCTGTACATGCTACCATTAGGAGATATCATTAGGAAACATGGAATTAGCTTTCACTGTTATGCTGACGATACTCAGCTCTATATTTCTTCAAAACCTAACGAAACTTATCAATTCACAAAATTAACGGAATGCATAGCGGATATAAAAAATTGGATGACTTGTAATTTCCTACTTCTAAATTCTGAAAAAACAGAGTTTCTAATTATTGGACAAAAAACTTCCTCACGTAATAATCTAGAATACTGTCTAACACTTGATGGCTGCTCTGTTAAGTCTTCGTCGTTGGTTAGGAACCTGGGTGTGCTCTTTGATACCAATCTTTCATTTGAAAGTCACGTGTCTAGTATCTGTAAAACTGCATTTTTCCATCTTAAAAATATATCTAAATTACGTCATATGCTCTCATTGACAAATGCGGAACAATTAGTTCATGCGTTCATGACCTCAAGGCTAGATTATTGTAATGCTCTACTGGGTGGTTGCCCTGCACGCTTAATAAACAAACTACAGCTGGTCCAAAACGCAGCAGCTCGAGTTCTTACCAGAACCAGGAAGTATGACCATATTAGCCCAGTTCTGTCAAAACTGCACTGGCTCCCTATTAAACATCGCATCAATTTTAAAATATTGCTGATTACTTACAAAGCACTGAATGGTTTAGCTCCGCAGTACTTGAGCGAGCTCTTAACGCATTATAGTCCGTCACGTCTATTACGATCTCAAAATTCCGGCCAGTTGATTATACCTAGAATATCAAAATCCACTGCTGGCGGTAGATCCTTTTCCTATTTAGCACCAAAACTCTGGAACAGTCTTCCTACCATTGTCCGGGAAGCAGACACACTCTGTCAGTTCAAAGCCAGATTAAAGACACATCTCTTTGACCTAGCTTTCACATAATACATTATAGACTTCTATAATTTAATGTTATGCTGCATAGATTAGGTCAGCCGGAACCGGGAACACTTCCCAAAAATCCTGATGTACTCGTTACATCATGAGAAGAATGGCATCTACGCTAATTTTAGTGTCTGTGTTTATCCCAAGGTTTTTCCTGCAGCCTGCCGGATCCAGGCCGTATCCAGATCTGACGAAGGACCTTCACCTGGACCGATGACAACGCAGTGCTGAAGTGCCAACTAGTCTCTCCCTATGGAGGATCCCACTACCACTCTACAGATAAGGCGTTGTCGGGAAAATTCGTCTTGCGGTCCTACCCCAAAGCAACAAATAAAATAAAATTCCTTATCAAAATTTATAAGGAAAGACAAGTATTTTGTTTAGGCTTGGCTTGTAGGGAATTCCAAACCTGCGTATATTCTAACGCACATAACTATAGAACCCATTCTAAATGCGCATGTGACCGCCATCAGCGTTTCTCACAGGTTCGCGTTTAAAGTCTGTGTAGAGAGAATGGTGTCGTCTTAGCGGCCCCTAATTTAATAACAAATGATCATTGCGACGGAACCAAATCAATTAAAACTAACTGTAGATGGAAATAACTTAACTCTGCTGTAAAGCCGAAACAATCTCTGTTACCTTAAATTATACGCTTATCTCTGTAAAGCTGCTTTGAGACAATCTACATTGTTAAAAGCGCTATATAAATGAAGATGACTTGACTTGACTTGACAGTCTGTTGCCTATTTTCACTGTCTATATCTACCTATTGTCCCTCAAATGAATAAAGGATCATCAAAACCATGCCATTCTGAAACTGTAGCAGGAACCTGATCCATAGAGACAGAGAGAGACGGAGAGAAAGAATGGTAAAAGCCTTGATTCATTATTAATCTAGCTGCAGAGCACTGGAGATCAGCCACTGCTCAGGAATACTAACACACCAGTCTGGGACATTGCTGTGTCGGCCTGAGGAGGATATATGTTTGTGCAAAATATGCATCATTGCCATCTCGGAGGATTAGCTTTGTAAGCTGCATATTCAAGCGCACACAGAAAACCACAAGAATATGATTTTCTCTCTCCATATGTGTGCGTGCATGTGTCTGTCTGTCTGTCTGTCTTTAGATTATACATGAAATATTTAAGTGCACTATTTCCAAGTCACTAATCACATAAGTTTTGAGATTTCCAATATGACTGTTTGTACATGCAGTCAAATCTTCTTGCTTCCATTAAAGCACATGATCCTTGGATCCTCTCAAATCATGCTGGAGAACATCATTAGGTTTTACACAAATTGTTGGAGTTCACGAAGCTTGAGTGCTGCTGTCATTGAAGTAAAAGATAGTAAAATTTTAAAATGTCATAAAATGACCATAGTCGTAGTATTCATATCACAAGTATCAAGTGTGCAGATATTAAGAGTTTGGCAAAATACAAAATGTCATGCAAAACACAGGTTCACATAATGCTTCTAGGGTTTTCTGTTACTGAATGCAGAGCGCCCTCTAGAGACATGTGAGGTGCGTGTGTGTATTTGTGTGGGCTGTGCATAATGTGAGATCACTGGGTTTTTGCAGGGGGTGATTTTGAGCTGCAGGGGGAGAGAACGAGAGCCTGTGGTCAAATCCGC
The DNA here is from genome assembly GCF_964197995.2 of Scardinius erythrophthalmus. Lineage (NCBI taxonomy): Eukaryota > Metazoa > Chordata > Actinopteri > Cypriniformes > Leuciscidae > Scardinius > Scardinius erythrophthalmus. Next base: position 22,661,810 of record NC_138239.1, read on the forward strand.
TGTCTGTGCTGGTCGGCGTTACAGACAGCATGATGTACCAATGCTGTATTGTCCGAAGACAATGCCACAGTTCTCCCAAACATTCCCTTGCACCAAATAAGTGGAGCAAAATGTCGGTCACTGAACAGTATGGTTCTTGTAAAGACTTCCTCTCTTTTGTTTGCGAAAGAAAAAAACTTTGCAGAGTTGGATAACTACCATAATGTGATCAAGTCTACTTTATGGCCTTCAGTTCCATTCTAATATATTTATAACATGTTTTAACACATAACTTAAGTGAATGTACTTAAATGGGGGCTTAAATAAAACTGGATAATTGGTTGCTGAAAACTGCTCGGATGGGAACAGGAAAAATTCACCAGTTTAGGATAATGTGAACGAATTGTTTTTTCTTTTCTTTTCTTTTTTTTTCTTTGACTATTGAAGAAACATTTGAGACATTTTTCTAAATGTGGTCTGAGTAAATCATGACAGAACTTTAATTTTTGGGTGAACTATGAATTTAAAATATTACAGAAGCTTCTGGCATGGAATGATGATCGATACCATGTGATCTTACTCTTACTTGGCCTCCAACCTAAGTAGAGGGATAAAAATCAATATAAAGATGATGATAGATGGAAAACAACAAACACACAAGGAATCCGGATCAGACATCATAATTGAATGGGTTTAGTATTGACATATACCACATTAGCAGAGCATTTTACACAATGCGTAGGATATGTAAAAAACTGTCTGAGGAAACAGGAAACAAACTCTTACCAGATTTAACATTTAACTGAATTTACAGAGCATAAAGGTGCATACCAGGTTTAAAGGTCATTGCCTGAAAAAACTTTTCATAAAAGTGCTTATGTTAGTTGATTTGGGGAAACTTTTTTTTTTGTTTAAAAACTGGGATGCTTTTAGAATTTAGCATTTTAAGTCAGAAAATAAGAAGAGACTATAGTGTTAAGAGGTAGGCTAGTTCACTCCAAAATGAAAATCCTGTCACATTTCTTCCTCACTTTCCCCATTGACTTTTGTAGCCTATCATTCTTCAGAATAACTAACTAAGATCAAACTTATTTAAAAAAAAAACGAACACTTAAACTTAAATCAGCGTGATAAAAACTATCTAAAATGACAGAAAATATATTTGAAAAAAATGTATTTGAAGTGTAATTTGATTGTTTAGTTTCCATCGCGTCCATTAGACTTTATGGGGAGGTGGGCTTTATGACCTATACTGGGACCAGCCACCGGGGGGCGATCGACACGCTTGGCTTCAACACACTAGGGCTGCGTTCCAGTCCACTTTTAGACACGCACTTGCGAACTTCCCTAAGCACTTTCCCTCTGGGGAATCCCTGCCGCCATTTTGAAGTGCGTTCCACTTCGTGAAGTGGACGAGGGAAGTTTATATGGACAGACCCTCATTCCCTCGATTTTGACCGAGGGAACGAGTCTACTTCATATAAACTTCATGCAGCTCCATATACCAAAACGCAACACGATTGTGACATCAACGCCTATTGCGTTTAATTTACCCCACCACAAACAACTTTTAATTATTAAAAAAATAATAATAATAATAATTAAACAGCTCAAACACACCTATAAACATACAGAATAATAAATAATAAATCAACCCCATAGTGGATTCTAAGTGATCTAGTGCTTAGCACAGTCCAATTCAGCCTATTGCAAAGGTTCCACCAGTAGTGGGCACTCATGCAACGTAAGCAATGACGTACATCCGAGTGAACGAGACGGAGGGAAGTTAGCGAAAGAAGGGCATGACAATTTTGGTCTGGAACGCAGCCCAAGTCGGACCACAATCGGACACATTTCCATCCGCCATGCATCTAGCTGTGATCACCGGTGATCGGTCCTGCGCAGATTTTGCACATCTCAAACAAGCCTAGGCTGCGTTCCAGTCCAAAAATGTCATGCCGTACACTCGCTAACTTCCCTCCGTCTCGCTCACTCGGATGTACGTCATTGCTTACGTTGCATGAGACTCAGCTATGGAGTTGATTTATTATTTAAATTTGTTTTCCCTTTAAGAATTTGTTTAATGCAGCATCCAAATGTCTATAGGTGTGTTTGGGTTGTTTTAAATTAAATTATAAATTATAAAAAATATATAATTCATATATCATAGAGTTGTTAGTTGTGGTGGCGATTAGACGAGATCTGTGGTGACATGACAATCGTACTGCATTGTGGGCCATATAGGTGCCTGTGTACCGTACATATGAAGTAGACTCTCTCCCTCGGTCAAAATCAAGGGAACAAGGGTTCTGTCCAATATAAACTTGCGTCGTCCACTTCACGAAGTGGAACACACTTCAAAATGGCGGCAGGAATTCCCCCGAGGGGAAGTGCTTAGGGAAGTTTGCAAGTGCGTGTCTAAAAGTGGACTATAGGGCTGCATTCCACTTTTAGCACCAGGGTCTAAACTAAGTTCTGGGTAAATATTTCCCCCTCAGAAAGTCCCTGCTTGTACTTTTCAAAGTTCAGGAACTTTAAGGGGTGGGACTTGAGCGCTGATCATGCTGATTGGTTAAGTTCATGCCGCATTTTGATTGGTTGAGTCCACGCAGCATTTCATCTGTTGCGGTGCGTGCAGTAACAGTTGTGCTATTCGAATCAACAATGGCATTTGAAAAATAAGACAGATGAACCGACGATGAGGTTCAGGCTTTATTAAGCTTAAATTCAGAGGATGAAATCCAGCGGGAACTGTAAAGTAGCACGCAGTCCTACATCACCAGACTATTTGCCTAATCTTCCCCACAGACATAATACATAGACTGGCAAGACTGAGCTGTAAACAAATGCAAGTAAACGGGTGAGCTGCGTTTTTTCTGGATAAAAACTAGGGCTGTGCAACGATTAATCGCGATTAATCGCATCCAAAATAAAAGTTTGTGTTTTCATAATATGTGTGTGTACTGTGTATGATTATTTTGTATATATAAATACACACATGCTTGCTATTTTAGTCTGACTGACTCCAGTGGCCAACTAACATTAGCCTGCTATTACTAATTATATAATGACCAAATACAACCAGAAACAAATGTTCAGTCTTGTGAAAGGTAATTCCCCGAGACCTGTTTTCAATTGTGCAGCGATTTGTACAGCCCCAAGCAGCACATTTAGCAGACATTTTTGTCAATTCCCGTTATGAGAGTTATGGGAAAGCGCTGTTGACGTATGATCCAACGGCCAATAGGGTGTCTATGTATTTATTATGCCTATGATCTTCCTGGTACTTTAGACCACGGTGGAAACGCAGACAGCAACAGGTCTGGGGGGAAAAAAGTTCCTGGGAAAACAGTTCCTGGGACAATTTGTTTCGGGTAATTTTGGTGTAAACGTGGATAATAACAAATTTTGGAGTGGACTTATGCTTTGTAACTTTGCAAACCTTTTTCATGCTCAAACAGCAACATTACACTAAAGAAAGTTGAAAATGTAAAAAAAAAAGCAATTAAGTACACATAAAATGCTCTGACAGAAAAGTTTAGCATATAATGTTCCATCATGTGGAGAGAAAATCTGAATGTAAACAGCTAGAAGCCTAATCCTGCTGAGTTATAATGGACTATGGAGAAAAAATTAGAGTGACGAGAGAAAAAGCGTGGATGAGAGGAATCTAATCAGAAAAATAAGCACATTTAAGTTGGTTTGACAAGAGAATCAGGCCAACATAAATATTAGGTTTCAGTAACTGAGCTTTTGCTGCGAACGAGGAGTTTGGTCTATGTTACTATGGAGATGCACCAGCAAAACAAAATTACTTTTGCGAATGTGTGAATAACTGTTTTCCCCTACTCTTATCATGAAAAACAAGAGATGCTTTCAGGGAGTCATACTGCAAACAAACGGCTGGAAATGCAGACTCCATCCCGGGGCGGCTGTCAGAACATTGAAAGGTTTTGTCAGAGATGAGCCGTGTTGGTCTCACTCCTGCAATAAACTCAGCTTAACCAAAAGATGAACCCACCTGAGATCCTTCATTCTGGAAAAGCTACTGCAATCTGCAGTAAATCTTTTTAGAAACAGCATCATAATTAGCCGTTTGTGTTCATGATGTGAGAATGTAAGGTGACTCAGTGGCTTTAGATGTACATATTATGGAAAATATGGCATGCCAGACTGAAGTATTTCATTGCATATTGTAAATCTGCTTGGGTAATTTCTGTGTCAACTTAACCAGCAGGGCTTTTCCCCCTCTGTCATAAAATCATGGCTGAAAGAGAACTCTCTATAAAAATCGAATTTACTTAATGAAGCATTAAAGGGACAACATTTAAATCATTAACTCAAACAGATATTTTTGAGGAACGTTTTTGAATGATTTACTTGAGTATACAAGTAAACAGTCTAACACCTGTTTCAGACAGCCTAACTATTCTTGTAAACACTGGATATCTTTCATTTAAGTGGAGTGAAGAGGTGGACCGCAACTTGACATCTTAAATTTCCTGCCGCAAAACCCCAACGCAAATTAAAACCAAATCTGTTTGGCCTCATGAAAGATTATTCATCTTGCACCTCAGAAACCATCCCTGCTAAATATAGTTTAGTCTAAGCTCAGCTTCTGAGATGGAATGGCTGTCAAGTTTGGGCATGAATCTGGATTATTTAATGAGTCTGTAAATTAAATTTAATAGCAACCCAACCAAGTCATCAAAGAGCTTCTGGAAGCTGGCCCTCTCAAGATTTACAGTCTATATGGTCTATTAAATTTATTCGCATAAACTTTAGCATCTGTGAGGCCAGCTTTTATCAGACGAGCAGGATGTTTTTTTTTTTTTTTTTGATTTATGACTATTTCAACTTGATTCCTAATAAACTGATAAAGAAAAAATGCATATAGACATATGTGCAGCATCTTAATTCAAGGTCAGAAAAATTAAGTGCATGAGAAGAATGGAGAAAGAATGTTTAGAACACATCTTGTCCAATTGCTGTGTCTTTAATCAGTCAAATGGGGGGAATAAAACAGACTTGGCATTAAACATAGTAGGAAACAAGGCACACATAGCAAGCTGCCAATCAACATTCTTAATAGTTTCTATCAAAATATATGCAAAATACATTCAATATTCATACCCAGAGTTCTTTTTCAGTTTCATCTGTTAGGCTTTCACAGCATCAGAAATAATGAAATGCATGAAGACATAAAAGCATGCCCATGAAACTTTTTTAACTTTATTTTAACAGCATACCTATTAATGTCCCCTTTAAAATTATGCATTATTAAAAAAAAAGTTGTTATATTAAAAAAGTGTGCTAAAACACAATAGATGTTAATTTTTATAGTAAATCGATCATACAAGTCAAGAATGATTTTGAGCATTAAAGCTGTTTGATTTGGGGGTGCAGACTATGTTAAAAAATATGTATATATTGTATACACAAACATGTGTTAACCATTGATAGGTAACATTAAATAACATTGAACATTGAGATAAAATTAAAATCTGTAAATTATAGAAAATTTGTGAAAGTGAACTTACTTTATTGTCACTTCAAAATACAGCATGCGTGACGTTTACGGCGCAAAGAAGAACTCAGCGCTCATCAGTGTTAAAATTATTGTGATTACCAATCAAATCAAAGAACGCAAGTTCCCTTTCAGTCAGTCACTACGAGTTACGTCAATGACTGACGAAATGGGGGTTTCGCTAGAGAGCCCTATCACCTTCGAGTTATTAGAAAACAAGCCAATGGTCGCAAACTCCGCCCCACAGCGTGGGTATAAAAGGCCAAAGTGTGTATGTGCTTCTCCTAGCCTTCTTCAAAGCAATCAGTGCTCTTCAGTCGGTGTTGGTGTGACGGCGCGTTTCAGCGGATTCACGATCCTGCTGCTGGTCTGTGCAGTGGCTTGCACGCGGCTCGTGTTTCTCCCTTGGGTGCTTCAGCACTACTAAAATAACTTTTTCTTTCTAAAAGAGCTGCACGGGCAGCCTTCACCCGGGCCGAAGCAAGGAGGTGGTCGCAGGAAGGTGGCACAGCCCATCTCCGCCCCTAAGCCTGCCAATAGCCAGGCTAAGCGGCGCTCCTGAGACGGGCAGCTCAGAGCTAGGGCACAGTTCTTTTCAGGAGCTGGTAGCAGGACCACTCCTTCCCCCGGTGGAGGGCCGGGGGAGAATCTTTTGTTCTCCTTCCCCCACCGCTGGCCTCACGGTCGGCGGCACCCTAAAACTGTTAAAGAAAGAACTGTTTCCCCTTCCTCTGAGCCTCAAGAGGCCGCGGATGGCATTGTGCAAGCTATGCTTCACCACTCTCATCCCCCTCAGTCGCCAGACCCCTGTCAGAGCAGGCCGCTGCAGAACACTCGTCCGTCCCTGGCCTCCTCTGTCAGGATGCAGAACTTGACCATGCCCCCACACCGGGACGCTACGCCTCCCATGTCTGGGCCGGTCGTTCCGCATCGCTGCCCCATCGTGGGTATGCCTGTATGCCCAGGCTCGACTATGCGATTCAGTTCGCACGGTCTCCTCCCCGCTTCCGGGGAGTCCGCTGGACCATGGTGGGTGGCAATGCCCCTGTCATACATGCGGAGGTCGCCGCCCTACTGGCGAAGGGTGCGATCAAGACCATCGCTCCAGCCGAGATGAAGTCAGGCTTCTACAGCCCTTTCTTCATTGTATCCAAGAAGAGCAGTGGGTTACGACCAATCCTGGACCTGCGCATCTTGAACCGAACCCTTCACAGGTTTCCATTCAAGATGTTGACAGCCAAACGCATTTTCGAATTCGTTTGTCCATTGGATTCGTTTGCAGCGATCGACCTGAAGGACGCGTACATTCATGTCTCCATTCCCATTCTTCCTCGACACTGACCGTTTCTACAGTTTGCTTTCGAGGGGCAGGCATATCAGTACACGGTACTCCCATTTGGGTTAGCCCTGTCACCTCACGTCTTCACGAAGGTTGTCGAGGTAGCCCTTGTGCCGCTCAGGCAACACGGGGTTCGCATCCTGAACTATCTCGATGACTGGCTGATTCTAGCACACTCTCAAGAGCAGGTTTGCAAACACAGGGACCTGGTGCTCCGGAACCTCGCCCGTCTGGGCCTTCGGGTCAACTGGGAAAAGAGCAAACTCTCCCCCGTGCAGAGGATCTCTTTTCTCGGCTGAATCGCGCAGCCGACGAGCTCTCAGGACTACGGCCCTATCCCGGGGAATGGAGACTCCATCCCCAGACGGTTCAGCTGATTTGGGAACAGTTTGGCGATGCACAGGTAGATCTGTTTGCCTCCCCAGACACTTCCCACTGCCGCTGGTTTTACTCCCTGACCGAGGGGACCCTCGGCTCGGATGCACTAGCGCACGCCTCCGCAAGTATGCGTTTCCCCTAGTGAGCCTTCTTGCGTCCTGTGCAAGATCAGGGAGGACGAGGAGCAGGTCCTTTTGGTTGCGCCTCATTGGCCCACCTGGTCTTGGTTCTCCGAACTGGTTTCTCCCTCGTGACAGCCCCTCCCTGGCCAATCCCTCTGAGGAAGGACCTCCTTTCTCAGAGACGGGGCACCCTTTGGCACCCAGCGGAAGGTTCGAGTACCCTACCACCTCAGGTGGTAGCTACCATCACTTCAGCTAGAGCCTTGTCCACTAGACACACCTATGCTCTGAAGTGGAACCTCTTCGTCACCTAGTGTTCTTCTCGCCGAGAAGATCCCAGAAAATGCATGATCAGGTCTGTGCTCTCCTTCCTCCAAGAACGGTTGGAATGAAGTAGGGATGGGATGGTATAAAAATTTCATATTGCGATAATAGTGACCAAAATTATCGTGATTATCAGTATTATCACGGTTTTGTTAAAACGAGATGAAAGTGTTCAAAAATAACTGATGCTCACACTGAAAACATTTCAACAAGCTTTATATTTGAAAATCAACAAACAACAAATAAAACAAGCAGCTCTGCACTTTTTTAAAGCAAGATTATATTCTGTGGAATTTCCTTCCTTAAAATGACCGTCGTCAATAAAAACGCATTATAAAACAACGCGCATCCATGTATCACAACGGACGCACATGCGCTATCTCGTGTCATTCAAATACAACTTGCCATCTTGCGTCTCCGTTTTTGATTGTATTGAAAATGAAATCAGAGTTGATTTATTGTTTACAGAGTTTGATAATATTGTTGTGATCTTGTCTGGACGATTGTTTTGTACGCTGTACAAAATTAATTTAGAAACAGGTAAGATTTAAAACATTAATCTACCTTCCGCCATTCCTTCTCGAATAAAAAAACAACAACATTGCGTGCTGCGCCTGCGTCAGCCTGTTGCTGGCTGAACAGGATTTACAGTAAGTTATTAAAATCGCGATAATCAAACAGGGTTTTAATGATAATTAAATTGTATACGATAATACTAACCGTCAGTACATTTTATTGTGGTTTATAGTGAAACCGGTAATCGTCCCATCCCTAGAATGAAGGCTGTCTCCTTCCACCCTGAAGGTTTATGTGGCTGCGATCTCTGCGCACCACGACCTTGTGGAGTCTAAGACGGTAGGACAGCATGACCAGGTCATCAGGTTGCTTATGGGGGCCAGAAGGTTAAATCCTCCCCGCCCCCCTCATATGCCCTCTTGGGACCTCGTAGTGGTTCTATCTGCACTGCAGAGAGCTCCCTTCGAGCCATTGCACTCAGTTGAGCTTAAGTACCTCTCTATGAAGACGGCGCTCCTGGTTGCTTTGGCCTCCATCAAGAGGGTAGAGGACCTGCAGGTATTTTCGGTTGACGAAGCGTGCCTGGAATTCGGACCGGCTAACTCTCACGTCATCTTGAGACCCCGGCCTGGATATGTGCCCAAGGTTCCCACCACTCCTTTCAGGGATCAGGTGGTGAACCTGCAAGCGCTTCCCTCGGAGGAGGCAGACAGAGCCTTGGCACTGCTCTGTCCAGTACGTGCCCCTTCGTGCTTATGTAGACAGAATGCGGTGTTTCAGGACCTCAGACCAGCTCTTTGTCTGTTTTGGTGGGAAGCTGAAGGGAAAGGCTATCTCCAAGCAGAGGTTGTCTCACTGGATAGTGGACGCCATTGTCTTGGCTTACCAGGCGCAGGGCCTGCCATGCCCCCTAGGGGTGAAGGCACACGCCACCAGGAGTGTGGCTTCCTCCTGGGCTCTAGCGCATGGCACCTCGCTAACAGACATCTGTAGAACTGCAGGCTGGGCGACACCTAACACTTTCGTGAGATTTTACAATCTCTGTGTAGAGCCAGTGTCCTCTTGTGTACTCGCTTCCAGTAGCCAGTATGTAGGACCTGCTCTGTGTCATCGCGTGCTGCGCCATTCCACTCCACGGACTGGATACGTGCGCTATTTTACTCAGATGAGTTCTCTATAGACCCTGAGTTCCTCCTGTACTGTTGATGCCATCACCAGAGTGCATGCCCAGTTGGTCAGCCCTCGTGATCGGTTAGGTGCCTCCATGTGCATGGTTCCCCGGTTGGGCAACCCCCACATGTGTATTTCCACGCAAGTCTCCACCGAGCACGTGTTTTCCCTCGGCAAGAACACTCTTGCCATCTCAAGGTTGAAAAATTCCATCCTGCCAGCTGGATACCTCTGAGTTCTCCATGTGCATCCCGTACTCGGGTCATATGTGTATTCTAAGTCCTCCCTGCAGATAGGCGCTGTGTTACATATTCCATCTGGGATATGCTGCCCAGTGTACCTTGGTATTCTTGCGTTAGCCTGGCCCTTCACTCATGCTAACCTCACGACAAGGAGCTGGGGCTTGCGCAGGACACTGGAAGACAGCCGCATTGGCGAGATTAGATTGGGACCCCCATTTCGTCAGTAACTGACGTAACTCGTAGCGACTGACTGAAAGGGAACGTCTCGGTTATGTATAAAACCCTCATTCGCTGAAGGAGGGAACGGAGACGTTACGTCCGCATGCCACTGCCGCTGTACTGCTGAAACGGCCAGGGTGCACAATCTCGGCTCCTCAGCAGGTAACATAATGCGAGATTGCACTCGGGGCCTTTTTTTATACCCCAGCGGTGGGGCGGAGTTTGCGATGCAAATTCCGCAGACCCATGGTATTTTCATACCATTGGTTAGTTTTCTAATAACTCGAAGGTGATTGGGCTCTCTAGCAAAACCCGTCAGTCACTGATGTAACGTCTCTGATCCCTCCTTCAGGGAACGAGGGTTACATACGTAACCCGAGACGCTTTAGTTTCAGTGTGATGCTTCAGTTTTAAGGGTGAAAGAGTGCGAGGTAAGCTATATAATAGCTACTCGACGATTTGTAAAATTTTGCCATTTTGAACTTAAAATATATCATTTATGGGATTTATGTAATTTGTAGTTGAATGTGATGAGAAAAGAAACATTAACTTGGTCGTTTTTTTTTTGGCATAAGATTAGTGTTAAAAAAATATGTTATTTGCAAATAGTTCAAATGCATTTAAAAAAAAATCTGGTTCTTTTACAATTCTTCTTTATTCTGTGAAACAAAAATAACAACTTTATTCAACAATTTCTTCTCTTCCGTGTCAGTCTCTGGTGCTGTTCAAACACAGAGAAGTGCTTCCAGGTTCTACATTAGAACGCTGGCTCAGTATTGGTCGGCTCTGCGTCATCATCACACACGTGTTGAACGTGAACAGTGCCAGAGACTGACACGGAAGAGAAGAAATTGTTGAATAAAGTCATTATTTTTGGGGGGTTTTGCACATAAAAAGTATTCTCATCGCTTCATAACATTAAGGTAGTAACATTACTGTAGTCACAGACTATTTTAACAATGTCTTTACTACCTTTCTGGGCCTTGAAAGTGGTAATTGCATTGCTGTCTATGAGGGGTCTAAAAGCTCTTGGATTTCATAAAAAATATCTTCATTTATGTTCTGAAGATGATCAAAGGTCTTGAGGGTGAGGGTGAGTAATTAATGACAGACATTTCATTTTTGTGTGAACTAACCCTTTAAACGCTGGTTGCTCATCAAGCATCAAAGATATTTGGATGTTTAGTTTGAACTCTAACTGTAATAAGACTTAGATAAAAGCAATATTTTGCCTTGTCCATGTGCTTTATCAGTGACTGAGTTCATCTCCAAAAGCTGCTAAGATTCTTACAGAGTCACAGAGAAGGCAAATGAATATAAGAAATAAGATTATGTTGATAATAGCATAAGAACTGTTAGGGTGGATTACTCTGACAGTAAAGATTGGCACTGTATGTGGATAAAAACGGGAAACTGCCTCATACACAAGTGGATGTGTCAGATAATTTACAGGTGAATACAAAAACCTGGATGCTTGTGTCCTCACTGACAATGAAAAGATGACGAGTCAGTCATTAAATATAAAATTGCTTTGTCATCACAACCAAAGGACAATTTTGAACTGCCAAAAATGAAAATTGTGTCCATTTACTCAACCTCAAACCCTTTATGACTTATTTTCTTCTGTGCAAACCAGACAGCAACACAGTGTTGGCCCAGATCCAGCCCGTGGATTCCACACGTACCAGATGTGGGCCAGATTTGTGCCGATACTATGTTGCTGTCTGGGAATACAAAAGAAGAATACAGCAACAGAAGAAAGTCATACAGGTTTAGAGCAACATATAAGGAGGTGCACTGTAAATTATAACAGAAGATAATATTTGCAGTGAACTATCCCTTTAAGAACTAATTATCTTTCAGGAATTTTCCTTTTTCCCCTCATCAGATTTATACATGCAGGGAAAAAGTGCATTACATATGAATAAAATATTTGGCATCCCTCGGGTTGGACTGAGCTGATTTACTGAATATATTGATATTAGGCCTAAGATCATTTTTCCGAGAGAGCGTTCAGATCACATCCAAACCAAATAGTCCACTGTCGAAGTATGAACATAAAGAGCTTATCTTTGAACTGCAGACACATACATTTACTTGCATATGTCGACATTTCATTTGAATTTATACTGGCCGATTTGGCAAACGTTCGCTTTTCTAAGGCGTCATGTTTTGACCTTATCTGAATAAATGGGACCAGGTCCCCCCCACCCCCCTCTCGGTCAGGCGTCCTTGTTATGCCCTATAAATGAGAACACTTCTTCACACGCTGCTTAGAATTCTGTTCAGTACCTGTTTACCAAACGCATTCCTTAGAAGGCACACCATGGGACTCTTTCCTGGAGTGGGGCTTGTGTTTGGTGCTGTTGTGTGGCTCTCTTTTCCGAAGCTACCATCTTTAATGTTGGCAACCTCCCTGCTCCATCGTGCAGCATAGTGCTTTCCAAGGTTGAGACAGTCTGTGAATAACGTCTTAGCGGTCCAAATGGACTAGTTCCGCTCGGATAAGCGATGCCCGACCACAACAAGGGGTTCTGTTTCATGGTGCTTCCCAGGGACATACTCTCCCTGAGCCTTTGCTATTTAGTTATTGGCAGCCTTGAAGAAGCAGAAGTTCAGCCAGAGACCTCTGCATCACATGGTTTGATTGTGTTGCACATGTTCAGACTCATCACTATGCGTTTCGGCAGACATATATAGTTAATGGGGGGAAAAAACACGTACTCCTTGACCCCTTACAGCTGGTGCATTTCCCTTTTTTATCATCATGCACTCGAAACATTTTCACCATCTGGAGTTCTCCACCCAACTTTTCCCCTCTCTTTTCAATCCAATCACCCCTCATTGAAATTTTCCAGAATCAAACACAAAAAACAGGGGGAAAGAAATCGTAGTCAGCAGCAGTTCAGCTTTATTTTTTCTTGCCTTTTTCCTCATTAAAAGGAAGAGAACGGTTGTGGTACATGAGAACAGTTCTGTGAAAGAAAACTCAAAGCCTTCATAGTGATTCAGATTCAGAATGATTGTTTCAGCATGTTAGCAGTCGTGCCCATTTGGATCAGGACGGAGAGGTGTGGTCTCTCATCCAACCACAGACAGGACAGGGGACCATTTCATCTGTGATTTTCATGTGCACACCAGCACCGTATTGACCCAAATGAGCGACTGCGTATCCATCAGAGCATTAAAACATTTCTCTAACATTCAGGAGTAAATAAACTTTTCATCAGCTTTCCTGTACACTGCAGTGAAGGCAAGTGTCCGAACTAAACCCAGTGGCTGAGGCTGCCAGGAACATTTTCCCTTAATTTTTTTCCGGTTTGTCAAGAGTGGTGAGATTGTTGTGATTGTTAAGTACAATACAGAGCGAATGACTAGCATTAGTAATTTCCGTAATGGGATGCTGAGAATGCTTTTATTATTGGTGCAAACTAACTGAACAGTGTATCAGGGATGTGAAAGCTGATGGCACATGGAATATGGAAAATGAACAATTGTCAGTTTAAGAGAAGACGGGAAAGCATTACAGGCACATAAACAGGCCACATATTAAAATAAACATTGAATGTCAATAAAAAATAAATTATTCTCTTTTCATAAAAAAAGCTGGGTACTTGTGCTTTCTCTTCTGTTCAGCAATTTGGTTTTCTTTTGTAAGCAATATATGTCGCACAAAAATATTGCACACTTTTAACTCTACATTAATCGCAAAGGAACAAGTTATTAATAGTGCATCTACAAATTGTTTTGCTGGCAACAATATAATGTCAGAATTGAAGTGCAAACCACATGGTCAGTATTTAGTGTCTATGTTCATTTCATTTTGGTGGTTAGGAATGTAGGACACCTGCTGATCATTTTAGACAATTCAGGAAAAAAACTTGGAGCCCAGCCCAAGTGTTTCCACCGGAGCCACCGTTAAACAGTTCCAAAAGCACCTTACCCTCGATTTCTCTCTGTCATACAAAAATAAAATCTTTTACCATTCACAGAAAAGGCTATTTGACCTCTTTTTCCAAGAAATTATCGCTTGCCATAGCTCTTCTCTAGCCAGTGCAGAACATCTTTAAGGTTGTAGAAAAATGGACCCTTACCCCCAAGGTAAGCGATTTTATTCTTCTGTACGATGCAAACCCGCTCGTAGGACACACCGTAGGCTACGTTGGCGTTGTTGTCCATGCAATCGGCCACCAATTGACACTGAGGCGGCAAGGAGAAATGCTCCAGAAGTTTCCGGGCAGCAAACATCCTCTCCTCCAGATTACGGTGTTTCCTCACTTCAAACGAAAAGGGCTCCATGGGAGGAGCCGCCCAGCCGTCTGAGGGGTGAGCCTCATCTATGTAGACAAGTAGGAAGTCTGCCACATCCGAAAATTCCTCAACCATCCGCCGGAAAACCGGCAGCTGGCTTATAAATGGGGGTCAAGTGGCCGAGCCGAAGTTGACCACTAGCGGGCGGTCAGGAGACTCAAAGTCCAGCAAGTGGCACTCGTTGTGGGTTTTACCGCTGATGCTCCAGCGTCTGTTGATGCCGGGGACCTTCACCACCTTGGAGTTTGGAGCAGCCCCGCCTAGCTTCACCTGAACAAGACAGTTCCACATCCACATGTTAATATTTTTGAGGGTATCAGAATCAGAATTTTTCCTTATGGCCAGCCATGGAGTTATGTATGTATGGCTGGTCTCATGGCTACACTGAAATGAACTATTTTGCTTTAGCTTTGTGGGTTTATTGGCCTATGTAGTTATGGAAACTCAAGTGATGTCACCAGGTTTGAGATCTCACATTCACAGTTGCATAAGTACAAAAAAAATTATTCCAAAAATAATTCTTGGGGGCAGGGCCGTTTGAAGGAATTTGGGGGCCCCAAGCAAAATGGACATGGAGGCAAAAACATATTACAGTATGTAACCATATTCCATCCGTTCGAAAAAAAAGTTGCACTAACTGTTTGTTACAAGCAGCATTTGTCGTCAGGCAGGTAGCTAACATAAACATATTTTTTCTAGCCTACCTGCTGCAAAATTACACCATTTGTACAAGACAAGTGGAGCTATTTTATCCAGTGTAATTTATCACTTACCATCTTTAGGGGTGTAACAAAATTCACGGTTCAGTTCAATACGATACTCATGTGTTACGGTTTGGTATGTTTTCGATACAGCAAAAAGAAAGAAATGCCAATTTCCTTGATTTATTTATTTTTCTTTTTTTTTTTATTAAAACTAGCATCATAAAATATGATTTCTTTTTACTTTGAGCAATTCTGGAGCTATAATTGACTCTTCTTAGGAGCATATAAAACAAAACAGCTCCTTGGAAAAAATTAAATGTAATTGTATTTATGTAGGCTATTGTAGTAGTTATAAACAAATGTTTATTTTAGTTAAGATTAACATTTGCATTGTATTCATAATGTCAAAATAAAACCAACGTAATGTTACTTGAAGGCATTATAGCCTACTATTCCTGCCAAACTATGTGAATGTTTCTCATTAGATCTCGCAGCGATGTTATTACTTCTGTGGCGAATTCAATTGCTTTCTTTACTGGATCTCTTATTAGCGCTGTGTAGTAACAGTGTCGCATGATCACGATCGGCTCGCGCTGCACTGGTCCAAACTGATAAACAACGGTCCGTCAACCACACAATAATAACGAGTAGCTCAGTTTCGTTCCGCTTACATTACGTTTGCCATTTGATGTTGGGCAATGTTGTGGTCGCGCCGGCGTCTCTACATTATGAGTGCGCTTGATCCCGATAACAGTGTCATTGCACTTTACTGCATTGACTATCAAAGGGGCGCTCACACAGTTTGTCGTTGCATGTTATTCTTAACCAGTCGTTGTCTTGGGGCCCCAGGCCAGCTCGGGGCCCCAAGCAATTGCTTGGTTTGCCTGCCTTGTCGCGACGGGCCTGCTTGGGGGCTTTGTCACTGCTCAAAACTGATAATGATGTTTTGGCCTTGCAACTTTTACCATCATCTGTTTGAACTTTTAAGCATCTTGTAGAAAATGTAGAGCACATGATTTCTTTGAGCTCACAAAAGTAAGATCCTTATGATAATGCCATCCTGTGACTTTATAAGGGCATATGAACTTTGGCTTTACATTACTAAACAGCTGGAAACACAAACATAAGTCATCCTATCACTGTGCCAAAAAAATCTTTTAGTCTTTGGCATGTTATTTTGCCACTAAATGATTTCCTGAGGAAGACTTTGCAACCAAACAGCAATATAGTTAATGGTTGAGGACAATGAATGCACATTAAGCTAGTGTATTTTACCCCACTAGGGGATTTTTGATTGATTTCTAGTTAAAAAGTAACAGGAATGGGAATCCAGACATTTAATGAATTAAGGGCATTGACTCCAGAGGTTACTGACTGTCTGGAGGGCAAAGTTCATACACCTTTATAAGGATTAGAATTACAAGAAAAAGACAAAAACAATTTGTCGTAATTTGAGGATGTACACCTAACTGTAAAAAAGTGTTTAATAATAAAAACATCTTTTCATTCATTTAACTATAATTTCTGTCTTTTGCATTCTATCTTTCCACTTGATTTTCTTTAACAGTGCATGGAATTAAAGTGGTCGAAAAGTTATCACTTCAGCTTGCAACTTTGATTTTACTTAATTTAAAGCAGCAATTAGTTAAATGAGTTGAACTTTATGACACAATGTTATCGCATGCAAATATAACTAATTAAAATAACAACTGTAATTATTAAACAAAATGTATATTGACCTTATTGTACAGCATTTTCATCAACATAAAAAAAAAATCCATTTCACTACTTGTGTCCATTTGTAGTAGCATACTTTAAGTAAACATAGGCTACTGTAACGTGGACACAATTCTAACCAGACATATACTTCATCTGAACACAGACAAATAAATCTCAAAGCCCTCTGAACTTGTGTGGTGCAAACTCCACAATGAACAGACCCAGTGTTGAGCTGTCAGCTTACCTGTTTGTAGGCATCCAGCAGAAAGCTGTTCCATATGGAGCGCACGCCAGCTGTGGTCAACATGCGCTGCCACTCACCCGGGGAGCCCGAGCAGCTCAGGAGTGACACCACACGCTTAACCAGCACTATAGAATCATACAGCACGAAAAACAGGCAGTTGGAGAAGAAACCCGGCAATATCTGCAAAGTTACCAGGAGGTCCACACTAAGCATGCCCATTTCGCGCTGATATATAACAGGTGGCTAACGCGCACTTTTGCTTATTTAAGTTCACCTTTCCGACTCATCCTGGTCAGATATCATCTCTTCTTCCGTCCCCCTCCTAGGAAACTTTCATTCACCTAAAGAAAGCAGAGTCGACTTGAGGATGTGGGCGTTTGCGCGCGGTGAGCCCGAATCTGCGTCTCTCCAAGCATCAGGCGTCTTTACACACAGAAGAGCGCTAGTGCTAAACGTCCCCCTCCTTTCTGCTTCACAGTTAACCAAAGGCTACCCGTTGGGCAGGTTCCTGAATCGCTCTGCGTCTTTTTATACCCTAAATCATTCCGGGCTCTGAAATAAAGCCTGCGGGGCTGGTGGGAGCGTGACGTCATCACAAGGGATTTCTCTCCGTACAGGACATGCAACGAAAAGATGGAAACAGATTCGGTGCTTTTAAACGTCAGTTGGTTACAAAATTAGATCAGGTGCCCCTGCATAAAGATATAACGTTTGCATGGATTTGCATGAAATTTATAAATGTGATTTAAAGTGATATAACGAGGTTTATTGAACACTGTCAGTTGATGTTTAAAATTAAACGACGTAGATGGACGGACGGACATAGATAGATAGATAGATAGATAGATAGATAGATAGATAGATAGATAGATAGATAGATAGATAGATAGATAGATAGATAGATAGATAGATAGATAGATAGATAGATAGATCTATCGCTTTCCTGTAGCTCAAACAGTAGAGCGTTGGCGCTTGCAATGCCAAGGTCATGGATTTGATTCCCAGGGAAAGCAAGAACTGAGAACTGATAAGAATGTAAAATATATACCTTGAAATGCAATGGAAGTCGCTTCGAAAAAGTCTGCCAAATGCATAAATTGTAAATATAGATAGGTGCATTAAAAAGCCAGACCTGTCAGGACAAGCCAGAATATGTATTTATAACGATTAGATCAGCTGCAGATAAGTGGATGCTTATAGTTGTTGCGGTCGGAAACAACATAATTGTGAGCTCTGACGCACAACATTGAACGCAATACTTTCTCACCCAGTGAAATGAGAGGCTGTGGCCTCTCCCACAAATATTTCTCCATTGTGATTGACAACGTGAAGTCGTCCTCAACAGTGTTTGCTCTTGTTTATCTCTAAGGTTCCCGATTCCCTGCCAAACTGCTTCTACCGCTTAAGTCAGACAGATTCTTTACATCTAATGACCAAGTTCATCTGGAGGCAGCGATCAAAGCTCTTGAATCTCAGGGTCATCACCCTCAGCGTGAATCCAGATATGCGACGCAACGATTACGGCAGCACTGTCTCGTATCCCATTGACCCAGAAATTTCATCCAAGCCAATTAAGGTCAGCAACACAAGGATTCCTTTGTCCATTGGTCATTTGCATCTCAAACACACATATCAATCTCTACTTGTGTACACTGTGTTTACATGAGAGGCTGCATATAGTCCTTTTCACCTTAGATCTTTGTCCAAAAGAAAACATGGAGGATAGCAGGGGATTGGGAAATTATGAAAATCTGTTTATCTTATACATCAGCGATTCCCAGATGAATGGTTCTGTAACAATAGCAGGATTGATGAATATTGCACTCCCTCCAGCCTACTTTCATGACCAGCTCCTGGCGGGTTGCTCTGACTTGACATTAACCTTGAAGTCTTACGACAGGTCGTCAGGTTTGTCTCCCTCGCTTGTGTTTGGGTGTTCGGTTTGTAGTGTTTGCTACTATAGTTCAAGAGCTTTCTAACTTTCCAGAGCCGTCCGGGAGAGAGCCAGCAAAGTGTCATAATTATGCTTTTCAGCTCAGCCTAATTCATGTGATACGATGGATTGTTGTTTTTGGAAATTAAGTCCTCAAAGAACTTCAAGCAACAGGACATTACAAAAATATGCAGAGCCATAAAGTCTATAATATGCTATGCAGTTTATGTTTACAGGGACATAAATATGTATATTGGCAAAAGTTGCCAAGAAATCCTTGCCAGAGCAGAATAATCATTCACTTTTTGAAGATTATTTTGAGACGGCACTTTTTATTTATTCTGCAAATCAATTATTTCCTACTTAAGCCGTGTTTGTAAAGCTTTTGTAATTGCTATGATGTTTCAGATCATTTTGGATAGAAAACATTTTACTTTTCACACCATAAACTAGATGCTTCCTTGTAATATCTTTTGGCTTTAGGGTCCCTTAGCAATAGACAATATTCTCACAATATCCTGCATCACTGAACTCATAACCCTTCATGTTCAACTTGTCAGCTGTTATGGCAAGAACATTTGCAAAAGGTAAACTGCATTTATGAAAATACTACATCAGAATTCCTACTGATAACACCAGTGCCAAAGAGAACTTGATCCAAATGTGTTAATAATTGCTAGATAAGGCTCATTTAACATGAGATGAATGAAGAGATATGGATATGTAATATTAAACCTGATCATTACTTCACTGAAGGTGTGGCTGCATACTTTACGATTGGCAAAAACGCAACAATCTCCAGAATATCCCAACACAGACCTCGGTTTATCAGCCATCACATAAAGCAAACCCCAGGAATGTCAGAGAGATAATTAGCATTCAAAACTATTGTGAATCAATAGCAGAATAAGATTGTAAATGTTATAGAAAACTATAAAAGACTCCTTTAGTTGATGGCAGCAGTAAAAGCCACACATGCTATGATCTCAGCAGCACGGCACTACATCCATTTTAGTCATTCAGTGAGTCAAGGTGGATTGTATGTTTCCGTTATTGTTGCAGCTTGGAATTGTAAACTGCCTCATCTGATTCATATGTTCCCCACAAATATTTACTTCCATCTGTGCACTGTGTACAAGCAGGAATTAAGCCAACAGACAATGAGCCTTAGAATGCAAACTTGGCTTGTGACGTCGTTATCCACAACAATGTATAACAGGATTGTAGCCAAAAATTCAATTACCACCTCTGCATTGAGTGTAAACGGGGAGCCGGTGGCCCGTTCTGAATGCACTCTCTGTGCACCAAGTCAACCTGTCTTTCTTGGACTTATAAGAGGTTTAAACTGTCTCATAAAGTGCATCCAGACTGTGTGCTATTTGGCTCAGAGTGCTGTAGACGTAAGGATAGTTTACTGTGGACATTACAGCAAACTTTCCAATCATTTTAAGATTGTTTTGTTGGTTTTTCGCCACGGGCAACCACTCAAATCAACTTAATCAACAGTTCAGTCTAGATACAGAGTCCAAACATCTTCTTTTTTTTTTTTTTTACAAATTATATAAACAGAGCATTTCCAATAGGAAAGGCCCTAATTATGAGCATCACTTTGAGTAAAAAAAAAAAGTTGAGTTGAAAAAATAACATTTTAGAATGACAAAAAACTTAGATTATATTACATCTAGAAAATTTGTTTGACTTATTTTAAACCATGTTTGCAGTTGAACTTAAATTCACCCGTTTTCATTCGAATACACAAAACAGGATTAGCAGTCTCTCTCTCACACCACAAAATCGGAGAGTGAGCACATACTTATATAAAAGCTCAAACAGTAGGGGCCTGCAGATTGGGCTTATGTTTTGACTAAAATGTAATGCAGAACTGTCAAGTGGGTCAGCAACAGGTTTCACTAGCAGGAATCAAATGCATGTGCAGAGATTACATTTAAAGGCTTATGAACTTTCTGCATTCCTGGCCAGCTGTGACAGAAACAGCATTGCATCATCAAATTTCAAGTGTGTGCCTAAAAAATGACAGAATCATTTGCATCTTAGGTTGAAGCAGATGAAAACTAACCAAACAAATGATGTACATTTTACATTATATATGGGTGGCAACAACCCGAGTAGGATAAATAATGATATAGTAACAAAGAAATGTTGGACACACAACTAGAACCTGTGAAAACTATACACCGATCAGGCAATACATTATGTCCCCCTTCCTAATTTTGTGTTGGTCCCCCTTTTGCTGCCAAAACAGCCCTGACCCGTCGAGCAGATCCTTTAAGTCCTGTAAGTTGTGAGGTGGGGTCTCCATGGATCGGACTTGTTTGTTCATCACATCCTACAGGTGCTCAGTTGGATTGAGATCTGGGGAATTTGGAGGCCAAGTCAATACCTTAAACTCGTTGTTGTGTTCCTCAAACCATTCCTGAACCAAGACGCACACGCACCCGTCCATCCACGTGATGTGAAAGAAAACGTGATTCATCAGACCATGCAGGCCACCTTCTTCCATTGCTCCGTGGTCAGGTTCTGATGCTCACGTGCCAACTGTTGGCTGTTCGGCAGTGGACAGGGGTCAGCATGGGCACCCTGACTGGTCTGCGGCTATGCAGCCCCATACGCAACAAACTGCCATGCACATTCTGACACCTTTCTATCAGAACCAGCATTAACTTCTTGAGCAATTTAAGCTACAGTAGCTCGTCTGTTGGATCAGACCACACGGGCCAGCCTTCGCTCCCCACATGCATCAACAAGCCTTGGCCGCCCATGACCCTGTTGCCAGTTCACCACTGTTCCTTCCTTGGACCACTTTTGATAGATACTGACACCTGCAGACCGGGAACACCCCTAAAGAGCTGCGGTTTTGGAGATGCTCTAGCTAGCTAGATGTCGTCTAGCCATCACAGTTTGGCCCTTGTCAAACTCACTTAAATCCTTAGGCTCGCTCATTTTTCCTGCTTTAACACATCAACTTTAAGGACAAAATGTTCATTTGCTTGCCCAATATATCCCACCCACTAACCGTAATGAAGAGATAATCAGTGTTATTCACTTCACCTGTCAGTGGTCAAAATGTTATGCCTGATCTGTGTATATAACAGACTATCTAACAAACTGAGAAAATGAGCACCACAAAGAGAACCTTTTCATGATAAAAACACATTTCTACCAAAATACTTAAAAATTGCCTGGATATCTTGGAAGCAGTGCAACTTATTTTTCTAAAGTTTCTCATGGAGAATTATTTAGCTCCAAAAACCAACAACACAAGGCATCAAAATACCTCATTTTTTTAACAAAAGTTTACACACAATGCAGCATTCAAAAGTCACTTGTTCAGTAAGAAAACAATACTTTGAAAAAGTACTTTTCCTAACATCACCACCTCTGAATTATGACCTTAAATCCTTAAGACCTTACATATTAGAGCAATAATCAGCTTTGGTGGTAATCAGTGATTACAGCTCAACACTAAAACCGCACAAAAAAAAAACAATGTGCCAAAAGGTTCAAAGCCCCCAGAAGCACCATTAGGAATTTGTCTGCTAAGCTTGAGAAAAGAAAACCATGTAGATCTTTCACAGCCAAGTCGAGGAAATAGGCGCCACATTCATTCTTTTCCTTGAGTGCTAAAGTTGTGGACTGTCAAGGACTTTGGCCCGCCACAAGCCCAGTATGGCTGCATTTTGCAAATGAGAGACCTCCTGCAAATTTCCTCGAAATGTTGGCGTGGAGTTTCTCTACGCTTATGTGTATTTTGTATTGTTTGTCTTGAGCGTGCCAATTGTGTTATTTGCTGGACAGTCTGTGTAAACTCTGTGGTCTGAACATGAGGATAGCAGGAAGTCTAAATTGGAGTCTAAATCTTGTTTTTCTGAGTATATGTTCAGAAAGCAATTCAGTTATAATTAGTGAATTTCTGCACTCTGCATTTGATCTTTCATCCTCAAAGGGAGCGACTTTGAAACAAGAAAGATGCTTAAAAAAGAAAAATGATCTTAAACCGGGATAAAGAATTAAGCTCTGATTCCAATCGTGCAAAAGTTATAAACACACCCGGGAGTTCTGGCAAACCTGAGTCATGGTGTGTAACACTAGATTGTTTCCTCATGGCTCACACCATTATCAAGGGAAAATCCACTGAAAGGGTGTTTGGGGATTTTCTTAGAAACAGTCGATAACTTAAACAATATTTTTACAGTTGTACACTTTACCTGTCTTACCGAGCCGATCGCTGTTAAAGCTGTTGATTCTTTGCAAGCAGGACCTGTCCATAGGATAGCCAACATATAATATTCATTACAATGAATTTTGTTATCCACTCCATGGATAACAAAAGGGTTGCAGAGAGCTTGTAAGAAAAACCTGCTGTATAAGAAATTTATTAAGGAAAAAACTTTAGTGGCAGAAGCTAAATATAAAATCTACAAAAATAAATTAACAACCATAATGAGAGATTGTAAGAAAAAACATTACAGAAATTTATTGGAGTCTAATAAATATAATGTGAAAGACGTGTGGAATATTCTGAATGATGTGATAAGTAATGGGCGAAGGAAAATGGACTACCCAAATTATTTTATCAAAGATGACAAGGAAGAATACAACATGGAAGTGGTAGCCAATGGCTTTAATCACTTCTTTGTAAATGTTGGGCCTACCTTAGCTAGTAAGATTCCAGTCACCATGACAAGGGGAACTCATGCAGTGATGGCAAAAAAAATAAATGCACATACAATGTTTCTGTACCCAGTCAATGAGACAGAGGTGATTAATATAGCAATGAAATGTAAGAATAAAACATCAACAGACTGCAATAAAATAGACATGATTTTGGTTAAGAAAATAATTAGAGAGATTGCAAAACCACTAACTCATATATTTAATTTATCATTTCAATCTGGCATAGTTCCAAATAAGATGAAGATAGCGAAAGTAATCCCTTTGTTTAAATCTGGAAGTAAACACCAGTACACCAATTATAGACCAGTATCTTTATTATCACAGTTTTCAAAAATTCTGGAAAAGCTGTTTAATTTAAGATTAGAAAAATTCATTGACAAATATAAAATATTAAGTGAAAACCAATATGGATTTAGAAAAAATAGATCTATGGCAATGGCCTTATTGGATTCCATTGAAGAAGTCACAGATTCTGTAGAGCAAAAGAAAATAGCGGCAGGACTATTTATAGATCTTAAAAAAGCCTTTGATACTGTCGATCATTCAATTTTATTTTGGAAATTAGAGCACTATGGAATTCGGGGGAAGGCACTGGAGTGGGTTGAGGACTATTTGAGAAATAGGAAACAGTTTGTGCAATTTGATAAGTATACTCTTCCTCTTATATGGACATAAATTGTGGGGTGCCTCAAGGGTCAGTGTTGGGGCCGAAATTATTTATTTTATATATTAATGATATATGTGATGTATCGACAGTGTTCAAACCGGTCCTTTTTGCTGACGATACTAGTTTTTTTCTTCTGGGGATAACATAGAAATGCTATTATCTATGATGAAACATGAAATAAATAAATTAGTTACTTGGTTTAATGAAAATAAATTATCCTTGAACATATACAGCTAGAAGTTCAGGGGGTTGTTATTGAGCGGGTGGGAGAAAACAAGTTTTTAGGGGTAATTATAGATGACAAACTCAACTGGAAGCCTCATATAAGACATGTATACTCTAAAGTATCAAGAAGTGTGGGTGTATTGAGCAAGGCAAAATATTTAGTAGATTATGACTCAATGAAAATTTTATATTTTGCATTGGTCTTGCCATATTTAAGTTATTGCTCTGAGATTTTTGGGGAAATAATTACAAAAGTTCAATACATTCACTATTCCTATTACAAAAGAGGGCAATACGAATAATTCATAAAGTAGGGTATAGGGAGCACACAAACACACTTTTCTGTAGATCTAAAATAATGAAACACAAAGAGTTGATTGATTTTCAGACCGCGCAGATATTATTTAAAGCGAAAAACAAATTACTTCCAAGAAACATACAACAGCTGTTTAATATAAAAGAAGATGTGTACAGTTTAAGACAGAAATTTGAATTCAGACTCGCTTGTGCCCGAACTACACGGAAAAGTTATTGTGTCTCTGTATGTGGTGTAAAATTGTGGAACAGTCTACCGAGGTTTATTAAGGAATCATCACAATTGGTACAATTTAAAAAAATGTTTAAAGAGTTTTTGTTCATGAGATATAACGTGGTTGAAGTGTATATTTAATATTTATTTAATGTATACTTAATTTTATTATTTAATTTCTTCTTTTTTTCTTTTTCTTTTTTCTGTTTTTTCTCTAGGATAGGCAAAAAATAAGCCTTTGGCTTCAGCCTATGCCTTTTTGGTCACAAAATACATTGTGTGAATTGTGTAGATTGTGTTTATTTGTTGATATGACTTTTGGGTATGTGACCAAATAAAAAATCATTCATTCATTCATTCATTCATTCAAAATGAAAGGTCAGTGACGTACAGAAAATTTAAATAAACACAAGTTTTCTGGCTCCCAAGCACACTTGGCTGATTTTATCTATGGTTGTACGTACCCCTTCCACATTAGCTGTATTAGTACTTAAGCTAATTGTATTATTATTTCAAATAAAAAAAAAAACAGGATGGAGGATAATTGGATTAATACTGAAAATCTCCATAATCTCTGTAGCTCTGACGTAACTTAATCAGCAAAATTGACTTTTTTTCTGCTAACAACTTCTGGATAAGAGATTACTACAATCAATTGATTTGCTGTTTGTATGTGTCCTCTTACCCTCACTGAACCATTGTTGAGCTTTAAAAGGACTATTTCACCTGAAAATATAAATTATGCATGTTTGCTCTCTCTCAGGTCATTCCAAACCTGTATGCCTGTGTTCTGTGGGAAAGAGGGGAAAAAAATCTGAAAATTGTACTGGTTGCTCTTTGTCATGCAATTACCAACGAATGGAGACTGACACTTTCAAGATTGCAAGCTTTAAAAAGAGACACAAACGCTCCATAAAAGTATTTAATATGACATAAAAGTCAGAAGATTAGTTATGACGACTGCGAATATTCAGGTTCTTCTGAAGCCATACATATTTAAACGATCTGAAATTGGCCATAGCTAATTCTCCCATAAACTCTCAAGAATATGGCAAGGAGAGTTAAAGTTCATACATCTGAGATACTTTTATGGTACTTTTTCTTTTTTGAGAAATGAAACCTTCTAGTCCCAATTATAGATCAGGATTTAAAAAGGTTAGGAGAAAAACAAGATGGTTTCTATAAGCTTTGCAGAAAACCAAAGTTATCGCAGCTTTTTGTCTCAATGCATTTGTTTTATTAAATGAGAGTGAATCTCATCCCATATTTTTTATGAGAGAAAATCTCATCCCCATCCCAAAGAAACCCAAAATCACAGACTACTGTAGGCCTGTTGCCTTAACGTCTTTGGACATGGAGTAATTTGAAAGACTGGTGTTGGCCTACCTGAAGGACCCTTGATGATCCCCTGCAGTTTGCTTATCGGGTATTTGTGATATACAGAAAAAAAAAGTTATATAGGTTTGAAAGTGTGAATAAATGACAGAATTAAATTTTTTGGATGAACCAGCTATAACTGAAATAGTCTAATTTATGCTTGAGTTAAAAATATCCGTACCCACAAGCCATATTCACTGAAAAAAAAAACACTAAACCCAAACTCATGCAGAGAAATATAGGCTTTTGTATAGGTCTGAAAGAACTAAAATGGAAAGTGGAAAATCTCAGGAACCCTGTATCCTGTATTTGTGGCTGCCTTTGAGGGGGGTATGCACAGGGTTGAGAGACAGCTGGGGGTGGGATAGTGTGTCCCCCCCAAAAAAAAAAAAAACATGCATTTGGACGTTCTTTCCACTGAGAATAAACACTGTCTGGTGACCGCATAACTATAAACAGTGAAGCATACAGCTTTGCTGTAGCCCTTGCTATCATAAATGATGTAAATGCATGTCGTTTTTGTCCATTACAAATCCTGTAACACAAATAACCACCAAAACAGAGTGCTGCTTGAGAATAATGGCTTTGTTAAACATGTTACTGTAAGGTCCATCACTTCAGATTCAAGCCCTAGCCATATGCACTTCATATGCACAAAATTATGTTTTATTAACATAGTTTGGGAGGAGCACGTTCAGATAATTAAACCTAATTAAACACATGTGGAGCACACTCTGTTAATCAACCCAATCAACGAGTTAAGAGGTGTATACAGCAAACTTGCCTCCGTTCATTGACAGTTTAACAGCATCCCTCCACCACCCCATCTCCTCACTTCTAGTCCTAAATACAACGGGGGGAGTACTCTGGGTTTGGGCAAAAATTCCGAGCTCGGAGCCCTCCCCCCGGACTGCACGCCAAATACGCATAATCTTTACTCTGTTTAATTGATGTAAGTGTCAACTCGTGAATTGGTATGTAATAGCAAGTACAAGATGGTCATTTTGAAAACTCATTCATTTTCATTAAGCCTGGTTAGCATGTTTGTATAAGATGGTCAAATAAATGTCATATGGAAACAGCTTTTTCCAGATTAGCAATATGCTTCCAACTATAAAAAAAAATCCCACACACTCTACCGTTCAAAACTTTAGGGCCCATAAGATTTTCTATTTCTTTATTTATATATAAAAACAATACTTTTTTTCCGCAGAGATGCATTAAATTGATCAAATTTTATATTTATTTATTAAAATATAGTTAAATTGACAGTAATGACTTTTACATCGTCACAAAAATATTAAGCAGCAAAACTGTTTTAAACAGAAATCTTTCTTGAGCTCCAAATCGGCCTATTAGAATGATTTCTTAAGGATCACGTGACACTGAATTAATGATGATTATTGAAAAATACATTTTTTATTGTATTTTTGATCAAATAAATGGAGCCTTGGTAGGCATGAGAAAATTATTTCCAAAAACTGACCTCAAACTTTTGAACAGTAGTGTACTGTAGCTTTTGTGCTATCAAAAATACAGGCAGGATTGCAGTGTCAGAACAACAACAGTTGTGTTTTTTATTGAACTAATGTGTCAGAAAGACACGCATTAACCCAAACCCCAAACTCTCATGAACACCTTCTTAAAGGGGACATGTCCAATATGCATGCGTGTCGGTGATGTGTGAATTATGTCAGTAGATCAGTGATGTGTGAGCTTGTATCTGCCCCTACAATACAGTATATAGACAGTTTGAGACATTACTGCAGATTTACGCTGCATCATGAGCCATTTTTAGACTGGACAGCAGGACTGTGAGGAAATCAAAAAGCCAGTTAAAAGACAATGACTCTCCTTAGACTGCAAAAAGGTTGAGAAAATGAATCTCTTTTCTCCACAACAATTTGAATCCCATAACCTTCTACTCAAAATGCAGTTTTTCTGGATGTACCGTGTTTTTCATGGGATATTTATCTATTGAGTCAGTCCAAAAATGGTGTACAATGATGTTTCTGATTTGAGTTCGGGGGCATAGAACTGTTACTCAGTGACACAATGTTTTTATTTTGTGGTCTTTGAGTCATAACTAAAACAAAAACAAATGGTAGGCACAACGTGCCCATGCACAACTGAATCTTTAGACTCTTTCCAGTGCCCTGAGAGATTCCTGAAACGGGGAGAGTTTTTTTTAGTCCAAAATAAATACACGATTTACATAATTTTAAATCTGTAAATTTTGAAAGAAAAGCATTTTATGTTAATCCACGGTAAAAAAGTTAAATAGGCATATGGAACAACTTTTACCATCAACAAGAAAACAAATCTATAATATTAAAACAACATGTATAGTTAAGGTTAATATATATATATATACTGTTTATATAAACACACTTTTAATTGGTAGGCTAAACTGTTATCTTGACAGCCAAAGGTTAATTGAAAACACAACGAAAAGGAAATGTTTAATTTGAACATTTTTAGCTTTTGTAATACAATGTTTAAAAGATTTAAAAGACATATTTTCATGGTTTCTATCATTTTCTTTCAAGCCCTGAAAAGAGTACCCATAAAAAAGTTGCCTCAGCCAGTGGAATTGTTGGACAGGGTTATAAAAATGAGTGATTTACAGTATATATCATTCAATCTCATATTTAGTAATACTTGTTTTATTTTTGTATTGTTTACTGTATGTTGCTATGCGATTACTGGGGGTGCTGGATGCTTTCTAGGGAGTTGCCTCCTTCAATGTAAGTCAATGCCTTATCAGCTGTCATGCAAAAATTGTCTGATATATCAGACTTTAGAGAAGTAACAGCACACCTCTCTTCAACGAGCAGCGTTGATAAGAGGTGTCATTTGTAGCACGAATGGTGCAAGATGAGTTATATAGTGAAGTTTAAAGGGTTAGTTCAACCAAAAATGAAAATTCTGTCAGTAATTACTCACCCTCATGTTGTTCCAACCCCATAAGACTTTCGTTCATCTTCGGAACACAAATTAAGATATTTTTGATGAAATCTGAGTGCTGGATCACTCCTCCTGCAGGCTTATGGACACCTTAACTTGCTGGCCCAGAAAATGTATTAAAGACATTGTTAATATAGTCCAAGTGACTCCAGTGGCTCAATCTTAAGTTTATAAAGCGACGAGAATACTTTTTGTGCGCAAAAACAAACAAAAATAACGACTTTATTCCACTTTTCATTTCCTTCTCTCTGGACCTCGAGTCTTTTTACGTAGTGTTTAAGCGTAGCGCGTCTGTGTTGCACGTCACCACGTAGGCTCACTATTGGGCGACTCTGGTCATGCGTGATACGTGGTGACGTGAAACACAGACGCGCTACGCTATTACACTACGTAAAAATACTCGAGGTCCAGAGAGAAGGAAATGAAAAGTGGAATAAAGTCGTTATTTTTGTTTGTTTTTGCGCACAAAAAGTATTCTCGTCGCTTTATAAACTTAAGATTGAGCCACTGGAGTCACTTGGACTATATTAACAATGTCTTTAATACATTTTCTGGGCCAGCAAGTTAAGGGGCCCTATTTTAACGATCTGAAACGCAAGTGTCAAAGTGCAAAGCGCAAGTAACTTTGTGGGCGGGTCTTGGCGCTGTTGCTATTTTCCCGGCGGGATAAATGACTCTTGCGCCCGGCGCAAATCTAAAATGGGTTGGTCTGAAGTAGCTTCGTTATTCATAGGTGTGGTTTGGGCGTAACGCGAAATAAACCAATTAGAGCGTCATCTCACATTCCCTTTAAGAGCAGGCGCGCTTGTTTTAAAGCGGATTCCTATCATAACGGCGGATTTGCCAGGCGCGCGCCAGGAGCGGTTCACAGCCGAGGAGAGCAACGCTCTCGTCAGGGACGTTGGGGATGTAGAAACCCACCCAAATTAACTTTGGTTAAAAAGGCGTATGATAATTTGGGTAAATGTGTAAGCTAGATGTATGCTTTTAT
Organism: Scardinius erythrophthalmus; assembly: GCF_964197995.2. Taxonomy (NCBI): domain Eukaryota; kingdom Metazoa; phylum Chordata; class Actinopteri; order Cypriniformes; family Leuciscidae; genus Scardinius; species Scardinius erythrophthalmus. The sequence continues at coordinate 22,691,988 of NC_138239.1, forward strand.
AATAAATTGTCTATCTATCTATCTATCTATCTATCTATCTATCTATCTATCTATCTATCTATCTATCTATCTATCTATCTATCTATCTATCTATCGTAATAATGTATGATTTGCAAAAATGAAAACTGCTGCTTCTGTGTAGATGAGAGAATCAAAGTGTATGCGTGTTGTGCACACGCTACATTGATTATGGCCAAGCATGCGCCCTTAAAATAGCATATGAATAGCATGCGCAACGCGCCACTGACTTTAAACAATTTTTTTCTGGTTAGTGGCGCAATTGTTTTCTAAACCTGCAAAATAGCATGAAGGAACGTTTGCGCTGGAACACGCCTCCTTTTTTGCGCTGAACCGCCCAGGGAGCGCAAGTTCATTCCCTAGTTTAGCGACGTGCTTCTGTGGAGGGAAAAGCGCGCTTTGCGCGGGTGCAAAATAGGAATGATACATGCGTCGGTGTACAAAGTCAATTGTGCTGGGTGCAAGATAGGGCCCAAGGTGTCCATAAGCCTGCAGGAGGAGTGATCCAGCACTCAGATTTCATCAAAAATATCTTAATTTGTGTTCCGAAGATGAACGAAAGTCTTACGGGGTTGGAACAACATGAGGGTGAGTAATTACTGACAGAATTTTCATTTTTGGATGAACTAACCCTTTAATACTTTAACCCTAAATATGAGCAATAATGATAGTGATGCTTGCCCTGCAAAACGCCAGTGAGTGTGTTGAGAGCATTTTCAACAGCATTGTACCATGCCCTCACACTCAAGTTTCATTCTAGACTTGTTATCAAGTCCTCAATGGACAATCAAAATAATCTGGGCTTTCCACGTACGGCTATTTCGGAGGAATTCGATGGTTTCTGTGAAAGGATTTAAGTTTAACAGAAGTGTTTGCTGCATGCTGTGTACTCAGCAAACATAATGTCTCACCACACCAACACAGACTGAGTTACAGTCTGTTTTGGAGCTGGAGACTTAGTGACACACAAAATGTATTGAATGAGCGTGTAAAATACTCCCACGCTGCTCGCTTGGAGCACGAAAATGTGTTGAGAGGGCAGAGATGACATTGTATGCTAGTGGAGTTTGTTATCAAGAGTCCACAGAATTACACGTCCGTCTGTGTCAAGCCATGTTTAGGAAGACATGTAATCCATGTCAAAACCTTAGGCTTATTTCTTACCACAATAGCAAAGAAAGATTTATAGATAATTTATAAAATAACGTTAAATTTCACATTCCCGGTTTTTTGGCATTACATAAATCATCACAACTTTTGTTACATTACAACATCATAAACCCCTACCGCAACGAATAAAACTGCTTTTATCCCACAAGAACGTTAATGCTGACGCTTCATTGATTTTGTGCATGATCTAAATGATTTTACATTGTTAAACAAAGGATATGTGATACTTCCAAGTGTCAAATCTTAGTGGATAGAGCAGAAAGCCTGTGCATGAGCAACGTTAGCTACTATATGAAACCACGGGAGACACTTCAACGGGATATGATCAACTGTTACGGGCCTTACATAACTTTGCATAACTTACAAAACCATTCTGGCTGGGGGAAAGTTCACAGTACCAAAACAAAGAAAGACCATAACCTTACATAATAATAAGAAACAGCTCAGGAAAATGACCGCCACGGAAGAAATATGATCCGAACACTTACGAAACATTTGACTTTTCCCTTAATTTTTTTTAGCAGCATGCATGCGACAGATGTCTATCCCCCCACCCCCCAGATTTCCAAGAAATCATTGATCGCTTGCTTTAATCTCTCTTGCTTTAATCTCTTTAATCTCTCAGTAATCAAGATGATCCTCCAGCACTCAGTGTCAGCTCATTACTATAGCACACTATAGTATCTTGTGTGCTTTTCCTCCATTTAATCCACATTGGAAAGAATTTAACATGAAGTGCCAGGTAAATTAAGCATTGATCAATACAGTGTTCCTGTTTGAGAACTCATGCATCAAGAAGATGGGAGAACTAAGATTCTGCTGGAAGAGGTGCTGGTGAGGCCAGCAGAAGGTGCTTACCCTGTGGTCTGCGTTGGTCCTCGTGCCCCAGTAGAGTTATTGGAAAACAATACTGTCAGAGAAAAAAAAACAGAAAAAGACACCGTCCTTCAGATGAAAGTTAAACTGAGGTCTTTACTCTCTGTGGTCATAAAAAATCCCAGGATGTCCTTCGAAAAAGAGTAGGGGTGTAACGCCGCCATTCTAGCCAAACTTGCCCATTGGCCTCTGTCCATCATCATGGCGTCCTAATTATCTCCATATAAATACTGATTGGCTTCATCACTCTGTCTATAACGAGAACAATGTCTCCCCTTTGCCTCCAGCCAGACATCAAATCTTCAGCAATCCAGACAGTCCTCGTTCGTACCATGACTTTTCTCCCTAAAGGAGATAACAGGTAAGCGTAAACACTGCCGCACAGCTGATTTCAACTTAATAACACAATCACCTGTTATAAAAAGTTCATAACAGAAGAGATCAGATCAACTGATCATGAAAAACAGCAATGCTATAAGTCAGGATGTGCTAATGCTATACTAAGGTTAAGGTAGGGCTGGGTAAAAAAAAATATTTCTTGATTTTAATCGACTCTCATTTTGAGAACCGATATTGATTCTTAAATCCCAAGAATCGATCTTTCAGTCTATGCTGTTTTCAGTTGATGAATGAAAAACTTTAGCGCACCTGAACTTTGTAGTGTGCCTCCCATCCAATAAATCGCAATAAGCTTTGTGCTTTGTTACTGCTGATTTGAAATGCCTCAGCTTTCGAATTCTGTCAATGAAATTCAAACAATAAATAGCTACTGTTTTGGCGCTCTTTAATGTGGTGTGATGTGTAGCGCATTCAAGCGAAGCTGCAGCGCGAAGCCAACGTGAATCTTTTCTGCACTATTTTGCTAGTTACAGCACAAAATAAACATGAATGAACATCAGAAGGTAAGTTGAAAAGTACAGTACAACTCACTGAAATCCATATTATATCTTGTGTAATCGCTCAAGATGTCAATAAAACGGCTTGTAAACAATGTCATGTAATGTTACATTCACCTCAGAAAAGCCATTCAATGTCCAAAAACGTGTTAGTCAGCTAGAAAAATTAACTTAAAAAATACATAAATGCAATGTATTGCAAATTCATTGTATTTCTACTTAACCTGTTCTTCAATATTTTTTGCCATGTACTGAACCTGATAACAATCGATATTAAATTGAATAGAAATTTAATTGCAAGATTGTGAATCGAAATCGAATCGTGAAATTTGTGTCAATGCCTAAAGGTTAAGTTTGACATAAATGTGTTGTTAAACATGTTTTGTTTAAAGGAACACTATGTAACTTTTTTTCTAAATTTACAGAATTTAATACATCAATACATGAGTCAATACATCATCAATCCTTCTTCCAAAGCATGTTTTTGTCTGACCCTGATTCACTATGGTAAGCCTATAAGCATTTATATTTTAGGCCGGGTCCGATGGTTTTGTGAGAAATTACATACATACGTCACTTTCCCATGGAGCATGCTAAATGGACATGGAGCATGCTAAATCTCCAACCTCCGCGGAATCACTCTGCTGTCAACGTTGATGCGTCATTGCTGCCCGCTGCCCGCCGCCCGCTGCCTGCTGCCCGCCATTAATGTTAATCAAAGAACAAAGGGAACAGAGAAAATCACTCGCTGCTCTTGACTAAAGAACTTTTGTAGCTTTAATAAGGATTAATCTGTTTTTAATTTACAATTTATGCAGTGCAGACTGTTTGATAACTTTATTAAATTTCTGTTTTAATTATTTTCTACCTTTTAGACAGATAGGAAGGGCACAGGTTATATGACATTATTATGGGTTTATGTGAGGATTGTTTTAAGTTCACTTAAATTAAAGTTTGTTATATTTTTTAGAGCCTAATAATTGTTAAAATTGATAGCTTACAGTTACACTGTTGAATGGCTATAATTAATGTTTAAAATTGTTTTTCTTTAATATATATAAAGATAATAGATATACTATAGAATAGAAGATAAAGTATTAGTATTAATGGATCAAGTGTTGCCAAAAAAGATGCGTCTTCAGCCGTTTCTTGAAAATGGCCACGGACTCAGCAGTTCTGGTTGAGTTGGGCAGGTCATTCCACCAGCATGGAACAGACCAGAGAATGGTCAAAGAAAGAGATTTTGTGCCTCTTTGAGATGGCACCACAAGATGACGTTCACCTGCAGAGCGCAAGTTTCTGGATGGCATGTAAGTCTGAAGTAATGAGTTTAGGTAGGAGGGAGCAGAGCCAGTGGTTTTTAAGTAGACAAAAGTCAATGACTTGAATTTGATGCGAGCGGCAACTGGCAACCAGTGCAATTTTGTGAGGAGAGGAGTGACGTGTGCTCTCTTCGGCTCGTTAAAGACCACTCTATCTGCAGCATTCTGGATCAGTTGCAGAGGTTTGACAGTGCAAGCTGGAAGACCTACTAGGGGAGCATTACAATAGTTCAGTCTGTATAGAACAAGTGCATGGACAAAGAGTTGTGTAGCATGCACAACTTGAGTAGGAAGAGTCCGATCCTCCTCATGTTGTATAAGGCAAATCTGCAGGACCGGGCAGTTCTAGCAATGTGGTCTGTAAAGTTCGATCATCAATCACAACTCCAAGGTTCCTGGCTGACCGTGATGGAGTTATGGATGACGAACCTAGCTGAATGGAGAAGTTGTGGTGTATTGTTCGGTTGGCCGGGACCACAAGCAACTCTGTCTTCGCAAGGTTTAGTTGAAGGTGGTGGTCCTTCATCCATCCAGAAATGTCTGTCAGGCAGGCTGAGATGCGAGCAGCAACCATCGGATCATCAGGCTGGAATGAGAGGTAAAGTTGTGTGTCATCAGCGTAGCAGTGATAGCAAAAGCCATGTTTTTGAATCACAGATCCTAGTGATGTCATCTAGATGGAGAAGAGAAGTGGTTCAAGCACTGAGCCCAGTTGCTACATATATATATATATATATATATATATATATATATATATATATATATATATATATATATATATACTGTATACTGTATATAAAACCGCAGAATTGAGGAAAGTCTACAAGCAAAAAGAGAACTTGACAGAGCTAAAGCTAATAAAACAAGAATCACTGACTTGGCTTTTTCAGAGATGGCGAGAACTGAGGGATTTGAAATGTCGCAAAGATGGCGTTTTATTACTCAACAGATAAGTAAGGTATTTTATTGGAGATATAAATTGCCATATGCCATAAATACCTGTTGATTGGTTAAATAAAATTGTGGTAAAAAATTATTTATATTTTGTTTTGTTTTTTGTTTTGTTTGTTGCTAGACATACTATGAATTATCTTATAATTTATGTATGTACTAAAGAAGTCCCAGATGAACGTGATTATATTTAATATAAATTATTTAATTTCTTTAAAAAAAATTGTTAGCAGTGTGTGATTTTTTTGTGTGTGTGTGTATGTGTTACACTGTTTTTTATTTATTCACTTAATGCTTGCAATATTTTAGTGCAATGTGCGTTACCGAAATGGTGTTACCCTAATTGTGTTTGGCCATTTGCGTGTTTGACAGTTAGAAATGGGTTTACTAAATTTACTATTGGTTTTCTGTCTTTTGCTGCACAAAACCTGTTGTTGTCTCTAATGTCCATCAAATATTGATTGGAACAAAGCAAAGTCTGTCAAAATAATACTTGGACCTTGGATGAGGGGTGATTTGTTTGTCAATTACTGTTGTTGTAGACACATGTCCCTTGGGCACTTCGGCTAACAAACAGGCTGAAAGCCCACTCTTCAGACCACAGACTGGCATGCCTGACACAGGTGCAAACAAAAAGGAGGAGATCAGAGACTGCCGATCATGGCGTGAATCCCTTGTTTATGTCTCAACAAAACTGACAGCGGAGCATCACTTGAACTTGGCTCAGCCCACCCATAAATAGCAGTTGGTGTGATAAGAGAGCCCGATGTCTGGCGGCCAGATTTGATATTAACTGGTTTAATGTCTCATCCAAATATAAGTGGGTCAAATGGTCTGTGTGAGTCTGTGGCAAAAATCCCTTTATCCCAAGTGACTAAACAGTTTTTTGTACAGCAGCCATCAATATTTGCAGCAACCCCAATGCCAACTGTTTTTTTTAAAAGGGATCTAAAATGAAGAAAAAATGTTTTAGGAAGGAACCTTCTTGAATGTTGTGATATAGTCTTGGCAGATCAGGTGGAGGTTTGAAGCTTGTTTCATCATTGTAAAACGTGAAAATGTCATATATATATATATATATATATATATATATATATATATATATATATATATATATATATATAACCAAGGCTGCATTTGTTTGATACAGAAATACAGTAAAAAAAAATAATAATAATAATTTTAATATTTTTAATTATTATGATTTTAGGGTGGGAATATTTCTTTGTCCATGACAAACGAAAGCATTCCAGAAACTTTACACAATAAAACACTTCCCACTTAAATGCAAAATATCCTTCAATGCTTTATATTCAATGCTATACAGCCTAAATTTAGCTATAAAATATCAACAAAAAAGAAAAAGAAAAAAGAGTGTCATTTCATTAGCTATCCAGTGTGTGAAACTCATCATCTTCCTGCTACCGGTCTTATCATGCATGAGCTGGGTTTCTGTTTTTCTCATTATGAGATAGAACTGGCCCAAAGATCTGCTCTGGTGTAGAGGAAACAAATGATGCACTGAGGGAGCGAATGTGGCTGGTTCAACCACAGGTCTTGGTAATGTAATGGGGATCTTTAAATTTGTATGTTGATCCTCAGTTTAAACTGATGGAGTAAAACGTATATTATATGGCCATCCATCCATTTTCCAAGCAGCTTGTCCTATGTAGATGTAGATGCTGGAGCCCGGTACTGTAGGTGGGTAGGTTGGTAGGTAGGTTATATCATTTTAAGATTACATGCATCTATAATCATACTTGGCCTGCTATTACATGTCTCTCTGAATTACAACACCATGTTGCTGTTTTTTTGTATTGCATAAATGGTAAGACTGGAATCCTGTAGGGCATTAAAAAGGTATTCATAATACACAACGAAACCACAGGCGTTATAAATGCATTACTTTGCATGTTACTGCATGCAATACTGCATAAATCTGTGCTGCTCTTTAAATACTTTTTATTGTAAACACATAGATTACTGCATTATAATATACTCGTTTCAAATGGCAAATAAATGTGCTTTAATAACTGTGCAATAACAATGGGTGTGTAGCTTTGAATGTCTATTGGATTTTGAGTTTCTTAGATAAAATATGAGAAAGTCATAACTCTTGCACTTAGCTATTCTTTACTTAAGTCATGCCTTTGCCGATATAAATCTTGTTACCAAATGAACTACGTAAAGGGGAATTCCACCCAGATTCAATGTTTTTAATAGTGAGTTCTTTATCCTACAGCTGTTCATGGGACGTAGGCAAATATGAGCTGCTCTGCCAAAAGCAGGAATCAAGAGATCCCATCCATAACACCTTTTGGCTGTAATGCTAAAGCCTCCCAGCTTGAGAGAAATGGCTAGTTAGGGTCGTTGGTCTGAGGCCAAACATATCTCTGGACAAGACAGCTGTATCAGGCCAAAATTCGGGGTTTCCGAGTCAGTAAATGTGTGGTGATGTGCCGCCACATATTCTTAACTGTAGGTTAATGGTACACTTGTAAAAATAAAGGTTCCACATTGGGTCTTAGAAATCTGAAGTTGCTATATGGTTCTTTTGAGATTAAAAAAGGGTTTTGATGATTCTTCAGATCAACATATTGGTTTTTGGGGTCTTTAAAGCACAAATAGGACTTGATTTATGTTTTTCTTTCAAACTAGAGGGTACTGTAACCATTCCAGACAGCAACATAGTGTCGGCCAAGATCCGGCCCACATCTGGTACATATGGATTCCATACGTACCAGATGTGGGCCGGATCTGGGCCGATACTATGTTGCTGTCTGGCTTATTTTCAAGAGTGATGATCGATATTCTCTGATTTCCATGAATACTAATATTTTCAATGGGAGAGTTGTCAGTGACTGACACTTCAGGCTTTTCTCTAAACTAGCTTTATTGGACAATTGAGTATGTGAATCCAAATCCATATGGCTATCTTTCTTTTTTTAGATATAATCGTTTACCACAGTATTGAAAGGATTACCCATTTTTACCTTTGAACAAAATTGTGTTGTCAACCAAAACTCACCTACTGTATAAAGGGTGAGAGCCTTTTTGTCAGAAACTGGATTATGTCCTGGTGACATCAATGGTTAAAGGATTAAATGTGGGTTCAGGTTGCCCTTTGGTTCTTGACATAAGTGTCCTAAATTCAGATGGTTAGTTCTGGAAGTCAGTATATGTCATTCGAAAGTGCCTGTTGGTCTCTCCTATTGCTGTATAACCAAAATAATTTTTTTTTTTTTTTTTTTAAATAAGAACGGCAGATGATATGCGAGACAGCACCATAAGATTAAAAACTCTTCTTTTGTTCAGTAAAAATACTGCATTGACAAATAGTTTAAATGTATATCTTGCCAGTCTGTTTTGCAAGAGAAAAAGAGGAGGGGAAGACAGAGAGCAAGAGAGATAGTAATGTTGCATAATAGAGGTGTAAGGCTTAAAAAACCTTTCCGTTCAAATAGGCAGGCTGACTTTGACCCCTCCTAGACAGACGCTAGCTATTAAAAGTCAATATCAGTAGTGCTGACACTGATACATTTCAAAACACTGCAGTTGCTGAAAATAATAAGTGCACCAAGGGTCTGAATGTTCCCTTCACGTGCATTTTGTTTATTCATGTAAGAAGTAAATAGAATAAAAGATCAATTGTAAAAATCTTTAAGTGCATAACCACAATTACAAATACAATTTCCATCTCAAAAAAAAGTTTCATTAGATTACATCAGTATTACATCATGAATGATACAGTCTAGCTCTAGTCTAGACCAGTGGTTCTCAACCTTTGTAACTTCAAGGAAATTAATGGAAACAAATTTAATCTAGTGGAAACTTTTAGTAATGCATCCAAACTAAATCTTACTGAAAGCTCCTTTTTTTAGATATCATACTCAAATTTGTAAAACAACTTGTTTAGATTTATGGCTTTGATATTCTTATTTTTTGGAAAATATATATTAATTTAAACATTTAAAATAGTATTTTTGTGCATTTTCCATAACAATAAACTAAAATTATAACTATATAACTTTATTTAAGTTTAAATGTAACTTTTTTTTTCAATTCAGCATTAATCTACCAAGCACTGTCTTTAAAAAGAGATCAAGTCTGTGCTCCAAAGCATTCAACATGTATGAACAACATGTTCATTTTCAGGTCTGTACTTAAAAAGTGAATAAATGAATTATAGTGAAGGGGGTGGATTGGAGTCCACTGCTGCTTCAATGTATATGTAATGAGTGATTATAATCAAGGTATTAATCAATATTTTTACTTCTAAATATCAAATGAGTTGAATGACTTCTCTGGAGATTTTACTTTGTTATAGAAGTTACCAGTGTGATCACTGAAATGTTCTTTTCATGTCTGCATTTGATATTTGAATGCAGTAACATTGCTTGCCTATTCATCCCAGCTTCCAGAAATTAAATAGGGACTGGTTTTGTGTTTGAGAAAGGTTTTCAACATGTTAAAACTCATAGGGGTCATTGAAGCCAATAGTTTAAGGGACCATTTCTTTGTTAAAGCCTTACTTAGACTAAAATGTAGCATTCCTTGAGAAATAACGCATTGTCTTGATGTTTTGAGACGAGACTCCTGTTTATAGCTAGAGCCTGGCCAAATCCAACCTTGGAAAAGCTGTGTGTCGGTGTGTGTGTTAGTCTTCTTGCTTACAGGTTAAGGAACCACTGGCATTGTTGGAGATTGACTGAGTTGTTGTTTGGGACATGCTGGCACCCAGCAACCCAAATCTGCGACCTGGAAGGTCACGATGTGCCTAACTTCAGGGTCTGAGTGTCAGCAGCATAATCTATGGAGATATGCTTCTGTCTATCTGTATGTGTGTGGAAAATTACTATGTTTATCAATTTCTTAGCCTATCAGAATCATTCAACCTGAAGCAAGGGCATAGCTTAGACCTTGGAAATGGTATAACTGCTGTGATCTTTGTAACTGTAAGCGGGGCGGCCTACGAACTTCTGTGTGAGTCTTGAAGCTGACTTCTGCTGATAAAACTGCAAACTATCTTCAGTAAAACTTTTCTTCAATTTTTTATAATTCTGACTCCGGGTCTTCTTTCAAACATCTGGTCCTTGGGTCCTAAACTGTTAACCCCTTACAAAAGCTACTGCTTAAATATAATTTAGTACCATAAAATCTCCTAAAAATACAAATATTAAATAAAACATTATAGAACTAAAATAGTGCATTCATTTAATTTAAATATGTATATATTTATATATATTATCTCAAGATAATTCAATTTTTTTTAAATACATTTTATTAAAACAAGCATTACACAAAAAAAAAAGGTTAAAGGAACACTCCACCGTTTTTTGAAATAGGGCTTATTCACCTTCTTTCCTACATTTAGATAGGTGGGCAAATGCATTTTTGTCTCAGTGCATGCATTGTTTTAGTTTGACAGGGTCGGCGCTAGCTTAGCTTAGCATAATGAATGGAATCCTTTGTTGCCAGCTAGCATGTCCTGAGTAAAAGTGATATAAACAATAAAAAAACCACCTAATTACTTCTTGTGGCCTGCGTATTCACAACAAGTATAAATAGCGATGCAGATTAACACTAGGCGATTTCCTAGGCAGATATTGACTTATATATTAAGGACTATATTAGGGGGAAGCACTGGCGAAGCACCTGTGCACCGCCTGTGCTTCCCCCTAATATAGTCCCAAGTCAGTATCTGCACAGGAAATCACCTAGTGTTAATCTGCATCGCTATTTGTACTTGTTGTGAATACGCAGGCCACAAGAAGTAATTAGGTGTTTTTTTTTATCACTTTTACTCAGGGCATGCTAACTGGCAACAAAGGATTCCATTCATTGTGCTAAGCTAAGCTAGCGCCAACCCTGTCAAACTAAAACAATGTATGCACTGAGACAAAAATGCATTTGCCCACCTATCTAAATGTAGGAAAGAAGGTGAATAAGCCCTATTTCAAAAAACGGTGGAGTGTTCCTTTAACTGGCGTTCTATGTAGATATAGACTATAGGGTTTTTGGCTCAATTTTAATGAACCCTTGTGCCAAAAAGGTTCTATTTGAGGAGAAATTTCTTAAATGATTCCTTAATACTTTCATGTTTAACCCTCTTGTGCTCTTCGTGTAGTGGTCTATCTTGTGGGCCCCCTTGAGTTCACTGCAGACCCCGCTCCTTTGTTTGAGAACCACTGGTCTAAAAATAAATAAATAAATAAATAAATAATTATTTAATTAATTAATCTAAATATTTGGATATGTGACCGAAAAAGGCCATTGGAAAAAGCACCCACGTTGTGGTTCCCATGAGCTGAGCTTTCAGAAAACATTGAGTACTTTCCAAGAGCAACAATTATATGTTATCATGCTTTTGTTCATCATTACAGGCAATAAACAAGCTACTGTCATAACAAAATCTGTGTCAGAACAACATTAGACACAAATCGTGAGAGAATGGAGGAAATGAATAGAAAGAATGAAAGAGAAAGATTCAATTAAAGAGTTTACGACAATTAATGTCTCTCACTTGAATGGCATGACAGTATAGTGAGTGAGTGGACAGGAATTGTGGGTGATTATATCTTGCTGCATGAAGCTTTAATACAATAGAGACAGTGTTTTGAGTCTCTATTGAAATACATCTTGCAAGGACTCGCATGGGCAACACTTGCTCCAGAATACCGTTTCTGATTGGACAACTGTAATCTGAATTGTTGATGCACTTCATTTAACATTCTGAACAAATCAAAGAGCTTCATCTACCTGGAGGATATTGCAAAACCTCTCAATCATTAACACAAGACTGTCTGACTTGCAAAATCTTAAGTTTCATGTCTGAGAGCAATTGGGAATCCTATCATTATAATACAATTCACTTGAGGTGCAACAGAAATAAAGCTTGTAGATTATAGGCTACAGAGCAACCTTTCAAACATTCAATCAATACTACACTCAGAATGAGTGTTTGTAAGATAGCAACATGAATGTGCAACTATAAAGAACATAATATATGCAAAGAATATAGAAATTACGTGAGGTAAATAAAAGGTGTTGAGTGAGTCCAAACCTTGCTGCGGTGTTAGGGTCCATTCATACAGAACGCGTATTTGCATTCCACTGTGCTTTTTCCCATTGTTTTTCTATGCAAACAAGCTCTAGACGGCCGCCTTTGACAGTTGGCTAGCACATAACGCCGTTGTACCACAACTTTTCTTGAGACCTTGCTTTTTTCCATTGCACTGCCATTCATCTTGCGTTTTAAAATGCAAAAACACATTCTGTTTCTGTTTTCCACATTGTAATGGAGCTGGGGGGGGAGGGGGGGTTCTTAGAGAGGAAGCTTTACTGTACTGTAAATAATATACTGGTAAAATTATAGAATAACTCAAATAAGTAATATTTAATGTGTACATGTTTATTCATTTGGCGTCCAGCCATTTAAAGGTGCATTGCACAACATTTCATGTTAAAAATACCCGTTTTTCTAACCCATACATGCTTAAACAATTGCCTGACGGGCTGAATGAGCCCTTCTCTGATCACTGCGATTGCCTCTATAATCCTGTACAGTAAAATAAATAAGAGGGATTCAGGTCGGAATTTGAGACTGGGCGTGACGTCATGCGCGTTCAGTTGCAGTGTTGCAGTTTCGCTTGTCGCCAGAGGGGGCATAGTTCTTCAAAAACTCAGAGACTTGCGCAATGCACCTTTAAGGGCCTGTTTACGCCTGGCCACTTCATGCGTTTTTACTGATCGGATAGCTATCTGATTTGTTAAAACTTTTCCATTTACACTTGGCCACATAAATGTGTCTCCGCAAAATGAATATAAATCCGATCTTCAATTCCCGCGCTTATGCAAATTTAACGGAATTCACGTCAATGAAAGCTTCAAGATCAAAGATCAGTCCCACTACTTTTAATGAAGATGATTATGTGTTGAGAGTCTGCGACTTATTTTCTGTTTCATTTACGGTAGTCTGCATGTTGGCTTGTGAACGAGATACTCAGATACTCCCCTGCGGCGTTTTGTGTTGCAGTAGCACTGTCATATCTGGCCACAACATGTCATAAATCTTATAACATGCTCTTACACGTTTGTTTGTTTTTTTTTACCATTTAGGAGGAGCAAATTTTACATATGTGGTTTCAACAACCAGATGCATTTACACTCTTCCAGTTTTGTCTGGAATACGTCTCAAATCTTCCTGAAGTGATTTGAGTGATCATATTTAAATCTGTATCGAAAATGTTTCGAAAGGGCATTTACACATGATCTTCTCACGATGCAGAGATGCAGAGAAAATGCATTAAGTGACTAATGTGCAAGAGTAAGAAGGATTAAAGCATCACAGAGACTAGCAAGGTGTAAAAGACATTTGAGAAAGATCAGAGAGGAACAGAAGGGGTGGGACTGGTAAGTCAACATTACGACTAACCTGTGAGTAGAGGAAGGACCAGAGGGGGGACTGGGATGAAAAGAAGGAGTGGACCATGAGTCGAGCGGGACAGCAGAGGATATAAAATGAAAAGAGGGAGCCGAGAGCCAAGGGGATTGGAAGGAAGTTGTACATCCAAGAAATGGAAACATATTGGACACTAAAATGGCCATAAACTCCCCAAGAGAGGTCAGGGTTATAGAAAACGGCTGGGGAGATTCAAAGAGGCAAGAAGGCTGTCAGCACAGCCATGGGGAACCAAGGTGCAACAGGTTCAGCAGAACTCAGAGAGAAGGGTGAGTCTGCTAAAGAAAAGATATGTGGTTTATTATATGCGCACAGGGAGGCCAAGAGGAAGAGATAGACACACACACACACACACACAGCTGATCTTCTGGGATTTCCATGCACAACCATCTCTAGGGTTTACAGATAATGTTCCAAAAAAGAGAAAATATCTAGTGAGCGGCAATTCTGTGGGCGAAAATGCCTTGTTGATGCCAGAGTTTAGAGGAGAATGGCCAGACTGGTTCGAGCTGATAGAAAGGCAACAGTAACTCAAATAACCACTTATTACGACCAAGGTCTGCAGAAGAGCATCTCTTATCACATAATACGTCAAACCTTGAAGCAGATGGGCTACAGCAGCTGAAGACCACACCGGGTGCCACTCCTGTCAGATAAGAACAGGAAAATGAGGCTACAATTCGCACAGGCTCACCAAATTTGGACAATAGAAGATGCCTGGTCTGATGAATCTCAAATTCTGCTGGGACATTCAGATGGTATAGGGTTAGAATTTGACGTAAACAACATGAAAGCATGGATTAATCCTGCCTTGTTTCAATTGTTCATGCTGGTGCTAGCGTGTGATGCTGCAGGGGATTTTTTCTTGGCACACATTGGGCCCATTACTAATTGAGCATTGGCCATATTGTTGTTGATCATGTCCATCCTTTTATGACCCTTGTGTAACCATCTTCTTATGGCTGCTGCCAGCAGTATAACACACCATGTCACGAAGCTCAAATCATCTCAAACTGGTTTCTTGAGCATGACAATGTGTTCACTAAACTCAAATGGCCTCCACAGTCATCAGATCTCAATTCAATAGAGCAGCTTCGGGATGTGGTGGAACTGGAGATTCTCATCATGGATGTGCAGCCGACAAATCTGCAGCAACTGCGTGATGCTATCATGTCAATATGGACCAAAATCTCTGATGAATGTTTCCAGCACCTTGTTGAATCTGTGCCACAAAGAACTAAGACAGTTCTAAAGGCCAGTACCAACAAGGTGTACCTAATAAAGTGGCCAATGAGTGCATATAAGTCTTTGGGAAGTGCTGGAGGAGACTTTATAGAGTGTAGTGTCAATACAAGATCTTGACCAAAAAAGTAACGCACCTCTCGATGGCAATAACATCACAACATTTATTTCCATCAAGAGGTGAACCAATTTTTGGTCAGGATCTTGTATTGACAATGCAAGAGTCAAGCACCCTGGAAAGTCTACTCCAGCACATCCCAAGGACTTTCAATGAATTTAAGGTCTGGATTCAGAGGTGCCGATTCATGTGTGAAAATGATTCTCCCTCCCTACCATTCTTTCCCAGTTTGAGCCTGATGAATCTTGACATTGTCATCCTGGAATATGGCCATGCTGGGTCTTCCTTCATGGTTGTTTAAGAAATGAAAAGCTACACACTCCATCCATTAGAGTTAGAAGAACTGTTGCCAAACATATAACATGATAGAAACTATCATAAGATAAGATAATAATCACTGCAATTATGATACAATCATTGACTCTTAAGCATTTGCCTTTGAATAGTGACTTTTTTTTGTTGTTGTTGTTTTTTTACCAGGCAGTGTATGTAGTACTGTTTTTTAATAAAGTTATATATATATTTTTAGTTATATTTCAGACATATTTTGTCCCAATTTAAAAAAGTTCACTTCGATCAGTAACCTCTAGCAACCATCATAAATGCCCTATTAACCACTAACATCCTAGTAACCTCTTAGCAACAAAACGTATACCTACATCTGTGTCATTATCTCAATCCAAACAAAGTAAATTCAGAGTAAATTCTCATACATCTCTTATATATCAGAGTTTCCAACTTAGAAAGAGACTGTACGGCTCATCAATGCCTTCTTAAGCCGCAAAATAGATTCAAATAGAATATTTTTCTTTCTTGATCTTCCACGAAAGAAGATAAACCCTGACCTCTTCAGAAAGGGTCTGAAGCTTCTTAGATTACCTAGCTCACCACTAAAACTCAATCAAAGAAGCTTTTGTCAGGCTGTAGTGTCTGGCGAGAGTGAGTGAGCGCCACAGTGACCTTTCTACAAAAGCAACTGTTCTACAATGTGAACTATTGAGCTTAACAGCAGCGAATAAGGCCTGTCCATTCTGAGGAGACAATTACATTCTCTAGGAAAGCAAGAGCCTACTCTGCGGCCAACCATCAAATGCACAGGCTTTTCTGGATTGAAGCAGTCTATCTGGCCATTGCGAGGTCATCAGCTTTAAGGTGACAGAGCAGCAAAGACAAACAGCAGAGCCATTGTAAAATTCTTATGGCATCAGAGCTATCACAACAAGCACAGAGCCGCACAGACACAGGGCCAAAATCAACAGGCTCTCCATTCCTTTGGAACGGTCCAACATGATATTTACATTGGAAGAACACGAAGCAACGCACTTTGTGAACATGATCATAGAGACGAGTAAAGGTTACAGATTTAGGGCAATGCTCGGTAGATTTCGACCATGACGCTTTTCAGAGACAAACTCTGCATATGCGGCTGCATACAATGGACGATGTGTTTGACGGATCGTCTTGGCCGTCTGTTCTGGCCACACACACGAGAGAAATAAACCACAATGGAGTTGGCCTGAATAAATGATGTGTGCATGTCTAACTTAGTTGACATACGTATAATAGTACGTACCTCTGTGCAGTCCAAAAATGGGGAGTAACCAGCGGGTGGGATGATGGGAGGGCGTACATATGCGTTTAAGTGGCGAAGACGGTGTGGGTCACAGGCCAGATTAAAAGACCCATAAGAGGATTGATATTTGAACAATCCTGTTTTTCTTGTCTTTCAGAAAGGCTGACTGCTTCCTCGTGTTGTCGAGATCTGTCATGGTATTAAAAATGCCTTCAGGGGCTCCTTCAGATTAACTCCCTGTGAAAACCAAGGATGTCTCTGAACATTTATGGGGGTTTAAATAAATATTTTACTCAAAAATGAGAATTCTGTCATTATTTCACTTTCCCGTCATCCAAATCCACATGACTCATATCCAAAATGACACAAAAAAGCCCCATAAAAGTACCGTAGTACAAGTCTTCTGAAGAGCTCTGTAAGAGAAACAAAATTTTAAGTCAATATTCAGTTACAACAGTTCAGTTCACAAAACTGATCTGAATGATTCATTCACAAATCATTAGTTAAGAGCGCACTGGATTTTCATTGAATAACAACTTCAAGGTATGGCTTTAGTAGGCTTGGAATATAGTAGTATAAACTACTTTTACAATATTTTATGGTGCTAATGTGCTTCTCCCATTCATTGTTATGGCATGGAAAGCATTAGTAAATTATATAAAAAAAGTTTCCTTTCGTGCTGAGACGGGTTTGTAACAACATGAGAATGAATAAATGATAACCGAATTTTCATGTTAAATTGACGGAGGTACACTAGACATCGTGCGCAGACCGTGATGCTGCCAGGATCACAGTAATCTTTGATCTGTGATCCAGAATTTGCTCTGCCACTTTATTGGTAAACAGGGTCATTTTGGAGGTTTGGCAGTCTTCCCTGACCTTCTTCTGTTCCCAGACAGAAAGCAAATTGACAAATGAAAAGACTGATAAACAAACACGCAGACGGCTTCATAGGACATCTGAACACGCTAAGATCCGCTACAGTGCCCTCGGCTTTGTGGGCCAGACGGTCGTGCCAACCATCTTGGTTGGTTGACCATCCACGTCAACAGAACACTAACCCATCCAGAAGAAATCAATAATGTGGATTCATCACATGTTTTGACGTAAATGTGGCATGAACTGACAATTTGAAAAATTTCCAGAAAAACATCAAGGTGGTTTTGGATCTATTCAGTTTTCCATCTCCTATAACGGTAAAAACGGAGAAGTTCAGTTAGCGAGGACATTATTGCACTTATGGCAACATTATATCTTGATGACATAGTGCAGATGAATATAAAACACTTATAAAATGTAGGCCAAGAAAAGCATCTCTGTGGAGGACTAAGGTGCAGCAGCTGTTGTTCTCTCTTCTTTTTTATATTGTTGTTGGCTCCCTCTGCTGGGTAAGAGTTCTCGACACAACTAAAGCATACTAAGGACACTGTTGTCTCGGAGCTTTACAATTGTCGCTAGATATTGTTCAATTTAACTCCGGTCAAAGTTTGCCTAAAAAATATAAACTGTCTTTCATGTCAGACTACACGATACATCATAGCTAACTCGTGTCATGTTTGAAAGCCTTTGTATCCATCCATCCATTCAGCATCTCTCTTTATGCACAGTATCTATCTACCTATCTATCTATTTAGTATCTCTATACAGTATATATCTACCTATAGTATTTATACAGTATCCATCTATATCTTTATAGTATTTATAAAGTATCCATCTATCCATCTATCTATATAGTTTCTCTATCTACACAGTATCTACTTATCTATCCATATACTGTATCTATATCTATACAGTATCTATCTACCTATCTATCTATACAGTATCTCTTTCTATACAGTATCTATGCATCCAACCATCCATCCAGTATCTAGTATCTACCTGTTTGTATACAATGTTTCGCTTTATATTCAATATCTATATCTATCCATCCATCTATTAATACATTATCTACCTATCTATCTATACAGTATCTGTCTTTCTATACAATTTATATCTACCCATATCTATACTGTATTTGCCTATGGTCTATCTATCAATTTATCTATTGAAAATTGGATATACTGTAGAAGCATAAATCATTGTACTTTTTCTCTATTGCAAAAAGAGAAATTTACACTACTTTAGCTGTGGAATAAATTGAAAATAAATATTGAAAAATTCTAACAATGAACGTATAAAACAGTCCTTGTGAGGTTTGGAGATATTGAATTCAAATGACTTCATAGTTCAACTGCATCTCTTGAAGAAGTCTCACCCTATCACATTTATGCATGTGCAAGAGAATGAATTATTAAGAATTTGAGAATCCTCACAGGCGCTGTCCCTGCAGTAGAGAAACCTCTGCTAGATCAATATCTCCTTCACCTAGTGTCACTAGACAAGCACTGGGAAATTGCTGCTGTACAAAATAAAAAAGTTCCAATTTCACTCTAGGTCAAAGCTATTACATTTCCAAAATATCAGGCTCAAAATGCCCAGTCCTATCCAGGATTTTCTCTGTATCTCCAGTGTATGGAAATACAATAAAATTGCAGGTTTAGTCTCGAGTGTACCTTTCCTTCACTTTTGCTGCATTTCAATTTTCAAGATGGTAACTATGGAAACGCATGAAATGTTGACTAGATGATTTGAGGGGGTAATACTGTCTTCGCATTTTAGACTCAGGTTATAGACAAATGTGAGAAAGAACAGGTTCATGATATTTCTCCTTATACCATGGTCTGGGTGAATACTCGATTCTGATTGGCTGCAGGGTGTCCATTAAAAAGTGATAGAGGACACCTAGTAAAGGAGTTTTGGAGAAACTGACTGTTTACCGTTCGAAATTAATAAATAAATGCGCTGGCTACATCAGCTGTGAGTAACCATAGCAACAGGCAGTCAAAGTATCTATACGGACTATAAATTGAGCGGACTATAAATATCTCCGGTTGCTAAATAAACCGTCAGGCGTAAGTTATTGTTTGTAAAAACTTTAGATTTCGATTGTAAAATTAATTAAAATATAAACTAATGTTTTAAAAATGTGTTATTTGGCAAGTGACCATGGTATAAGCGGGTTAATGCCCTTCGAGGTGTCCATTGTAAGGTATTGATGACAATACCTCCGCTGCGCATCGGACGGTTCACGCCTCGCCGTCGTCCATTAATACCTGACAATGGACACCTCGTCGGGCATTAACCCTTACTTATACTACAGGGCTGTTGAATGCTTGATTCTGATTGGTTGACGAACGTTCTAAGGTGTGCAATTATTTTCAGGGAAATGCATGGGTAAAGTAGTTCCAGGTCTTGACCGCATCACAGTTCCAAATCACTTCGCCAAATGATTTCGGTTATTTCAAAGGTCTTTAGAGCCTAGCCTACAACAGCAAAAGAACCAAAAACCATGAGACCCCCTGAAAGCCTCAAAAGCTAAATTTGAAGGGGGTCTCAAATTTTGTCAAAAAAATAAAAATACAATATTTTATTGTTACCAGTGTTAATCTCGTTAACAAAAACTATGACGAAAAATGTACGTTGATTACATTTTTTCCCCTGACTAAGACAAGACGATGAGAGACGACATACCCACGTCATTAAACGATAACTGTGACTATATCAATATCGTTGACCAAAAAAAAGACGAGAAATGTGTTTAAAAAAAATAAAAACTTGACCAAAACTACTTATTTTTTGTCGAATAAAGGAGGACACAACACATTACAGACTGTTTTTACGAGCGTTGAGATGGTCCTCACTGCAGAACACGAAATCCAGGGGGAGGAGTTGGATCCAGATCCAACTCCTCCCACCTTACATATACCTTAAAGGTATAGCAGAGGATCTTTCCGAATTTTAGATAAGACCCGCCCTCTCCACTTTTTGAAAAGTTTGATTGATTCACCAGAATGATTGACAATTAGGAGGACCAATAGTATAGGTGATCCACCCGGAAGTAAAAAATCCTCCGCTATACCTTTAATCTACCCATCTCCACCCCCTGATCCCTAAACCCACCCCTAAACTTACCAATCTCCACCCCTTAAATCTGGATCCAACTCCGCCCCCTGGATCTCGTGTACTGCAGTGAGGTGCTACTGGTAGCGTTCATGCTTAGGTTGGCAGATTTCAATAATGTAACCCCAGTCAGAGCTTTTCTGTTAAAAGAGCACGTTTTCTACCCGGTCTTTTCAATAGTATCTGGCAACCATGTGCTGGGTAGGGTTGCACCAGCCTTCGTATAAGTTCTTTCTTAAATTGGAACGTTAAGTCCAGAATAGAGGCTAGAGTAACTACTAGTTACTACTGCTAAGGTACTCTTTTTACATAATGTTCTCTCTCTTAAAGTTTAAGCGAGTGTAAATATCAGCATTATCATATGTCTAAATAATTGAAGTCTGTCAGGTAAAAGAAGAGCTTATTGATGCAGTTCAATCTGTCTTGTATTCAAACCGGTACTCCTGATCGGAGGCTGCCGTAAATATTTAGTTTATAGGTAGAGTTACGCTTCAACTAAGTTTAATGGTGCAACGCAAAAATATTTAGAAGTGCGTAAGTCGTAACTTAGTGTCCATTAACTTCAAAACTAGGCTAAGTTGTAACTTACGCACAGCTGGTGCAACCGGCCCCTGGAGAAGCGCGGATGATCTGTAAACACAGACAAGTAAACTGGAGTTCCGCAATCTTAATTTGAGATTTTCTACTTAAATTAAAGTGTCATTCAGTCGGTCTCCGTTCTGTCACGAGCCGCTTGCGCTGTTTGTGCGTCGAGGGGGTCGCACACCGGACGCGCAGCTCAGCGCCGCGTCACGTCTAGGACAACTCTCACCTGAAAATCCGATAACATCAGCAATTTTCTGATTTCTGACTGTAAATAAATATAAAACTAAATGTAGGCTATATTACAGCACAGGGTGAAGTCCGTATATACATTAACTACGATTTGAGACACATAAATGTAAATTTAATATAGAATTATGTAAATGGCGCTCTGTTGCGCGGCAGGATTTTGAACACGGTCTTGAAGGGGGTCGCACACCGGACGCGCAGCTCAGCGCCACGTCTTTCAAATTCACCTTAAAATGCATGTCGCGATGAGGAAAATCTCATTTTCTCGGGGGGCACCACCCATTTCTCCAGGCACCTCTACATCACTGAGCATATCGGATTATCAGAATTTGTTAAGTGTGTGCGTGTGTGTGTTGTCATGTAGGCTATAGACTGATTGTCAAAGACCTCTGAATCAAAGGTAGAGCAACTCTGGTGAAGCACTTGACAGTATTTTGTTAAGTGATAAAGCATCCAAGTACAAATGTGAGAATTGTGAATGTTTCTGCTCTTCTGACTTGCAGCCTGTTTTGTAGTTCATACATTTTGCTAAAAGGTTAATGAGCATGTCTGGTGATCGAAAATCATGCATTATATTGTGATCAAATGGCAAATGTTTTCATTTCAAACTTAAGACAAAAAGCATATAGAATAGAGGAATACCATCCACAACATCAAAATATAAGACAGATGAGGGAAAACAGCAAGTAACTTTTTTTTTTTACAACATACTTTATTGTATGCATGCCGTCCAGTTGAGAGATAAAGGTGCCTGATTGAATGATTGATGTTAGTGGAATTACAGTTATGAAGACAATAAATCTATCCATACTACATCAATTAGTAAAGCATACATTTTTAAAACATTAACAAAGAAAACCAACCCAGAAACAACAACAATCAATCCTTGAAAAAAAAAAAAAATGTATTTCGATAACACTTTACAATAAGGTCTCATTTGTTAAAAATGCAGTTGTTCATTGTTTGTTCATGTTAGTTTACAGTGCATTAACTGATACAATTTTGGATTTTAATAATGTATTGGTAAATGTTGAAATTAACATTATCTAAGATTAATAAATGCTGTAAAAGTATTGTTCATTCTTTGTTCATCATGTTAACTCAATTTGTTAACTAATGAAACCTTATTGGAAAGTGTTACCTCTCAGTCGAGTGATTTCCTCTGTGTTAGAGGACAAAACAGAGCTATCTTAAATCATATTCATTTTAATTATGATTAAAACATACATTATATAATTTTTTTAATCATTAGGTTTGTGCACAGGGAACTATCAAAGCAACTGCGATTCCCGAAACCAAAACAACATGAAATGAAATAATGCACAAATATTATTTGGGAAGTGTTATCTTAAATATATTTAAGCACTTATTATTTATCAGTATAATGTCAACAACCATTAGTTAAATGATGCAGTACACCTGAAAAGAATTGTGAAGAAAAATTGTTCAAAGCACACAGAAAAAAAAAAATCAAAGACATCATTACAGCAGTTTTCACTAGTTTAACACAAAATGTAAGCCCCCTTTAGTCATTTTGAACCCAAGTCATTGTTAAACTCAGTAAAAAAAAAAAAACACTAATTTAAACTCAAGATGTGCAAAGTACATGGTATTTGACATATACGATCTATTTCCCCTCATAGGAATACTCTGCTTTAAGAAATTTTAATTCAAGATTGAAGATCAATTGAACGTGAATGATATTTTCATTTGGAATTTGTGCTGATAAAAAAAAAAAAAAAAAAAAAAAAAAAAGCCTGTAAATGGAATTCAAATCTAAATTTTCATGAAAACGAATTAAAATGTGCTTATAATAGACTCATGAACACAAATCTAAGGTAAACAATTCGCATCACTAGTACATGTGTACTAGTTTATACATTATACATGTATACTACATTATAAAAACATTTATTTTTAACTAGAAATTAGTGAGGGTTTGTCTTTAATTAAAAACAGTTCTGAAATGTGTTAGTTAACGAGTCCCTCATTATTCTCTGTACAAAGTTAAATAGCAAGAAAATGACTGTTCATAGGCCAAAATATACACAAATGTACACAAAATCTCAGTGATATCTGCAGTACAGATGGCAGCTGCATTGTTTCAGGCAAAGATGATTATTGGACTTAATGAGATGATTGTGAGTTATTCTTTATATGGGCAGAGCAATGTTTTCATGTCTGTAAAATAAAAGCTCTGTACTTTGCTTCAATAGTAAGTCATATTCTTGAAATATTTAGACATGCAACAAATGTGGAGATCTGGAAATATGCTGTAGTGTTTTGCGAGGGGTCTGTGGTGTGTTTTCCCTTTCTACATATCATTCTTACTGAATATGTTTCAATTTCAAAATATTGCCCAAATGGGCAATAAATGTAAACGAAAACTAGTCAGGGTAGAACTTTCTCTCGTTCAACAAGTGCAACCTGTGACTCTCCCTCTCTTCCTGGTTCCTCACTGATGAGTGCACTCGTCTGGCTTCTCGTTTTGAGGACTGTCCACTGTGCTCTCATTCTTCTGCTCGACTGCCACCTACAGGACAACAGAAGCAAGTGCCAGGCATGAAAACAGGTCAGGGGTAAAAAAGGTGAGAAGGCGGCATACCCAGCCCCCCCCCCCCCCCCCCCAAATAAATGTAATGAGTGAGTAACGCGTGACAGTTAACACGAACAGATGAAATTAGTACAAATTTGTCATTTATTAATAGAATTGAACTATACTCCACAGTGATGAACACCCCCCCAAAAAACATGTAAGCTGCATTGACATAGTATTAGGCTACCAGTGTTTCTCACAGGATTTTTGGATCACTGTGATGAGTGGACCTCTGCCACTCTAGGGGGGTTCGGGGGCATGCTCCCCCGTAAGAAAATTTTGTGCTTTTTAAATGTTAAATTCATCAATCTGGTGCAAATTAAACAAAGAAAAATTCAAAACTCTTTTAGTTACAGTGTCTGTCTACATTACTACTACAATAATAGTTATAATATTAATCCCATGATAGTAATAGCCATATATTGTAAAACAAATGCACTGAAAAATAAAGGAAACTTTCATAATTAGTTTTGTACTAATTTCTATACTAACTTAATCAAGAAAAGAACCAATGGGCCGCTGATCTACTCATTTCATCGGGTGTCAGAGAAAAAAAACTATTTACTACTACTATTTATCACGCATTAAAAATGCCCCAAACCAGTCGTCTGTATGATAATCTGAAACAAGGACTGTCCTGCTTCACTTCACAGATGCTGAGTGAAAGGAGAATTATAGAATGAAAGGATACTCATTTATATGACACTTTATTCATCACGAGAACAGCTCGTTCAGCTCGTCATACGTCGTCCTTTCAGTTTCGGTTTTCAATCGATCAAGTTTTTTCACGTTCTCTCGATAAACCACCCCTTTCAATCCAATCGAAATTATTTGTAATAGAGCTGACACTGTGAGTTTTTAACGGGTAATGTTAAAGCCCTACTTGTTATTAATGTTTTTATGAAATATCTCTAGTGAATGCATTATCATATCACCGTATTATTTACCGCCATGCGAGCCACAAATTAAAGGTCCCGTTGCATGCGATTCCATGTTTCAAACTTTAGTTAGTGTGTAATGTTGCTGTTAGAGCATAAATAATATCTGTAAAATTATAAAGCTCAAAGTTCAATGCCAAGCGAGATATTTTATTTAACAGAAGTTGACTACAAAAAACGGCTCGATTGGACTACACCCCTCTACATCCTGCATTAGTGACATCACCAGAACCGTTTCTTGACTAACCTCCGCCCACAGGAATGCTCCCTCAACTCTACTGGCTAACGTTACTTGCACACTTCTTATAACTTAGCCTACTGTGTTTACTCAGCTCTTACGGTGATTTTCTGAAGTAAAACTGACGCTTCATCTTTTGTGTGATGTACAATAAACTTTATTAAACTCATCAGTACATGTTTGATCATCATTCAGACAGCAGACTTGTAGGCTATTATTAATAAATAATGGATACATAGCCTACAAGCAGATGACAAATACGTTATAATAACCGTAATTAAACTCCTAAACCATACCTGTTTCATCTCTATACAGCAATCTGACTCTGTAGGCATTATTGTCCGACTCGAAATGAACGCCGTTACTGAGAGTTTCTGATATTATCATCATTCCGTGAGATGAATTTGTCCTGACAGACTGAGCGCGAGCTCATGAAGCTCCGCCCCCTGTGTCGTCCAGCAGCACCTCATTTGCATTTAAAGGGGACATACTGAAACGGCTCGTTTTTCTGAGCCCCAAAAAATGTCAATTTAAACATGCTGTAAAAAATGATCTGTTGGGTATTTTGAGCTCAAACTTCACATACACACTCTGGGGACATCAGAGACTTATTTTACATCTTGTGAAAAGGGGCATAGAACGGGACCTTTAAAGCTTGGCGAGCCACTTGAGGCTCGCGAGCCGCGCAATGAATAACACTGCACTAACTGTTACTTGTTTCCTGCTCGCTCAGCGCTCACGGCGCCCGCGCCCGCTCGCGATATTATCTCGCCCACTTCTATGTCAAAATGTAAAAATAATGACATTGGCAACATCGCTGTCTGTATCTGACAGGACAGTTAACATTGTAAGCTAACTTACCTCAGGCTTGCTTTCCGACGTGCGGTTCTATGTTCGGCAGTGTGTCCAGTTGTCAGACTCGCGGTGTAAAAGACTTTGAAAACATTTCTGCCCGTTACTCTGACTCGTATTGGCTGTCATGTTTCGGCATTAGGAATGATGATTGTTTTTTAAAGCTGCGAAGTTTATGGTAACTTTATAGGGGATAAATGCTGGCCTCGACCTCGACCCCCCCCCAACCCCACCCCCACCCCCATTCAATATTTTCTCATCGGATCTGCACAAATCACGTAGGTGACCCTTTTAGGTTTTAAAACGGCGAATTTCGCCGAAAGGTGAGGAGTTTTCATGCCTGAAGTGCAAGTGAGTAGTTGAGTAGTAGCAAATGCTTGCCACAAGGAGGCAGTCGATTACAAGGCAAGGAATTTGGGAGTAATGACCTAGTGTAAACGGAACGACCTAATCTCAGGCATCACCTGCTTCCACATGCTCATCCCATTTCAATCTGCCCATGACTGACCTCACTGGGGTTCAGACACCTTCTGCCACTGTCCTGCCATGCAGCTATGATGCATTTATCATATACAGCAAGATGCTTCATCAGCAGGTTTCGCTGTCATTCCTATACGGAGGTTACAGGCAGAGTTTTACATCTTGTTCCTGCCGCCCCGCTGTTTGTTGCGCACCTCTGCTCAGTGATGAATCACTCCCTGTGGCTGCTGAACAGTAATAGGAACAGATGTTTGTAGAAAACAGCTCCAGCCACCTTAATGACATGTTCGGAATGCAGTAGGGAAAACAAGCTCTGGCAGCTGACACAGCAGGTTGCTTGAGCGTGACAACTTGTCTTTCAGTGGCTTTGTCACAAGGGTACATGACATTTAGCTCAGACCCGTCCCGAAGGGCTTGAAAATCACCACTAAATAACCAGATTCAATTACCGGTTTCCTAAAGTGTGATTTTGAGGGTGAGGACAGGTGTATAACATCTAACAAGGTTTAAACATAGTTTTAATCACTGTGCTAACACATATTTAGTGGAGAGTGGGGTAAGATGTGCCAACCTTTAGTCTAGCAAACGTGCAAAACGTGTCATGTGACCGTATACAGTATTTAGAAAGAACCAATCATATAAAACTACCTAGTTATATTATATATAAAAATACATATTTTACATTTTACACTGATTTTTATATTAATACTATTACAAATACTATAACTAATACACAACATTATAAATAAAACGAAATATTAACCTTTTTTGTGGCTGGTTAATGAAAATCTGAGTAATCTGGAGCAAAATAAGACATTGGATTGTGCATTAATAAATCACTTTATGTTAAAAATGTTATTTAAAAGTGCAGCAAATTCGTATTATATTTATACTGATTCAATGTGGCACAGTGTACCCCTAAGGTGTGGAAAGTTTTGTTAGTTTGACCGCATTGCTCCTTGCCTAGAGGACAACTTAAGTAAAAGGTGGCACAGCTTTCTCCACCTTTTCCTCACACACAAACACACACACACACAATACCTGATAGGAGTAATGTGATTTGTAGGTGATCCATTTCTTCAAGTCAGTTCTGTCCCCCACGGACAGAGAGCGAACGGTGGCTTTGGACGCAGAAGCAGAGGGCATGTCAAACTCAACCTCTACCAGGCACTCAAATTTAGGAGGCACCTCCCAATCTGAGCCCAGCTCCAGACGACAGAAGAACGTATGAGGATGTCCCAGTGCTACAAAAAATACCATCCACAACCATATTAATGTAATGTATGCAATATTAAAGCAAATCATTAATTAATGCAAATTACTACAGTACATGGCATTTTAGATGAAGGACCTGAGCTGCGTAATATATAATTTATCATTAGCACAGAACTGGACTCGATTCTGCTAAAATGAACTGAAGATAACTCAAGAAATGTCAGGTGTGCCAGACTTGATGTCAGTGAGGCCAGAAACAGTTTTGGTTTATGTTCATCTTGATGGCGACACATGTTTGAATATGCAAAAGAAAAATGCTAATATTCAGTGAAACTTAAACCTAAACATATCCTTTAAAATTGCTCTTGTAAAGATATTGTATGGCTTCAGAAGACTATAGCTCACGAGTCATGTGAACTAATTTTCTGATACTTGTATAGTGTTTTTTGTCCTTTAAGGAGCCTGACAGACATTCTTCAAAATATCTAATTTTATAGTCTATTGAAAAATGTATGTCATATGGGTTTGGAAGGACATGAGGGTGAGTAAATTAACTTTCTTCAATTGTCAATTTTTTTCCTTGAAACATTACAGAGAACAGAGTCAAAAACTCATTGCACTGAATTGTAGAGCTCAAGGATGTCAGACAGTGAGTCTGTGAATTAACAGATAAGGACAGCTTGAGCTTTGTCTAACCAATCAGATTCATGCAGGGGGAGGGTACCCTGCTGATGTACTATTGAAAAGCCTAAAGCACTGGCCATTGTCAGACAAAAAAAACAGCACTGGCCACAATGCAAATGCTATGACAACAGAAAATCAACAAAAAGGAAAAAAGATTATTTCTACACCACTGCACTTGCTTTCAGAGTCAATACTACATTAGAGGCATGGCTTGTTACCGCAGCATTGTGATTTGGGGGTTTGTGAGGATTTATTCAGCAGCATCAAAACATAAAAATCCTTAATCTACTATCTATAATAATATTCTCATCATGATAATAGAGAAAAACACACTAAAATAAGAGTAGCGTTCTCAAATATTGGCATAATTTCATAATCTTTCGAACAGAGCAATGGCAAAAATCATTACAATGTGACAAAATTGTTGGTTCATTTACTGACCTGATTGATCTAACCTCCATCTAATGAAATACAGTAGCTAGATAAAACAAAACAGCTCTAACACAGCTTTGATATTGCATAAGAGTAACAGAGGAGAACAAGATCATTTTAACCTGAAATGTACAGAGCGCATCATGGCTATTCTACGCTAATGCTATATCTAAGTATTTCGATTTTTAGGTCAATAAATTGACCAAAAAACAAAACAAACAAACAGGGAAGACCATGAGTACTCTCAGTGACAGCAATTGATTCATTATGAAAACACAAAAATTGTGTGACTTCTCTACTACTTTTTTAACTTCGAAACAACCAAGGATACCTTCCTGCATTCAAAACTTTTTCAAGAGCCAAGATAATTCCTGTTGTCACATCATTTGACACAATATAGCTACCTCAAATTCAGACCTAAGTTCTCACCTG
Source organism: Scardinius erythrophthalmus (assembly GCF_964197995.2). NCBI lineage: Eukaryota > Metazoa > Chordata > Actinopteri > Cypriniformes > Leuciscidae > Scardinius > Scardinius erythrophthalmus. The sequence continues at coordinate 22,721,312 of NC_138239.1, forward strand.
AGTTCTTGTCTGGCAGGCGACTGATCCTCCACACCACAGACCTAAAGGCCTGTTCGTATTTAGCCGTGCCGATCGTGACCCTCATGGCTGGTTCTGACCCTGATGTGCTGGTTGAACCAAAGCTGGCTCCTTTATTGAACCGAGCCTTCAGGGACTTTTCTCCCGTCACACTCTCCCGCCTAAAGTTCTTTGCCCAAATTTCTGGTATGGGGTAACGGATAGCAACGTTCTCACAAGGTATTAAAGTTAAAGGATCCCGATTGGATGAGAATCCCGTTGACATCACCAGCCAGGACTGAACCTCCACTTCCGCACCCCTGACGCAAGCGACTGTTCTCAGGGTGAAGGGAAGGGATTTTTCTGCAAACGCAGTGCGGAAACGCAGTAGTTCAAAGCGACGACCAACCGGTGGACTAAATGTAATGGCACGGGACTCTGTGAACTCTAACTGGTCTGCACACTCATGCAGCCGACTATCCCGCAGTTGAATCCAACGTGATGTTGTGTTGGGAATTATGTCATGCCGAGAAACCACCTCTTTACCTTTGACCTGGACATCATTTAGGCCGATACTACAAGGTGGAGATCCATTCAAGAATGCTAGCATGTTCACTCGGGTCAAAACTAGCTGCTCCAAGATACGGCTGTTGCCCCCTTTGGACAGAATCCCATAAAAGTTATCTCTCACCTCCACGTGGACCTCCTCGTCAGTGTAAGTCGTTGGCCAGTTGAGACATTCTTGATCCACTGAGAGTCCTACAAGCCTCTCCTGCAGAGCATGACGAAAGCTCAAGAAGTCCTGGTAGTTTGTGGTCCCAAGTTTAACCACTTGCTCTCTTACGGGCAAATGAACCACAGTGACCTTGGGCTGGATCTTCCTCTTCTCCTTGTAAACCACATTGTCTAAACTGATGGTATGAACCCGGCCGTTCTCGTCGTAGTTCTGGAGCTTGGGTTCAGATATCTCATGCTGGGAGTTCAGCTGGAACTCTTTGAAGGGCTTTTCCAGCCCTTTCTCATAGAAAAGTTGCAGCTGGCCACTGTTCGTCAATCTGACAAATATTGGTCCCCAGTGACGTGAGGACATGATGTTCTTCTTCTCAGGGATGCGCAGGAGCATGGGCCAGCCTTCCTGAGGAGTCATGTGGTCTGGCTCATAGGTGGAATCATCTGAGCAAACTTCATCCACCGAATCATCTGGTAGTGTAGGACTACCGTCATGGTCAGGGTCAGAGATGTGTATATTCTTGAGTTGATCCAGACCATCCACAGGAAAGCCTGGTGGGACACTATCTTTTCCAATTGCAGAGTCCTTCTGAGCTGAAAAAAGCAAAATAGATTCCTTTTTGATTTCATCATCTTGATACTCAAAGAATGGTGAGCTGAAGCTGGACATATTCTGTGCCTCTGGACACAAGCCAATGCCTTGGGACGTTTTCAGGTCTGTTTTGTCAAAAAAGGCACTGAAAGGGTTAATAGGAGAAGGTTGTAGGTTGGAGAACTCATCATCGAGGAAAGGGTTCTTCTTGTTATAAGGGACACTGTTGTTCGATAGTGTGTTATCAAAGGCAAAGACGGAATTGGTGCCATTAGGGGCCAAGTCCAGGATGTGTCTCTCTGTCATCTGACCAAAAATGGAAGAGGAAATCAAGTTGCTGTTGGCATCCTGCAGTGGAGAATTGTTGAGATTATCCAGTTTTATATTAGAAGGTGTCCCTGGAGACTGGATGTCCTCATCATCATCAAAAGTAACCCAACTGGTAAAGTGGTTGGAGGTGACATATGAATGGCCATTAGTGTGTTGGTTATTTGCTGTCCAGCTGAATGAATCCATGGTTATTTCTTCATCCTCTTGGCACACAGAAGAATCTACCAATAAATAAAGACAGAGCTGTTTTAACACTTTCAGATCAAATTTAAGCTCTCTGACATATAATTAATTTTATAACAGAAGCATTCTCTCACAGGAATCAACAGAAACAAAGGCACATGTCATATTTATGAGAGGCAGACATAATGTTATAAACAAGAAAATGGATGACATCCTTGGTGTTTCCACTGCCTTTTGAGTTTATTTCTGAAACCTATTTCTGAAAAGTCACAATGGTCGGACTATTTAGGTCTAAATAAAGAAAAAAAGCTGGAAAGAAAGACATTTCCACTAACAGAAAGCAGACAGCTTCTAATCAACTACGATTCACAACCACTTATACATACAATTACTCTCTTTCACATGCTACGCATTAATTTCAATAAAGATATATTAATATTTCATAACAAGAGATGTAAGTGACTTTACGTTGAGTTGTGTTTTTTATTTTTTGCACTAGGACAAAAACAAATGTTTATAGTTACAGCAAGGTCACAGAAGATAGTACCACAAGAGCTTGAATTACTTTGTGAATTTCCCCTACTTAGCTGTGAATAATTTGACTATTTACTACATTATAGACATTCTTGCTGTTAGATTTTTTTTTTTTTACCCTAAATCACATTTATTTAATAATTTATTGTAATTCCTATGAAACAGTTCAACACAGCCTTCATTTTGACTCGGTAAGTAGGATTACATGCACTTCAAAAGATTGATTTCACACAAAAAGTAGTCTTTTTTTATGTCATGTAAACAAGTTTAATTTAAAAAGGAGACACTGATTATAAATGTACCTTAGGCAAATAAGCATAAATAAGAGTGATAGCAAAAATGATCATCCATTCATTAATGAATCCTTCTGCTCTCTTGGTACTTTAAAATCAAGCTCAAACTCTTGTCTGTTCCAGTTCTCCGATGCCAAATTAGAGAGAGTCTTTACCTGTTGCTAGGCACCAGCATTCCCCACCTCAGACCTACTTTCTCTGCCAATGCAACAAAGCACTCAGTGAATGGTCTCACAGGCTGAAAACTGGCATGACTGCACTATACAATGAGAGCATATATGCACTCCCAGACTTTGACACATGCTAATTTACAAACAACAATGATAAGATCTGAAATAGAATTATAGACCGAATCAAAAGCCACAAACAACCCTTTTTATGATCTGTAATAGAATTATAGAGCAAAATCCATAAACAGCTAATAATGTGTACTTGAATTGTTCAGGCTACCTTTTCCCAGTCTCTTAAAACATTTACTATTTAATGTGAGAGAGTGTGCACGCTATGGCTTGCGGCTTTGCTAATCTTCTCATATTAGTTCAACAGGGTTTATCACACTGCAAATCTACTCAACTGAAACAGTTCCTATAACAGAAAGTAATAAAAGACTACAATACACAACATGTGCACACACAGAAGCGACCACAGACATAAAGAGACTTCAAGACTCAGATATTATCAGCCCTGGAGGAAGGAGGTTAAAAGATTATCCCAGCTCAGAAAAAAAAAAAAGATTCCTGTGAATGCAATGCCCCGAACATGAATACTTATGAACAGAATCTGCACACCTTCAAAGCAAGTTTGATCATGTTCTTACAAGAGCTACATCAAATCAGCCAGAGGGTGAGATACAAATTGTAACCATCAGAACAAAGGTTCAAGGTCCAACCAAGTTCAAGTTAAATTCACAAAAAAATATAAAAAAATAAATTGACAATATTATCAATATTTTTTCTTGCTGCAGTTTAATCTCAAAACACACGCATACAGTACACTGCAAAATTTGTTTTCTTATTCAGTATATATATTTTCCAGTAAAATAATAATAATACTTTAATCATCCTTAAAACATGACCAATTTGCTTAAGCAAAACTGCTTAAGTTACTTATTGAGAATATATCTCGAATTATAACAAGAACAACAATATCTTACACAACCTTGCTTCTCAAGTTTGAAAGAACTTTAGATTCCGTTCTACTGAGTAAATCATAAAAAAGCAAAAGCCTGTTGCTAAGCATCAACCTACTGGTATTTCTTCAAACTTCTAGCTCTAAGTAAAACTCAGCATGGATAGAGTGCTGATCCTGAGGCTGTATAAGCTATGCCAAGTGGGATTACAACACACCGCTTCTTTTTTAAAACAAACTACACAAACTTAAATCTTAAAATACAGAATTGAAAGATGAATGCATGCTTAATCAGCAATAAAAGATGCCCATGTTATATGTTTCTTAAAAGAGGAAGGAAGAATGGTGAAAATCAAAACTCATAATGCAACAATGTTGATCCAGAAGCATTTATAAGCCAAAGTCAGCCAAAACTTTGAAACAAACACTCTATGCAAAGCCTGCCACAAAGCAACAGTGCAGGGAAAGAGACTCACCAGTACAGCAGTCAAGAGTCCAGGTGCTAAAGAGAGAAAACAGATGGGACACTGATTGTGAGACTTCACTACGGCACCAAGCTGTAAGCAGCAGGTCACATGACCTCCTCTGTCCGTGGAGTGCCCGCACAGACATGTAGATGCCTGTTGATCTGCCTGCCTCCCTCTCAGGAGGAGTCTTAAGCTTTTGACAGGTAGCTGTCTTTACAGAAACTCTGCCACACCTCCACACAGAAATGCAGTCTTTAAAAATACGACTGGTGGGAAACAAGGTCAGAAAGTCGCCCGCACTTAGCTCTCTCATGTTTGTCTGTAACCATGTCCATGAATATCCATATTATGTGTCATATAAAAGAGAAGACATTATGTGAAAAAGTGATGCAGAAACTGACTCATCAATAATATGATGGTGTGCAACAAACAGCTATTTTTATACAGCTATAAAATGTGCAAGTCAACCGGCATCTGACTGGAAACTAAGACTTGAGACAAATGGGTGACAGCTTGTGTTTGCACTGATGTCTTGATCTGCTTTGAGATCGCTCAATCCTTTCCTACAGCATTGAGCTACTGACCTTTATTTTGCTGGTTTCAGATCAGTCCTTCTAAACAAACCCAGAGCATAAACAGGGAATTACTGCAGAATTTACTACACCCATTTAAACAGATTATTGTTCACATCAAATGCATGTATTGATCTCAAGATTAGCACTCTTACTGTAATATTTCATTTTAAATGACCATTTAAACCCTCAAACTATTTATTTCAAACAAGTAAGAAAAATCCTGCTTTCCATGATGTATCCCATTTGAAACTCGACAAACTATGCTGGTGAGAATCAGGCAGATCTTTCCTATAATGTGAAACGGAGTGATAGCTGCAGGTGTGAGTCACAGGAGGTGGGTGTTTTGCGAGGACATTTACAGGGGTCAAAGGTCAAAGACGGTGAGAAAGCGTGCAAGATTCCCAGCAGGATGTACTCTTAAACAAGCTGTTGCTCTACTCTATAACCTCTACTGATCTGAGATTACAGTTTACTTCTGCTGTTCCCTGTAGAGATTTGTAAACTGACGACAATGTCCTTCTGTGTGGGCTCCACTGGATATGACAAAACCACACACATGCTCTTTCTCTTCCTCTCTTGAGCACACACTCCCAATGCATCTCTATGAACAACACTATTCTTACGTACCACCGGAAATGGAATAAGAAGGAAATGAAAATGTGCATTGCATATCCTTTATACATTGCACGTACAATGAAAACAGAAAGCTTTCATAAAGACCTGCCTTGCTGCATAAATATTCATATTCACTCGTGTCCGATTGTCTCTCGACTTACAATGACACATTCATAGTTAACCATGTTTCATTCATGAATAAAAGCTGTAAATCACACACAAAGAATCCCTCTAAAGAAAACATTTGGCATACAGTGCTTAAAGTACACACAACACAAGCCAAGAACATTCACTAGAAAAATAAAATGGAGATGTGCAATGTGTACAAACAGTGAAAGCAGGTCAAACAATTACAGTGGACTATGTACACAAATAATCAGCAATTACAAGCAAATTCACTCTCAATTCAGATGTAAATAAACAATCATGGACCAACACCCATGGGTCACATGGTGAAAGGAAAACAAACAGAACAACACCCTGCTGCCAAGATTTCAACATACTGAGAGCAGGAGCAAAGGCCTGACGGTAGGCCTAATGGTGTCTCTCATAGACAGGCCACATGGAAAATCCAAAACCCACAAATGCATCGACAAAGACTTGATGCAAGATTAAGTAGTAGAAATAGTCTGTTACTATTGCAAATGTTTAATGAGCATGTAGATTATTTGTACTACAGGCATGAATGACACCTCAAAGCTTCCGATTTGTTGAGGACAGGTATGCCGACACCTGGCCAATACAATGGATGAAAAAAAAAATCCCATGGAGCAACCCAAGTCATATCAAGAGACCAGAGACTAGCATTAATTGAATAACCAGAAAGCAACATCCAAACAACCTCTCAGAACACCTTTTTTCTACTCGCATATTTTTCAGGGAAAAAAAGTACTTAGATTATTATTCAGATTATTATTATAGATAGATTATTATATACAAATTATTCATTCCGTCATGCTACTATCCAAAGTGACAAAGTAGGCTTACACTACCATTTAAAGTTTAGTGTCAGTAAGACTTTTTGAATGTTTTTAAAAGAAGTCTGTTTACCAGGCCATATTTTTTTGATCAAAAATAATATTCTCTATTTTTTATGCAATTTATTCCTGTGATGTAAAGCTGAATTTTACTCCAGTCTTCAGTGTCACATGATCCTTCAAAAATCATTCAAATATGCTGATTTGATGCTCAAGAAAGATTTCTTATTAATGTTGAAACAGTCATGCTGCTTAATATTTTTGTGGAAAGTGAAAAAGTGAAGAATATTTATATTCTTTTTTTAAAGAATGTTCAAATCTTTTTATGATAAAACTCTAGTGCAGCTTGTCGTAATTACACAGTTGACTATTTAGTGTAACATCTGCTTTAACTAACACTCAATATCATGCACTGCTATTCACTTCTCCCTGAAGTGAAAATTATGTTGCAGTGACTTCATCTTCCCTCAGTCTGAGAAATGAAGCATGCTGCATTTTAATAAATAAAACCGTCTTAAGCACCTCACCCTCTCCTGTCTCCATAGAAACCCTGGTCTGAGTGAGCTATTGCTGGAAGGCTGAGGCGAGAGGCCTGAGATGGATCGTGTAGGAGCGCTAACCGCTTTGCCGCAAATTACCTGCTAGAGAGAGAGCGTCCTGCCTCAAATCAGCACAGCGTTCCTTCAGAGCCACCATCACTCACACGAGAGGAGCGTCTGAGGAGCAGCTGTCACAGACCGCGAGAATTTATTTGTCCCGATTCCTTCATCATTTACTCCTAAACCTGACGTCTTTTCATTCCGCCTGCGTTCCTGGATGCGACCCTGGAGGCTGTGCTGAGCAACGGAAGGGATTTATTGATGGATAATTCAGCGTGTGAAGCATTTCCTGTGCGATTCTCACTTCCTTATGTCTTCTCACAAGGGAACAGACTTTAATTACTGTTTGAGGCATTGGGTGAATATAAAACCGCCACTTGCAGACGTTCGGATGATGAGAGTTACCCATTTATTAACTAGTATAGACTGTGTGTGTGGTACTCACTTGGAGAGTGAGGACAGGAGGGTGTTTGACTGGGTGGCTCTTCGGTGCTAAGAGAGGGCAGGTCACAGGAAGACGCCCCCATGCTCACGGAGCTCTGCTCCTCTGATTGGGTGGTCCAGCTGCTCTCTGAAGGGGGAACGGTACTCCAAAAACTGGCTGAAGAGCAAATGCTGTGTCTGGGACCTGTAATAAAACAGAAATATCTTTATAGAGATAAACATTTGGGGTACAAAATTCTGGATTTAAAAATAAATAGTTCATCCAAAAATAAGGATGTCGCTTATGCTCTTAAGGCTGCATTTACTGATCCAAATACACTAAAATCTTGTGAAATATGATTACTTACAATTTAAAATGACTGTGCTCTATTTTTAATATATTTTTAGATGTTATTCATTACTGTGATGGAAAAGCTTTTACAGCATCATTACTCCAGTCTTCAGTATCACATGATCCTTCAGAAATCATTCTTATATGCTGATTTGCAGCACAAGAAACATTTTCTTTATTATTATTATCAATGTTGAAAACAATTGTGCTGCTTAATATTTTTTTGTGGCAACTATGATACGTTTTTTAACATTCTTAAAGTTCAACAGCTTTTATTTGAAATATAATTTTTTGAAATAGAATCTAAGTCTTTACTGTCACTTTTGATCAATTTAAAGCATCCTTGCTGAATAAAATAATAATAATAAAAAAAATGTATTAGTAGTATAGATAATTGTTTCTATAAGTTATTTGAATTTCATTCCATTTTAATTTCCTTAAATTACTTTCCTTAAACTATTTCTTTTCAAACTGAAATTCAACTGACAATTATGTCTCCCATTTGTAATAGTAGAATTCGATTCAAATTCAGAAACTGAATTGGAATCCAAAGGCATTGTCATTTTTAATTGTGAATGGTGCACAACCCTTGTATGTGTGTGTGCAAATAAGTGTGCGTTGCTAATGAACAGGTGTTATCATTGAATTAGGACAAGAGACTATTAAATATTCACAGTGGGGAAAAGTGCTTTAGTAAAAGGATTAAACATCAAGGGTGAGGTAAGATAGCACAGCATACTGATGTGTATCAGCCTCGTCAAACAATTGAATCAATATACTCAATGATTTTAATTAGCACTGCTATAATTGCTATCAGAGGACACATTTTTTATGTTATGAATTACTATGTAGATAGAATAATGCTTTCAAACAACAATGGTTCTAGATTCAGGTTGGAGTAAATATATAAAGTCAGACGACACACTTCCAGTTCTTTCAATACATGTAGGCAATTTTGATGTTTAATCAAACAATTGGGATTCAGAAAAATGCCAAGCAGGATGTGTACACTGCCTAGCAACAAATCCAACCATACAGGGTTTTATTCCCTTTCAATGGATTTTCCCCTGGAGCTCAATTAAAAGAGTTCACAAAAGTAGTGCCTTAAAACTTTTATGGCCTACCTACAGCATAAAGAAGAACTTGTCAATGTTATAAGAATCTAAAATAATTGGGGACATGGGTTGAAATGGATAAAGATTGGATATCATGTAAATGTTCTCCTTTATTACACAAGAAAAAAAAAACATCAAGAGAAGTGGTTTGAAGCATTGAACTGACATCATCTGACTGTCAGTATCACAGTGACAAAGACAAAAAAGATGTGTCATATGATTATGATGATGATAAGTCTAAGACACGACTGCATCATCAGTTTGAAAAATTAAAGTACAGTCAACTAAGAGGAATATAGTGAATATCACTTGCCAAGGGCAAAACAAGAGACAAACTTGCTTTGGCGAGTAAATAAAACATGGCGATATGTTTACTAGGAAAAGCAACTTACAAAGAATGATAGTTCAACAACTTTTAAAGCTGAGCATAAAACTTTTATTAAGCATGCCCAAAGGTTTTGATTTCTAGAACTCCATGAATGTTCCTCACATTAAGTCACCAAAGGAAAATATAAGCAATACACCCTTAGTGTGTCTTCACAACTGATGCAGAGAAAAAACAAGTGATGCTGCAAATGACAATGACCTGCTTGTCACTAATATGCACAGCAAAATATCCCCTTTTTATAACAGTTAATTCTTGTTCTCATTGGCACCCATGTACACCCAATGACAATGCAAATTGAAATAATTAGGATTCTTACCTCAAATTAATAAACTGAATTAGTTTAAATTCTTTAAGGGGTACTTCATCACTGGCAATTCAATAAAACGTGGCTGCCTATGCAGTAGAAATGTGTAAAAAAAAATGTTTTTAAATCCAAGGCCACTCCCATTAGTCTGCTATGGATACGCTTGACCAGAGTCAAAAAACGCCTTGCTTTAGTAGGAAATACTTCTGAGCAAACTTTTAGTTATAATGGTGTCAACTTGAATAGTTCACGGGTGCAAGAATAAACATTTAGCAAGAGCGAGTTACTTTTGGTACGGTGAAGGATCCAGAATATTGCAGGCAGCGGCTAAAGGCTGCAAAGGATCGTAAATATGGAGAGAACGCAGGAACAGAAAATCTGAAAAAAACGTGTTTGTAGTCAACATTTCAAACTGGATGACTACGAACACTGTTTTATCACACCTTTAGGCATGGCCTAAGCCAGCTCGCACTATTATTTATACAGTGTGTTTTATAGCAATTATTAGAAAGAAGCAGTCAAGCAACAGGAGGTGACGTGTTTTGTATCTTTTTCTCATTTGATTTAAAGTGCAGTTGTAGTTACTAAGAAACAGTGTTTGTTTACTGTGCTCATGAGCTGAAATCTCGTTGGTGAAGTCTCGTTTGTTGACTTTTAGTCACGAGGTAAACATTTTTGCTAGTGAGGCGTGTCCAGCTGTATTCAATAACGACATTTCAGATGAGTATAAAGTAGTATACCGCGGCAGCCCTCGTGTGAAGCCCTCATCGTGTGAAGACCAAAGAGTGTAAAGACCAGCGACTCTACTGTACCTGCGCGACTCCACCGAGCAAGGACACCGTCAAGGCACTTGAGTATTATTTTCTTGTTGTTTACTCTCTCTTCTACACAAACAATTTTTCTTCTCATCTTTCTGTTTGTGACCTCTCTTTCACTATGTGTTTTCAAATCCCTACTATTACTAACACGTGTAAATCAAATGTCACACGTAGGAGGCAGCACAATCCTAGCAACCTGCGTACCTTTCTCTTTTCCCATCGGTTTCTGGAATTTCCAGTCCGCTGTAAACAATGCTGATTTCATTACATCTATTTCTAGTCATTCAGGTCTCAGCCTATTGGCCCTGACTGAGACCTGGATCAAACCAGAGGACACTGCCACACCTGTTGCCCTCTTTACTAACTTCACTTTCTCACACACCCCTCGCCTGACCGGAAGGGGTGGAGGTACTGGTCTTCTCATCTCAAACGATTGGAAATGTTATCCTTTACCACCTTTGTGTGACAACAGCTCATTTGAATCGCATTCAATTACCATCACTTGGCCTATTCAAATCCATTTAGTAGTTGTCTATCATCCACCAGGTAAACTTGCCAGTTTCTTGGAGGAGCTTGATGTGCTACTCTCATCCTTCCCTGAGGATGGTACTCCTCTCGTAGTTCTTGGAGACTTCAACATCAACCTAGAAAAGCCTCAGACTGCTGATTTCCACACTCTGCTTGCCTCATTCGACCTCAAACGAGAATCTACTGCGGCTACTCACAATCAGGTAACCAATTAGACCTTATTTACACGCGCTGCTGCTCCACTGACCATACACTGGTCACTCCGCTGCACACCTCAGATCACTTCCTCCTCACTCTCAACCTCAACCTGCCTCAGAACACAACACAAACTCCTCAACAGGTCACCTTTCGGCAAAACCTACGCTCACTCTTACCCTCTCGTCTATCCTCTTTGGTCTCATCCACACTTCCTCCACCTGATCAGCTCTCAACACTAGATACTAACAGTGCAACTGATGCTCTTTTCTCCACTTTAACATCCTGCTTGGACAACTTCTGCCCCCTTTCCTCCAGGCCAGCCCGCGCCACACCCTCTGCCCCCTGGTTATCTGATGTCCTCTGCGAACATCATTCTAAACTTAGGGGTGCAGAGTGGAAGTGGCGCAAATCGAAAGATCCTATTGACCTTGGTTTTTATCATTCTCTCTTCTCTTCCTTCTCTGCTAATATCTCTACAGTTAAAATGACTTACTATCACAATAAAATTAACAATTCTTCTGACTCTTGCATGCTTTTCAAAACCTCCTCCTCCATCAACCCTAACAGCTGATGATTTTGCCACATTCTTCATAAATAAAACAACCACCATCCGTGGCCAAGTTAGCAAACCACAAACTAACACACACATCTTACCAGCAAACACACACATTCTATCCTCCTTCTCTCTGCTTTCAGAGGCAGAAGTCTCCAAACTCCACCTTTCCAATCACCCTATTACCTGTCCACTTGATCCTATTCCCACTAATCTACTTCAAGCCATTTCTTCCTCAGTTGTACCTGCACTCACGCACATCATAAACGCCTCTCTTCACCATTGGTACTTTTCCCACAGCGTTTAAGCAGGCTCGGGTAACCCCACTGCTTAAGAAACCCACTCTAAATCCAGCACATCTGGAGAATTACAGACTGGTATCCCTTCTTTCATTTGTCGCAAAAACACTTGAACAAGTTGTTTTCAACCAGATTATCTCCTTTCTAACACAGAACAACCTCCTGGACTACAACCAGTCTGGTTTCAAAAGCGGACACTCAACTGAGACTGCCCTGCTCTTGGTAATTGAAGCTCTGAGACTGGCAAGAGCAGCTTCCAAATCCTCAGTTCTCATCCTGCTGGATCTGTCTGCTGCCTTTGACACAGTTAACCACCAGGGATCAGGGCTCAGTGCTTGGACCACTTCTCTTCTCCATCTACATGACATCACTAGGATCTGTGATTCAGAAACATGGCTTTTCCTATCACTGCTACACTGATGAAACAACTCTACCTCTCATTCCAGTCTGATGATCCGACGGTTGCTGCTCGCATCTCAGCCTGCCTGACAGACATTTCTGGATGGATGAAGGACCACCACCTTCAACTAAACCTTGTGAAGATAGAGTTGCTTATGGTCCCAGCCAACCCAGCACTACACCACAACTTCTCCATCCAGTCAGCCAGGAACCTTGGAGTTGTGATTGATGATCGAACTTTACAGATCACATTGCCAGAACTGCCCGGTCCTGCAGATTTGCCTTATACAACATTAGGAGGATCGGGCCCTTCCTATCAGAGCATGCTACACAACTCCTTGTCCATGCACTTGTTCTATCCAGACTGGACTGTTGTAATGCTTTCCCAGCAGGTCTTCCAACTTGCACTGTCAAACCTCTGCAACTGATCCAGAATGCTGCAGATAGAGTGGTCTTTAACGAGCCGAAGAGAGCACACGTCACTCCTCTCCTCACAAAATCGCACTGGTTGCCAGTTGCCGCTCGCATCGAATTCAAGTCACTGACTTTTGCCTACAGAACAACCACTGGCTCTGCTCCCTCCTACCTAAACTCATTACTTCAGACTTACGTGCCATCCAGAAACTTGCGCTCTACAAGTGAACGTCATCTTGTGGTGCCATCTCAAAGAGGCACAAAATCTCTTTCTTTGACCTTTTTCTGGTCTGTTCCATGCTGGTGGAATGACCTGCCCAACTCAACCAGAGCGGCTGAGTCCGTGACCATTTTCAAGAAATGGCTGAAGACACATCTTTTTCGGCAACACTTGATCCATTAATTCTAACACTTTATCTTCTATTCTATATCTATTATATTATAAAAAATATATATATTAAAAAAAAGTACGCAGTATGTGTTAAGATTAAACTGGGAAGGGTCATAGCACTTGCATATTGTTGTCCTATTGTTAGTTTAACTGCTTCTATTGTTCTCATTTGTAAGTTGCTTTGGATAAAAGCGTCTGCTAAATTAATAAATGTAAATGTAACTGCCAAAAAGAGGTTAAAAACTGAAAGAAACTGCCGTTCTGTCAGTTCTCTTCGACTACCCGAAGCAAAACGCTGTCGCGTACAGGTAAGAAAGATGTTGCCATAGTGTTCCATTTTTACCATAATGCTGTTTAAAGAGTAGACAAAGTAAGATACAATATTCAGAGATAAACCTACTTTTACAATAACTGTTCTGTTAATAACCCTCTGTTGATCTGACGGTCCGTGGATGCCAAAATGCGGAAGTATAATCGGTAGTTTTCACAAAAGCCCTGGAGCTGTCAAAAGACTTTAGCTGAAAAATAAACATGAATTTCTCGATCCAAGTAACAGAGAGATGAACATTGTTCATTCACATATACTATTACACTTTAATTAGTTTTCGAACCAAATTCAATGCATTCAAAACCAAAAAATCTCTGTATTTTCATTTATCCATGTTGACAGCAGTGATGGGAATAACGGCGTTATAAATAAACGGCGTTACTAACGGCGTTATTTTTTTCAGTAACGAGTAATCAAACTAATTACTATTTCCTCCGTTACAACGCCGTTACCGTTACTGTCAATAAAAATGCGGCGTTACTATAATTGAGATCACTGAAGCGGTTTTCATCCGAGTAGGCTCTCTCTCAACCATATGAGCTGCAAAGTTTTTTCTCTGGTGTGTGTGTTTATGATGCGCCGGACTGGACATAAGCGAGGCGAATGCCGCGAGCGCACTCGACAGTGCGTGAGAGAGACCGAATGTGTCCGAGAACGCGCTCGATAGTGCGCGAAAGAGACCAAGTGTGTCCGAGAACGCGCTAGATAGTGCACGACAGAGACCAAATGTGTCCGAGCATAAATACTTTATTTATAAATAAATTACACATTTCAGCATTAGAATAATCTCTGTAGCATACATCATATGCAATGTTTTGATTAGTTTATAACAAACTCCAAAATAACCTGCAGGGAACGTTCAAACATTCAAACACATTCGAACGTTCAAACACACGTGCGGCAAACATGACTAGAATTTGGCTAAAATAACCTCTGATGATGACGTTCTCTGTAGGTTATAAAAATAAACCCCCAAAAGGTTATATTTTATTATTATTATTTATGTTGGTACATTGTTCAGTATTATATTGAGAGCACTTTTTGTTAAACTTACTATTGTGAGGAAGAAAATACTTCAAGTAGGCTATACAGAATGTCTACCAGTTGTAAAGGTGTGTGAGTTTTATCATTTTAATTATATGCACTAGTGTATGTATATTTTTTTTATTACTATTTATTTATTTTTGGTACATTTCTTAAGAAGCATGATTTATTTTTAGCCTTTATTCTTGGCCAGTTATGGTCTGTGCAATAAATATTAAATGTTCTATTGATTGTGTTTTGTTGTTCCATTATAGTAGTGATAATATTTTAATATTTAAGTTAATAGGTGTCTCTCACATTGTCCCACAGCAACATTAAACTAGTGTAGATTAGTGTACAATGTTTTAGAATAATAAGATGTTCTATTTAGTGTCCATTTAATTCATTTAACATATTTAATATTGGGGGTATCCAAGTTATTTCACATATTTAAACTTTTTTTTTTTTTTTTTTTTTAAAGTAACGCAATAGTTACTTTCCCTGGTAATTAGTTACTTTTGTAATGATGTAATTCAGTTACTAACGCAGTTACTTTTTGTGAGAAGTAACTAGTAACTATAACTAATTACTTTTTTAAAGTAACTTACCCAACACTGGTTGACAGTGATAAGTGGAATCTCAATGTTTCAAATGAATAGCTTTAAAGATTTGAATAATATTCTCAGTCTATGAGAAAAGAAAAAAAGTGTGCATGTGGGATTACTCCACCTAACACTCCTTTTCCTGAGGGTTCCCAAACCACTGATATCACCATAATCACAACTTCAGATGGATCCAAATGTGCTCTAATGATTTCTGGTCAATAAATCACATTATGTTCACAATATACTTGTGAACATAAACCATGTCAACATGAGGTTTCTGCTGCATTAGCAATAAAAGATAAACTGCTTTTACTCCTTTCTTTCCCCCCCTTAGTAATCATTTGATCTAAAATAATATGAATCTGAATGCCTTTGAATATAAATAATTTAAGACACTGTGGTTGGATAAACCCAACATATGACATTGGCTTCCTGGCTGCTAAACCTTCCTCTAGACCACACATGAAAATAAAGGCATCAAACCAGAAATCATATGTTGGACAGCCCCTGTAATCAGAGTAAATAAGCAGTACTTTAACAAACCCAGGCTTGATCTCTTAGTGATCATATTATGAAAGAATGACAGACTGGCTGCACCCTGGACTTCATCCTTAGGCAGATTTCATGCAAGGGCAACAACAGCTGAGATGAAAACTCTGCTTATGGCTTCAATTAGGGTTTGAAGGGTTTGGCCCTTTGCGTGTTGCTGCACCCGGCCTCTCATAGGAGATTTCCTGGGAAAGAGTTGCTGGCAAAGCTGCCGGGTTTGACAAGAGTGGGGGTGAGTGAGTCAATGTGTGCAAAAAAGAGACAGACAGAGATAAAGAGAGACAGGCAAGTCTAGACCAAGCCTCAAGCCTAAAAGGAAGTGACACAGTCCTAATCAGCCCAACCCAACTCATTTCTAGAAATCAGTAGAATAATGTTTCTCAGGAAAACTGTAAACATTGGGAAATACTTGTTGAAATGGGTGTGGTGTAATGGTTAGAAGCTCAAGGCTGGTACTGAAAGGTTGCCTTTGTGCCCTTAAGCTAGGCATAACCCCAGGTTTCTCCAGAGGAATTGTCAATATCATGAGTCACATGACTACTTCCTTGTTGAGGAAGCAGAGTTTATTTTGAGTCTCATTATGAAACTATTATTACTAATTTTACGAAACAGGAAATGTACATGCACTTACATGAACTCTTCATTAAAAAAATATATATTTATTTTACACATTTTTTATATAAAAAAGCAGGGCAGTTTGAATAAATCAGGGGTGCAAACACATGTATGGTCAAAAAAGAGAGAGGTAATCGAAGCCCTCGTCCCGCGGCAAATATCCAGATCTACATTGCCACCATCCCCAGCCCACCCCTATAGGCACATAGAGTCAAATGAAATTTAGAAAAACTATCTAGCACTTCTTCTTCTTGCTTTACTGCTACTTCCTGAAAACAATTTCACCTGATGATTTGAATAGCTCTTTTTGTAAAGAATTAATAATTCTAGGATGATTGGGGTAATTGTGTAGGGTAGGCCTAGTCAGTGCTTGAAGGGTGGGGAAAAAGGTGCCGGTACTCTCTTGCCTTACTCTCACCGCCTTCACCCAGGGCCGGATTAACAATTTCCTGTGCCCTGGACAACCAGACTCAAGACCCCCGTAGTTAGGGGGGTTCGGGGGCATGCTCCCCCGAGAAAATTTGTATTTCTCTGATCTACATATGTGCAATTTAGGACTTTTGAAGGCCAAAAAATTATAAGAAATAGGCTATCTTTAAAACCTTGTCATTAGATTATTTATCAATAGGCTACCTGCTCTCTCCTCATCTTTATATTTATTTTCTCTCAGTCTTCTTATCCTGGACTATTTCTTCCCCTCCTAAAGCTGAACTTAGTCTTTTCATTTTCGTCTGTGTCAATGACGAAAGTAAACATAGGCTCAACAGATATATATACGTTTTATGAATCATTTTCTTAGACAAGTTAATTCACTCAAGGCTACCAGGAAAGCTGTAGCCTAAGTCAGTATTGCCATTAGGAACCTTCTGCAAGCTTTGGAATTTGAAAACGTCTGTTTTTAAATGTTAAAAGTAATTTTAAATAATACAAATTATATATAATGTCATATTCTGTGTTAATTTTGACCATGAACCACGCGCTGTCACTTTAATTCAGCGCGTGCAGCACAGCGAAAATAGACTCGGTGTGGAAACGATCGTTGGACTGCTGTATATGCACCGCTCCTGGAACGCATTGCCGGACCGCATCCACGTGCAGTGCGAAAGTTCTAGTCTAACCTGTTAATATGGGTGCGGAAAAAAAATAAGCTCCGCATACGCATTGCAAACGGAGTATATGTGAAATGAGCGTGACACTGACGCTTTTTCTGTCAGTGGTAGAGTACCGGCTACATGCGAGAAGTAGCGGTACGCAAGAAAACGTGCAGGTACGCTTTGGAGTAAAATGCAGAAGTGCCTGTACTGCGTACCGGTGAGTACCGCCCCACTTCGAGCACTGGGCCTAGTGCATCTGCATAGAAACTAATAAACAAAATACAAATATAAATACAATAAAACACAAATACACGAGAAATAAAGCCGTGCTTTATGTTTTTCAGGTAAATTAACTGTATTAAGTATTAATACAGTTTATCTTTTGACTAAACTTTGATTAACTTTGGTGACACAAACAGCTGCAGGTATATTGGGTGCTGTCCCTTTAAGACGAATGCGCGTATCTAATACCGGTAATGACACGCGTCCGTTTTAATTTGACTGCGTTTACAGGGAAACTCGTTGAGACGGACACTGGCTTATTTTTTCGTGCACATGTCTGTTCAAACACAAATAGATAAGAAAGAAAAGGGAATTCGGTGTTCACGAACTTCACGTGCTGTCTGCGACTGCGAGGCTCTGTGCGCCGACAGATCTACACTTGGATGTTAAACATAATATATATAGCCTGATACAGCAAAGACAAATTCGGCAGTATTGACGGCAAAATAGGCTACAGAATATTTCGTTCTGTATGCCTATTGACGGGGCAATATTTGAAAATCGATAATTAGGTCTATTTTTTAAATTACAATTATATATGCATTTGTCAAAACCGAGAGACTTTCAAGCATCAAAATGTAATTTATTAATATGTATTTGCGCCTTCTATTTTGTCTGAAAACTTCCAACACTCTTGCGTGTCGCGTGAAAAATAGGCGTCGGTTGCGGTTCTATTTCTTTCGGCGCGGCTCGAGAAGTGTGTGTGTCACGCAGGCATTGTGCTCTAACACAAGCTCTAACCAGTTAACATGAGAGCCGACATAAAAACGGACACTCCACGCCACGCAGAGAGAAATGTGATGCAGTGGCAGATCCAGAGTGAGCACTAGTGGTTCACGCTTGCGCACATACTGCTGGTTTGGCGCGCAGTGTTCTGATTCGCTTATTTCCTATTTACTTGTTGGTGGACGCAATCCAGAATTACTGTTGGTTAAATTATAATCAGACCCTCTCAACCTCTCAAAAAACTCTTCGGATCTGCACGATTCACACAAGTCACCCAAACTGACGTGAAAAAAGCGGGAGGCGCCGAAAAGCGCGCTGTTTGCACCCCTGATAAATGGTCTTTTTGGGCAGGGGAGGAAGTTTGTTTTAAAACTGGAATCCTTAACCTTACAGAATTTAATTCTCAGAAGATCTTATTTCCTTACAATATGACCCCTTTCGAAACTGTTTGCATTGCATTTCCCTGTTTTCTAGTATTGTCAATGATTTTTAAACAAACTGAAGGAAGCTGGATTATATTGTACTGAATCCTGTACATCCCTTAGGTAGCATAGCATGTGAATCCCAAAGTGAGATTCCACCTTTAATGCAAAAAAAAAAAACGTAAGAAGTTCTCATACCTTTTACCTGCGTTGAGGGAGGAGGAGAGGGTGACCATGGTTTGTCATCAAACTGAACCCAGGAATTTGTCTGCTCTGTCTTGTGGCCAGGCACACATGGTACTTCTGCCCAAGTAGAGGAGTCCAGCACAGGCTGGTCTAAAGAGGGCTGGAGGTGGTCCTCATCTACAGAGCAGAAGAAACAACACACAAACACGGTAAGTGAAATACGGCCTCTGCTCAGTTAAAATGTCACAGCTGAATGTTAAATCTAGCAGGGTGCAAGAGCTCTGGACCGTTCCCGCAGTAATCACTATGGAGCAATGACCTAAGGACACAGGAATCTCACGGAAAGGTCTGAACGCAAACTCAGACAGAGTAAAACAAACTGATACCCAATCCGCAAAAGGTTACATGTCTTTATAATTCCTTATGTATGGTGCAAAACTATTTTTCAATTAGGTACAAGAAAGTCATCTAGAGCCTTTCTTTGCCATGTAAAGTAACATTCAACAATCCTTCTATCCAAGATTGGACAAGGTTTTCCAAATGTGTAAAACTTCCATGAAACAGTTTTGAAAGTTGCGAGTTCTGAAAATTACATTACCTAGTACCATTGTACAGTACCTAACATTGTAAAGACTGAAGATCATCTCTGAAGAAGGTCTATTATTGACTGGTCAAATAGGTACTTACATTTACATTTATTACTTTCATCAGCAGAGTATTCAAGGTATACATTTTTGTTTGATACCAGAGAACTGAACCCACAAAATATCTAGTGACTTGTGAGTAAAGACAATGTTTGTACTGACCTGCCTGTGACTCCTCATCTGAAAAAGCGACCCAGCCCGGTCTTGGAGTTCCAGTTCTGCTACTGGCTGTAGCAGCCATGGGGAGTTGTTCTGTCCTGTGTCTTCAGTTGCTTGCACCTTGTAACTTTATCTCACTCCAACAAATCTTGAACGCCATGCCCATCTAAGGAAGGCTTAAGAAGAAAAAAAAAACATTAGCTATTCATTGGGGATTTGATCCATTTCAATATGAAGGTATTTTCCTTTAAACTACTGGCCAAACAGTTATTGTTGCTAAGTAGAGTCAAAATATTTAAAATAATTACAATAAATAAGGCTTGTTTACTGTTTTTAAACAGAACAGAAATACAGTATACATATTACATTTCATGTGATCCTTCAGAAATCATTTTAATATGTGGTTTTAATGCTCAAGTAACATTTCTTATTCCTGTCAATGTCAATTTTTTAAAGTAAACAAATTTAAAAATAATATATATATTTTTTAGATATAATATCTTTTGTAATATTATACATATCTTTAATGTAACTTTTGATCAGACCCCAAACTTTCTTTGCTGTTGTATATGCATCAAAGTTATAATATAATAAATTATAATTATCTGTATTTTTATTAAAACATAGCTATGCATCTGAAATGTCATCTGTGAACTTCCACTGATAATTGATTTTTTTTAGCTGATTTGAAATTGATCAAACTTTTCAACTTTTCTAATTTATGTTAAATAAGATGTTATTAAAATGTCTGTCCTAATGATTTCATGCAGGTTGACATTTTGGCACAAAATAGTAAAAAAAAAAAAAAAAGCACATTTAAATCATCACAATATTGTGTGATTTTGAATAGTACTAAAAAAGATATTGTAAATGCTCAATATATTGACCAGCCCTATTACTTATCATGTGATAATGAAGAATCGTTCTACTTAGCCTACTTTACAGGATTGCTCTACTGGCTTTACAGGATGAGTTATGTTGTACTTGCATTTGTTGAGAGTACAAAAAGGTTGCAAATTTGTGGCTTTGACAGCAAGAAGTGACAGCAGTAAATACTGAAGGCTTGTGTAAGTGTTTTTGACTGCCAAACAGAAAACAACATGCTCCGACAGGGCCTTTCTATACAGGACGGAGGCTGTGTGAAGCAGCAGGAAAGACTACTGATAAATGTCTGACAACTGAAAACTATTTATAACACAAATAGCTACTACAGCCCCTGTGGCTTCTTAGATGCAACGTCATACATTAAAGCAGTGTGTTGCAAATATAATCAAAGTTTGTGTCAAGGACCACTGCACTCTAATGTCTCATTAGTGTACACAAGGAACTGGGTGACAAATGCACCACCTTAAAGTCACCGATGCCCTTCAAAGGTCACAAAGGAGGAAAGGCACAGTAACAAAAGCTGAGAACCATTGTGATCAGGATTTTTCCACATCAGAGAGGGGCCAATTTTCTCTCCAAAATCAAGACCCTGCAGGAAACACACTTTAATAGAGGAAACACACTTGGAACAATCTAGTAAATTGGGGCCAGTTCCGTAACATGTTTTCGCTCTGATGAATCTCCTTTGCATTCACAATCCGGCTACACGCTACCCTTCCTCAGCCCCCTTTATCACACCAAACAAAGCAAGCACCTCCCTCCAACTACCGAATTCATTCAACATCTCACAACACCCATACTTGAATAGTGAAACCATACTGAAAAACAACAGCCGTAATTTACTGATTTGGATGCTGTCTATCACCACTATATTCCTCAGCCATTTCTTGTGCGGTCATGTAACTGTATTTAAAAGTTAAAAGGTTCTTCTTACTTATACATTTGTGTAAAGACCGGAATATTGTCAATGACAGACTGGCTGCACCCTGGACTTCATCCTTAGGCAGATTTCATGCAAGGGCAACAACAGCTGAGATGCTCTCCTCCAGCTTTCAGGTCCTAAACGAAACAAAGTCCAACAACTTGAGTTACCACCATTTTCTCTGAACTTGTGAAATGGCCTGAAAACTAACAATAAAAAACACAAAACTAATTATGAATTAATAGGGTATTTATGAAATGAATGCTAAACAGTAACCATTTTTGTAACTACTTGTTACACTACTTTTTAAAAATACAATACTAGGGCTGTCAAGCAAATCAATTTTTTTACATGATGTGTCAATTAATTAGGCCTAATCGAATTAATCGCACATTAAATTTGGCTGAGAAATTACCCCCAAAAGATCATTCACCCCCGGTTTCACAGACAAGGCTTAAGCCTAGTAGTCCCAGACTAAAATGCATGTTTGAGCTGTTTTAACTGAAAGCATATCTTCAAATATGTCCCTGCCATTGTTTTGTCTCAAGATGCACACCACCAGTAATGTTTTTTCTAAGGCACATTTATAAAAGCTACTTAAATGTCCTAATTGAACTAGGCCTTAAAGTCATTATTGTGTGAAATGAGAAAAGCATCACATAGACATTACAAAAAGTAGTTTTAGAAAGAAATATTTTATTTGATTCAACATAGAATTTATTACACATAAACTTTTAGGCTACATCGGCCATGATTTTTTTCAGAAGCTGCATCGGAATTGGTATTTAGATAGGCCTATATTTACAGACCAAAACAGTTTGGTTGCCAACATTCTTCCAAATATCTTCTTTTATGTTCCGCAAAAGAAAGAAAGTCGTACATGTTTGAGACGACACAGGGGTGAGTAAATGTAAATAAACTGAATTAAAATTTTTGGGCAAACTATCTCCAAATTATGAAATAATTTTTTTTCAGTGAAATGATCCTCTAAATAAGAATGCTTATCCTGTGTGCTCACAGAAGACAAACACACGCATGAATGTCCGAACCCCTGACACAGAACCAAAACCAAACTAGACATTCCACACATAAACAACTCATGTTGTCATGAGCAAACTCGGAACCGCATGCTCACTATCACAAGACAATAGGAGTGTCCGAGCTCTGTCTCAAAACCAAGAATAAACAGACCGAAGTGACAGAACCCAAATAATTTGACTTAAATCTGGCAAACACACACAGATGCAAATGCAATTACACTATTTGACTATATGATCTTGAATTCTGGCCATTTTAGTTGCTCTCTGGAGCCTTCAGAGTGTGCAGCCAGAATTTCAAAGCAACACCAATGTTTGCAGCTGCAAAATCTTACAAAACTTTCATCCACTTCTCAGACTCCAACAGGCTTGGGCTTTGGCAGTCTGTCAGTTATGTCAGTGGTGCATGCAGGCATCAACAAGATATGTGCACAATATTCGAACGTTTGGCATAGCTGGCCTGCAAAACTTTCTCACTGTGTCAAATCTCTCACTCGCACGACCATCCACGAGCTCATGATCATGCATGACATCATTATTCAGACTGTGCTTATAGACACTGCATAATTTCCTGCTGTCAGAGCTCACAGTCTTAGTGAATTTGCATCACGCAGTACATGTGAATAGGAGGATAGGAGTAAAGACAAACAAACCAAAAAGGAAAAACAAAGTGTCTAAATGCAGGAATAAACAGTTATTATCTTTGTGGTGGTGCTGCAATGTCAAGCCACACCTGGACCTCAGAATGCATGGTGGTCACACACGGTCTACATATGTGACCGTAGCAGAGCACAAGCATCAGGTGCATCTCATCATGAGAAGCCATCAGGGCTCAGTTCAGCCTCCTGTTCACCTTTTTATTAACGTAAGAGTGCGCACGACCATGGTAACTTGATTCTGTCGAGGCTTCCAGTCTCATCCACTTCCAGTTATTTTGGCTATACTAAAAGTGTTGCTTGACATAGCAAACTGTTATTTGTTATCACATTTTTTTTATTATTATCATAATCATAACAAACTGGTTTGCATTGTGTTACTGCATTTTGTTATTCCTCCAGTTATTTACTATAGCGTCTAACGAATCGGAAGAGCGCACACATTCACAGGGAAAAAAAGCTAACTTAATTTCCACATTGCAAATCGTAAAAAACTTGTCTTGGCATTTGGCAACCAACTGAAATTAAATTTAGGATTAAGTTGAACTAAAATGACTAAAAAATGAAACATTTTAAAGACAAAAACTAATAAAAATGAAAAAGCACATAACAAAATTACTACAACTGGAACTAAAATAAAATATAAAATATCAGCTACTTCAAAATATTAATAAATACTATAATAGTATAAAAAAAATTATCCTTAAATAACACTGGGTCTATGGTTTAGCGATCAAAATATTTGACATAAAATTCATAGCATTCAATCAGACATACAGTATGATATTTGTAAATAAAAAAATATTAAAACAATTCAGAGAAATGGGGATAATAATGTGGCTGGAGTAGTTTTGCAATGTGACAAAAACAGGTGTTTGATTTCAGACAGCTTGATTATAATTGAAGTGATCAAGATTTGAGTGGTCTAGTTTTGTTTTGCATCAGTCAAGCCAGATTATGTTGTTGTTGTTTTGAAATGTATAGGTAAGGACTTTGTCCCCCCTCACTAACCACTGGCATTAATGGTTCCAGCAGGTTTAAAGTGGCCAGTGCAGAGCCAGATCAGCCACCTTAACTCCTGCAAATGTCTCATACTGTGCTCTGCCATTCTCTACAGCTTTATCTCATGGAGTGGGCTTGCTGGGCTGCCTCACTAAAACTCAGCAATACACCAAAAGACAACAAAGACTGGTTAGATTTTAATAAAAAAGCGCATACACCCCCCTGCCTCCCTAAAGTTCTCAGCTTCATGCCAAGTTCACAGAGAAACTGTTTACAGAGCAGCGAAGCTCACATGAATAACACCATAATCTCCAGACACTACCAGAAAATCCTGCTGCGCCCAGTCTTCAAAGACACTGCCACCAGTTCCAAAACAAGTAAAACGAGTAAAAACAAATACAAGTAACTGAATCCATGTATAGGTTAAAAGGTCAATCCACCACCTGGGACAAATAAATGCAGCAAATGAAGGACATTTACCCCTGGATAGCCACACTTACCTCGCGGTAATGTAGCCTGTGTATGAAGATAAATAGTGTATGCTGACAACTGCACCATTTCTTTTTACCTAAGTGAGACTAAATATAATTGAGTTAATGCAGGCAGGTAAAATACACATATATTTTGTGGGAACAAAATTTTCGAAAATGTCAATGTCAAAACCTGACAAAGGTTCATACAGGGTATATTCATTATTCTTGATTTATATATGAATTGACATTTATTTAGGGTTAGTCTATGAGTAGATTTTTAGATAATTAAATAGAGTGGTGCTTCATAGTCTGGTAAATCCCAACAAGGACATGGAAATTCGTGTGTTTCTAATTCTTCATAGACAAAAGCAAACCATACTAGCCCAGTTCTAGCAATGACTCAACAAGAAAAATGTTTCTGACATGCTATGTTAATCACATGACATAACTATACAAAACAACAAACACATGGGCACCACCGCCTCCACATGCTTTTCACAGCAGTTTCAGTTTCACTATTCCCTGGGGAACTGAACACTTCTTACAAACATTTACCATAGTAACCACGGTTTCAGCCAAAGTAGTTACTAGTTATTGCGATTACAAAAACCTTTGGTAACTTTAGTATTATCCACCACTGCCATTAAACAAGAACCTCGACAAGAACCATTTTCTTTTCTCTGTTGATGGATTTCCTATAGAAACTGAGGTGGGGCATAACAAAGGTATTGTCTCCTTTTAAATTAGTTGGTATTGGGCAAGCGGTAGGCTATTAGAAGGGGCATTTTAGAAATGCAACTTTAGCAAGTATTTGATTGGACAAAAATCTATGCAGTGCAGCATGAATCATCAACCTTTTAAGGTATCACCTGAACTTTTAAGACAGCCTGAATACTGACACTAAAAAAATTATTACATTTAGTCTTTATGATTTTTTTATTTTATTTTAATTTGATCACAAAATTATGAAAATATGCTGAAATCATCAAATTTCAAGAAGTTCCTCTATTGAGCACCTTTTTTTTTTTTTTTTTTTTTTTTACTGTGGTAACCTTGGTAAAATTAGTGACTACGGGGTCTTAAAATCATTGATGAACCCTTCACAAATTCTGAACATGCAAAAATGGCGTCATGTATCAAAAATAAGATGCGACAACGATAGATAAATGTATGCATTATAAAATTGTAGCAGACTGACGAGTGAAACAACAAAATAGGCTGAGTACTGGGACTAGCACAATTGCACAAAAAGCTCGTGTCCCACAACAGGATATTCAGATATGATCGTTTCCTTTCATTATGATCTTAATATGCTGATCAGTCAACAATCTGCTGTGCTCTATAATCAAATGAGCAAGACATGCTTCAACATGTAACAATGGCACAAAAACAACTAGAAAAGTCTCATTATTACATCTACTTCACATAAAAACATCTTCCATATGCGTGTTCAGACATTTGATAACTTTTTGCCACGTATTACACATATCCTGCTGCCAATGTAAACAAAGCACACGCGCTTACAACAACCTGTTGCAACATGTGAGACATATAGTTTCATGGTAACGTATGTAAATGTTTATCCCATAACATATATCTCTGTAAATAATTCAAGATTATTAAGCAAATTAAGTCGACAGTATTGTATATAACACAGCGACAAGACAAAAAACAAGTGCACATGAATATTTACATACCGATACCGTGTTGTTGAGTCTAAGCAGATTGTAGCTCTCACTCGCTCCCGGTGAATCAGCTCTAATGCCCCACCTTACTCACAGCTGATTGGACAGTTGAAACAGCGCTGTTCGAGGCCCCACCTTATTGTCACATGATTGGACAGTTAAAGCAGCGCTGCATCAAATGTCCAATCAGATGCAAATCTGGTGGAGTGTCGAAGAAAGTTGCCCCCAGATCCAGTGCTCATGGCTCTGGTTGCCCCTAAACGCATCACATGGATTAAAAAGTGGGTCTAAATAAATACATTTGTATTATACTATATTATATTATATTATATTATATTATATTATATTATATTATATTATATTATATTATATTATAATAGCTGTTTGTTCTTAAAAACATCTCTGTTGATATTACTTGAAAAAATAAGTTACATTTTTATTTTGTGTTTACCCCATGGACTTTCTTTGTTTGAAATATATAATGGATTTACAAATTTAACATATAATTAACGAATTGGATCGGTTGGATGTACATTTTTGTTTTGATGTGTGTGTTTTAGCATGGCTTTGTGTGGACTTTTTTAAAAAGAAATTCCTAGGAATTAATCATAAAATAAACAAACAACATATTCAAAGTTAAGATGCATGACTTTTTAACATTTCCGAATAATCTCCAATTCCTTGGAGTGGTGTGTTTTATGTAAAACAAATGTTTCCTACAGGGGGCGCCAAAGTTCTAATAACGCCTGCCATTAAATTTAACTTTATATCAAGTGTCTACGAGCCACATACGCATGATGTTGTTGTTGTTGTTGTTGTTGTTGTTGTTGTTCATATTAATAAATTGATTGAAAATTGACTTTTTGTAAATCATTTATTATAAAAAGCATTAAATTAGCCTAAATTAAATGAAAACATTAAATGCTTTACACCAAGGGCCCGATGCATATCTTCGAAAGCTTCCATAGTTTTCTATCTGAGGAATGACTCTTATCAATATTATATGAAACCGGCTATCTGATTCTTTATTCTTTGTTTCCCATTCAACGGCATCTACCTGTATGATCACTAAGACCTCAGGCTCAGACAGCTGTGTGTTAAGGTTACAGGTTCTTTGAACTCATTCCTGTCTATCAACCTGTCATGCTTTGAAAAAGCCAGGGACCTTTTCCCAGGAACCCCGAGAGGGAAGAGAATAAGAAGGTAAAAAAGTAAACACAAAACAACTTTTATGTCACCACATCCGTCAGTGAAAGGAAAGCTTTTATTTTTAGCAATAGCAGTGGGGTGATTTCTGGCTCTCTGTACGTGAAATGGCAGAGACCCCTGCCGAGCTCTCAGAGTCCTTAATGAAAGCGCTCAGTCTCTCTCACTCTAGGCTGTCTGTGTTAGTGTGTTGCATAACTACTAGTGACGCCCGTGCAGTCTCTCACTGTTGCCAGGGACGGCGGGCATCTGCCCTCTCGTAGAATAGTCATCACTTCATTCCTGTAGTCGTACATCTGAGCCCTGCTCAATTACAACTGTATTGACAAAGAAGTTTGTCTTCAGAGAATACAGCCTCAAAAGAAAGGTCCCCCCTTTTATAGCTTAGGAACCTAATGGTGTTGCCAGCTGTGTCTCGTTTAAGTTGCCCTATGTGTTTCATTTAAGAAATAATACAGAAATATAGTAATACAGACAATTAATAATGATAAAATTGTATAAAATAATATGAAAATGTGTAATTGAGCTATAAAAAAAAAGTTTGGGGTCAGTAAGATTTTTTCTATTAATAGCCTACTGTTATTCAGCAAGGATGCAAAAAAAAATTAACAAAAGTGACTGTAAAGACATTTATAATATTACTTAAGATTTTCTACTTCAAATACATACCGTTCTTTTGAACTTAAAGAACCTGAGTCAAAGAATCTTAATATATATATATATATATATATATATATATATATATATATATATATATATATATATATATATATATATATATATATATATATATATATATATATCATGCAGTTTACACACACACACAAAAAAACCCACAACTGTTTGATAATAAAAATAAATGTTTCTTAAAGGGGTCTTATTATTTACGAAATCTTGATTTTGTTTTTGGGGTGTAATATACAGGTGCTGGTCATAAAATTATAATATCATCAAAAATTTGATTTATTTCAAGAATTCAACTTAACAGGTAAAACTAATATATTATATAGACTCATTACATGCAAAGTGAGATATTTCAAGCCTTTATTTGTTATAATTTTGATGATTATGGCTCATTTTCAGAGCACTTCATGCTTCCTTCATTTTCCAGCAGGATTTGGACCTGCCCACATTGCCAAAAGAACCAAAACCTGGTTCAATGACCATGGTATCACTGTGTAATTACTGTGTGATTTCATGTAATATTCAAATTTTCTGGGATTTTGATTTCGTGGGTTTCATAAGCTGTAAGCCATAACCATCAAAATTATAACAAATAAAGGCTTGAAATATCTCACTTTGCATGCAATGAGTCTATATAATATATTAGTTTCACCTGTTAGTTGAATTCTTGAAATAAATCAACTTTTTGATGATATTCTAATTTTATGACCAGCACCTGTACTTTCATGTGTCATCAAACAAGAGGATCGTGCAGAATGGATTATATGCATGGACTTTGCAAGCACAGATTTCACAGGACGTTTCAGAGTGGTATGTTTTTTTGGGTTTTTTTGTAGATACAAAGTTTTACACCATTTAATCATAATACTTGTTGGAAAACTATAGTAATACAAACAGTAATCGATCACAAAACGAGGCTAGTTTTCCTAAGGGGCTGTGAACAGCCTTACAAAAGCATGAGCTTATAAAAACTACAGTAAACACTATATCAACACTAATGGTGGCTAGCAGGCGAAGCTTTGCTCTTTGTTTACACTGAGGCAACAACATTAAACTTATTAATGGAACTGTTAATAGAAAATGCAACTAGTAATAATAAGACATACTTACAAGTTGTGATCCACAAACAACAGATTGTCCATTTCAGGAGAAGCTTTTGTGCATAGCATGCGTTGTACTCTCTTAGTTTCTGGAAACTCTCCTTCATAAAATTTGCAGCGCACAGACAAACGTTGGGGTTATAATGTTCAGGAACAGTGTTTAAAATAAATTTTAACCACTCTAAATTTGTCAGCCTTAGGAAGGTCAAACAAATGAGTTTTGGAAACAGGGTGGAACATACAGGCAGACAGCTGGCAAGTCCATATTTTACTTCGTTAGAGGGTCGGTTATCCTGCCACGGTTGGTGGTTGCAATCCAACACGAATGAATGAAGGCCCGGAAGTCTGTGGCGCAGGCAGAGCAACATCTGACCAAGGTGGAGCCGGAGGGACGAGGGAGTCTGGCAGAGCTGTATGGACGACGGCCACAGCTGGAGCCGAGGGAGGGAGGAGCCAAGGTGGAGCCGACTGGCCGATGAGCTGAGTTGGAGTGATGGGCTTGGTGGCTGGAAGCACAGCAAGGGGATCCAATTGCCAAGGTTGAGCTGGAGACCGGTAGGCCCCTAGGAGAATACGAGCTGCAGGGCGGAATCAATAGCGGAGGAGCCAAGGCACTGGAGGGAGCCAGTGGAGGCGGGGCCAAAGGACTGGCTGGGCAGGACCAGCAGAGACGCAGGAGACTTGGGGTGCTTTCACACCTGCCTCATTTAGTTCGGTTGAATCGCACTAGAGTTCGTTTTCCCCATTGGTGCGGTTCGGTTTGCAACTCGCGGACAAACTTGGAGTTGTGAGGAGGTGCGGAGCCTGATAGAAATTATTATTGACATTATTTTCGAGCCGCATCCTCGATTCATTCTCAAATATTATTGTTTGTCTAAAGTGGTGTAGACAAACTATATAATAAAATATGACCAAGGATACAATCCGCCCACGCAGTCGTCTCTCCATAGTAAACAGCGGCGTTGTCTGCCGGATTTTCCACCTCTTTGTTTACTTCCGGGAGTTCTGTTGGAATTTTCCCACACGTTAATTCTGACCAAACGAAGTGCAGTTATGGAAATGCGTTCCGAGTGATGTGGATGTTGTCATGTGACTGCATTTTGGTTCATTTTATCAACTCATAAACTGATTCGGACCAGAGCGATCAGTGTGGCGTGAAAAGGAAACAATCATTTTTCGCCCTTGGTCTGGACCAAATGAACCGAACTACAGATGTGAAAGCACCCTTGGAGCTGGACCAGCAGAGACGCAGGAGACTTGGAACTGGACCAGCAGAGTCACAGTTGACTTGGAGCTGGGCAGGACCAGTAGAGACGCAGGAGACTTGGAGCTGGACCAGCAGAGATGGAGGAGACTTGGAGCTGGACCAGCAGAGATGGAGGAGACTTGGAGCTGGACCAGCAGAGTCACAGTTGACTTGGAGCTGGGCAGGACCAGTAGAGACGCAGGAGACTTGGAGCTGGACCAGCAGAGACGAAGGAGACTTGGAGCTGGGCGGGACCAGCAGAGATGCAGGAGACTTGGAGCTGGACCAGCGGAGTCACAGTTGACTTGAAGCTGGGCAGGACCAGTAGAGACGCAGGAGACTTGGAGCTGGACCAGCAGAGACGAAGGAGACTTGGAGCTGGGCGGGACCAGCAGAGACACAGAAGACTTAGAGCTGGACCAGCGGAGTCACAGTTGACTTGGAGCTGGGCAGGACCAGCAGAGACGCAGGAGACTTGGAGCTGGACCAGCGGAGTCGCAGGAGACTTGCAGCTGGGCGGGACCAGCAGCAATGGGAGACTTTGAGGGAAATTCTCTTCCAAATCCTCATACCATTTGTAGGGACCTGGTACAGCTCACCCTCAACAGTGGAAGTATGGGGAGGGCTCCATCCCATGCCCTCATACTCCACTAAAATACCCTCCTCAAAGGATGATATAGCCGGCTCACACACCTGGTCAGACTCTCTGTTGGCCTCAGGCTCCAGGGCGATGTTGGGTTCAGGTGTGGGCTCTGGCGTTGGCATCGTGGCAGGCTCAGGCTCTGTATCTGTGTTGGGCTCTCTTGGTTCATAGGAGACTTCGCTGAAGTCTGGCTGCACTCTGGGGCTGAAGTGGGGCTGGTGATGTCCTCCTCAGCTGGGCAGAAGTTGTACGCAGATAACAATTCACCAGCAACCACTTCACATAGACGTGCCTTGCACTGCTCATTTAAGCTAGCCTGAAAAAACACACACAGGGAGCGGTCGGGGAAAGTAGGTCAGTTATTCTGCCATGGCTGGGGGTTGAAATCTAACAAGAATGATGCAAGAATACAAATCTAAATTTATTTATTTTTTACCTACAAACAGAAGTACACAGGAGAATCTCAGGAGAACATACACGCAAACCACATTTAACATTAATGATAACGACCATCAACTGAACAAAATTGGGAATATTTAATATAATGAATATCATTAATTTGCAGTTGCACTTGCATAATAGCACTTGGATGAGGTGTGTTATAACTTATAAGAGTGGAACCAGAATATTCTGGCAGCTCCCCGGCACATGTGTCTTATTAGGATTCAAGGTGAGAGGGAGGACCTTTTGCATGGTCCCTAGTCCCCCATCCATTCCACATTCTGGTAATTTATCCCCTCTGGTTAACCTACTTTCATCACAATTAAAATGCCCAGGGCTTCGATGCATTACTCTTTTCTTCTGTCTAGTTCTCTCGCTTGCAGACACTGAGCTCTGTCTTGCTTTTCTCTTTTCATAGAGACCACATAGACTAGCCAGGGCACCAATACAGTTTCAGTATTAAAGCAGGCCCCAAGCTGTAAATCTCACGACATTACATTCAGTTTGTGTGGATCAGGGTCGCTCCACAGCCTTCCTTACATATTTAAATCTGCTTACCACATTATCTCCCGCAAACAATATCAATAACCAAATCTCAAGCTGGCAGAGCATATCAGATAGATTTTATGCCACGTTTCTTGTGAAGTTCTGATCCACACAGGCCTTTAAAGTCTGATGAATACATCAGTTCTCCAGGGAGGAATAAACCTGTCCAGTTAAATGAGATTGCAGGAGTAGCTGTGCATCTGGATCAGTTGGACACCCTAATTTTATAATGGCAGTCTCGATCAGTGCAGCTGCAGCCCTTCGCCAAGTCACATTAATTCTCTAAATAAGTTCTCAATGGACTCATAGTGAATCAATGGGGTCTCTTCTGTCTGCAGGTGGCTGCACCATACAAAGCTGACTAATAGGAGGGTTTGACTGCTACACCATGTGAAAAATGATAACGCCAAGTGCTTAGTGGTCCATGTGTCTTCTCCTTCACCTCAAATTTTAAAATGCCCCTTCCAATGTGGTAAACTTCCTGTCAGAGCAAGTTACTCAATACACAACAACCTACATGGGAATTGGTGACTCGATGTTAAGACAGATTTGGATCTGAAACCTGTTGTTATTTGAGGCAGTTTGAAGTGAGCCGTTTAATAAAGTTGTGATGAAACGGAAGTGGCAACCGATTTTTTTCTTATGCATTGTGATGTATATCCGAGTGTAATGGATTATCAAAAAAGAAAAAAATGTAGGGCAGGGACTTGTTTTCTATGGATCAGTTGATGACTGGATTTTGAGTTGTGGGCACTCAAAAGTGGAGGCAGATGAACGTGAGCTTGGAGAAGTCCTGTATACTTCACCAGAGAGAACTATAAAATAACTAAGTTTTCTATTTGAATATACTTTCAAATGTAATTTATTCCTGTGATGGCAAAGCTGAATTTTCAGCACCATTACTCCAGACTTCAGTGTCACATGATCCTTCAGAAATCATTCTAATATAATGATTTAGTGCTCAAAAAACATTTCCTATTATTATCAATATTGAAATCAGTTCTGCTGCTAAAAAATTTTTTGTAACAATGTAAAAGTCTTTACTGTCCATGTGACCAATTTAATGCATCCTTGCTGAATAAAAGCATCTAATTTTTTTATTTTTATTATTTTTTTACTTACTGTCCACAAATGGTTGTGTATTTTCTAGCTTCAGTGACATCAGCCAAAAGCTTCAGAGGCAGATAAATGTAATATATATATATTGCACACTGATTTATCATTTAAAAATAAATCCAGGAATGTGTGTTAAGTTGTTGATTTTATTTAACTTTTAATTTAATTAATTTTATTAACAATCACATGTACTCAAATAACCACACCAAATTTCATAGACACAATCAAGTAACTACACTATTTTGTGCACATTAATATACTAGAAAATACAGAAACGTTTTAATAGAATTGCTTCATGTGGTGCAGGAGAAATGGCATGAAAGTTAATGGAGAATTACAAAGTCCTTTCTATGGTAAATGCCGGATGGACAGACTTGGCTGCTGATGGAAGGGCTTTCTGTCCTCCTCTCCCTCGCTCCACTGGACCCAGCTTTCCCTGAGGTTCTTTAGGTGGACTCCTAATGAAAGATCAAGGGCATTAGCTGCCGTCAGTGCAGAAACAGGGTACCTGCAGTTAGCGGGATGGTTACAGAACATTAATTTTACTGCAGGCTCATTTGTAACGTAGAGAAAAGTGTGTGTGTAAAACCGAAAGGGAGAATGACAGAGTAATTGAGAGAGAGAGACAGAGGGAAAGAGAGAGAGATCAGCCCTGATTTGAAGCTCTCTCACAAATCCAGTGTCCAAAAGTGTAAAATTCATGGCAAGCATGGTGTGGAGAGCAAAACGGAGAAGGGGGAACCATTCAAGCTGGCATTTCCATCTGCTTCGTCAGCACAACCTCTATGGAAAATGTCAGATTCATTACCTGCTCCCTCTTTTTTCTTTCTCTTTACCTTCTGCTAGTTCATCTCTTAAGCCCTTTACAAATCTTAATGTGATTTGTTCTGTCCTTTCCATTTGTCGCTTGACCCCGATGAGGCCTTGCATACTTATCAATGCAGACTTGGTGTCATCAGTGGTCTTTTATGTTAGATTTGTTAATAGTAGGACTTATTTGGACTTTGCTATTTTGTAAACACTAGTAAACTTTAATCATTTTCCATCATTAATGAGACAACACTTCCATTGAAGAAAATTTCCGGCTTTCCATGTTTTCACTGTTATACGGTAGGGGGCGCTATTACGCATCTTCTGAAAGATTACTGAATCTCCTGATCAAAACTAGCCTGGGTTTCCCCATGCTGCCTTGCGCGCAGCGTGATTTTATTCATGCTGCTAGGCAGCCTGGACACCATGGACCAGATTTTCCCCTCAAAAAGGGGACCAATCACAGAACGGGGAGGGAGCAGCAAGACGATGACGACGTCAATGAAAACACCGAAGCAGTTTGTATATCTATGGATCCAACATGGCATCAGACACGAAGTTACCTTTCGATGCAGCAAATAGTGTTCTAAGTAGTTTAGAACGCAAGTTTATTTCGTGTTCTTCCTCGTCGAATTTCTGTCGCTCTACATATGTCATCTGGTATAATTTAAACGATTGGCTATGAGCTACGTACAGGCGCATTTGATTACCACATCCCCGTCCATTAGGACAACATGACGGTGGTGGCCTTAATAAATCGCCAGGGCGGCCTCAGGACTTGGTCTCTTTACAAGATGGCATGACACCTATGGGCACAGTGTAACCTGGGCTCCCTGAGGGTGGTGCACGTGCTGGGCAGGCTGAACCAAGGAGTGGACAGGAGTGTCTACAGGAGAATGGAGATCCCAGATGATTTGGAAGATCTTCAGGAGGGCAGAGGTAGACATCTTCATCTCAGAAGACAACTCTCATTGCCCAACATTTTTCTCGAGGGAACAGGACGCGTTGGCCCAGGAATGGTCCAAAGCTCGCCTGTATGATTTCCCCCCGATCACTCTGCTCCCTCAGGTCATCAGACAAATCAGGGGGATCAGATACTTAGTCCTCGTGGTTCCTCAAGCTGATACAGCTGCCATCAACAGCTCCGTGGTCGATTCCACTGAGGAAAGACCTTCTCTCTCAGTCGAGAACGTCCCATTTGGCATTCCCAACCCGAGCTATGGAGCCTACATCTGTGGTCCCTCGACAGGAGCCTTTGCAGCTCCCTGTGCCTAACACTATAGCAGAGGCCAAAGCTCCATCTACGAGATGCCGCTAAACCCTTAAGTGGTCTGTCTTCTCTGACTAAGTGCATCCTCTTGTGAGGTATTGACCATTCTGTCCTTCTTACAGGAGCTGCTGGATAAGGGGCATACCCACGCTCAAAGTATACATGGTGGCCATAGCGCCAAATCACGCCCTCGTGCCCGGTCAGTCTGTAGGAAGGAATGACTTAGTTCTTGAGGGGAGCCAGGAGACTTAACTTACTGTTCAGGTCTAGGACCTGTCCACGGTCCTTTGGCCTGAGCCTCGCTATTTAGCCTATGATTCCTAAGGGCCCTCGTAGTGACGCCCTAGGGCTGGGCTCGTAGGACAGCTTCTGTTCTTAGTTTATAGCATGGTTCTTTGGGTTTTAGTGATTTATGGTCTTAAATATTAATATTAATATTTTGTATTAATATTAATATTGACTTTTTGGTCACACGTCACCTAAGGTGAGTGTGTCAGATGATTCCTTCTGTAGGATTTGAGGGCGAAACAAACACAAATGAATCTTCCAGGTGAATTGTTCAAACATAATTCCACACAGAACTCAACATTCCAGACATCAAATCACCAACCCCAGGGCCATAAAAGGAGGCTCCAGCCAGTCTACCTAACCAACGAAAACCTCCAACTAAGAACTTTTTATGGCCAAACTAAAGGAATAACTTGTCAACGTGAGATAGCTTGGAAAAGAATGATTGGTTCAGAGATGGCAAAAGCTCGGTGCTCGATCAAAATAACAGCAGAGAAGCTACTGGACTCCACACAGATACAAAACAGACCATGTACTTCTTAGAACCTCTGAGTGACCTCAGGGTGTAAAATCTTTTCAAACCACAGAACTGAGATTTTACCTATAACTATACATAAAATCATTCAAGAAAAATTTTCAATGGACTTATAATCAAACATCATGCAACTACATGATTCTATGTTGTTTCTACAATAGATGTGTGTATCTGATATGCTTGGATGCCATA
Source organism: Scardinius erythrophthalmus (assembly GCF_964197995.2). Classification (NCBI taxonomy): domain Eukaryota; kingdom Metazoa; phylum Chordata; class Actinopteri; order Cypriniformes; family Leuciscidae; genus Scardinius; species Scardinius erythrophthalmus. The sequence goes on from NC_138239.1 coordinate 22,757,883, forward strand.
TAATTCATGTAATTGTTATAACTATTAGGTGTGTGAATGAAAGTGTGTCGTGCTTCCTGACAGCATGATCGTACGTTCTTAATTCAAAAGATGGCTTGATTGAAATCTGTGTAAAATGTTTCGTATTCTTATAATAGTAATAATGTCTAAACTGTGGCCTCTGTCCTCTCTGCTAGAGCTTAGAAAGTAAGAAGAGCACAGATAAGATTGATTTATGATAAGAAGTGAAGAGAACGCCACCTCCTAAATAAAGACAGTGTCTAATTGGTCAGAACTGATCCAGGAGGCCAGACAAACATGTGAGTTAAAAATCTTAGACCCGAACAAAGTTTTAGAAGAGTTCTCAACAAGAAAAAGGTGCACGAAGGGAGAAGAGACCAGACAGACAAGTAACCATGTAAACGCGCAGACGAAAGAACCCAAATCAAGATCAGAAGAACATGGGTTAAACAACTTCATTCAAGCTATCATCTACTCTCGTCTCAATTTCCTTTCTTTTCTAAGTTTTCCTTTCTTTTCCGTTGTGAGTCTCGGTTCTAAGTTAAGTTTTGCGGCAAGATTTCGATCCACGTTTCTTTTGCAAAGCCAGCTTCAACAAAGACTTTCATTCCGCCAGCACACCACGTGACTGGCCGCCCCAGACATCAGGCACGAGGAGACCAGCCAACAAACGGACCGGGAAAACCCCTTTCACGCAACAAAAGGGAATCCCCAAAAGCAAAGACAAGCAAGTACTGCCTCCAGACTCTTAAGCTGAACTGGTGTATTTGATACAGATTTAATAACCTAAGAAACGATAAAAGGGTTAAACTAATAATTGATGGTTCATTCAGGTTGTGTCTTATAAGTGCATAGAAACTTGGGATTTCATCATCTCATCTCTTAAAACTCACTCTTTCCTCTCTCTCTCTTTCTTTCTGCAACTCGTATGAATGTGTGTGCGTGTGTTTGTGTTAGATATTAGTTTTATGTGTTAGAATAATCAATAAAGTCTTGTTTGTAATTTTAAAGAGAAGTGTTACTTGTGTTATGTGCTTACGAATTTAATGTCTTAAACTGCTGATCTAAGTTACCTTGCTAACTATAGTGGTTTCACTATAGTTTGGAAATTTATATCTGCTGCAGAGCGGATGGTTACGGCCGGTTCAAATGAACCCTGAACGAGTCATTTGCTCGGTCGTAATAAGTGACTCTTTCGAATTCCCTATAAATTGACTAATAATTCCTTTGAGCTAAATTGACCTGTCTGAATAATAGACAAATATCGTACACTTCCTATATTACAGGGCACCAGCCAAGGAATTTCACCTTGACAATAAAGAACAATCATGGAAGATTGTTGAAAGAATTAGAATTATTGAAATTATAGGAAGTTTGTCATCTGATCAAACTGAAGGATTTAGGGAGATTCTGGCAAGCTTGTAGAGCCTCTGATTATCAACACATGACACAGTTTGCAATAAAAATTAATTTATTACCAAAAAGATATACAAGAGTAAAATATCACACTCACTAAATACTACTAAGGAAAATGACTAAACTATACTGAGGAAAAACAACTAAACTACTAAGAAAATTTAATCAATAATCAAAATACAAACAACTACACAAATGGACGTTAAAGGGATACTTCACGTCTGGGAAGATGAATGTGTATTTAAAATAGGTAATTTAAGTAGAAGAAATGTGAAGAAATTTTTTGAATTTGGAGCTTTCTAGACTGAGAAAAGCCAGAAAATGTATTTTTGGCTTATGTGGATGAAAGACAACAACTCCCAGAATGCACTTGCTTCGCTGCCTTAGGAGGCCACGCCTACCGGTAAGAGTGCGCAGTTGAAAACAACAAGGCTAGCCAACGTGATGAGTTTGCCAGGGATTTAGAGATCGTTCAAAATGTCCGGGATTCGGCTTTTGCGTTCTACAGTCGCCATTCATCATGTCATGTCATCATGTTTACTGTGGCGAGCAGGACGAGGCTGACGGCCGCGGGAGAACGTTATCATGTTTACTGTGGCGAGCAGGACGAGGCTGACGGCCGCGGGAGAACGGCGCGAGGCCGGTGGCGTCATTACTGAGACGCGCCGGGTCTCCCATCTCTCACGGAGGAGCGGGAATTTTCTTAGCAATGGTAAAACGCACATCAACCGATCACTTGTTTAGCGTTCATGTAAACACTACATTCAGATTCACCGATCGGAATGAATTCAGTTAGATTGAAACAAAAGGTGTGCATGTAAACAATGAATGGCGACCGCAGAACGCAAAAGCTGAATCCCGGACATTTTAACCGATCTCGCCCGCCGGACAAGTCCGGGAAAAGGAGGATGGTAACCCCTACTTACTCAGCTTTCTCCTACTATTCAGCTTTCTCCACAGAAACCACAGCTTTCTCCTCCTAGCTTAGCTTCCAAAGAAAGACGGCTGACACTGTGTACATTCTGTGAGTGAGATCCCACCCTCTATGGGCGGGCTGAAAACATGCGGAACAGCTCCTTCTACTGGCTGTAGTCTTTAGCCTCTGGCCAGAAAATCCTCCGATGACGCAAAATGACGATTTTTGCGTCATCGGAGGATTTTTTCCAGACAAAAAATATATAAATCTCTTGTCTCAGGGGGATATGAGGGTGGAAAGCACGGTAATTCGAAAATACTACAGGTTTTCTACTAATACAAAGCTTAATGCTAAATCCTGAAGTATCCCTTTAACAAAATGAATGCCAAGTAGACGAGCAACTGATTGGACGAAGCAATGAATGGGTAATTAGAAGTCTATGGAGGAGTCAATTGTGGTCTTTCTGGATGCTGGGATGAAATAGTAAATAAGCATTTACTATGAATATAGATAACGTGTCTAATGTATCTATCTGTATACTGACCCTAGATCTGTATACACTGATCCTAGATACAGTCTCTGTACTAAATAGAAATCTCATATAGCAACAGCCAAATGCCAAGGCCTTTGGGAAGAGGTTTGGTTAGCTTATATTTACGTTCCATGTGGTCGGGTAATCAGTCCGGCGATGGGCTATGTCTTCCAGTGGTATCTTTCCACTCCCAGTGGGGGTAGAGTGGATTACTTTCTAACAATTGCAGAGCCGCACTGAGTGCTGGAGGTTCCCTGCTGGTCCTTGTGCAATCCGGAGAACTGTAGGTCAGGCGGTGGTCGATCCGCAGGATCCTTTGCAGGCTAGAGGTTCCAAAGGCAAGAGTCGTGCAGGTCAAGCATTGATTGCTGGAACCGAAGTCCTCTGCAGAAGCGGTTGAGCTGCTTGAAGGTCCGTGTGGGTGAAGGTTTAATTGCGAGAGTATTACCTTGGTCATGCTATACGTATAACGAGGGTGTGTTATATACATTGCAATATTTTTTTCCCAACGATATATATCGCGATATTGCGAACCATCAATCCAGGCTAAAGTCAATAATTACCATTCCATGATATTAATAATTTCACTAATAAACAAGCTTCATTACAAGTGACAAAAAGGTCACTTAGTATTTTATTCCAAAATTAGAACATATTTCTGTAAGAATACGGTGAACGTTCTACGCAATCCAACGTGGCGGTGCTCTTAACAGATGTTTGTTGTTCATTAGGCTATAATTCCTCAAAATAAGTAAAAAAAAAATCTTATTCTCTCTCGATACTGATGATACTGACTCGCGATCTTCGCAGTAGTGAACACGCCGGAGAGAAATGCACATTTCATACAGTTGTATTTTGTTTTGAATGGTTAAGTTTAAAAGTAGAGATTTCTGTAGATAATAGATATATTTAGATATATAAGCTAGCCTACCTTATACGCTGAGTTTCGGTTCATGGATGATAGCTTAAGCTCAGTTCAGTCGCTGGCGCCTCCGTGTAGTGACTATTTATTGTCTGCTATATTTACTTTTTATTTATTAAATCCAGCAAATTGGATAATGAAACACTGATTAAAATTAAGATCCAATTAATACAAAACGAAATTCGTTTTAAAGAAAGGCTTTGTGCTTTCTGTTTGAGGTCTCTGTGAAAGTTTTAAAGCAGTCTTTTAGTGCCGCTTTCAGAGCGCTCGCGTCCGTAATGGAGAACTGTCACGCAACATTGTTTTTTCCTCATAAATACGAACACGAAAAATAAAAGACAAAAGACTTTTTAAAAAAGACAACCATCCACAACTTTATAACACTCCAGGCAAAGTACCTCTTTTTGGTCAACATCCTCCTTTTTGTAGCCGAAATAGTCCCAAATAGCTGATTTTGACTTTCTTTTTGGTACGAAATCATATTTTTTTTGTAGCGGATCCTCTTCGTCGCCCATTTTTAGCTATAGGATTGCCAGTGAATGTTGGCTGTGAGCGGTGAGCAGCGGCACAGCGAACTAATCCCTGTGCAGGCACGCGGAACGTGCAAATGTCACTGCAGCAACAAGCCATACAACAAACTCGTGTTTACTGTGTGCTACCGTTCTCTTAATACACCATGGGAGCTACTACTAACCTTCACATCGCATGTTCCGGCGATGTGACTATCGCTCATTCGCACATCGCAATGTCGATGTTAAAACAGAATATCGTTCAGCCCTAGCAGGGCCGTGCACAGACATTTTGAGGGGCAGTGGCTTAAACCAAAAAAGGGGCACTATAACCCAGCGGGCACCTTGACGTCAATTTAACATCAATATGACATCAACATTGATGTCAAAATGACGTCACGAAATAGGTCAAAAATGAAAGTCATATTGACGTCAGAGTGTCGATGTCAATTTGATGTCAAGATTTTGACCTCTGCTGATGTCATTTTGCCAAACAAAAAGGTGAAATGCATGGCCGTACACTTATTACCAGCTTCACTTAAAACTAACCAGATTTACTTTATTTAATTTCCTGTTTAATGAAATCATATTTTGTATTTTAAAGTCACCATGATGGTGGTTAGCGTTTGCTTTAGTTTTGCTCTTGACCCTTAACACTTAATTATAAAATTTTCTCTGTCTGCTCTAACTGTGTGTTTATAAAGCACATGTGTTGTAGCTAAAACAGCCCTGAGAAAATGAGATCAGGTGATGATGGCTGTTTATTTATGATGATGATATCATCATGTAAATGCCTGAATCTCTGATCTTATTCAGTGTTTAATGTTGTGATTATATATGGCTTAATATTTAAAATTGTTTAATTCATAATAGAAGTCATTTGATTCCTCAGCATGTCTACAGTTTTATCAAACAATATACTTGCTTTTTTTTTTACTATTTAGTGCTCAAAACCCTTTAGTCTATGGCAGTACTTAGACACACACAGACATCAAGAAATAGCATATGAATCTCAACAATGGTGACAATCAAACAAAATAACCAGATAATCAGATCAACTCCAGCTGCATAATTTATTAAAGCCGCAATGCATGCTGGGAGATATGGGTGAGTTTTGATTGGTGGTACCCAGCATGCACTGCAGCATGAAGCATTTCATTGATTGTCACCATTGTTGAGAGTCATACACTGATTCTTGATAGCTGAGTAATAATGTAGAGGAAAAAGTTTAATGGACTAAATGTCTCTAAAATCATTAATATTATTTGATAAACAACATTGCTCACATACTGTCAAATTAAATGGCTTCTATTATAAACCTTCAAAAACACAAGTCCTATATAATTATACTGTGAATTAGGTCAAGGATTTAGGCCACAACATGATGATATCATCATCCTCATCAATAAACAGACTACACCACTTGATCTCATGGCTTATTTAGCTATAACAATTGTGCTTTATAAACACACAATTATAGCAGTCAGAGAAAATTTAATATTACTAAGGCATGGGTCAAGAGCACAACTAAAGCAAACGCTAACCACCATCATGGTGACTTTAAAATACAAAAATATTTATCTTTATTTATTTATTTATCTACCGGAAGTTAAATACAGTAAATCTGGTTAGTTTTAAGTGAAGCTGGTAATAAGTGTACGGCCATGCATTTCACATTTTTGTTTGGCAAAATGACATCAGCAGAGGTCAAAATCTTGACATCAAATTGACATCGATACTTTGACGTCAATATGACTTTCATTTTTGACCTATTTTTTGACGTCATTTTGACATCAAGGTGCCCGCTGGGAAGGAGTTTGACTCTGAGGCAGTATCAACTTAATATAGAGAATTAATAACAACTCTTTTATAATCATGGGCAATTAGATTGCAATTAGGATTTAGTGCTAAATCAATTTATGTTGTTAGAATTATTCTTCCAATTAATACAGTATAAATTGAAATGATACAATGGTGATTACAACAGTTATAAAGTCACACCGGGGTAAAATGCACATTTGACTTAATTCTCTTTTAGACCACTCCATGGCACAAATTCAGCTCAGCACTTTTTTTCATAAACGCTTTTGATGATGGACTTGAAAATTTGGCTGATCCTTGACTTGATTGCGGCAAAGTTGATTCTGTTCTAATTTGATCTAATATTTTTTAAATGTTTTAAACTTATGTAGCGATTTAAATACAAAGATCTCAAAAATCTTTTAGTTTTTAAAATAATTTTGTTTCTGTATTTTTCAAGTAAATGTTGATGACAGTATATTTATTGAACAAACATTATTTATTTAATTGATCAAAATAACCCCCAAAAAAGTATAAACTTTACTTAAGTGATTGTTTTGAACAAGTATCAACGTATGCATTATTAAAAGCATTTTAATTTATCTAAAGTATCAATACTGTGTCTTCTGTAGCCTACTGTGCTGGTTTTACCCTGTGCACCTCCTTGCCACCTCATACATTAATAAGATTTTTAAACTAACAAACCACCTTTATGATTTATTTTCACACAAAATCTGTTGCTCATCAATTTCCAAACATATACTTTTCTGCAATCATACACTATGGGAGTAGTGAAAAGCAAATGTTTCTTAGGGTGTGCCTTTAGCCACCTTGTACTAAGGTACTATTCATTTATATAATTTATAGTATATTACCTTTTTATTATGCATAATGTTAATATGGTCTTATTAAAATATTAGAAATATGATGTATGTAATATACTAGTATCAACTAAGGCAATTGATTATAATGGGAAATATATTTACAAGAGTTAAAGTGTGAAAAACTGTCTGCTAAATATTCTATATATAATAATTTACCCGCTGGCTTTCTAGAACTTTTAATCAATGTTTGCAATGTTGAATGGGCTTTAACTCGTCTTTGCTCTTTCTCACTCTGTCTTCTTCTAATTTTGTGAAGGCATTGTTTTTTGTCTACAAAATCTGCCAAAAAAAGAAAATGTTATTTATTTATTAGTGTTTTATTTATTTATTAGTGTTATTTAGATTAGATTAGATCAGCTAAAATAATTTGATTGAATAAGAATTCAAATTTTCTTCCAAGAACATGGATATTTTGCACAGGTTGTTAGCACTATTTGAAGACCAGGAGCAAAACATTACAGACAGAAATACAAAAACAATTGACCAAAATACTAATTTCGTGGATCAACCACTGTCTGTAAGGGGGATTGTAATTTGTAATCGACCTGTCAACGGGACGACATTCTATTGTGAAACTGTCGTCGGAGAGCGGGCACGTGCTTGTCTGCGAGTGATGCTGCGGAGCGAGCAGGAAAACATGGAGCGGATTAGCGGAATCAGTGGATCTTTAGCGGGGCGATAACAGAACGTTTTTATGGGAATCCTCTGGAGGGTTAGGGAGGGGGGCGAGAGGGGCACCTCAGCTGATGAGGGCAGAAGGGCAGTGGCTCTAGCCACCGGGCCACCCCCCTGTGCACGGCCCTGAGCCCTAGTGTGTTCGCTTGGGAAAGCTTTTATCCCTTCCAGTTGGGGAGGGGTTTACTAATTCCCGCGTTCCTACTGTAGTGGTGTGACTGGGTCATTGCATTCCAAATATCCATCTATCACGTCCCACCTTTCCACCCTGTGGAGCTTGTTGCATTGTCCCAAAACACACAGGTAAATTAAACAGTGTCTGTAGAACTTTGGGAATTCTTTATTTCCTTTCCAAACCTTTCTCAAAGTCCTTGTGGCAGTGTGCTGAACTCAGAGTCCAGAGTCCAGACTTGATGTACATTAGTTGAGGAATCACCCAGATGTCCATTTCTGTGTTAGTGGGTAAGATTACATTGGCTGTTATTCCAGGTGTGGTTTCCACTGTGCGCACAGTTCCCTGGATTAATAAGGAAATATGTAGGACATGTCCCTTGCAGTTTCCTGACCATTTTTGTGGTTTTAAGACAATGTTTATAAAGATGGTCTTTTTCTTAGGGCCTTTCTTTGTTCCTATCGTGTTCTAACCAGAACTGGTTTGATGGCCCTGGGCATTCCATGGTCGTTCACACCTTGGTCTAAGGAATGGAGGGTTGAGGTGAACAATGGGCAACTGGTGATTAGATTAGCCCGTGATCCATGGGTCATTGATATCGTCACCTCTAGCAGTCCTGATTACCATAGTCCTATAGTTGTCTTTGAGGGTCCTATCACATCATTCTGTCTTCTTAATCACATGGCACAAAGGGACTCCTGTTGTAAAGTGGGGACCTCTGGTGTCATCGTGTCTGCTGTTCACTACAGGGTATATCGTTCCCCAAAGCGTGATTCACGCAATGTGAAAGACCATTTCAGAAGGAAACGCTCTGGTTACTGACGTAACCTCGGTTCCCTGAGATAATGGGAATGAGCACTGCATACTCTGCCGTGCTATACAACTGCACGCAGGGTGTATTTATAAGATTAAATTATCCCTAATCTAGACCACAAAAAAGAAAAAAGTGTGTTTTACTTTCTTACCTTTTGTTACCTGTGTTTTATCCCCCACTGATCTGAACTACTGTTTTTATGTTTGCTGTGTTACAGTAAAGTGTTGTTTCTGTATTTAAGATCTGATCTCCAGCATAATTTTTTATATCTTTCCACCCCACTCCATTAGAACCTAGAAGTAGCGTAAGAGTTGTGTTGGAGGATGCAAGTACTACATAAGCAGATGCATATGTAAAATAATGCGATAATTACATTAAACAGCATATGAATCAAAACTGCATAACATTATCGCATGAAATGTCAACTCAGAATGAGGTATGGGACTGTGCAAGCTTTGGAGGTGTTGATGGACTCAATCTACTCCATCTAATGTATGTCTTGATCATCACTCTAAATCCGATCCAGACATAGTCTTTGACAAAAACGCGATTTTCTCAGCTTTTTGCTAAAAATTTTGCTTTTTTATGAAACTTGAAGTGCCACATTGAAGTGTTGACAAAAAAAGAATGCTTGATGCTGCTGAATAAATCTTTTTTGTTAGTTTTTTTGTTTAAAAGCAGAGGGTCTGTTCTTTCTTTTGATATGTTCAGATATTCATACACAATATTCTGAGGGCCATGAAACTTTTGTGAAAAAAATCAAAAATGTCGCTGATTTCACATGTTCTCACACAGTGAAAACTATATTGCAGAGAAAAGAGGACACTGACAACGCGCCAACAGACAAGACAGAGCAGGCTACTTTTGGTATGAAATAAAGTCTCAGCTTTCAAATTTTTTTATTTTTATGAAATTCAAACAATAAATACTGTTTTGTGGTGCTTTAATGTGTAGGCCTCAGTTCAAGCAGCATGTGAACTGATAATCTCTTCTAGTTATATCACGAATTAAACATGAATGAACATCAGAACTGCAAAAAGAAATCAATACACCATTTTTCAAGTTCAAGTCCACTGACTTTAATCTTTAAAAAAATGATTGCAATTTATAGTTACAGTCATACGTTTATCTATTTTACATCTTTCAGAATCTGCAAGGTAATGCACAAGAATGCAACACAATGCATTAAGAGCCAGGTCTAAACTTTTGAGAAAGATGATGGTGATGTTTAAATTTTTCTTATTTTGTTTTACATGCTAATATCTTATTTAGCCTCCGGAGGGCAGGGCTAAATTAATTAATTTTTAAACAAAATAAGAACAATTTACACCAATGATACAGTTCAAAAGTTTACACCCCTGGCTCCTAACGGATGCTTTCTTCTTGAGCATCACTAAATGTTTGCAGGGTTTGTAATAGTTGTGTATGAGTCCCTCAGTTGTCACCGGTGTGAGAAGATCGATCTCACAATCATAGTCACTGCTAGTAAGGAGTCAAAAATGCAGAAGATGCTGGAAAAGCAAAGAATGTGCAGGAGCTGGAGGATTTTTCCTCATAAACAATCATTACAAAAAGCCTTTTATTTTGTGTTTGTATTTTGTCTTGTGGACTAGGCTATTAAACATCTGTTATGTGAAAAAGCTTTTTCAGGGCAGTAATAAATAGAAATGTTTATGATCCTTCTTATTAAAAAATAACTAAAAATAACATTCTGCAAGGTGTATGTAAACTTATGACTAAAGTGTAAATAACAAAAATCATAACATTATTAGACACCAAAATGTTGCTATGGTTACTATGTCAATCATCGCAATTTCATGACTCACAAGACTATAATTTAGCGGATTCACTCACACATTTAAATGCAGTTATCATCACTCTTTATCATTTATAGTGTGAACGTAACCACTGGTGCTCTAGAAGCATGAAAAACAAAACTATTATTTAGATTGTCAATAGCGCTCCCTTTGAGCCATCACTTACTTACCGCGTTCTACACTCTCACTAAAACTCTCGGCATAAACACTGGAGTTGTCCGCACTGCACAGTGTATCTCTTATTTACATCGCGTCTCTATACTTTGTTGTTTATAAGGGGATTTGCACTGCATTTTGGGATTGCCAGCGGACCGGAGAAAGCGTTGAGAGCGACCGAGAGCGTCAATAGGTTGGGCAGTTCTCGACTTTATGCAAATATCAAGCGAAAAACGCGGTCGGCAGCCAATTGCTGTGAGGTTCGGGATGTGACGTCTGTCTTGAGAGTTTAAACATATACAAATTGTGCCGTTGCTATTGCTGAATTTAGTACGTAAATCGTTTTGTTTACGAATAAGAGGCTTTGCAGTTGTTATATATGTTAAATATTTCATTTTGGATGTGTTATATTGGCTGGTTTTATAAAAGTTTATACAATTGAAAGGATATCTTTGCTTGGTGCATTTGGAAACAAAGCTGGTCTATTTCTAAATGTAATCGCGTGAATCTTTAATGATTATATTGTGTGTATGTTGTAAAAAACTTAGATTAAACACACTCGCAACATACACACCCCAAAGCGGAGACGTTACAGCGTTGCCAGCGGCACTGAGCGGACTTTTGCCGCTGTAGTGGACACGCACCGTGAAGCCTTGTTTAAACTTTCGCCTGGCTCCGCAGCGCGAGTCTCCGCAGACTGCGCACGCACCTCCCCAAACGGACGAGGCGTTTATACTTGACGCGCTCGCCGTTGTACTATTCTTTGAAACGATAGGGGGCGACTCGAGTAATTGTCCTCTAGTCTAAACCATCAGGAATCTAGCCTGGCAAGCCAGACCTACATCAAGATGTTGGGTCTGGCAACTCACCATAGACACGGCTCATTCCGAGGGGCGGGATAAACGGCTGTCTTTCAAATTCCCTCTGCACGCAATAGACCTTCTCACAATAACCGGAAATACGTAATCGTTGTGGAAGCGGAGTTCCTGTCAAGCGTCAACACACCAGAAAAACATAAACCCGGGCAAGTTTAAAATGGATCAAAGAGTCTACACAACTTCATTAACGGATTTGCCAAATATTACATTTGCTGATGTGACGACTCGTGGAGGAAAACTCCGTCACCAAAGAGAAAAAAACGAAATAAAGGGTAAAAAAATGTCCATGAGGAATTTGTCCATAAAGAGCGAGGCTAACTGTTACTGAACTGTTAACTAAAATGACACATCATTAGCGTGTCAATAGCTCTTGCTAGTTGCTTGCGCCATTTGTTTATGTTGCCTTGACTGCGGAGGAAGTAGATTACCACGACGATTGCGTATTTCCGGTCACAAATACGGAAGTTGTGAGAAAGGTCTATAGGACAGCGCTTCACCCAACCAGGGGTGCGTTTCCCGAAAGCATCGTTGGCCAACTATGGTCGCAAGTTCATCGCAATGTCCATTGAACTCTATTGGTAACGAGGGAACTTGCGACCATAGTTGGCTAACGATGCTTTCGGGAAACGCACCCCAGAGCGTTTTCCCAACAGCGGAGCTAGTTGATAGATTCAACTTTTGCCATATCTGGCCGGCAAAACTACGAACACATCTTCCTTTTTTTAAGAATGACTTAAGTGCTGTTCTATGCTCTTTTCTCAAAGAAAAACTTAACTCCAAGTCCTCCAGAGTCGCGGCCAAAGCCGTTTCGAAAGACTGTTCGCCAGCAGCAGCAGCTCTTCTTTGTTTTCAAGTGGCAGCTGATAGGTAACCGTCGCAACTCTGTCGTCATCATGTTAAGCCCGCCCCACCTACTCTATACACAACGTGATTGGCCTGACCCAATTTAGGTTTTTGCAGCTCAAAAGTCAATAGAGAGTTGCTAGACTACCCTGGCTGCAAAATACATTTTACTGCCGCTAGGGTGCGTCTAGATTTCTAGGCTATCAGGAATCAGCAGTGAGAAGAAGAAAGCTATACACACGTGACAATGTTTATTTTAGTACACCACCACCAATACCACACTACAAAAAGAATCGTGTAAAACCCAGTAAACCCTGAGATTATTACTCGTGACAATAAAACAAAATATATGGACATGAGAATGTGTATAAAACATAACTAAATTAACGATCTCTTACATATTTTCTAATTTCACTAAACATTTCATTAAGTTTCGTGAACATTTTTATTAAACATGATTCGGCTCGAAGTCGTTCATCTTCGGATGCAGAGCCGCGCGCGCTGTTACAAAAAAAGTCATGCACACCACCAAGCGAAATGGGGTCTTGCGCACCCAACGCCCACACAGCAATGACGTCATTTTTGCCGCGCACCTTCACGCTCGTGCGGACGCATCGAGTATAAACCTAGCTTAAAACGCCTCTGATTTGCCACTGTGTTCATGCGCTTAATATACATGTCTGTGATTGGCTACAATGCTCAACGCTGAAACACCACAAATAGTTTCGTTTAGTTTTTTAACAATATTGTGTCCTCCAGTGCCCGGACTCGACTGTAGGCTACTCGGAAATCTTTCCGAGTCTAAAATGTCTGAGTCCGTGTCAAGTCCGAGTACAAATTCATCCGAGTGCGTGACAAGTCCGAGTTCATTCAAAATTGGACTCGAGTCCGAGTCCCCCAACTCTAGTATGCAGACGTTTTATGCATTTGTCTGCACCTGAAGCCCACTTGAACGTGCAATTTTTTTTATTAAAATTAAATCTTTCCATGTTTTAGCACCTCAAATCTAGTTCCATGGACATATAATACTGATGACGTTTATGGGTCACCTCAGGTAACATAACCAGGGTTTTTACTCATTATACATCAGTGAAGGAGATAACAGCATGTCTAACTGCCCAAACCCTGGTGATTTCAGGGACAATGTGATTGTAGAAACACATGCCCTCACTGATGAAGTCCTGGCACGTTTCTGAAGCCGTCGTACCAGAGATTCCAATTTCTCTTCAAATCCCTTGACTGTGCCCCCATGCAAATCAGGGAGATTAAGGCAAGATGTATGGACTTGCAAATGTATTCAAACATTCTTCCCTTAATGCCACAGATTTGCTATAATACTCCCATATTTGTGTCTGACTTACAAGGACCGACAAATTGAAGCCACGGTGTGGCAGATTTGAAAGGTTATTATCTCGTGGCGCATTCCATCAAAGAGAGCGCACTTATTGATTTGCGCTGCCAATGAGCACCTCCGTTTCCTGCTACCTTGGAAACGAGAATAAATATTGAAGTAGTTGCAGGTGGGAAGAATGGTTGAGGACTAACAAGTTCTGGTTGTCGGGTCCTCCAAGCCCAAACAATCCTCCTGAGACGACAACTTTTTAGGTGATGAAGGGGGCAGCCGCTCCCCAGACAAAACAGTGCGATAAACCCCGGTGCAGTTTTTCATGTTACGTGCTGCCGAAAGACAAAAAAAAAAAACATTCGGTTGTGCTGAAATGAAAGCCACCTCGCTTTGTTTCCTTGGCAACAAACACATGCAATATGTCTTTTGGAAGTGTGTTTTGGGGCCGCGCGCCGGCTCTCGTGGGAGATTTCAGAAGAACGCTAAGATTGATTTACTGAGTAAATGAAACAGCCTTTTGACTGCCAGTGTGATGTTTGCAGGGATTGTATGATGAGGTCACGAGCATGCCAAACTCCACAATAACACGCACAGTCAGTCAAAATTGAATAATGACATTTGCTTGGTGTCTAGTTTTGTTTTGAATCGAATTTCCCCCAGACTATGTCGGTGTAAAGTGAAGCACGTTACCTCAGCTCCAGTAACCTGTGTGTAACCTTTGCAAAATAGATGAACTCTGCATGTCTGTGTCTGGCAACAAGCTTCTTGTACAATTTCACTCTCTTTTTTCCTGCAGTTGCATAGCAACACAGGCGAGCATGGGTGCAGTTGTGTTTCCAAACTAGCACTCTTTGGCCCTGCTTACACCTGGAATTAAGATCTGTTTTGTTCGATCGGATCACAAGTAGACAATGGACACATATTCAGATATACACACAGAAGCGCTGCACTGTTTACAACATGAACAGCGTCAGAGACTTGACATGGAAGAGAAGAAATAGTTGAATAAAGTCATTATTTTTGTTTTTTTGCACACAAAAAGTATTCTTGCCGCTTCATAACATTACGGTTGATCCACTGTAGTCAACGACAATTTTAACGATGTCTTTACTACCTTTCTGGGCCTTGAAAGTGGTAATTGCATTGTAGTCTATGGGGGGGGTCAGAAAGGTCTCGGATTTCATCAAAAACATCTTAATTTGTGTTCCGAAGATGAACAAAGGTCTTACGGGTTTGAAATGACATGAGGGCGAGTAATTAATGACAGAATTTTTGGGTGAACTAGCCATTTAATACGTGTAAACAGGGCCTAAATTACGAGAGCAATCCAGTCGAATGCATCTTTGACTATACCTCTGGAAGTGGTCAAACGTAGGCAAGCTCAAAAATTTTTAGAGCCTGTTTACACCAGTATTTAGATCGCCCAAAATGCATCTTAATAACAGGTGTAAACAGGGGCTTGGATTAAGAAAAGGCCACGGACGCTTCCAAATGGCATCTAAATTATATGTGTAAATAAAGTTCACTCCGATGCAAATATCAGACATCAGAAACTGTCAAACCTAAGATTTCATGTTTGTTCCATTTATGAAGTACAGGTAATTGTGTTCAATTTAGCAAAGAAACTGTATCTTTAAGTATGCAACTGTAAGCAAAACTACTAGCTTGCCTTGTACTTTATACTCATATTACTTGGTCATTCAAGTCTTTCGTCAGCTAATCTGCAGTGTGTGAAGTTTTCTGGGGGCTGGGCGGTGGGTTGCTGAGAAGGAAGTGACAATCAGGATCAATATAAGAATTGTGTCATGTTCCAGATACAGTCACTGCTCCTGTTTCTCATCTTCAGTCATGTGACATTCAGTAATGGATCAGTACATTAAGATGACATCAGCAGGCAAGTAGAGACATTAAAAGACAATTTAAGGTTTGTGAAGGTTTACAAATTGTGGGAAGTTATTGAGAGTCATTTTATTGTCTAACGTTTTTAATATGTAGCAACTAGATTTTCCAACCGAAAGATTTAAGGCAAGTACGATTTTTGTTTAAGAAAGAAATGAATACTTTAGTTTAGGGTCCAATTCTCACTATTAACTAGCTGCTTATTAGCATGCATATTACTAGGATATTGGTTGTTTATTAGTACTTATAAAGCACATATTAATGCATTATTCTGCATGACCATATTCTACATCCATTAATCCTACCCAATATCTAAACAACTACTTTATGAACTATGAATAAGCAGTAATTGGGAGTTTATTGAGCCAAAAGTTGTACAGTAGTACAATAGTAAGTTAATAGTGAGAATTGAAACCTAATCTAAAGTGTGACCAATAATTTTATACAATGATGCATTCAATTGATCAAACATGACAGTATAATGACATTTATAATGTTACAAAAGGTTTATATTCTAAATAAATGCTGCTTTTAAAACTTTATATTCAGTATAGAATCCTGAAAAAAAAATCCTTTCCACAGAGATATTAAGCAGCACAACTGTTTTCCACATTGATAATAATAAGAAATGGTTCTTGAGCAGCAAATCAGCATTTTATAATGATTATGTGACACTGAAGACTGGAGGAATGATGCTGAAAATACAGCTTTGACATCACAGAAATAAATTACATTAAAATAAAAAGCAGTTATTTAACATTTTACAATATTACTACTTTTACTGTATTTTTGATCAACTTAATGCAGCCTTGATGAAATATTTAAACAATCTGACTGAACCTAATCTGAACCCTAAGTTTAGGCTAATACTTTTTTTCAGTTTCACTTCCTATTAAACAATGCCCAAATCAGCTGTTAAAAAGGACGTATTGATCTGTCTTGAAGAGTCATGTGACATATTAAGATATGACTATTTTAAGCAATAATTTCAACAATGCATATAGAGCTGCACAAAACCATCATGCTAGGTCAAGATCACCTTTGCAACTTTTTTTTTTATTGCAACTGGAAGACAATACATCACAGAAACTTGATGGTAGGGTTGGAGAAAAAAAATTAAATGAAAGAAAACAAATAGAATTTATCGTAGCAATGGACAAAGTGGTATTTACATTAATCGATAAAATTGTTGTCTTTGGCAATATGATTACAAGTCAAAGGAAATACAGAGTGCAATTACGCCTCTATATTGACATATTAGCAGGGTGCACATGCCATCAGACCGAGTAATTCATTACAAACCAAATGGACTCCGTTACTTTCATCTTAAACAACTCAAACGCTTAACAGAATGGCAGTTAACAGGAACCTTTCAACAAAACGATCAACAACAAAAAAAAACAATGAAAAAAACACTTCGCCTCCAATTAACGTTTTTTTTTTTTTTTTTTTTTTTTTGGCTGGCTCTTCTTTTTAACGTGTTTCAGGTTCCTCTGAAAGAACTGGAGAGGAAAAGTTACGTAGTGAGTGTTGTCTTTGAAGGAAGGCAGTGTATAAAGGACTCGTAGCTCTCTCTGCTACCGGTTTCCCAGTTTGAAGCACATTGAACAGAAACGTGATATGGCAGATGTTGATAAAGACCAGCAGACAAGGTTATAATTGGGGTTATTTCGCGTAGATGTGGGCAGGAAACGTCAAGAAATGTCTAGCTTGGTTAGGGAAAGGCATGCCAACTGGAGACATCACATTAACACTCATGGGTCAGATATAACATTCAACACGCTACAAAACATTAGGTCGAACCATTATCATCATCAGATGAACAGGGAAGACAGTGTGACTTCATGAAACACAGCAATGCAGAGCGATATTAACAAATATGACTGAGAATATCTTATACATGGGTACTTGAGAGAAATGCTACAACTCATTGACATGTTTATGAATAACATATCAAGTATGCATGTGTATAGAGTCATTACAGGCTTTGGCACTGAAACCTTAAGTTCTTTACCGTACGTTAAAACAATAAAAGTGCAATTCGGTGAGGTCGTGAAAATATATACACTAGCGTTTGCACTGAGCTCTGATATCACTTGTTTTCGTCTATAAGTGCTTAAATATATATGTGTGGAGGCGTAAATATCCGTCTGACTGCCTGTACCGAGAACTGAATCAATACTGATGACTCCTGAACAGTGCTACATGTAAATACGGGAACAAAAAAACTACTTGTACTGCAGATCCAAAGTCTCGTGGAACAAAATGGAAGACCCTGAATAAATCACAGACACGCACATCCGGATTACACATGGAAGAAAAGCAGGCACGAAGCCGGAAGGAGCAGGGGACCGACACTCACTACGAACTTCTCCTTGAAGACACGGACATTGACGTAGCGGGTATTCGTTAGAGGGGCGGCTGTTAGCGTGGACCGAGAAGGCCCAAGCCCGAGTCCTCGTATTGCAGAGAGAGTTTCCCAACAGTCAGTGTTTGTCCCTGAAGAAGGTAATTGTGTAGATGCCTGCTTCAACACAAAGGCGATGAGGACGACAAATCGAAATCAAAACCGACAAAAAAACAACGAAAGAGACTAGGCCTATCGGCATAGAAATTAGAGGCGGTGCCTTAGTTCTCTAGGATCTATATTTATATGAAAATAATTCATGCTCCATGCTAAATACATTATTTACCTTACATGAACTTTGATTTTTTTTTAAAAAATCCGTCTTCTTTTTCTTTACAGAACCCATGCAACACGATTTGGAAAATCCTGCTGGCTACATTGCTTAAATTAAGAAAGGAAAATGGTCTAGTGTTACTTTTATACAGTGTTTATCCTGACTGGATGAAATTGCTTATTACATCACGAGGGTTTCAAAAAAAAGAATTAGAAAACGTAAACAAACGAACACAAAACAACTCCACAGTCATTATTTTCCGCTATTAAAATACAATTGGCAGGTATTGTAGCATTAGCTCAGAGTTTTCCTTTTCATTGTGCCGAAGAAAAAATATCACCATCCACTATCGCTTTAGAAGGAAAATATCACTCATTTTGATTGCTTAGGAAAAAAAAATGTGGGCAGTTTTGAAAGACATATTGGTAAATGTATCACTTTTGCCACCAAAAAGCACTTTGACAAAGGCTTATGGCTTACTCTCATCGTGGTGAATTATGATTCATACGAGCCAAACGACAACTCCAGACATGAGTGTTCTCCACTCGATGCTGCTGGACTCCTTTAACGGCGAGAGCATCAAGGGGAAGTGACATCACAGAAACTGCCCGAGGATTGTCTTTGGCACTGCCCTGTGCTTCTAAAACATCTTATATTACATCAGAGATTACAAGAACCTATAATTACCAGTAACTCTGGCGAGCTACACCACAAATTAAGAGTAGTTTCACTTTTCACTATGACAATGGGGCAGGGCAAATTTTGCTATCACTTTTTTTTTTCCTCCTCTCTCAGAAGAATGAAATAATTAGCTGAATATCTTAAAAAAGGGAAGGCTATGGCTTCAATCTCCGTAGATTAAAAAAAGAAAGAAAACACAATAAAATAAGTGAACCAAAACAAGAAACCCTCAGTAAAATGTTACCTATAAAGATAGGAAAACAAAGTGATTGTTGATATTGCCACAAATCAGTAGAATTCACCTGATGTCCTGGGAAAAAAAAAATAGTAAATTCTATTCAAAGTGATGTTTTTTTTCTCTCTCTCTCTTTATAATACAGTCTGTTCATTATTTTTGCTCTTTCTGCCCCTTTGCCGTCCGGTTGGTGATATTGTTCAAACAGGCCCTGACTCCCGCCAAATGAAGCAGGGACCCGGCCGCCTCCTTCATCTCCTCGTCGTCACTTTCCGGAGGCTTCTCTGTGCGCCTCTTTTTTAGAGGAAGAGTGTCACTGGCCACTCTCATTTTGACTTTTGTCAAATGTTGCCGTTTCTTGTGCTGGGCCAGAGCGAGGGCGTCCACGGACCACTCTTTGGGCTCCTTCTTGATTTTGCTCTTGTCGTCGTCCTCGACATCGCTGCCAGTCTCGTTGGCGTGGAAGCTCACCTCGCTTCCATCGCAGTGAGCCTCTTCTCCGACGTCCGAGCTGGAAGATTTGGCAAAACTGTAGGTGTGGTCATCCTTGGGGTCGCTGCTGACCAATGGAGAGTTACAGGTGGGCTCGCCGTCACTGGTAATCCTGTACTCGAGTACTGACCTATTAACACAGACGAGAGATGCATTAGTGCAAACCGCACACATGCTGTTCTTGTTGTACTGTGTAAGTGCTTCGTAAAACAAATGAACTACATGCGCTTACTGTGTAATTATTTTGTGGAGCTGCTTGTAATTATGCTACTATAGTAATTCATTATAATAATATGTGTAACATGGACACTCTGTACTGATGTTTTGCTGTTTTTTTTTTTGCACAGATGGCAACAACCTCTGGAACACATGAATATTCAATCCATTTGTTATTGTATAAAGTGGGTAAATCTAAATCACAAAACCAGTCCTGGGTCATATTTCACCCACAAATCAAAAGAAAAAAAGAGAAAAGGAAATTAAATAATCATATATCATCCATTAAAAAGTTTGGGGTCAGTAAGATTTTTAATGATTTTAAAAGGAATCATCTTATGTTCACCAAGGCTTCATTTATTTGATTGTCAAGAAACGGTGCTTATTATTAATCATTCCTTTTTTCTTTTCTTTGTTTTTCTCTCTTTTGATTACGGGGTAAAATGCTAGAACTACAACTGTGGTTAACACATCTCACAGCTTCTTTTTTATTAAACTTGTATTGTGTGTTGGTAAGCACCACATCCTCAAATGTTAAAAACAATTATTGTAAGCATTTGTCTCTGAAATACACTTGAGCTTTGAAGCACCTCTTCAGCCGACCAACAACAATTAAAAAGTGAATTAATTGGCGGTTTACAAAACGCTCCACTTTTCGGTAAAATAACATGATGAAAAATAAGAGAATAAAGACAGTTCAGCTCTGTTTATGCCTCTTATTCTCAGAAACAATAATGAAGTGTCTTTACAATGTTCAGTTCAGTTTAAGAGTGAAAAAGAACGCACTTTGCAGATTTGCTGCGGAAACGTTAAACCTCCCTCTGTGGTTCGAAAAATAATCCTAAGAGCTTTTCTACTTCCTGCCTCATATGTGCATTTATGACTCATAAATTATAGCCGCAGCACAGCAGGCTAAAGAAACTGCTTCAATAATTAATGCCTAAATGCAGTGTCACTCATTTTAAAGAGGCTGTTTTACTCTTTTGTCTGTCTCTGCACGATATGGGCATCATACAGCAACTGAGAGGCTGAGGCCCTGTGTGTGCATATGGACAAAGGAGAGCTGTTGCTGAATGCTCTTATCATAATAAAGGTGTCACGTCCTATGTTGTTATTTGTTTGGAGTTGTTTTTATCCCCCTTCCCTTTCTCTCTGTACTTTCACTTTTAGCAGGACGATGCGGCTACCTGATTGGTTTATCCATCTGCCAGTCATCAAAATGCTGGGTGAAGATACAACGCGGCTTCACCAATGAGGGCGCGCCATGTGCCTATAAAGAGCGCACCTGTGTGGGAAGCGGGAGATGATTTGCACACTAGAGCACTTGATCCTTTTTGTGATACATGTTTGCCTGACCTGTACTGTTATAGTGTTTTGAGAAATGTGTTCTTTGAGAACTTGGTAATTGAGGCTCATTTGGGCTGACTGTTCTCTGTGAGTATTTCGCCGTTTATTGTGTTCTGGCGGTTTGATCTGTTATTAAACGGGGAAGAGAAAAGAACAGCTGAGATATCACGTGATATACATGTGCTACACTGAGTTATCAATCGTGTATAGAACACTAGTTTAGCGACCTGTGCCACCTTTTGTATTTTTCGTTTTGTTAGTAAGAGTAGTTTATTTAGGGCGTCTTTGACGCTGAAGATCTTTTGTTTTTGTCCTTGCTGAATGTTAATTTAGTTAGATTATATATTTTTTTATTGTTTATATTGTTTTTCTAGTAAGATTGGTTTTGGTTTTACTTATTTCTTTGATTTGGCACGGTCTAGTTCTTTTCTCTTTACCTTTTTCTTTTTGTGAATCTTTTCTTTTGTTTCTATAAATTGTTTATGTAATCAATTACTTTGAGGTGTCCTTTTCACATTGATTCTCATAGTAATAAATGTATCACTTTACTTAAACTAGATTGGTTTGTGTGTGAGATGTTTTCCAGTACGCGTTCAATATTTTAATGTTGCATGCCATTCCCTCTAGACTAAAAGGGTTTGTAACAAAAGGTAATCTGACATATAGGCCTTTGTTTATATGCAAATAAAATAATGAATCTTACTGGGGGGATTCATATATGTATACAACATTATCTTCGTGACAAATAAGCAAATTTCATTGATGTGATGAAACAGAAACAACAAAATATTTTTAGATGTATGATTTATCATTATTTATAATTATATAATTTAGTATTTGTTTTACAGCATTTAAAGTAATTTTATTGTACAACAAAATAATCTCTAAATAAATGCATGTGGAAAGGAAAGTAGGGGAAAATGTACTTATATTTTGTACTTATATACTTAGTATATATTTTCTTTATGCAGTTACTGCTATGCAAAAAGTATATAGTTCTGGGTAGTAACTGATTACATGTAATCTGGATTACATAAGTAGATTCCAAAACTTAAGTACTTGTAATTTATTATAAAACATTTTAAGATACTCGTAATCGGACTACGGTTACTTTTTATTGATGACATGATTACATGTTATTCTCACAAGGGCTGTAAATTATTTATAGTTCATTCATACTTCTTTTTTATCTTTTTAATTTTCCTTTCTAAAAAGCCTACTGCTAATATACAGGGTGGGCCATTTATATGGATACACCGTAATAACATGGGAATGGTTGGTGATATTAAAGTCCTGTTTGTGGCACATTAGTATATGTGAGGGGGCAAACTCCTCAAGATGGGTGGTGACCATGGTGGCCATTTAGAAGTCGGCCATCTTGGATACAACTTTTGTTTTTTCAATAGGAAGAGGGCCATGTGACACATCAAACTTATTGGTAATGTCACAAGAAAAACAATGGTGTGCTTGGTTTCAACGTAACTTTATTCGTTCATGAGTTATTTACAAGTTTCTGACCACTTATAAAATGTGTTCAATGTGCTGCCCATTGTGTTGAATTGTCAATGCAACCCTGTTCTCCCACTCTTCACACACTGATAGCAACACCGCAGGAGAAATGCCAGCACAGGCATCCAGTATCCGTAGTTTCAGGTGCTGCACATCTCGTATCTTCACACCATAGACAATTGCCTTCAGATGACCCCAAAGATAAAAGTCTAAGGGGGTCAGATCGGGAGACCTTGGGGGCCATTCAGTGTGTGAAGAGTGGGAGAACAGGGTTGCATTGACAATCCAACACAATGGGCAGCACATTGAACACATTTTATAAGTGGTCAGAAACTTGTAAATAACTCATGAACGAATAAAGTTACGTTGAAACCAAGCACACCATTGTTTTTCTTGTGACATTACCAATAAGTTTGATGTGTCACATGGCCCTCTTCCTATTGAAAAAACAAAAGTTGTATCCAAGATGGCCGACTTCTAAATGGCCACCATGGTCACCACCCATCTTTTTTTTTTTTTTTATAATATTTTTATTAGAATTTTGTATACAAGTAACAAAAAAAAACAGACAGGAAAAAAAAAATACAAAATAGAAACCACAAGCAAAACAGAACACAGACACAAAAAAAAAAAAAAAAAAAATACAGGGCATATTTAAAAACAACAATAATTAAGTACACTGCTGCACCGCTGACACTAGAATCTCAACACAAGTACTAAACAGAGATGGTAAAGGTGGTTGGCACACTATGAACTCCCTTGCTGGTCAAAATCAGTGTTGTATTTGTCAAGGTGAGCCAAAAATGGCTGCCAAATATCTGAAAATTTATTAAGATTGTCCATCATGCCATAGCGGACCTTCTCCATATGCAATATACCAATGAGCTCACTTAACCAGATCCTAAACTGAGGCACAGTATCTGACTTCCAAAGTTTTAAAATCATTTTCTTTGCAACTACCATTCCATACATAATTGTGCTTTGCATCGAAACTCTGTGTTTAAGTAGAGAAGGAGAAACCCAAAACAATGCAATCATTGGGTCAGGTTCAAATACACAGTTGTACATGTCAGAAAACCACTTAAATATGCTACACCAAAAATTATTCAGTTTTGGACATGTCCAAAAGATGTGAGTCAGAGAGCCCTCTGCAGATTTACATCGGTCACAAAGCAATGAAATGGTGGGAAAAATTCTGTGCAATTTGGTCTTTGAGTAGTGAAGCCTGTGCATCACCTTAAATTGGATTAACTGATGCCTGGTGCTAATAGAACAAGATCGGATCCTACCAAGACCCTCCCTCCAAACATCATCTCCAATCTGCATTCCCAGCTCCTCCTCCCAGGAGTTTTTCAAAGAGTGTGTAACATAAACTGTTCGTTCAGAGAATATATTTACAAAGCCAGAGACCAATTTTCTAGAATCAAGTGGGCCCAACAAAAGCTTATAGATCATTTTATCTTCCGGAAGAGACTCAAAGTTAGGCACACATTGACGAACATAGTTTCTAATCTGCAAATATCGGAAAAAATGTGTTGCGGGAAGAGAAAACTTATTTTGTAACTGTGCAAATGTGGCAAACTGTTTATTAATATACAGGTCTTTCAAAGTGACCACACCCTTTAGCCTCCAACTGTTAAAAGACCCGTCCGAGAGGGATGGAGAGAATGCATGATTGCGATATACTGGAGCATGGATAGAAGTGTCTGGTAGTCTGCAGTCCTTTCTAATTTGCTGCCATATTTTTAAGCAATTAAAGATAATCATATTATCCATCTTAACAGTTGCAGGAGGTCTGGGTGTTGAGAAAAGAAGTGCCGGAAGAGAGCTATTTTTGACATCACTCATTTCAATGGCAACCCAGGGGGGAGTCTCGGCAGATACCTCCATATTATATCCTTCCTGCCAATAAACCAGGGCTCTAGCATTCGCTGCCCAGTAATAATGCAGAAAATTCGGCAGTCCTAACCCACCCATTTTCCCTGGTTTATGTAAATGAGTTTTTGAAATTCTGTGTGCTTTAGTCACCACCCATCTTGAGGAGTTTGCCCCCTCACATATACTAATTTGCCACAAACAGGACTTTAATATCACCAACCATTCCCATGTTATTATGGTGTATCCATATATATGGCCCACCCTGTACATTCAAAGGTTTACATTTTAACCATGTTTTACTGTCTTTGGAAGGCTTTTGTGTTTCAAACACATTAAAAAAAAATTGTCAGCCGCATCTCTTTGACTTAATATATTTACATGAAGTTGATAAGTTTATACTAAGTTAAAAAAGTTAATCAAAATCAAACCAAAAATAGACTACACTGATCCTCGTTTACTTGCATTAGATGGAGAAAATTCCTGCAACGTTTTTCTCAAAAAAGAGGATAGTTTTTCTCTTCAGCTGAGGGTTGAAAGTCATGTACATCTTTGGCCCAGTTTACACCTGGTATTAAGATGCATTTTGGACGATCGGATCACAAGTTGTTTTATACTATTCTGTTATGTATTTTAATATATAAAGTAAAATTGGACACATTACGATGTGGTGAAATGTGACCTTGACATGTCGTTCAGAGGACTTTAGGTGAGCGCACATACAAACACACACACTTAGACACTGCAAACCTCTCTATTTTAACCGATGATTCTGCTGTTTTTCCACCTATTCGAGCCCTATGTTCTAATTACAACCTTTTAGTGCCCAGGCTTATGAATGTTTCACAGCAAGACAGACCGTCCATGTGTTCGGTCATGCCATTAAAAAAAACTTAGTGTATGTGATCAATTATTCATCTCACATCATGCATGCAAGAGCAGGGCCTAAGCCTGAATAAGGAGGTGTGCTGATGTCTGTGAATGACCTGGCTGTTCTGCTCTAAGAAAAAGCTACCAGACTTTACAGAGTCAAAGGCAGAGATCAGATGTGAACCAAGTTCTGCAGTGTGAGCATGATTCTGATTGGCTGATAAACCTGTCAATCAAGTAATGAGTCAGCGGAGACAGGAAATGCGCTCAAAGTGACCTGGAGGGACAGGACTGACCTGACAGTGGCTGTCCTGCTGACAATGGGGTTGATGGGAAGGGGTCGGATTCCTGGGAAGAGGCCCTGGCTCATCATTCGAGCTCCGTTCTGGATCACTCCCTGAGGGACTGAGGAGAAAACACAGGTAATGTACATTAATGCACAGAGTACCTGCAAGCATATGAGAGCACAAATTCATAATGCAAACAATTTAAAAGCAAAGTCAGTTCAAAAGCATCACACCATGTTTAAGCATTTAGAAATCAGCTTAAAATGGTTTAAATTCCAGCTGTTGATGTTGCAAGGATGAAATTTCCCTGTAGTTTCAAATAGGTTCAGACAGTCAAGAGCTGTCCGAAATCATCCGTTTCAATCTGTTCAGCTTGCTTTTGCAACTTCGAATACTAACTGGTACGTACAGTAAAAACAAAGAAACAGTGGTTGGTTCATTAGCATGTCAGACGGGGCTCTTGTCTAAATAATACACAATAAACTGCAAAGTGGACTAGACCGAATGCATAGGTCAAAAGTCTGGTTCTGAAGGGTAACAATTTATTTCGATAGTCCACTTTAGACATTATATTAACTAGAAGTAACTTTGCAACTACATGTCAACTACCAGTATTAGTAGACGGTCTGCTTAATATCTGCTAACACTTTATTTTGATGATCCCCATCAGAAATTCTACTGACTATAAGTACTTATTCTATAAAAGTCTTAACAGTCTACTGATAATGACAGGTAGTAGCTGACATGTAGTTGCAAAGTTATATATATATATATATATATATATATATATATATATATATATATATATATATATATATATATATATAGTTTATAGTAAGTATAATATCTAAAGTGGACAATCGAAAAATAATTATGTGAGGGAACAGAACTCTTTAAATCCATC
This sequence comes from Scardinius erythrophthalmus, assembly GCF_964197995.2. Lineage (NCBI taxonomy): Eukaryota > Metazoa > Chordata > Actinopteri > Cypriniformes > Leuciscidae > Scardinius > Scardinius erythrophthalmus. The sequence goes on from NC_138239.1 coordinate 22,784,558, forward strand.
TAAATATGGATAGTCAAATTGTTTTCCACATTCAATCAGGAAACAACCACAAACCCAATGGAAAATTAATTGCTTTCCTAGTTTCCTCTGTAATGTGAGGAAGAAAGTAGCCCAGACAGATGATAACAAACAAGATTGTACTGCCACCTGAATTAAAAAGGGATAAAAAAAGAAAAGAAAAATTTGCCAGGTCTAGTAAATCACTCACTTGATTTTACAGGGAAGTGGGCTGTTATGTGATTGTTTTCATTCTTCTAATGCTGATTATGCTACAAGCGCTCACTTTTTCTGAATGACCTCCCCTACAAGAGCACTGTATTGAATTGTATACCTCAAGATAATAAAGAGCATTGCAAGACATTACATTCATGTTATATTCACGTAAAGGAACATACAAAATATACTCTCTACAAACAAGCTAAAATGTGATTATCAAGATCTTGACCAAACAATTGATGTACCTCTTGATGGAAATAACATCACAACATTTATTTCCATCAAGAGGAAAACCAATTTTTGGTCAGGATCTTGTATTGACAATGCAAGAGTCCAGCACTCTATAAAGTCTACTCCAGCACATCCCAAGGGCTTTCAATGAATTTAAGGTCTGGACTCAGAGGTGCCGATTCATGTGTGAAAATGATTCTTCATGCTCCCTCCCAACCATTCTTTCCCAGTTTGAGCCTGATGAATCTTGACATTGTCATCCTGGAATATGGCCATGCTGTGTCCTCCTGCATGCTTGTTTAAGAAATGAAAAGCTACACAATCCATCTATTAGGATTAGAAGAACTGTTGCCAAACATATAACATGCCAGAAACATAATAATCACTGCAATTATGATCCAATCATACACTCTTAAGCATTTGCCTATTTAAATCCAAACAGCAAATCTTTATTTTGGCTGGGCAGTGTATATACATACATGCCAAAATGCATATCAGATGAGCAGCATCCTCCTTTAATAAGGGTTAACAAGGGACGCCAAATTTTTAGCGCTGCAGTCAAACGGGCTTAATGCTCGCTGCCCTTCTCTCAGTCCAAGTACGGGGCAACATATAGCTCCATCTGGAAAACCAACCTGGACTCGTAGCAGATGGCGAGCTCAAAAAAAGCACAAAATAACCATCCATTTAGAATCCACCACACTGATCTGGCCATTAGGCAGGAGCATTGTTGCCTTGGCAACTGGTCCCCCTATGTATGCCATAGTAGCGGAACTCAACTAGGTGACAGTGAGTTGTGGTTGTGAAGCCGAAAGGAACATCTGGGCTGGCTGGGTGCCCTCTTCACCCCGCCCCCCAAACCCTGAGGGAACACGCTGCCATAACAAGGTGAAGCGATGCCCTGTGACAGAGGCCGTCCCAGCTAACCAAGTGCACAATGAGAATTGACAGAGATGTGCGTCTCTCCACCAATTAGCGTGGATGGGCTAGCAAAGTGAATGGCTAATGATCTCGCCCCATTGTAGGCGGTTCATGTCGAGCCATCCATCCAGGCATCAGAAACAACAGCAGGACACAAAAGCAAAGCACATTCACAGTGCAGCCACATCAGGAAGGAAGCCAGTGAGGCTTTTGTGCCTGGGGATGTTCCCTCTTTTATGTGCATGAGAGCTGTTAAACAAAGGCTAGCTCCATTGAAAAGAAATCAAATCTGCGATCGCAATGAATGGCTTCACGTTAGCACCATTGACCGAGATTTTCTATGTGGCATTATGCGCGGATAATGCTGCGTTTAACAGCAGGTAATAAATAAAGTGTCGCGGATGGTGACTTCCAGGAAGCTCAGTACACACACGCGACAGGACGCTCACTGCGAGGCAGAATCTGGAGCTGTGCAAACATCAGCAGTGATTCAGTGGCGTTTCTGTCACGCCGATGCCCATGGGAAGGTGTCCTGGCACTCTCACAGGGCACTGCAGAGGCAGTCGGTGCACAAATGCTATCAGACTGTTCATTCGCTCGCTCTCTCTCTCTCTCTGCCTTCCTCTCAAGCACATTAATGTATGTGGCAGATGGCCCTGGAAACAGTGGCCCTAATACACAATTCTGTATTGAAAAGTCAGTTTCTCTTTTATTCTCTCTCTAACAACTCTATTCTAAAAGGGGACTGTTGAGTTGATTATCAGCATAATGTTTGTTCCCACTAAAAAATATTAAAGTGAACTAAAACTGATTTCAGCTAGTGGCCAAGGTAGCATTTCTCATTGCCACTTAGTTTAACTTGATGTACTAAAATAACTTAATATAACTTAAAATTTAAAAATAAAAAACTACAAAAATAAAACCTAATTCAAAATATCTATAAAAACATTTAATAGTATCTCAATGATAGTAAAATAACACTGCCGCAAATTCAGCTTTGTGACCAAGATTACATTTTGAGGTTGACAAAATTTCAAAAATGATGAGAAAAAGAAGAATCAGAAATCATACAGCAAAAACATTTAGATTACATCTGCATAATTTCCAGCTCAAAGAAGAAAAAAATTATTAAATAAATATTTAAAAAGTAAAAATAAAAACTACTAGCCAAAATATTAATAATAATAATCTTTTAAAGCAGCAAAAATAATATAAAATAAACATAACTATTAATGTTAATCAATAATTGAATGTTGATCCCTGTGAATGCTCAGAAGGAAACAGTCATTGCTGCTTCTCAAGTAGTAAAAAAAAAAAAAAAAAAAAAAAAGTACTTCAGCACCTGCCTTTGCAATATTTGTCCACCAGGGGGAGTCATTCACAACAAAGCAGGTGTCTAAGGGAACATTTAGTCCACTCTTTCCAGGACACATTCATATGATCTTATCAAAGTACATAAAAAGTGCATCAAAGTTCATAATATACCCTTAAAGCTCCATCATCTCTAAATGCTTCTTTGGAACAAAAGCATAAGTAAATGAACCCTACATTTTTGAGTTAACTTTCACTTTTTAAACATGATTTTGAACTTCTTCAGATAAAATTTCACTGCAGTCTTTTTTTTTTCTTAGATAAGCTGTACTGAAAAGACTCCTTGGGCAAACTACACACTCAGTAAGAAGTACCTTAAAACGCTGCTTATACAAAGAGTTTCAGGGCGAGAGTGCTTTTGGCCATTGTTTTCTCACAATACATCTGGGGGCTGCGTGATTCGTACATTTGGGCCTATGACACGCACCACTGCTTCTGTTGAGCGAGCGCTTCTTTACTCACAAAAGCCAAACAGCAGGGACTCCACATCCTCTCAAGAATCAGCCTCCGCACATGGGGCTCTATGGCCACTGGGCTGCTTTCTGTATAAACACCAGTGGAGGAGGAGGTGTACTGAAGGAGCTTTTGTATTCAACTGGCACACTTCTGTAAAAACAGGTTCAAGTAAGCAAGGTCAGAGGCCATATAGAGTGACTGACTAAAAGCTTGAGTTTGATATAGCGAGAAAATCCTCAGCTTTTAAGCTATGAAATGTACCGTCAGAGCAATAAACACAAATCCAAAGAGAACAACACAGTTCTTATCGTGTATTAGAATTTATCCAGAATGATAATCTGAAATGATTTACAATGAAAATTTAAATCTCAATAGTCTTTTAAGTGAAAACTTTGGTCTCGTCATCTCAGAAATACTACCTTGCCCCCTAATAGTTCACCCAAAAAGGAAAAATCTGTTACCATTTATTCATCTTCACCCTCCAAACCTGTATGACTTTCTTTTTTCAACATGAAAGGAAATATTTGAAATAATGTTCAATCTGCCGTTAAATAATGAAAGCATACAGTGACCACAGGCTGTCAAGCTCCAAAAACACCATATGGTTCCATAAAATGAATGCATATAATTTATAAGTATTTGTGTATTTTTGTGAGGTCAATTCACTGAAAAAAAAAAAAAAAAAAAAAAAGTAATGGATTAAAAAATATTAAAATTATTATTAATATTATTATATATTATATAGCACTTAAATATCAAAATTAAATAAATGTAAAAAAAGCGTCACTGTATAAGGTGCTACAAAAGGCATGCAACCCAAAGGTCTTCAATCCTGTCTTCATTTTCTTTCTTCATCCTGCTGAACTCATTCGGGAGCCACATGCAAATCTCTCATTCCAGGACTGAAGATTGAGCCATACATACATTGCCTGATGTGAAATCAGCTCGTGGAATGTCTGCGGCCTAAAATATCCGATTCAACGAGTATAAAAGAATCCAGATTAACTCCAGCTAGACTTAATGGTGGCTACAGCTTTGTAGAAATGCGCCAGAGAAACATGCATTTACATGCCTGCTCATTTAATCTAATACTGCACCCGCTGGAATCACTCCTCCGGGGTATAATGAGAGAGACACGGTGAGAAAGGAGATAAAGACAGATAAATACACAGAGAGACGCTGAATGGAAGAGTAAGGGCGATGAGAAATGCAGATGACAAATTCCCTGTACTGTAAACTTGGCACCTGCTGTTGTGCAATAAAGCCCATGCATTTAGCTTAATTCTTTTCCCAGACGAACTATAGGAAGTATATTGGATTTGAGGGGATCGGTTTTCAGCTCGAATATTTTCAGCGTGATAAATGTCAGCATTAGCCGGAATTAAAAGGAAGGAGCAGTCAAATGATACACTGCTATCTTGAGGCATTGAGGCAGGAATAACAGTGCAAAGTGATGCCGGCGTCTTAAACAATTCTCCTACATGCTACAAAAAGCGCTCGGCTGTGGTGATGGATTCCCGGGTGCTGTGAGAAGTCCTTGTGCCTTTCACTGCCAAATAATAGCCCCTATACGCACTCCAGAGATGGCTAACGCATACATCACACACATAAAGGCTTGAGAGGGAGAAACAAAGTGAATGCCTTTTTGTTCATAGAGTCGCAGCGACTGCCACGACACAGAACCGAATCCAAACAAAATGTCGTTTAAGGATATCATTTCAGGACGAGTTGCTGTCAGTACATTGGCAGAGATTGAAGGGCCCTTTGTAGGTCACACAGTGACAAGTGACCTCCTTAGGGACTAATCTTCCGCTCGCTGCTTCACAACTATTTACCAGGCTGCCATGGCAACCGAGACTGATATCCGAGCGTTCGGATCCCGCCTCTCGCTCCGGTGACCAGGAGCAAGGTCAGGCCAAAAAGATAAACAGCGCACGGGTCTCAACGTTATGTAACTCTCCCTCTGACAGAAGGCAGATGCGAGCAAACGAATGCTCTTTTTTAAGTCGGCACCAGCTGCGTAAAACAGAGGCAGGCGAGATGCCAGCGCATGTTTTGAAGGCACGGCGTGTGAGCTCTCCCTTTGATTCTTCAGACAAATGAACATGTTGAAGTGCTTGAAGAATATCTATTATTCACAGGGTGGAGACCCAGCGTTCATTTTAGTGCTAGACTCCGATGAGATATAACACGCGCTGTCGGGAGCGCAAACTTGACAACGCCTCTCACCACATCTGCTCGTTTGCGTCAGGGCCACAAGGTTAAGCGTCTTTAAGTGGTATGTCTTCAATCACAACAAGCATTTTTGCAAATAAACCTGTAGATCAGGTTGAGTTGAGGTATGAAGTTGGAAAACAACAAAGTCGTTTTGCTATGCTGGGTCTAGCTACACTCTGGTGCGATTGCTCTGTTAGTGCGGTTCATTTGATTACTGTAAGTGTGAACGCTGCCAGCTGAACCCTGGTGCGCACCAAACAAGCAAGCCGAGACCCCTGAAAAAGTCCGCTTCCAAACAAACTCTGGTGCGATTCGACTGAAATATGAACGCAACACGGACTACAGACATCCAAACGAACCAAAAACGGGATGTGATACCACAAGATGCAACCCTAAAAAGGACAGAATGCTCAATGCTCCAATAAGCGCATTTAGCCCAGAACAGCATTGGTTTGGATGTTTGGCAAGTTCCGTCTCAAAATAAGTTTTTTATTTTGCTTACTTTACTTACTTACTTTTTTTTCTTTAGGTTCGGTTTTAAAAATGATAGTGTGAACGCTAAGCGAACCAGGACTAAATTTATTATTTTCTTTTTAGCGCAATTTTCCCCCGGAAATTGCGCTTGTTAACTCATGATTTCCGTTCTGTGCGTCTGTGCGCACCAATCTTGCACTTCTATCTACTCCTCAACCAGACCACCTAGAGACTTCGGGTTTTCGGCATTATGTTAAGGAAGGTCTAATCTCGGGAACGCACAAAAAAAATCCAGGAATAGATTTACTATCTCTTAGTGTTGTGATCCCATGAGGTGAGAAAATTGCGCTAAAACACTCACCGAGTTTTTATTACTTGTTTTGGTTCGAACCAAAAGAACCAAGAGATCCGAACTACAAGTGTGAACACACCCTTAAAAGGAAAGCTTTTCGAAGCGATGCCATAGATCACGGGTGTCCAATCCTGCTCCTGCAGAGTTCAGCTCCAACCCCAATTAAACACACCTGAAGCAACTAATCATGGTCTTACGAGGCACTCTAGAAACTTCAGGCAGGGGTGTTGAAGCAAGCTAGAGCTAAACTCTGAAGGACATTGGCCCTCCAGGACCGAATATGGACACCCCTGCCATAGAAGAACCATTTTGGGTTCCCTAAAGAACCTTTTGGTGCATGTACAGTTCTTAAAAGAACCATTTTCTCCTTATTGTGAAGAATATAATAATAAAAAAACACAGAACCATAGATACAAATAAAGAACCTTTACTTTTAAAAATGTAAACCGAGTATCTGATTCTTTTTCATGCTGAGACTGCTACATAGTAGAATCGATTGCATGGATCGTCAGATCTGAATCCACAAGAGCAGCTGTCCCAGTTAAGCAATGAGCCATAGTAGAGGAACATTCCTCCATCTGGGGAAAAAAAAAAACCCCTGTTAAAGTTCAATTACCATTTTTATAATGATGTGGATGGGGTTTTGCTTGTTTGCAGCAACAACTAAGTTTAATTGCGCAGTTAATAACATAAAATGCCTTCCCAAAATACACCGTGTTGGCAAACAGAACCCAGCCGTTAGATATCAGAGGAAGGGAAATAATCTAAGACCGAGAGAGAAAAAGACAGAGAGCGGCAGAAATACTTAGGCTATAAACCCAGTCGGACTCCTAAAGCTAGTGTTGTTTTTGTTTGAGTTGGCGAAATCTATAGCACACACACACACACACGACAGGACGAGTATCAGACTGCTTTTAAAAACTACTGCAAGCTAAAAACAGAACAACAGACAACATTTTGGTGTCCTGCCTCTTCATTTTCATAAGATTAAAGCGACTTCTGTATTTAGAGTGGGTCGCCTCAAAGGCGTCGACTCTACTGTACCGCTATAAACTAAGCCCGAAGGCATCCGATGTTACAGCGATGAATAAACACGAAGAGCGTGTTTGTGTGGGTGCCATCACGTAGTCTGTGTTGATATGCAGAAATTGCTCTAATTCTGAGAGAAGTCAGTAATTTCCCTCAGGTGCCCGCCTCAGGCCCCGCGGTGGTGCGTAGGCCTCGGGAGTGCTCAGAGATTAAGGGCTTACAGTTGGCACATTAGCTGCTAAATGAATCCTGCTCTGTCACTGGTAACGGGGCCACATAGCTGTCAGATACATTTCACTGTAGTCTTACCTCACTCCTTTCAACACACTAATGTACACAAGCGCTTACCTCCAGTGTTCAGTAACGCTAATCTTACTGAAATATTATTAATTTTGTTATGGCCTTTATGCCCCTTTTATCATTATGGATAGTGAAAAGTGAGCCTTCAATGCAATGTATAAAGTCAGAATGGAATTGTAGTAGCCATTAAAACACACACACACACACACACACACACTTGGGTGGGCAAATTACACAACCATCAGTACTCCAAATCAGCTCAGTTCTTGTTTAGAGTATGGGGTGTTAAGTTACCCAGCGGTACCCCACAGGAGGGAGTTGTGTTGTTTTCTCTCTTTGCTTTGGTGCATGTCGATACATGCTAGTGGAGCATGAAAAGCCGCTGCTACACAACAGCGTCCACTCAAGCAGTTTTCTTTCTCCCTCCTTCTGTCTTTAAATCCCCAAACAAGGATTGTGGGCGGTGTGGCGGAGCCAAACACACATCAGCCGAATGGGATCAAACACAACGGAGACACTCTACGTGTGTGGACACCAGTCAGTCTCGTGCCCTCTGGGACAAGCCCTTCTCATAATGACCCTGTCCCTACGCTGCCCTCCACAACCCAGCTGATAAGCCACTAGCGTCTGTGTGCTTTATGAGCTTCTAATGGCCTCCTCACGCACGAGTAGAGCTTAAAACAGTAGAGAGCGTTTGCTCTGTCCTCCCCCCTTCTACTAGCCCTGCTAAACACACATGCTGGACAATCCTCTCCCTGACATCTTTAAAGGGATAGTTAACCCACACACAACCATATTTACTCACTCACATGTCGTTCTAAACCCCTTTTTCCACACAATGAAAAAGTGGATAGTGACCATGAGGCTGTCAAGCTTTAAAAAATGGCAAAAAGCACCATTAAAATATAGTAGCTCATATGACTTGCACACTATATTTCGTAAGTCGTCTTTGTGTAAAAAAACAACAACAACAACAACAACAACAACAACAACAACAACAACAACAACAACAACAACAAAAATTAAATAGGCATTTGCTGAAAATTGAAAGATTATTTTAAACATTTACAGCTAATTTCACATGAAACAATTAATTAATTAAAAAGTAAAGGGAAAATTCTGTCATTTACTCACACTCAAGTTGTTCCAAACCTGTATGAATTTCTTGTTTCTGCTGAACACAAAAGAAAATATTTTGAAGAATATGGGTAACCAAACCAGTACTACTATGGTATCCAAAAAATACTATGGAAGTCAATGGGGCCCAATAACTGTTTGGTTACCCATATTCTTCAAAATATCTTCTTTTGTGTTCAACAGAAGAAAAAAAAACAGGTTTAGAACAATTTGAGAGTGAGTAAACGATGACAGAATTTTTGGGTGAACTGTCCCTTTAATAAATAATACATTTAATCAAACATAATTTGCCTAGAATTCATTTCAAAATCAAAACAATAAAATTCAGAACTGTATAAATATTTCCCTCATTGGTGTCATTTAATTATGTGCATATTAAAAATCTCACTTGTGCAATTAAAACATAAAACAAATTTAATGTTGGTGTATTGTGACCAGTTATAAGACAGAAAAGAAGGGAAAGACTTTCAGTGAATATCTGTTCCTCACACAAGTTATCAATTGACTTCAGAATACTTGGAAAATAGTGAACAAAGAATATGGACTAATTTAATGGCTTTTTGTAACTTTTGGAGCTTGGGCTCAGGGTCATCATTTACCTTTTGTGTTCTACAGAAGAAAGTCGTGGTTTGAAGGTATTAGATAAACACAAGGATAATAGCCAACGTGCGAAACAGCGCGCAAACATAAACAAAACCTGACGAAGAACTGAACACTACAAGCAGGAACTTAAATACACAGAGATGATGAACTAAAAGACAAACAGCTGTGATGATGAGTAGTGTCCATGGTGACTGATGAGTGGCGGGAAACTAGAACAAAGAATCAATTTCCTTATGGTAAAAATGAATGGAGTTTTTACTTTCAAAACCCAACTATTGCACTCAATTGCTATGAAAATAAAAGAGCTGTCAGGCACAGACCTTCCCTCCTGTTTTTTATTTGTGGGTCTGCTCTGTAAAATGAGCCGGTGTGTTGAGTTGAGATGAATGAATAATTAAACAGCTCTTTAAGACATCTTAGTGAGTTCTTCAGCTCCATGCACTCTATGTAAGATCTCCGGACGTCTTCCTTCCTCTCGCTTCCTTTCGCTCCCCTGGCCGGGGCTTGCCATCGCCATGGCAACCGCTCACATTTCACACACTTGAGAACAGTATATCATGCAACGGGCGAGGCAAAAACAGGAAATAGCGCTCTGTGCTTGCTTAGCCATGGCTTTCTGAGGCCTGTACAGCCGGTAATAGAAACCAGACACATGGTGGCGACTACAAATGTGGAAGCTAACCGGGATGCACACACACGCGCTGAAAGCATGCAGCTTAATACTATAATATGCAGCCTCTAACTTCATAGTGTATATATAGAACGTACTGTGAAGAAGCAGAGAAACCAGGCTGCACTTTATATAACAGGGACAAACACATTTCAGAAAATGACTTCTAGAGCCTGACTGAGCCACTGTTCTGAGGTCAGCGGATTGTGCAGTTTACTATGTGACCGCACGCACAAATCCACTTCCCACTGACCTCAGACCCCCCCGTGAGCAGTCAGAGAGAGCACAAGAGTTACGAGGTGAACCCGAGGGACGCGTCCAGATAAGACCTTGAAGCCAGGGATTGTTTATTTGTTTTGGCATTTTCAGTAAAGCGGACATAAAACAGAGCAAGACATTTTTGAAGGGCACATCAATGCAGCAGCAGCACAAAGCACTATAGGTGTTTTATCTCCGATCATGCATGCGGAACAGCTGCACAAATCTTTTCAGGCACACCTCTGTAGCGGAGCCGGTAACCCGCGGGACGTGATTTTTAAGTGCGGGCAGTTCCACAATCGCAGCCTTCAATAAACTTTACACATTCCACAGAGCAATTAGCATGAGCCATGCCACTTGACGATTTCAATTTGCTCAGCAAGACGCAACACCCACGTCTGAGAGACGGGGGAGAAAACAATGCGGAGAACAGACGCTCTGCCGTCAGTCTCAGAGACGAGCGCTCCCTGGCTCTGGAAGACCAAAGACTTTCTCCTGATTAATGTCTTTCGTTCTCTTCCTTTCTTTTTCTCTTTCCCAAATGGGAAGACTGAATTGACAAAGAAAAATGGCTTTGGAGGTGAAAACCCAGATTATTATTTTTCAGGGTTCATTTTTCTCTAATGCAAAGTGTTAAGCTTCATTCTGCACTGTTACAGACTACAGACAGGAATGATTCCTACTATTATTTTTATTATACTGTGTGATTGCTGACTTCGAGGTGAATTCAGCGAACAACTTTGCAACCACCCCAAACACCCTAACCAAACAAAAAAAGTGCTCAAATATGTTAATTAGATTGATTTGTTGAATTGGTGTTAGAGGAGTGGAAATGTCCTGGATGATGCATTAAGGGCATCTTCAAATATTTCCTTTCCCTCAACTCAATCCTCCCCCTTTCTTTTTCTGTCACTTCATTTTATTGTGTTCACTAGCCTGACAAAAATGGAGATTTATTCTTCTTTCATCTGAGTCATAGAGACACAATGCCTTCCTTCCTCGTGGGAGTGGGAGATGGAGGAAAGATGGAATGAGAGAAAGATGGAGAGATATAACCAATATACAGTATTCTGAATATACAGTAAGGTCCAAAAGAATCTGAGACCACTAGTGAAAATGCTTCTATTTTCTAATTAACAGTTGGAATGAAAATATTTTTTTTTTATGTGAATATTAATAATGTCTGTTGAGATGTATGAACCTGGGGCCAGATTCACGAAAAATTCTTAAGAATAAAATTCTTCTTAACTGACAATTTTTTCTTATTTTCTAAATTAAGAAAAAAGATACGAATATTTATATTCCCAAAAACTTTAACTTTTCTTTTTTTCTCAAGATTGTTCATCTCGAAAAGAATGTTCTTAAAATCATTGTAGATAACTTCTTAAAGTTAGGATAACCTCCAACCTGTCTTAAATAGCAAAATGTAAGATGTTTAGTGAATAGTTTCAAAGATTAAACATTACAACATAACACTAGCTAGCTAAATACAATACATATTACTACTACTACAATATGTGGACGAATACTCTGGTGACACCAATCGATCATTTGAGCGTATGTGATGCGCTCACTCAAGCTAGAACTAGCCAGCACACACAAATACAGGACGCATTCACAAGAGAGAAAGCACAAATAAATAAGAAAGACCACTGCATCTGAGACAGGCTTTTTTTAAATAACGATTTTAGTGCAAGTTAAAGGTTTCAAACTGATATTACACTAACTGCGGACTGTGTAATATCTGTTTGAAACCTTTAACTTGTACTTTCTTGTCTTACCTGCTGCACTTAGGTTTATAAATGGAATGGGATTGTGTTGTTTTCATGTCTGTATTGTAGCACCGCTGAGGAGTCTCTGAAATTTCGTTGTATCCCGATGAAATGACAATAAAGGCTAATTCTAATTCTAATTTTTAACTTGACATTGCACATTAAAAACATGACGCTGAGTGATTAACTCGCGTCAAGCCAGTTGCGACATAAATACCCTGGACAATAATTATGATATTTATGGTAATCTGCAGGCCGTGCAAATGTGCAAAAAGACCGGCTTTCAGGTGTTTTTCATTCAGCGAGTCTTCAGCAATACCCGCCTTTCAATCAAATAACAACGAACACAGTTTTCAGTTTTGTCAGATTTACTTATTTGATTAGTGATTTATCTAAAATGTTCATTTTCAAATTATTTCAAATTAATTTAAAATTATTATTTGACCTTTTCTTGTTTAAATATAAAAATACTTTAAACTAATAATTTAAACTCAGGTTTAAATCAGACTTTGGATCCCAGATTTTTAATGCGGACTCAGACTTTTGTTCCCCACTGTATATTTACATATGCTTTATGTTGGCTGGGACCTTGTTTAAAAAAAAAAAGATAGAGACGAGGTTTCCCCAGACATTTCTCCCTGATGCTAGAAGGCATGTAGCTTTTAGAGCAGACCCCCCATCGTTAGCTGGGGTGGCATCACAGGCAGATATGAATATATTTCAATGTGACTTCTTAGTCACTCATCTGACTCATGTAGGTTCAAAGCAGCCGCTGTAGAGAATGAAAGAATGACTGAAATGAAAATTTACGCATCTACCTCTAGAGAAGACAGGTAATGTCACCGCCATGACAACACAACCCTCTATTGTGCGCTCTCTTTGCACTCCTTCTCTCAATGTTTCTGTCTTTGCTTCAACTAATTCAAAGACAGGAAGAATTCCAGAACAATTATGACAAAGCAGCTATTTATCAACTGTGAAATCTGAGTAATGGCAGGTGAAATGCAAAAGGAACATTTTCAGACTGATCCCTGGAGCAAAGCCTCCGGCCTAGAAAAACACTCCCACATTCATTCATTTACTGTTTATTACATGAAGAAAACACATTTATGGGGATCTATGTTTTCTCCTGTAAACATGTAAAGCATGTTTTTCTGTAGAAAGATTTTCAAAAGTAGCATGTGTTCTGACAAAAATATGTTTCGAGGGTTAAACCGTTGACAAAGCCAAGCTACATTCACATTATCTAGGCCTGTTAGTGTTCAAAAAGTATGCACATTACAAAAGTAAATTTACAGACAAATTAGTGTTAGTTTAAACTGGGGCCGGTTCGTTTGAACCAGTATTGGAACGTTTGCCAGTATTTAAAAAAAAAATATATTCTAAATCTAAAGTAATATTGACAAACTATATACCATTTGAAAGCTTACAGACTTTAGTTTTCATATTTGGTGACAGATTTCCTTTGACAGAAGCACATTAATTTATTAATTTGCAACAAGAATATTTATCAGAGTAATAAGGCGTGTTCAGACCTTTATTTTGAAAAAGCGATGGAATTGAAAAATGATTAAATATTGGTAGAAACCTCATAGATGTAAATCATAGATGGAGTAAATCAACAACAAACTAAGGAAACTGAGGGCATTAAATACAAAGGTAAACAAGGAACTAAACAAGACACAGTTGATGACGATTAGCAATAGTAACTATAGAAACAAACTAGCAATGGGAACAAAGAGAACAAAAGAAACAGGAACTAAAACACAGGAAATAAGAACATACAAACTAAGGGTACGTTTACACGACAACGATATGCTTAAAACCGAGAAGTTTTCCTTTGAGTTTTCCGCGTTCAGACATTGTCAAAACGTTCCCCATTCACACAGATCCGCGAAAATGACTAAAAACGCTGTATTCTGCTCCAGGCCATTAGATGGCGATGAAACACTATAAATTGAACACGTAATACGCATGCGCATGATGACATCGTCTTCAGAGATTCACGTTTTTGTTGTTTACACAGAGACCGTTTTCAAAAACTTGCACTTTGAAACCCGGTTTCAAAAGTTTGCGTTTTCAGGCACCCAAAATGCTGTTGCCGTGTAAACAAACGGCCAAAACGCATAAAAAGTTGTACGTTTTTAGTTGAAAACAGTGTCGTGTAAACAGTCCCAAAGAGTAACAGGAACAGAAACCAAAACCAAATGTGATAACTGTTTGCAAATTTTTTTAGGAAATTCTCCTTTTAAATCTCATAAAATTAGCCCCATCCCTTCATTGTGTCCAGATTTGAGTTTATTTGTTCATGTTCAGAGTTTGTTTTTTACTTGTTTTTCCAGTTTTTTTTCTTTATTTCCTAGTTAATCTTCTACCTGTCAATTAGTTCTGTCTTTCTCCATCCCCTTCGTTACTGATTGTGTTTGTTGAATTCAGGTGTGTCTTGTTTATTAGTCTCATTAGTTCTTCTTGTTTGCCTGTATTTAAACCTGAGTTTAGTTCTGTCTAGTTGTCTGTTGATGTTGCTATTTTGGATGGTTGTTCAGTTCCTGTTTTAAAGTTCTAAAGATTCCTGAGCATTTCTATTAGTTTGACTTTATTTGTAATAAAGACTGCTGCACACAGATCCTGTTTCTTCTCTGCGGCAACCAGACTCGTGACATATTGTAAGTGCCTCAGTATTATTTTTGCTTTTTTAAATAAAAAGAGGGACGACTTGAAATTCTAAATTATAAAAAAAGATTTTTAAATCAATTGAGCTTAACTTTTGAACCTGGATAGTTTCTTTATTGTGCATATAGTTGTGATTTCATATTTATCATATGAGATTATCGATAACCCTGATAATGTTACAGTAAGGGAACGATAGGAAAGGATGAAAGGACAAAGAGTGCAGATACAGACACACACTGATATGAAAGTACATATACACATTCTCATACACATAGTAGATGTGACTACATATTCAAAACACGGCTCAGTTTTGTCACATTCATTTTGATACAACTCTTGTAGAACAAAGAGGAGATAAAAGAGAAAACGTGCAAGACAGCAGGGAAGGGAAGGCGGGCAGGAGACAGCGTTCTCATTCCAGCGAACACTTCCAAGTGTTGAGAATAATAAGGTCTGAAAAGCATTACTGAAAGAGTTCCACAGCTACGTCCAATCCTGACAGCCTTTCTTCTCAGCAAGCAAGTGACTAAGCCCTTGAATTTCAAACTGTTGCGGCTAGTAAAAAATTTGTGAGACGTGTCTCGCTGTAATTCATCAGAATTCAAAAACAAAAGTTAGTTTTAACTTGTCGTCCACTTGATGAATACGAGGCTTGTAGAAAGAAGGTATTACTAATTTTGGTCTTCAAACTTTTAAGGTGTGAAATTATTCTGCATTTCTATGCAGCTTTTATTGTGGACTTGACCAGGGAATATGCATGCATTTCTAATGCATGTCACAGCACATCAATAATGTTTTTGTGTCATAGCCCTATTGGCCTGGAATGATTCAATGCAAACTTGAAGTGTAAGCGTGCTATAACAACCCAAATGTCACACTAAGTCACAGTGAGGGGAAAAGTTCACTCCGGGTAACAGGGGCATTTCACCAAGACTTCCATCCTCCTTATTGGTTACTGTCATGACTCATAAAAAAACATAAGTTGCTTCAAAAATCACATACTTCCTTCCTATATAGTAGGCGAAAAACAGTATGTGGCAACTAGTATGTCCAAATTCAAAGAACTCATAAAAGAGTAGGCAAAAGTATGTATACGATAGACACTTTACTATCCCATGAGGCCCCAGGAGAAGATTTGTGATTGGCAGTGAAGTGACGCAATTGACGCTGGTAGGTCACATGATCATGTCAACATGGGAGATGTAGTACATCCGGATTACATTGATAGGGTACAATGGGGCTAGAGGCTCCACGGGGAAAAAGGCTCCCATGGTTTAATTTTCCTCTAAACCACTAGATGACACAAAAACTTGCCGCAGCACTCTACAAAACATCTGCTTTTCAAGATGCACGTGGAAATTTGTCTGATCCTTGATGCGATCGTGGGCAGCAACGCATAGTTTATTCTGTGCTAATTTGATCTAATATTTTATGTTTTTTAAAATGTTGTAGATTTAAGTAGCAAACGAGAATCGCTAATATTATTGAATATATTTTGAGACTAATGTCTTCTGAATGATTTTCAGTTTTGTCCGAGGTAATTAAAGCAACAGTTTTTCAATAATGGAAGAATATGTAACAGTATGGTAATTGGGGTAAAAGGCGCTCCTGCTGTTGGGGCGAAAAGCACAATAATTAACATGATAAAAAAGACTTTTTCATTTGTTGACATGACATGGTTAGATTCAGATGTTAAATGTATATCAAGTTGGGTGTCCACCTAAGAGATAATCACCATTTTATAACGAAACCATCATATTTAAAAAAAAAAAAAAAAATATATATATATATATATATATATATATATATATATAAAAAAAAAAAATAATAATAATAATAATAAATAAATATATATATATATATATATATATATATATATATATATATATATATATATATATATATATATATATATATTAATCTTATCATATAATAAAATGTGATTTAATGTTACCACTGTAAATCTATATTATAATTATTATGGGATCTCCAATGCTTTCAAGATATCTTTACTTTTTAAAAATGTAAGTATTTTTAAAATATATTTGTATTAAAATTATTAATATATATTAATATATATTAACATATATTAACATATTTTAATGACAGTATATTTATTGAACAAAAATGAATTATTTTATTCATCAAAATAAACAGAAAATAGTGCAAACTTTACTAAAGTGATTATTTTGAACAAGTATTATTAAGTATTATTATTATTAATAATGTCCAAGTAAGTATTATTACTTGGACATTATTAAAAACATATTTTAGCTAAAGTATTTGTATCAATAGTTTGTGCCTTTTGCCACTTTTATGATTTTTCACACAAAATCTGGTGCTCCATAAATGTTCAATACGAACATATATTTTATACACAATGGGAATAGTGAAAAGCAATTTTTTGTGCCTTTAGCCCCATTGTACCATACTATATAGAACATACTTTTTAGCAGTCATAAATTACTTATTCAAAATAAGTACCTACTCAAGAGAATATGCTATTTTGGATACAGCTATTGACTTGTTCATTGTGAGTACATGCAACTCAAATGAGCAAATCAAGGGATTTGATGAGGAAAAGTACGATATTACTTTCCAACCAACTAGCAACAACCTAGCAACCTCCCAGAACACCCTTGTAACTGTACAGAACAACCTTGCAATCATCAAGCAACTTCCCAGAACTCCCCTACAATCACACAGAACACCCTGCATAGCAATGTGTTAAAACTACATAACAATGTGCTAAAAAGGCAGTTTGAACATCTTGGCAACTGCAAACCATTGCCCTAGCAAAAAAAAAAACAGCATCATGACGGTTTTCCAAAAATGAAAAAAAAGTTATAATCACTAAGCCTCATTGAACCAATTTACCAACAGAAGCATTTCTAAATGCAGGCACAGCTTTCTACAGTCTTTGAACTTTAGAGGCGCTACTCAACATGAAGAGGCTGAAGAAAAAAAGAAAAGCGCAAAAGAGAGGAAAGAGGGGGGTTTATTTGGATCGTTTTTCATGGAGTGTCAAAAGGGCTTCCACAATCACCAAATCAATCCCGACCTACTGGTAACTGGGCGAGAGGTGAGAGGTGCTTATCTGTGAGAGAGTGTGAGAAAATAAAGGAGCGGAAGAGAGAGAGACAGAAAGAAAGAAAGGGGGAGAGAGAGCAATGATCAGTTTTGCAGTGAAACTGAAGAAGTAAATCTCACTGGTAATCCCTTATTAAATAGTTCTCAGAACTTCGCGGTCTTTGTGCTGTTCTGTGCTTGTCTTTTCCGTCAGTAAAAAGTCTGTTAAAAATCCAATAAGAGGCAGGATATGGACCACTTGTCACAGCGCTAATACACAGTTTCTCACTGCTTCCCAATAGAGAGGCTGCATCCTTTGAAGGCCGCTTTCGAAGGCCGATTATGTCACAGCGGCGCGACGAAGGCTGTCCCAATTCGAAGCTCTTTCAAATATGGCTTCGAAATGCATCCTTCGTTTCCTGAGCAATGAAGGATAAAACAGATGGATCCTTCGCGGCTTAGCCTTCCCCAGAATTCATTGTGCGCAGGTGAGGACAGGATTCTTTTAGAGAAATTGCCAGATTTGTACAAATAAATTTAAAGAATTTCATATTTTTATTCAGCAAGGGTGCATTAAAGGGTTAGTTCTACCAGAAAGACTCGGGAGAGTTATTTCAATAAACCATACATTTATTGACAGCTCAGCAAGCTGATAAACTACAAAGTCATTTGGCGTAGGCCCCGTCCGTAGTGCATAATCCGAGAGTATCGGATCTGCAATTCCTGCCTAAAGATGAAGGCAGGGGCGCAGCCGACCCCCCCTGGGAGGTATGGATGGGACCATCCTGGTGGTGGTGGGGAGGATGGGGGTAATCGTCGCTTCAGTATCTGCGAACTCAAACATGTGTAAGTACCGTGCTTTTATACAGTGAGCATAAGAATATGATTGGATAGAAGTGAAGGCAATAAGTGACGTAGTAATTGAGTCTTCCCAGCAGAACTTATGCTAAAGCTTTCATTTCACCCAAAAATGAAAGTTCTGTCATTAATTACTCATCCTCATGTCGTTCCAAAACCTGTAAGACCTTTGTCATCTCGGGAACAAAAATGAAGATATTTTTTATAGAAATCTGTGAGAGCTATCTGACCTCCCCAACAGTAGTCTCGTCGCTTCATAACATTAAGGTTGAACTAGTCACATGTACTATTTTAACAATGGCTTTACTACATTTCTGGGCCTTGAAAGTGGTAATAACGTTGCTGTCTATGGGGGGTCAGAAAGCTCTCAGATTTCATCAAAAATATCTACATTTGTGTTCTGAAGATGACCGAAGGTCTTACAGGTTTGGAACGAAATGAGGGTGAGTAATTAAAAAAAGAATTTTCATTTTTGGGTGAACTAATCCTTTAAATGAAATTAAATGAAATTTCACATAATATTACAGAATGTTTAGATTTTATATAAATGCTGTTCTTCTGAACTTTGCATTAATCAAATTTTTTTTTACAACAATTCTGCATATTAGTATGATCTTTAACATTAGAATATTAGAATCTAGTATCTTCTTACATCAAATCAATATTTCATGCGTTTATTTTTTTAATTGACTGTTTATTGACTTATTGATTTGCAATAAGTAGCCGTATTGTTTTAGAAAACTTCCTATCCAAGGATCCATTCAATTCCTGAAGGCCATACACTGAATATCACCCTGAAACACACCACTTTATGGACTTTAAACAGGATGCAAATGGCAGTTTCAACAGACTTCACATGCTACACAAGGCTACACTACTTATGACATGTCATGAAGTTTCTGGTAGACTTCAAAGCAAGCCATTTTGAAACTAAATGACCTCTGGGCTGACATGACTGACAATGTGCCAGTGATCGGCCTTGTCAGCAATAAAAGACATAGTCCATAGTCCTGCATCTAGTCTGACTAGAGACTTATCTGCAAAATCTTCATCTCACAGCAACTTCAGAAGGTACAAGAACACAAACATCTAAATATTTCAAACATTACCTTTGTACTTTAGAGTGCTAAAACTAAGTTTTAAATGACATCTAAGGATCCAAGTGAATCACTTCCACAAAATTAAACTGTTTTATTTGCCTGTCACTCCCTCAAACATTTTGGTTGCCAAGACCCTCAGACAAAATCCTCTGCTTTGGTGTCTCTCTAAATAGTTGCAATGGCAGTGCTAGAAAACAAACCGAGAGCAATTGATTCCAATGCTCGTTCAGCACCAGATTAGCTTTTGTTAGGAAAACAAGGAGCAAAATCTAAAAAAGAAATGGAGCTGGCATGCACCTTTCTTGTTCTGCCTTCGTTAAACCCATTTCACATCCATCTGTCTCTTAAAAAGGATTATTTAGCCTTAATAACTTCTTTTTGCTTTGTAAAAACGTCCTCTAAAACTGCTAATTATATCAAGCTAGCACCATAGATCTAACTGATGTTTCAATAGCTATGCAACAGACAGGGCCTTGACAACCAGAAGAAAACTTTGCTTTAGTGTTTAATGGCATATCTGAGAAAGTAGCATAGCGGAGGGCGCAGTACGCGCAAACTCTAAACGCACGTCAGTGTTTGCTAGCACTTCTGAGCTCAGCAGATGTCCCTCCTACAAATGTGGCAGCCTTTGCAGGTGTATCGCTGCCGCCTCCCCACGCGTCAGATAATATCACAGCCACAAAAGAGTTTACAAAACACACAGCTAACTGCCAATTATACCGAACAAGCCGCTGCCTGCGCGGCACCTCTATGCAGCACTCTAAAGACGCTTTTCGAGAGGGTGTGTTATGAATTTTTTCTGTCATGTAAGCATGTTTAAGCATGAGGGTGATGATGTATAACCAACTATATATAACTAGGCACTCATTCGCATGCATCAGATACTCATTATGGTGCAAGGGTTTATGTAACTAATCGCAAAAAAAAGCAAAATAATGATCAGGCTGTGAGTGAGTAGCTCTGTTGTGGTACTGTAGGAAGTGGATGTCTGCTGGGCACTGGACTGTCACACTCGCACCTCATATGGAAAACATATTCATAATAACAGCTCTCGTACCACACTTCCATTAGTGTGCCGCTTTAAATGCCACCAGGTTAATTGAATCTCTGATTACTGTGATTCACATGCGTGAGCCTCATCAAAAGAAATACATGTGGAGAGATTCAAGCACATACTAAGCAGAGATTAGAGCAAGGAAATCAGGAACATTTCGGGATAAGAATATCAAGTATATCAGGACGATGAGCCATGCGCTGTGAAATAAACCAAGCCATCGGTCAATGTCTCTAGTGTTTGGTGAGAATTAATTTCCAGTCAAATTAAATATAGATCACATCTTAGGTGCACTGAATACGAATTCATTGAGGTGTCTAAAAAAACGCTTCTGGTCATGTCAATAAGTCAACAACTTGTGTCAGTGGGCCACAGTAGCCATGGGTCAACACTTTAATCAACACTTGAAAGTGGGTAAGTTTCATAAAAACAGCAACATTTTGAACAAAAAAGCTGAGGAATTCATATTTTTGTCAAAGACAATGTGCATAAGCAATGCTTTTACCGATTGTCTCTGCTTTTCTTTTGCCTGTGTTTGATCTGGATATTCTGTACTCTTTCATAAGATATATAATAGCGCTCCCCCTCGTACAACAGTGAAAACACTGAAAATTCCATCAATGGAGAGAAAGCGTTGTCTCATAAATGCTTGACTAATCACAACACTGGTCCAGCCAACCAATCAGAGGACATTGCACTTTTCAGAAATAGGGGCTTCATAGAGACAGGAACTAAACAGTGTGTTACTGACAGACTCAACAAAATCTCAACATAAGAGTTCCCCTTTAAACTGAATATAATTGTTAAGAGGAGGACTGGTTCAATAGTGTAAACTGCGACTAACTGCGACCATGAACCAGGCACGTTGAGTCATGGCGAGCATTTGAGAAATTCTGATTCTGCATAACTTCCTGTCCTCTATCCAAAAAAAACCCAGCAAAAGTCAAATGCAACAAATAGGAAGTCGATTACCCTTTAAACACTACTAAATAAACTACTAAATGCAGTGACTAAATAAACTAAAAACAGTGTAACTGTTATAGTGACATTTACTTTCAAAGTGCTGGGTCCAAGATAAAGAGGAAAAGTGCATCCAATCCTCTGCCTGCTGAGGATAATGAGTGTAATAAGGCATTTCATTGCAGCCATTATTAAAATAAGCAAAGAAACAGCCACAAGGTCTAGTTTTAAAAGGCTTGCTTTCATAGATTCAACTTTAAAAGGGTTCTGTGTACAGAGCAATTAATTTTTAGGAAAGCAATAACCCTGTATGAAACACGTTATCTTCTAATGGTGGAATATCGTATACTGTTTAAAAGTTTAGGGTCAGTAAGATTTTTCTTTTTAAGAAATGAATACTTTTATTCAGCAAGGATACATACAGTTGATCAAAAGTGACAGTAAAGACATTTGTAATGCTACAAAAAAATTATATTTCAAACAAATGTTGTTCTTTTGAACATTCGTTTCATCAAAGAATCAGAATGGGCAGTGCTTAATATTTCACAATAAAACATTTTTTTACTGTATTTTTGATCAAATACATGTAGCCTTAGTAAGCATGAAGTAAGCATTTAACTATTTATATTTTAATCTATTTTAAGTAAAAAAACATTTTATTTCTCCTTAAATTAAATTAATATTTATTTTATTAATTGATTTATTTATATACTTAGAATTTTTCTAAACTAAAGCCACATATTAAATGTTACTTTAAAAATCTTCATTTTATTTCCAAAACTATTACATTTGATAAACATTATGTAGTAGCCTTTTCTGAAATAAGAAAGTGAGGGGAAAAGTGTTACCATACAGGGTTAAGGAACAAAGTTCAAGCCAGGACATTTACCATTAGATACTTTGGATACTTCACACTTCTGTTTGTTCAGCAATGGGGGAAAAGACTTGTATGTCAGAACTGAAAAAGAAAAGAAAAATCTCTGGGTATTACAGAATGAGGCCGAGAGGTACAGTAACAACTGAAAGGCTGGCAGGCTCCAAATACCACATTGAAAAGAGGTGAGGAAAATCAGTCTCAGATTTGAAGCAGCTCTTTTTAAACCAGGGCAAACAAACCAAATAAACACCCACTCAGCTAATTCCTATATGAGCTAGCCAGGTACATGAATGTGTGCCTTTTGTTGAAGGAAAGGCTCATCTAAATAGCATGCAAATAAACCAAGATCCCTTCTTGTAGTAGAACTGATGCGGGTAAAAAAAAATAAAGAGCACTTGTCAGTAGAACCAAAAACACATTAGGGACAAGAGAGATGGTTCACAGCATGTAAATACGGTAAGACACGCCACTCTACCTTGTAGTAGGACTCCCTTGTTTTTTCTGTAAAAGGGACTTCCTGGCCATATTGGAGGACTGGACATACTGTAAAGAAAACACAGCAGAGAGAATGATGAGAAAGTGACACGAACAGATGACGTCCAACTGACAGATGGACTGCAATCCTGAAAAGACATTTTAAGAGATGAACAGTGCCAAATGAGAGAGTGAGTAAGGGGCTGTTCACACAACGCGTTTTTCTATTCCAATGCGGTACTTTTCCATTGTTTTTACGTAAACACGTGTAAACCGCGTCTTGCGTCTTTTGCAGCGTCTCGCACATGACAAGGCGTTCTAAAAATGCGTTCGAGTTAAAATCAGTTTAACCTTTTAAAAAGTGTGTTTCGAGACCTTGGTTTTTTCCCCATTCCACAGCCCGCGTCTAAGTGTTCTGTGTGAACGAGCCCTGAGACAGACAGAAAGAGCACATGTACAGTAAACATATCCACAAATATTCACCATGAATGTAGCGTCTGACAATTTTTATGTTAATACTGTAAATTATCAAGTTATGGGATCATGTTATCACAGCTTTACGTTAACTCTTCGGAGTCTTGGGCTATTTTGGTCGTTTTTGAGTACTTTTTATTTTCTTTATTTTGCGACATAAACAAATGTTTACCATACCAATGTTTGGTATTGTTTTTTTCAGCACAACATCACCTATATGAACAGACAATTATTTTTTCACTTTTATGTACTGTATCAACATACTGGACCCAAAATCACACAAAAAAACACAAAATCCGAATAGAAAAATTATAGTTTTTTTACTACAAAAAACACAAACATGCTCAATGAAGCATTTTAAAAGGTTTAAAATGTAAACACAAGTTGTAAATGTCAACATATACAGGTAAAATTCAGATATAATCAAGCTATATCCAAAAAAATATGATTTACAAAAAAAAAAGCGAGTGTAGCCATAGGCTTTTTTTTTCTCTTTTTAGCTTTGCCACTTTTTAAAAGTTTATGCACACAATTATTCAGAGAGCTATATTTAAGGCCTTGCATTCCCAGAGTATGAGGGTTCCCAATAAGTGCAAATACAACATAAAAAAGGTAAAATTGAGATAAAATCTAACTATATACAGCAAAAAGCAGGTGTGGCAATAGGCGTTTTTTTCTTTTCTTTTTTGCTTAGAAACTCTACAAAACACTTCATGTACAATTACACAGACAGCTACATTACAGGGCTTTCCTTCCTTGAGTAAGAGGAGCTCCTAAAAAGTGCAAATATACTATACAAAAGGTAAAATGAACACAAAATCAAACTATATATACAACTATTTACAATCAATCTCCCGACTCCCGCGGGCCCCTTTCAATTTCACTTCTTTGCTCAGTTGGCTCCTCCTCCACTCCCTAAAATGTGCAGCCTGAAGAGCAGAGTCAGCAGAGTTAATAAATAAAATAAATAAATAAAGTTTAAATTATCATATCTCCGTTTTTACTTGGTCTATCAACACAAAACAAAAAGTAAAATAGAGTTTCAAGCCAGCACTTTCGACAGAAGTGGACAGCAGCGCTCAACGTGACTTTGTTTTTATGCTTCGACGTCTTAAACTGGTCATGTGATTTGATCACGCCGGCGTGATCGGCGACTCGGAAGAGTTTTAATAACATTAACTGAAACAACTAGAGAGGTGCAAAACACATGTTTTCAAACTGCACTTAGCACAAAATACTTCAAAACACAACTTTTCCACAAAGGTATACTGTTTTTAGCTAGAGCAGCTAGTAACAGCTAAAGCTAATTGAATCATCACTGTAAAAAAAAAATAACTTTGTATTAAAAACTTTTGGTACAATGGCCATTTTTTTTAAGGGCACTTCATCTGCCCCCCTAAAAGGACAATGAGAAATCTCCTAAATATATACAAAAGAGTTTTCAGCAAACAGCTGCTGACCAAGTAAACAAACCATGGAGGCCTATACAATGTTGAGACGTGACTATGCAGCAACATAGTCATTATATCCTTTTTCAAATTGAGCCCTCGTAGTTTTAATCATTACTTTCTCCTGGTGAGATGACAGGGCGGCTCAGGTGATCGCACAGCAGGAAACCCCTCAGCTGAATTACACACTCCCGATTGGTTGTGGGACTTTTTTTTTTTTTTTGCACAAATGAACTGAACAAACAGAAGAACTTTGTCAGCGTTCTGTGATGTCACTCAGACAGGAAAATGAGATGTTTATTTCTTATTTATTTATATTACTGGTTTTGTAAAACGCCTGCAAATGGACATTGGAATATGCCTGTGATGAACAGGAAAAAAACTGGTGCTGTGCTGGCTGTCAGAAATACAATCAGACTTCAGGATTTCTCACATATGAAAGCTATTGATTTTCTTGGAAATCATGGACATTCTTTGGAGAGGAAGGTCAACGGGTCCTTTTCGAAAATAAGTGAAGGTATGAGGCAGGATGTGTGAGGCAGTATCTGAGAAGAATGTAAGGAACAACAGTTATGTCAGGGTTACTATAACAAAACAACATCATACTCAGATTCCTGTCTCTCATGAAAAAAAAGATAAACCGCAATTAGTTTGAATATATATTTATATATATTTATTAGTATAATAAAATGAAACATATATAATAAATGTAGTACTTAATTTGAATGAAATTTAATCATTATTATATTAATATAAAATGTTAAGCATAAATATAAATAATATTACATTATTTGATATATTAATATAATAATATATAATCAATATATTATAGTATAATATCATTTAGCAATAAATTAATTAATCAAGAAATAAATTTTTATTATTACATTTATTCATTTGTTGATATTTTATTTAAATGAAAAAAAAATCCATAATGTAATATTTACATAATATAATAAAAATAAAGAAAATGAAAAACAAATAATCTAAATAAATAAAAGATAAATTACAAGTGATGCAACAGTATAAAAAACTGTAACAAGTAACAGATGGCGATCAAATGTGCTACTTGAGGACGTTTGTGAAAGATATGAGGCCAAATATGATCAAAGTTCCCAAATTCAGTCATGAATTTTCTCTTTATCTTTTTCATCTTCTCTAATGCAATATTTTTCCCTGAGCCATGATTTTTCATGCTTCATACTGTTCGCATCCCAAACATTGATCATTTGTGACAGCAAATTTGAATTTCCCGACCTTTTTGTTTGGGATATGTGAAGTATTTGAGCATGCTTTCCCATTTAGCAGGTCCCACAGAGTTTAGAAACGGTTTAACCATGTCTCTGTTTTCTGACAGTTCCTTCTGATCTAAATATTTTTCGCTTCAAAGGTTACAAAATATTTTTTTTTTCCTGTGGATTAGCTGCTCAGTTACTATCAATTATCCGCTTGTGTACGATTCCTCCTCCGTCTCAATGTTCACTGTGAGCTTCACAAATCTAATCAGGAGCAGTCTAATCTTCAATTTAGCCCTCGATCCACTTTCTGCCTCCCTGTAGATTCAGTATGTGCAGACATTGGCTCTGTCATCTTCCCCTTCTTAATCTTCTTAGAGTATATTAACTAATTGAGAATTAGAACAAACAGAGGTGGCACGGGGCTTTGAGCACATTTGTCTACATGGTGTACTTAAAAGCCCGGGCTTGCGGGTTGACGGGGCTGTTTTGGCTCTGGACTTCTTCCGATGAAGGAGCGCTCTATGGTGCGTGGCATCTCTGAGCACCGGGAGGCCGTGTGCCAAAGCGAATAAACACTGCTCTGCCACTTCACATTTGCTAATCTCCGCAGGGCTGTCAGACTTCAGGTATCTGCCCTGACAATTGAGGATAATTTAGTGCGAGAAGTAATGGAACCTCTCTATTTCTTTACGGATCCATTAATTACAGTGTTCCGTCAGAATGTGTTTGATTTTTTTCCTTCTTTTTTCCCCGTTGAGAGTGATTAAAACATATCTCAGCACAGCTCAGACACAGCTTGAGATGAACATCTTCATTAGCATACTAGTCGCCTAGCAACTGAAACATCTCTAACTTTCAACTTTGAGATTTTTTTCACTAACCTTACACCTGAGGACAGCATACAGTCATTACTAATGTACAGGATGCACCAGTTCTGATCCATTTATCCCCTAAATAAAATCAATAAAAAATAAAATAAATAAAAAAAAAAACCCAGAAGAGCACCATCTCTTAATAAATATAAAGGGAAGAATAATTCCAATAAATGAGACTAGTATCCGAACAGTATAAAAACATTCACACCACATAAACTTATCATAAAAAAAGGACCACTGTGATTTTAATTGCTGATTAAAATATTTGAGTTGAACACTTTGAAAACTGAGTCGAAAGGGCAGGATTTTTTAATATGTAATGTTAAACATAATTATAAATAATCATATAATTAATTATATTATATTTTAAATAGTAATATTTCAATATTAATTAATATACCTATGATACTCAATGTATTTATATAAAAAATAAATATTAATATTTCACTATTGTTATTATTATTTGTATTATTTTGTTCTTTGTATTTCTTTTGCTCTTTCTAAAGCATTTTTTCTTTTGAAATGATTTCGTTTCAAAAGAAATAAATAAAGATATATTACATATAAATAAAAACTGTACATTTAAAAATAAACTAAATAAATAAAAATTAGATCATTTATGTCTTGCAAGAGCACCTGAACTGTAATGAATAATGGTATAATTTTGGTGTAACTAATTTAATTTAATTTTATTTATGCCGACAGCCAAAAGTCTGGCTACATGAAACTACTGCATATATTTATGCTTATATGCGTCACAGTCTCACTGAGTTAGGACTTTGTTTTCAGTTTTGTTGAGTTAGTTGTCATGGTTTCTGATTAGTTCTCATTTAGTTCAGGTGTGTGCATTTCATTAGCCTGGTTTGTCTGTGTATTTAAGTCCTCTGTGTCTATTTATATGCTGTCAAGTCTCGTTCATGAATGCTTGTGTTCAAAGCTGTTCTCTCTGTTTGGATTTATTTTGGATTTATCTGCCTGTGGATTTATTAAAAATTACCTTTGCCTTCATCATCGTGTTCGTGAGTGTCCTACAACACTCATTGTCACATTGTGACAATATGCTTATAAGACGAAAACAAAGTGTACAGTACCTAAGTACCGAACATAGACAAAACATAGCATACTAGGCTTCAGATAAATGAGACCTAACTCTTTTGTGGATTGAAACAGTTATAGGCATAGCACAACCTGAAGGTATTCATGCACCATGCTGCTGACACAGGCACAAAGAGACTGTTGGCTGAGGAAGGGGCCAGATCCCTGCGGGGCTGGGTTCACCATGCCATGTCTCCCTCTTTCGGTTTCTCCTTCCATCCCTTTAGCAGTCAAGACCAGTGTTTGTACTTCTAATGCACATATGCTTTGTATCGGGTTACAGCTACGGTATGTGTTGCCATGGACACAGCATGCCCCATGATAGACGACCCAGGTCCTTTTTTAATCAGCTGTAAGAACCAAAAAAATAAAAGCGGGAAAGCTTTTATGATATT
The DNA here is from genome assembly GCF_964197995.2 of Scardinius erythrophthalmus. NCBI lineage: Eukaryota > Metazoa > Chordata > Actinopteri > Cypriniformes > Leuciscidae > Scardinius > Scardinius erythrophthalmus. The sequence continues at coordinate 22,813,155 of NC_138239.1, forward strand.
ACGTTATTTATATGTTATTATGTGCCCTCCACTCTCTGAACATAATAAAAAGAAATGAGATCTCCTGCTGCAATTATTTGGCCCATGGTTTCGCCAGTAAAATTTTACACATTCAAAGGAGTGAACAATCAAACTGCTGGTGATGGAATTTGAGCCCATGAGCCCTAATATAGCCTTGCATCAAGCGCCTCTTGTTCTTGAGTAAAGGAACCATTGCTGTTACTCATATAGGAGTTTGTTCAAATCAAAAACACTTAGGGCCCTATTTTAACGATCTGAAACCAAGTGTCAAAGCGCAAAGCGCAAGTAACTTTGTGGGCGGGTCTCGGCGCTGTTGCTATTTTCCCGGCGGGATAAATCTATCTATCTATCTATCTATCTATCTATCTATCTATCTATCTATCTATCTATCTATCTATCTATCTATCTATCTATCTATCTATCTATCTATCTATCTATCTATCTATCTATCTATCTATCTATCTATCTATCTATCTATCTATCTATCTATCGTTTGTAATAATATGATTTGCAAAAATGAAAACTGCTGCTTCTGTGTAGATTAGAGAATCAAAGTGTATGCGCGTTGTGCACGCTATACATTATGGTCAAGCATGCGCCCTTAAAATAGCATAATGAACAACGCGCAATGCGCCACTGACTTTAGACTAGGTTTTTTTCTGGCCAGTGGCGCAATTGTTTTATGGAACAGTAAAATAGCACCAGGGATTGTTTGCGCCGGAACACGCCTCCTTTTTGCGCTGAACCGCCCAGGGAGCGCAAGTTCATTCCCTATTTTAGCGACGTGCTTCTGTGGAGGGAAAAGCGCGCTTTGCGCGGGTGCAAAATAGGAATGAAACATGCGTCGGTGTACAAAGTCAATTGCGCTGGGTGCAAGATAGGGCCCTAAGTATTCAACTTAGACGCAGAACATCTGTCCTACGGACATTAATGATTACTCAAATCATACACCTTGTTGAGAAGAGGTGTGCTACTATTTTTCTAAGCATTCTGGTAGAAGTACATTAAAGGACTAAGGGGTGTAGCTACTTTTTTGGGGACAGCAAGAACCCACCAAGAAACCACCCAGAACACCCTAACAACGCCATGGTTTCAACTCTAAACATTATTTCTGCTTGCCCGGTCATACCAGCAGTTTAGACTTCCACCCACATTTTCACTGGCTCCAAAAAAAAAAAAAAAAGTACAATAAAAGTAACTATAAAATGCATTTTGTAAAATATTTAAAATATATATTATATAATTATTTCAAATAAAATGCACAATACATTTACAAATTATGTTTACATTATTTTATTTATTTTGATTTATTATGTAATCTATTTCAAAATTATTTTATGTATGTATATAAATACATAAATTCATTTTAAAATAAATAATAAATACAAATTATTTGCAATTTAAAATATAAATAAAATACAAATAATAATAATAATAATAATGATGATGAAATTTACATTTTAAAAATTCCAGTTACCACTCATTTTCTTCAGAACATGAATAAAAATCTATTTAAAACCTGTTGTATAACAGCACTTGAAGGGTGAAGGTGGATGGGGTTACATCAGGGTATACAGGACCTGGAACAGTCTAGAGCCGCTACCTCAGCCTGCATATGCATATCCCGGTAATCTAAGCGGAAAAGACCCCAACCGGCTCCCGCAGAACCTCTTTGAACCTGCTCTGTGGGAACGTGGCTCACTCCTTCAGCTGAAATGCCTTTTAATGAAATGTTAACGGCAGTTATGAGAGCCCAAAACCTGTTTCTTCAGGGCTCTGATGGGGCGGCTACAACCGTCGGAGCATTTTCAAAAATGTTAACATCAATAAGGGCACGGCACTCTTTTGCCCTTGCTGGATGTTTGAATGTAAAACACATGTGCCACCGGCTGGAGTCTTGCTGGGTATATACCCCATCTATTTTTAATCCGGTGCGCTCTGTCTGTTTGCTCTGTTAATGCAAACACTCGCACCTTTCGAGAAACAGCCGCTTTCTCCATCTCCATCAAGAGCAGGCAGGTTATTCATTTTTAAACAAAGCTTACCTCCTTTCGCTTGATTCTATAATCTCGTTTCAAATCCTATCGCCCACTACACTTTCCTTTTACCCCTACAATCGCAATCCTCTTTAACTAATCTAAAGTCTAATTGGTGCCAGCACCGGTTCTCCCCTGTAGGTTACTTCTTGCCTTGAGGTTTTTAACTTTTGTTCCTGTGAAATCTGAAGCTGCTCTCGCCCGGGATCACGGCTCACAATGCGGCTTTTTCAGGGCCAGAGGGTTGTAAACACTGCACACAATTACTGGAAGGAATTTCAGAGCAGAAAAGTGATCAGTTGACTTAACTTAAAAAAAAAAAAAAAAGTGAGGAAACCCGTTGCCTTAAAATTAATAAGTAATAAACTTTGTGCGTAATTGAAAAATGTAAGTTATGTGAACTTGACCATTCCACATAACTTTTTTTCAATTACACATGAAGTTTAATACTTAATAATTTTAAGGCAAAGGGTTTCCTCACTTTTTTTTTAAGTTAAGCCAACTGATCACTTTTTACAGTGAAAGGTGGAAGAATTCCTTAACCTGAAAACATGTTTGATAGAGCAAAATCAGTGTAGAACATAATATGAGAATAATTATGCCTTATTTTGACTACACCACTGAAATAAAGGTTCTTTATTGGCATCAATGGTTCCATGAAGAACCTTTAACAACCATGGATTCTTTCTATTGCACAAAGACTTCTTTTCAAATGGCAAAAAAGGTTAACAAATGGTCTTTGGGGAACCCAAAATCGTTCTTCTATTCTGCCCTACAAAGGCAAAAGACCTTAAGTCGCTAGAGTGTGGAACTGAGAAAAAATTACTTTAAAGATTTTTAGTTGTCCCGCCAAATTAATTATAGGTAGGACACTGGAAATCTGGCAAATAGATGTTTTAGTAATGAAAATTATTTAAACAAAAAAATCTTGAGCTCAATCTTGACTTTTGACCACTATTTTAAAGTTACTGTGCTCTGCCTTTGTATTGTCAGCAAAAAGTGAGAAGTCATGCCAAGGCAAAAGGCAGTAACTTCCACATTATCAATATTTGGTTGCTGATCACCACTAACAAAATCATTATAGTAACACCTGTATAAAATCTAGGGATCATGGCATTTATTTTGTATGATTTACAATTATTTATGGCCATCTACTTATTGCTATCATGTGCTTTGGTTGCATTCTGATGGCATTATTAATACATTTGACATGACAAAATACCTCCATAGATATATTAGTCTAGCGTTGGCTCGACCGCGTTTAGGGCGGGGCTGAAGTCGTCGGCGAAGTTTTGGGCACTCTGCCAGCTAGATGCATGAGTGTTTCAACCAGGTCCAGTACCCGAACTGAGTGAGGCGGGGCTTTAATTCTTGGTTGTATTCATCTGATACGGCAATGTGTAACGTTTTTCTGTCAACTCTGCATAATCCTTCGCGATCGATATCGCACGTTTGTCGATGGAGCGCGGGTTCAGACCATACTAAAATTTCTGACCGCATTTGTGCAGAACAAAGCTCTGAGGACATCAGCAGATAACCGTACAATCTGGTAACCGGTAACTGATGTTACGGTGTTCTGCCTTTGTTTCTCATGGGCTTTTGGAAGTTCCTGTTAAGACAACTCATTATTTTCTCGAAAAAAACAACGGAATTGATTCAAGATACTTATCCACATGATAAAGGAGGTCTTGAATGTGCTAAATATAAATAACTTATTTTCGACCAAAAACGAAGTTACGGTCTTTTGTCTTTGCACGGCAGTGTTGCTTTGCCATGAAAACCCCCTTTTAGAGCCTTTATTTTAAGAGTGTAGATAGTGAAACTCAAAGAAAGTGTATTTACAATAAGAGATTCATCTGTACAAAAAACTAAATCAGAGCTGGAGGGAAGTGGTTTTAGAGCTCAGAAAAATACGGCTCATGGAACCAGACGGAATTTTTTTCCACAGACTTTTAACAGGAAAAAGGCAGGCTGTTGACAAACCTCCAAAAGAACAAAAATACCTCAAAGACAATAAATCTCCACAGACGCGCTTCCAATGACTGCTTACCACCACCCAAAAAAAGCCACAATCTTCCACAACCTTCTTTATGTTTCTCTAAATCACCTAAAAAGTTATACAAGGAGCTAAACAAGATGTTTGTGCATGCTAAATGAATTAAAGAAATCCTCACTCATGCCATGGGCACTAAACCCTCAAAATGCCTCAACCGCCCCCTAAACCTTCTCTCCACAAAGCATGTTCTTCTCAGGCCTACGTTAATCAAAGAGACATGTGACAAGTTACATTGGAAGGTTCATCAGTCTGGGCTCCCGAAGAGCTAATATATCTCTGAACTTTATAGGTGGAAGAGATCCGAGGACACACAGAGTTTCTGCCAGATATGGAAGCCCCATCATTTACACAGCACCAGCCATTAGAGTAAGCGTGAAAAAGTGGGCGATCTTGTCATTTAGTGTTACTGAGAAGACTCGAAGGCAGGAAGGGTGGGGGGAGAAGCACTCAAACAAGCCTGGAGGTCCGGGGAAGATAGAAGCCAAACAAGACAATACCGGACTGGGGCTTTTCATGAGCTTGTACATTGAATTTGTTTTCTTAGTAATGCATTTTTACCCACGGGCTGAAATGACAACTATTAAAAATGAGAACTATATGTCAGTCTCGGTGCATTCAGCATTTTTTTTTTCTCTCCCTCGCTTTCTTTCAGGGCTTCTTCAGATTCACAGTCTCATTTAAAATTAATCTCCTAAAGCAACTGGACCTCCAGTTGTCATCTCCAATAATTCACGCATCCCCGAATTTTTATGAAGACAGACAAATGCAGGTATAGAAAACCCTAAAATAGGCTCCAAGCCATCCGCGGTTGCCATGGAGAGTTGCGTGTTTCCAGGGCGATAGTGTATTTCTCAAGCGCTAATGGCCTGTCCTTTTGCCAGGCAACAAACAGCCCTGTGATGCAACTGCACCTGTCTCAGCTCTGTGTTACCATGGAGGCGTTCCTGTTGCTATGGCGACCATCACGCTAATAACCTCGCAAGGGCAAACATGCAATGGTGAACTCCGAGGCCCAGCTGTTCCTCCTGCGCTCCTCCTCTCAAACTCTCTGAGTATGTTAAGGAATGTTCGTCTACCTGAGCTCACATTACACAGCCTCTTAAAGGGGACACTATTTTTTCTCTTAAGTCTAGCTATAAAGGTTTCTTACACCAAAAACAGACATTTTCCATCCTCCCTCTGACCTTTACACCATGTCCTAATCATGCACAACACAACTACATGTCAGGTCATAAAAATGTCTTGCAGTTTCTGTCCAAACCAGCCATGAGAGCGACATAATGTTTTTGCTATACTGCATCTTTCATACTTCTATGTTCTTTCATCCTGATCCACAAAATCTTCATGACAACTCTCTGAAGACTTTTAGCATGGTAATGGATGACAATACTAAGACATGTAAGACATACTGCTGCTGCACAAATAGCATAAATCAATTACCCGTAGCAGATCTATAATGGGGAGGATGGAGGGTTTTAGACAAACTCTGAAAGCACGCAGCAAATTGCTATAGTGAATGGGAACCAGCCATTTAAATGTTGAGAAGCAAGCTCATTGGCTGCAGATGTGACATGAACCAATCAGCTTGTGCCAAGTAGTTAACTTGTATATCATCAAATATCATCAGCTGCATTAAAGACCCATCAGCCTGCGCCATCTAGAGTTTCATACAGAACTAGGCATTTCCAGAAGACCTATAAACCTTCAATATTAGCAAGTTACAGTTATTGTACACTACTGTGCAAAATATTGGTCAGAAAAATGTTCAAGTCTGTAAGATTTTTTGAAAGAAGTCTCTTAAACTCACAGGGGTTGCATTTATTTAATCAAAAAAACTACTATTGTGACTATTAAACAGTAATGTTGTAAAATATTTTTACAATTTAAAATATTTTCTTTTAATATATTTTAAAATGTTTTTTCTTCTTTTTTTTCTCTAATATGCTGATTTGGTGCTCAAGAAACATTTCTTATTATCAATGTTGAAAAAAAGTAGTGCTGCTTAATATTATTGTGGAAACCGTGTTCAGGATGCTTTGATGAATAGAAAGTTCAAAAGAACAGCATTTATTTAATAACAGCATTTTATAGTCTTTACTGTGACTTTCAATTTAATGCATCCTTGCTGAATAAAACCATTAATTATTTGAAATATATACAAACATACTGTATATATTTCTCATTAATTTCATTTAAATAGCATTGGAATCCTAACTGCAATTCTGCATCCTGTTTGCTGCTTGAGGAAAATTAAATTAAATTAAATTAAAACTGAACAGAAGCTTTGGGTTGTGAACTTGTCCTCATAGTAAATCACACTATTCTATTAAAAAAAATGATGTCCAATCATTCATGTTTTCCATGATCTCCTCCTCCCACCCAGGGCCGTAGCTGAAGTATCTGGTGCATATTGTTGCAGTGGGCCCCCTTGAAATTGCTTCTTTTTTTTTGGTCCGCCTCAGTCCCACACACACATACCAATCTACAGGTATTGATGACATCACCAGAACAGACCATGCCTCCATCCCATCTGTCTACCTGACCAACATGCGTATGAAAAAGAGCCATAGCCCCCAGCTCGCAGGATTTAATAATCTACAGCACTGCTGTGCTTACAAAAACAGAAAAGATGAAAGAGTGGTGCGTAAAAAAAAAAAAAAAAGAGCAGAAAAGAGGAGTGTGTCAGTCTATGACTCAGCTGATTCGTGTGAACCTTAGGAATGCTATAAAAAGCTTCATTCGGCTTCCTGAGAACCGCAGTGGCCAAATAAACACTTTATTACACACTGCTACACGCAGATTCACCATCTGGCCTGCGAGAGAGAGGAAGCCAAGCCTGTGTGTGCCTAACACTACACTGCTATCTTTGCTTCCTTACACACACACCTTACAACAGGGCCCCCAGAAGAATCTGAAATGAGAGGGTGGAGCATATTATAAACCTCAGCAACATATGAATACTAATTAAATAAGGTAAAGTTCGGTCAATACGAGTCACTGATTTGCTAAATATGCATTTGCCTCTTCCGTTCGTTTTTACATGCCCAATTTACACTGCAAGTAAACATCGCATCAGATTCATCAGATTCTTAAGTTGGCCACATGGCTCTTTGGAGATTAAAAAAAGTTCCTAATGTTATATAAAGTTCAGATCCGTGCATCGGTATCATCTGTTAAAACAGAAACAGTAAAACTCTCCTGGGGTCTTTAAAGCAGCACTTACAAAAATCTAAAGATTTCAAACTTCTTTGAGGACCTTAAAAAGGTTCTCCTATGGCATTAATAAGTAAAATCCTATTTGGCTCTAATTGAAAAGTTTATTTTTAAGAGTGTATCTTCGAAAATAGTATTTAGAGGTTGTTATAAGCTGTTGTTTTGAAGAGGTGTAGGCTAGAGGGACCGTCCTCTGTGATCTCCTCTTCCCACAGGGCCTCGGAGACTTTGAACACCTGGTGCTAATAACCAGCCTAGTGCTGTACCCACACAACATTATCAGCCAAGCACTCAATATAGAAGGACAATTCGCTGAGAATGAACTGCACCCACTGATAGCGTCATTTATTTGCACATGCTGTCTGCGCTGTTTTAGCACCTGATTCACTAAAGGAATTATGCAAATCAGGTAATGGCACAAACACAGACAAAAAAAATTATAGCGGAACACAATTTGCACAGCACAATTCCCTTTCTTTTAGTCTGGTTCTGAGCGCCGAAATGCTGAAAAAGTCTTGATATACCCATATGGCAAAACACATTTTTTTCTGACCAAAATATATTTCAAATATTCACTCAATGTCTGTCAGCAAACAGTCTGGCTTGAGGAAATATAAAAATAAAATAAAAATTACTTTCCAATGCCCAAATACATATTACAAAACTGATATTGGGATTAAACTTGTACTTAAAGGAGCAAGGAAGTACATTTTCAATCTTAAAATATATTTTGAGTAAATGCAAATTTATATATATATATTTTTTTTTTTCGGACAATATAAATATATTTTGACAAAAATTATATTATGCATATTTTTGCAAATATATTTTAAAATCTTGTCTTTTTTTGTATATTTAAAAAAATTATAAATATATTGACTTAAAAATGGCTGTTTTTGTATATTTAAACAAATTATATATAAATATATTTATATATAATACATTTATAAATAAAATAAAATAAACACAAAGAACTACATTTCATTTGTGATAACAGCTCAGCATTAACTGCCAGCCAAATACCACTTGCCTCTATGAATTGTGCAATCTATAATAATTAAAATTTACAAAGAAAAGAAGGAATGTAAGGAATGACAACTTAAGCAATCACAAATGCAGATAGTACCTGGTTAAACTTGATTGTGGGTGGTTATTCAAGAAGACTGAATTACCATGTGCAAACGTTTTCAAAATGTTTTCAAAACCAATGTATAAACAGAAACCTTGGAATAAAATGACTTCAAGTATCAATCTTCTCATCAGGTATGTGAGGATTTTCACTCAGTGTTCTGTGGCGCAGTTTGGCAAACAGTGCAATTTCACCTCCTGCACACATGCGTTTTGAGGGGGCAAAGTCTCTTTTTTTTAGAGAAATGACCTTATTCAGCATTTGTTTGTCGAGCTGTGAGATTTCTGCCTTGATGAGGCAGCAATGTGCTTGCAGCATGCACTGCTGAACAGAGCAATGCAGGCCGTCGTGACAAACCTACCCAAAAACATCTGAGCAAGACTCCCTTTTCCGCCTCATTCCTTAATCATCTCGCCATGCTTGAGCAACACCTGAAACCTACCCCCAGCCCATCTCTCTTCCTAGAGCTGTCTGGTTTAATTCGATCTCTTTAAAAACATCCGTCTCCATTTGCCCTTTCTAGCCACTGAGCTTGAGCTATCAACCTTAACAAGGATATGGAACAAATGAGCGGCCATTTGCTCCATATCCTTCGTTAAGGATGATGAGCCAGTTCGAGTTTTACAGTAAAGCAATTATTTTGTCTTGCACAGATGAGTTGCTGGAAGCACGCAGACCTGAACGCTGGATCAAAATGAAATGGAGCGGTGAGGGAGTTGCTCAGAACCCAACGCCGGGTCTCGATCTGACAGCTCCGCTCAGCTCACCACTACCGCCCGTGGGTTCCGCTATGAACCAATACCAACAGGGACAAGTGCACAACACAGAGAAGGAGAGAGACATTTGGTGAGGTTTAAAGATCGATGTGTCTAGTGGGCCGGTTGCCTACCTTTGATATGCCTGAGGAGAGGTGGGAGGCGTGGTGAACACCTGGGAATAAGGATGATAAGGCGTCTTCTTCAGCGCCTGGATGAGATTCTGTCTGTATTCTGGGTCTATGCACCACAGGGAGCCCTTCCCGATGCTCTGTGGAGGAGGAAGAGAAATACAGACAGACGTATTTAGTCAGGACAGAAAAAGAAAAAGCAGCTAAACGTGTAAAAAGACAACAATAAAGACCAGAGCACCTGCCAGAACCGGGCAAAGATTTGCAGCTCTCGTCGTCTTGTAGCATACTTCTACGTTCACCTTTTTGTTCAGATCAATTATTCTGGTGTGTGGATTTCAATGTAGGTATATATGGACATCAGTTACTTCCCTGTACATTCCTTTGTTATGTTAATTTATCTCACATCTAAAACAGCAGATCATCAGGTAAAGAATGAAATCATGAATATTCAATGATGGATAGCTGAGCATACAAATATAGCATGTTTTTTTTCTCTCTCTTGAAAAAGAGTCTGTCTTAAGCTTTCAAATCCTAGCAGCATTTTAGGCATCAAAAGTGTGCTATGGTCAAATTCTAAAGCAGCATCACATGTATCCTTTGCGGATTATGGAATCCCAGAATGCATTGCGGTGAGCTCACTGGAAAAAAAAATGTATCCAACATGATGGACAGAAATGTCAATACTGTAATAGTGACATAAAATATAGTATTAATATATAATATTTAGTAAATATTAATTCATATACTGTATATATTAAACATTATATATAAAATATATATCCTTATATATATATATAAAATATATTACATACATATGTAATATCAATTAATTATTTATTATGTTAATATTAAATCCGAAACATATTAATAGTAAACATTAATATTATATATTTTATTGGAATCAAATTCCAAGTGTACGAGTGTAATTTGTGTGACGAAAGTCAACAAGATGCAAATGGAACCGTTTTGAGAAAAATGCGTTCACACTACCGATCATTTTGTTGCTGCAAATCACACAAATACACATATTACATGGTAAAGCAAAATGTTTATTCAGTGAATTTCTGGGTTAATGGTTTGCTCTGGCTGTAAGATAAGACTGAGTTTGTCAGGTCCAGTAGTAGAGTAAGGGGAGAAATGAGAACCTGACCACCTACATTACCTTGACCTCCATGTTCTCCAGTTCATTAGTGAAATGGGCAGAGAAATGCATCAAAAAACCAAAAAGTGCTAACTACAGCTAGTACAGATGCTACAGACCACTTAGACAAACTCAGCATTTTAAAAAACAGCACAGTGAGCGAACGCTCCCAGTATATAAATTAGCTCTCCTGACAGATCCTGCTGAAAACGAGGAAACAGCAAAATGTCACATTGAAAGTGATATCATGGGGAAATTACTTGAGCTCATTAGTACGGACTACAATCAGTGTCATGTTTCTAAGCCCCATTTTTCAGTTCAAGTTATCCCTATACTGTCAGAGATTTACACAATCAGCAAACCACGACGACAGAACAAAGTGTAGAGTATCAGAGTGCTTTTGTAAAGTCAAAGCCTTTTCCTTTCACTCAGGCACTTCAAAGCGTCGGACAGCCGCGTGTGCTGTTTTGTTAGACAGACTGTGTGTTCTCAATGAATCAATAGTAATGACCTTCAGATAACTGACAGAGAGTCATACTGTGTGCCCTGGGGTAATACACACACACACTGGCCTGGACGGAATGCGGTGTCACGTATTCAAACTTTGCGTAACAAACAAACTGGACGTTGCATTTACAGGAGGTTTCGTTTGCGTTAACTAAAAGCGCTGAAATTGGGCGTCCCCACTGACCACTGTTAATTGAGTGTTTTTTGAAGAGGACGATATATCTTTAACAAATAATGAAAGCTTTAGCATGCCAGGAAGACTTAATTACTACGTCACTTATTACCTTCACATCTATCCAATCATGTCCTAACACTTGCTGTATAAAAGATCGGTACTTACACATGTTTGAGTCCCTCCCCACCACCACCAGGATGGTCCTGTCCTTACCTCCGGGGGGGTCGGCTACGCCCCTGCCTTCGTCTTCAGGCAGGAAATGCAGATCCGCTACCCTCGGATTATGCACTACGGACGGGGCCAACGCCAAATAACTTTATAAATAATTGCTTGCTGGGCTGTTAATAAATTAATGCTTTGTTACATTATTCTATCTCTCCCGAGTCTTTCTGGTAGAGCTGCTGTGAGATTTTTTCAGCGTGAATACTAGATTCCCCCGACAAGGGCTAAGAAACGATAACACACTCTATTGATTGCAGCAAACCCCAAAGCGAGTGCTCGGCTCTTTACCCACAGTATTTGGCTTCAGTGGAAAGATTTGTACCAGCACAAGTCAAACAATTCAAACCCTTGGAGTGTTTTAGCAAACAAAATAAACAGCACGTTTATTGGACTCACAATTCATTTACACTCATGTCTCGATGTTCAAAAGCCAGTAAAACCTAAGATACACAAGCAACAGTAATATATATATATATATATATATATATATATATATATATATATATATATATATGATACATTGCTATAATAATAATAAATATATATTAATAAATATAATATATAATACATATAATTCATAATATTTTTAATTTTGTGTTTAATAGCATGGAATTAACAAAAAACTACTACAAATATTGCAAGTATAATGAATGTTAATTAAAACAATTATAAATAAATAATTGGATAACAGGCCTATGGATTATTGTATTGTGTCATGTAATATTTTCCAGAGGGAAAGGTCTTTTTTTTTCCTAGCAAAGAAATCTATTTTCTTCTGAAAGCAGTGAACACATTTATTCTTAGCACAAACCGACATTCTCCACCTAATTAAGCTGTCAACTTTCCATCAGTGTGTTTTAAACCATACCTGGACCAACCACAAAGATAAATTGCACCATGAAATTCAATCCTTAAATGGCCTGTCCAGTAGATGCTCTGATGGAAATGAAAAATAGGGGAGTAAAAAGAAATGAACAGGATGGAGCCAATAAAAAGGATGAAGGAAGGGAAAATATAGCAACTGGTAAAGAAAGAATATAATAATAATTATTATTATTTATATTATTAATATTAGTATGACTGTATTAGCACAGAAAAATAAAAACCACAAACCTTATTATTATTATTACTACTACTACTACTACTACTAATAATAATAATAATACCAAGTTCTGGAATGAAACTCTAGATGGTGCAGGCTGATAGGTCCTTAACTCAATTTGGTAGTGATCACATTATTATCTACATACCGCAGCTGATTGGTTGCTGTTACATCAGCGGCCAATGAGCTGTGGCTACACATTAAAATACCAGTAGTGTTGATGTAAGCAGTCTGCAGTGCACTTTCAGAAACCCTCCACCTTCCCCAGCTCCACCTGTTTAGATCTGCTACGGGGGGATATTTCATGTATGTTAAAGTAACAACATGTAGCTTTTCAACCTTCATAATATATTTCCAAGACCCTTGTGATAGTACATCGACTTACAATAGGTTGAATGAGACGTCTGCCAGAGCCTGACGGGGTCTGTATCGCTTTTACTGGCACTATGTAACTTCGCGGTGCGGGTAGTAACCAGCACTCAAAAAGAACTACAAAATTCGACTGCTTTACGGCATACGTCACTTCGCCCACCACTTCCTCAAATGTGGCCAACCAGCGCGTTTGTTTTCGTACGTCTGTTTTCGTCATGCCTGAAGCCGCAGCGAAACGTAAGAAGTCCAAGGTTTTGTCGGAGTAGAGTCGGAAGAGGAAAAGGGAGAGTGATAAACTGAAAGGCAGGACGAGGATCAATATGGGTCGAGCGTTTGCTCGCTGGCGTGAGCTAATGGAGGAGGAGTGTTACCAGACCGATGCTGACTTGGCCGTCATGCTGTTGAACTAGTAAGTAACTGTAAATTGCTTGCATACTATCTTTAGTTTTTCTAATCTGTTGTGTGCCTGGCTACGTTACGGAAACTATCTGGTCCTCCATTTATTTATCTTCATGAATCAGCTAGTAGATGAGCGAATTATCAATCTGGTAGCTAGTAAACACTAACATGCGTTAGTTTTAGATGGTTAGGATGCTATCGCTATTATTCTCGTTCAGATTTGAGCATTGTAATCGACATGCAAATCGCAAATGTTTGAGTTAAAATGTTTAGTCTAATAAATATGTATAAATTATAAAAGGAGGAAGATTAATAATTATCATTGCCCATATGAAAAAAAACCTACATGCTTCATACAGTAACCGTAAATCATTTTACGACAGCGGTAATGGACAATTCCGCTTCCAACCTGTAGGGCGACCGCAGAGGAAAAGTTCCATGTTGTTGCTTTAAATGTGCAACAGCAGCATGTCTGTGGATGTATTGGCAGTAGCAAGTCTGGGTACTTGCTCTGCAGCAGCAACAGGGTAGCGGATCTATTCGCAAAGACCAAATACATTAACAATGACATATCCATTAGCATTACCATGCTAATCTCTCCGAGAGTTGTCATGACAGAACTACTACTATTACTGTAGGGGCAAAAAAAAAAATGTGTGCTAATTTTTTTTATTTTATTTTACTTAACCAAACATTACCAAGATGCTAAATTAACTTAAAAGGCTGAATGTATTTGCATATTTGTCTCTTAGGAACAGGCAAAAGTGTGAGATTAAACAAAGACAATCAATTCTAATTACCATGGCATCATAAATCGTAGGGCACAAGCCCTGCAGGAAAATCTTCTATTGTTGAACTGACTAAAGTCAGTTTATCACGAGAACATGACATTTTGACAGTTTCAAGAGAGTGAAAAAAAATCTATTGATGAGCTAAAGTTTCACCCTTGAAATATTAGTTATATGCCTAAATATGCAGATTATGATCATTATTTGAGTACTATTGGTATGTGTAGTCAAAATAAAGCTTCCAACAGGGACACATCCAACTTTAAAGGGCGTGATATGTGATCCTCCGAGCATCAGATTATTCATATACGCTCCGTGGAGAAGAGGCTGCACTGGTCTATCTTTCCAAATGTTCTGTAATCAGGAGAAATCAATAGGTTTCAGAGCACTTTGCCTCAGATTTATCTCCATCTCCTGACAGCTGCTGTGTCCGTCTGAAGGCCAGCTCAATGGCACCAGCCAGTAGAGTCTCCAATCAGAGAGAGGGGGTGAAAAAGGGAAAGGAGAGCCAGGGAAAAGGGGGGGAAAGCACTTGGATTACACTGGTCTCCTAGGCAACAGGCAATGGTGGAGTATATAAAGACTGTTTGATAGTCTTGGCAGAGAGATCTTTCATTCTTCCTAAGAAGCACAGGCCTCTGAAGATGCTATATTCCATTATAAGAAGTAAAGTTAATCCTATCAGTTCCTGAGCAAGACGAAAGACCTGCTATTATGAAGCACCCCCTCCCCCATCCCCTCTCCCCTCTCCCCTCGACCCGACTGTCCAAAGTCCCCCTTTCATGCTCACGACTTTAAATATGTGAAAAAGGAACTGTGAGGAAATAACACAACCCAAAGTTTTGAAGCCAAAGTTATGAGATAACAGTCAACTATTTCATGTTATGCAAAACTTAATTTTACAAAAAATCCAGTTTTTTTCTTTACTACAACTGCTCGACCGCTCATACGTTTCTGCTACAGATGTGTGCGATAACTAATTAATTCATATGGCTTGATATGGAGAGGAAAGTGTACTATTACATTTTCAGTTGTAACTTTTACTTTCATTAAAACAATCAAATCAATGTTATTTTTAAAAATGTTTATATTTACATATTAATAGCTTTTATTATTATTTTTAATTATCTTATATTAGTATAATTATATAAATTTATTTTAATGTCAGTTTTAGTTTAAAATTAGTCAATTTAGTGTTCGAGTCTAAACATTTTTTTTTAAGTTTAAGTTGTTCATCTAATATTTCTATTTTATTTTAGCTTTGTTTACATTTTTAAAATGCTGGTTTATTTTTAGTTAACAATAATAACTGTTTTAAACTGATGTACTATATAACAGTTTCATATCAGTTATTGGCAGAGATTTTTTTTATTAAATGTATTGGTCGATATTGGATGTATATCTTTGCCGTCATCTCACAGTCACTTAAATTTAATCTTTAAAAAAACAACTAACAATTTCATATTCTGACATCTGAAATGGATATTCATTTTCATACTGTATCTTATGATGTTTTGATACCTAAATTCACATATAGCATACAAAATGATCGCTTTTAGTGTTTTATTTTTAAATCATTTACACAAAATAGCAGAATTTAATACTGACCATGTATCAGTCACTAGCCAAACCATGAAAAGTCTTTTACCTAATCAACCAAACAGGTTAAAAGAAAAATTACACTGAATGAGGGACCCAAGCCATTTTTTGGGGAGGATTTTAGCATAGGCTCTAAACTGGACCAGTAATAAACTACCACCCCGAACAACCCTAGCATTCTGGCCACTTTTACAGTAAAAGTAAGGATATGACAGGGAGGAGGAAACTGGATTGTGCTAGACAAAAATACCTCTATTTCTGAAAAAAAAAAAAAAAAAAAAAAAAAAAATTTCAACAGCACAGTGTGCTGACTTCCTAAAGTGAGTGTGTTAATGTTCTCTTGGTAAGGTGATCTATATAAATGCAGACATCGACCGAGCTGAAACATGGATAAATCAAGTTGTCCAAAAGGACATCATTGCTTTGGTCTCCAAATCCCAGCAGTCATCAGCTGCTAATGGCTGCGGCCCCAGAGTCGTCATCTCCTCTGAGGCTCTGCGGATTAAATCACATAAAGGAACCGAGTATCAGTGAGCTCGCTTTGTGATTGGTGGAGACGCGTTGACCTCGTTCATATTGGCTGAATTCTGCACACAATGGCATTTTTTAAAGCAGGTCTACATTGTGCAGTTCTGCAGTGAAGCATTAAGGGGCCGATGACTCTACTCACCTTCAGAGGCTCTCAGTGCATTAGGAAGGGCATGAAAGGTCATTCATAATGAGGGCGTTTGGGGAGGGGGAAGCTTGGCCGTTGTTGGATCTATTCACTGAGATGAGTCCAACATCAACCCAATCCAACTCTCATCCTTTCCTTTAAATTTTTTAAGGGTGTTCAACTCATTCTGATGGCTGAAGTGAGCATGAAGATGCACCGTGGCAGTGTCTCAGAACAACACACCACACCTCCAACATTCAACACCAACGCCTGATCCAATGAACATACTTTCATCATCCATACAAAACAACATAAAAGATCATTCCAACTCTGAACTCTGACTGGATGTCACAGTCAAAGCCAAGCAATTGTAAAATAGCTGATTTATAACTTTAGTTTAGGGTCCAATTCTCACTTTTAAAGGTGCAGTGTGTGATTTTTAGCGGCATCTAGTGGTGAGATTTGCGAATTGCAACTGGTCAATAACTGCGGCCTTTCCTTCAAATTGCAAACTCGAATGAGAAGCTACGGTGGCCGACGTAGGATCGGAAGATGTCGTCGTCTGAGTCAGCAGAGAGTAGCAAGTCAAGCAATGAGGTTTCTCTATATTATATTTTATATTAAATTATATTTACTTAATTATTCAGTAAAATCACATGTTATTGCGATTGTTATTTTTACTTGTTTATCATTGTGTTAGTCTTTTATTCACTGACTTTACCATAGCTTGTTTCCATGGTAGTTAGTATAAGATTAGAGCATCAAAGCAACTAACTTAGGTAAGGGGAAATAGCTAACGTTACTATGTCCGAGGCGTCGTTCAGACAGCATGTTTTTCTCCACGTTTGCAGAGTCAGGGACAACCTGAGTTTTCTGCTTCGTCTTTTTCTGCTGCTTCTCATTCAAGTTAGTGACGAAACGCGCTCTGTAGCGCTGTTTGTTCGCTGTCGGTTACGGTAGAAACATGACGTCACAATATGTCGACCTTCATAGAAGGGGGTGGCCGCGGTTATGTAGATATAAATGACTATATCTAAGGTAATAAAAACTTAAAGGTTCATTAAGTAAGGTCTTTATACACCACTGAAAGCATAGTTATGGATCTTATATTGCATTTCTGTCAATAGATCCTCAGAAATATCACACATTGCACCTTTAACTAGTTACTTATTCGCACACATATTACTAGGATATTGGCGGTTTATTAGTACTTAAGCAAATATTAATGCCTTGTTCTGCATGACTATTCTACATGCCTTAATCCTACCCAATACCTAAACTTAACAACTACCTAAGTAACTGTTAATAAGCAGTAATTATGAGCTTATTGAGGCAAAAGTTGTAGTTAATAGTTAGTTAATACTAGTGAGAATTGGACCCTAAACTAAAGTGTGACCAAGTCAAGTCAAGTCAAGTTTATTTATATAGCGCTTTTCACAACACAGGTTGTATCAAAGCAGCTTCACAGTAATAAATTAGAACAATACATCAATGTTTGTTTCTAGTGGAACGTCTACGTTCGGTAATGCTGATCAATAGTATCGTTGATTGATTAATTTAATTAAATATCCCCAAATATCCCCAACTGAGCAAGCCAAAGGCAACAGTGGCAAGGAACCGAAAAACTCCATCAGGTGACCTAATGGAGAAAAAAAAAACCTTGGGAGAACCCGGGCTCAGTCGGGGGCCAGTTCTCCTCTGGCGTTTATGAACTAGAGGTCGGATTTAACTGTAGGATTAAAAGTATTATATGAATGCCTGGCTGAAGAGATGCGTCTTTAATCTAGTTTTAAACTGGGAGAGCGAGTCTGAGCAACGAACAGTATCCGGAAGACTATTCCAGAGTTTTGGTGCTAAATGTGAAAATGCTCTCCCTCCTTTGGTGGACCTAGATATCCTAGGTATGACCAAAAGCCTCGAATTTAGTGACCTTAAAGAGCGCGATGGATTATAGGGCGATAGAAGATCGGTTAAATAGACTGGAGCTAAGCCGTTTAGGGCTTTATAAGTCAGTAGCAATACCTTGTAATTAATACGGGACTTTATAGGTAACCAATGTAGGGATGATAAAATCGGTGTTATATGATCATATTTTCTTGATCTAGTTAGAACTCTAGCGGCGGCATTTTGGACTAACTGTAGCTTGTTTATTAAGGATGCAGGACAACCGGCTAATAACGCATTACAGTAATCTAGTCTCGAGGTCATGAATGCATGAACTAACTTTTCTGCGTCAGAAACTGATAGCATATTACGTAGCTTAGCAATGTTTCTAAGGTGGAAAAAGGCTGTTCTTGTAACATATGAAATATGATTTTCAAAAGACAGGTTGCAGTCTAATATAACACCCAGGTCTTTTACTGTAGAGGATGAAGTAACAGGACATCCTACTATGTTAAAGTTGTATTGTGAGAGGTTTTGTGGGTGGTTTTTTGAACCGATAAGTATTACCTCTGTCTTGTCTGGATTTAATAAAAGAAAATTATGCGTCATCCAATCTTTTATATCTTTAACACACTCTGTCAATTTGGATAATTTAGCGTTTTCATCTGGCCGTGATGAAATATAGATTTGAGTGTCATCAGCATAACAATGGAAACTAATTCCATGTTTCCTTATAATATTTCCAAGTGGTAGCATATATATTGAGAATAATAGAGGGCCTAACACAGATCCCTGCGGCACTCCATAGTTTACTGGAGTTATGATAGATTTTTCTCCATTTAAATAAACAAAATGGTAGCGGTCAGATAAATACGATCTAAACCAGCTTAATGCTTGTCCTTGAACACCAGTATAATTTTGTAGTCGATCTAAGAGTATTGTATGATCTATAGTATCGAACGCAGCACTAAGATCAAGTAAAACTAATATTGAGATACAGCCTTGGTCAGAAGCTAAAAGTAAATCATTTGTGATTTTAACGAGCGCAGTTTCAGTGCTATGATGCGGCCTGAATCCAGACTGAAACTTTTCATAGGTGTCATTTTCTTGTAAGAAAGAGCCCAGTTGAGCGGACACAACTTTTTCTAGTATTTTAGACATAAAAGGTAGATTTGAAATGGGTCTATAATTTACTAGATTATTCGGATCTAATTGTGGTTTCTTAATGAGAGGTTTTATAACTGCCAGTTTAAATGTTTTTGGAACATAACCTAAAGATAAAGACGAGTTAATAATATTGAGGAGAGGCTCTTCCACTACAGGTAACACTTCTTTCAATAGTTTAGTTGGTATGGGATCTAATAAACATGTTGTTGTTTTAGAGGAAATGATAAATTTATTTAACTCTTTTTGTTCTATAGTTGAAAAGCACTGTAATTGTTCTTGCGGCGTGATAATTGAGGCTGAATTATAAGGCGCGATTGAGGATTGAACGTTTACAATTGTGGTTCTGATGTTTTCTATTTTCTCAGTGAAGAACTTCATGAAATCATTACTACTAAACTGTAATGGAATACTTTGTTCAGGAGACATCTGTTTATTTGTTAGTCTCGCCACGGTGTTAAATAAGAACTTAGGATTGTTATGGTTGTTTTCTATTAGTTTGCGTAGATGCTCAGCCCTGGCCGCTTTTAGGGCCTTTTTATAACGTGACATACTGTCTTTCCATGCGATTCTAAAGACCTCTAAGTTGGTTTGTTTCCATTTACGCTCTAAATTACGGGTTTCTCTCTTTAGAACACGCGTAGTACTGTTGTACCATGGTGCTTTACTTTTCTCTCTGACCTTTTTTAATCTAATGGGCGCAACAATATCCAATGATCCAGAGAGAATGGTGCTCATAGTGCTAGTTAATTCCTCAAGTTCATCTGTTTGTTTGGGTTCACTGAGCAGCTGAGACAGATCCGATAAGCTGTTTGAAAAATTATCTATGGTGGATGGAAGGATTGTTCTGCCTAATCGATAACGCGGCGCAGCATGATATATTACAGGAGTACGTAATATGCAAGTTACCATGTAATGGTCAGTGACATCGTCACTTTGTGGAATGATATCTATATCGGTTGGATCGGTTCCATGTGATATAATTAAATCGAGTGTATGATTAAATCGATGAGTCGGTCCGGTAATGTTTTGCTTGACCCCAAAGGAGTTTAATAAATCTGTAAACGCAGCCCCTAACGCATCATTTTGATTATCTACATGGATATTAAAGTCTCCAACAATTAATGCTTTATCGAAGTTAACTAATAGGTCTGAGAGAAAATCTGCAAACTCTTTTAGGAAATCAGCGTAAGGCCCAGGCGGTCTATATACGGTAGCCAAGGCTAGAGATAATAGGGATGTTTTTCGAACATCTAAGAGCGTAACATTTAGTACAAGTACTTCAAATGAAATAAACTTATAACCCGTTTTCTGAGTAACATTGAGAAAATCTCTATAGATTGTTGCAACACCGCCGCCACGACCATTCAGACGGGGCTCGTGCTTATAGGAGTATCCTGCTGGAGTAGACTCATTTAAACCAAAATAATCATTTGGTTTAAGCCAGGTTTCAGTAAGGCAAAGTACATCGAAGCTATTATCTGTGACTATTTCATTTACAATAACTGCCTTAGGTGTGAGTGATCTAATGTTTAGAAGACCTAGCTTTAAAAATTGTTTTTTTTTTACCAATAGCAACATTTTCTGGTTTAATAACAATTAGATTTTTTCTAGATCCTGCAGTAGATTTATGATTTGATCTCACTAAACGAGGAATAGACACAGTTTCTATGCAATGTTCTACACTATTTATATCAGTTAAATTGGTGCAGCAGAGACTATGATTTGGACTTTTGTTTACTAGTCAAAAGGTATTTAACATTTTGGAGATGTTATCTGACAGAAGATCCGATCCGAATCTGCTTGGGTGTAAGCCATCAGCACGGTAAAGCCTAGGACGCTCCCAAAACAGATTCCAATTATTTACAAAGAGAAGTTTCTGCTCATTGCACCATGACATTAACCATTCATTAAGCGCAAATAATCTACTAAACTTTTCATGACCTAGTCGATACGTGGGAAGCGGTCCTGACACAATAATCGTTATATCAGGCGATGTGCTGCGTACCGTATCGATCAGATTCCTGAAGTCTTTCTTCAAAACCTCCGTTTGGCGCAGTCTGATGTCGGCCCCTCCCGCGTGCAGGACAACGGTTCCGACGCGCTCGTTCAGAATCTCGGGAACGTGAGCAGCGATTTCAGAAACACGAGCACCAGGAAAGCAGTGACTACGCACCTTACTTTTATTTAACGTAACGTGTACGTGTCGAACGATGGAATCGCCGATGATCACAGCATCGCGTTCTGTTTCGCGAAGAGGGGAGAAGCGGTTTTGTGTGGATATCTCGAAAACCGGGAGGGTCGGAGAGAGTTTTCTTGGTCTAGACCTGACTCGCGACTTCCGCTGCGGAAAAATCCAGGCTTCGTGATGGCATGTTGGAGCCGGAGTGAACGAGACCATGGCTGATCGCGACCTCGACGTTCGGGACCGATGTTGAGGAACGCACGGAGTAGACGAGGTCGGAGTCAGCGGGTTAGTAACATTAATCTCTGATTTGTGAGCATCGGCACGTGATGTTTCGAGAGCCAAACGCCGGTCTATCAGCTCGGCTTTTCTTACTAAAAGGTCGTGGATCTGTTTCTCAACAGCTTCCAGCTCAGACTGCACCGCGTGCAGCTCAAATGTGTCCTCACCTGCACCAAAAGGTAGACTACTTACATTTGATATATTCGCCATTTTAACAGATGGACAGTAAGTTAAGTTAGCAACGACGCTACCAGTGGTGCTATCAATATTAATACTAATTTATGGCTTAAGTCTTGGATATAATCCGTCTTTTCAGTGGTACGGGTGTAGAGTAGACGCACGATAGGCGAAAAAATGTTTGTTTGTAACTTAAATGAGTGCGGAGAAGACGCGTTCAGCCGTGATCCACGGACGTAACCTATAAGAGTATCCAGCGTTGGATCACAAGGCTTGAGACGCGTCTGCTCAACAATCCGCGTTATAACTATGAGGTGAGGAAAAGTAGAAAATGTTCGTTGTAAGTGAGTTTAAAGAGAAATCAAGAATTATAAATCAATCGATGGAACTCCAAAGACAACAACGCGCTCAGACGCGACGCATGCGCATTCGAAACAGGAAGTGTGTCAGAGGACCATATACAACAGCGGAATTATGTATCAATGATGCATCAAAGTTGATAAACTGCAAGGCAACCATAAACAGCCAACCATACAACTAACTGGCAGAAGAATCAGTTATTTCAATTATGAATATAAAAAAAGAATTATAATTATTATTAAATAATACAAAATTACAATATATATACACACACACACAATACAATATTCTAGTCTTTAGAAATTATCAGGATGTTTTTTTTTAAATACAACTATAACTATGGACGTTTTAATTAAATCATTTTAAGTTAACAGAAATTTTCTTATAAATAAAATAATTTTTATAATAATATAATTTAGTCTCTCTATTTATATATAAAGAGAAAGCCAGCCTTATATATATATATATATATATATATATATATATATATTTTTTTTTTTTTTTTTTTTTTTTGGTGGGGGATGGGGGAATCCTATACTTACAATATTTGTTTCTTTCGTATCCATTTTGTTCTCTTAAAAAAATTAATTTTTGCAAACCCTTTCAGTTTTGGGTGATCAACCCAATTAAAATAAATATCATCATAAGTTTTATAACCATCCTTTAGCGGTGTAGGAGTTAAAGATTGTGTTGCCTTATCTCTCCAGGAAAAACAAACAAGAGACTCACAAAAAATGCTAAACTAAGAGATCCCACGGAGGCAACCACGATCAATAACTTAGTTCGACACCAAAATTGGTCCCAATACAGAGGGAAGTTGAGAGAAGAGCAAAGAAAAAAGTGGGTTTGCTAATGACCTGTGTAATCCTAATTAAAAAGGATTCCTTTGCAGAGCCTGAAGCCGTCCAGAGTACAGCAGACACAAAAGTAAAAGCTGATGACATGATAAACTGAGACAAGTTCTGTTCCCACAGCGCAGTCCGTTCCAGAATAGTACCCAGGACAGAGTGTATGTGAGTGTAGGAGTGTGCGTGTGTGTGCATTCATGCCATCTCATGAGTGTGTGTGCATGTGCACGAAGGGTGGCCAGATCAAGCCACGCTGAGATGTAGTCCCACAAAAATCGCCCACTCTTGAGCAAACCGTGCCTCTTGGCGTGCACGCACCATGTTTATTCTGATACGGTCACCGCACGTCGAGATCATTCGCAAGCAATATGGTGTCCCCCACGAGCGCAGCATACGGACACGAGGCGTGAGGACACCAAGCTTTGGAATCAAATCAGTGAGTCACTCAACCTTGTGCAGCAAGTGAACAGATTCACATATGCAATCACATTTTAAACAAAGTGGCCTTTTATGCGACTCAATCTTTTGCCTGCTAACTACTGTACATCGAAATGTTCCATTACAGAAACTGCAAAATGTACATCTGTATCAGTGAGACAGTAAAATAGACGTTAAAATAGATGTTTTAGGGGTGTAACGATACCCTCATGTCACAATTCGATACATATCACGATACTGAAGTCACGATACGATATTATTGCTAATACGATATTATTATACTCCAAGACATATGATAAAAGGTTAACAAAATGTTTTACTGTTGATTAAAAATTCTACATTTGGTATTATATTGGGGGTGTAAATGGATAGGTTTGGACTTGGTGCTGATAACCCAATGCACAGGCCAATAGTGACACCAGAATAAAAATATTCATGATTCTAAAGCTGAAAATACAGAATTATTTCAGACGAATACGCTTGCACTCTGCCACTGACTAGATATATTTATAATAATGTAGGCCACTTTTTACTGGTAACAAGACATTTGGCATTATCAGGAACCACAAATATTCCCCCATTGCATTATTATACATTATATTCAACATTATATACAGTAGTTTAATGTAGTACTAACACTAAAACTCTGTTAAAAAAAAAAAAAAAAAATCACGCACAGTAATTTTCATTCTGGGTGAATATTCACAATACATTATTGTGAATATCCACGATACATATTGTTGCATTTTTGTATTGCGATATATTGTGACACGATATATTGTTACAACCCTAATATATATATATATATATATATATATATATGCACCAAAAAGTTGAGCTATGCACCAAAAAGTTTTATCAAATGCCCAAACCTTTAAGTAAGAGCAATAGACATGAAGAAAAAAGCAGTGCACCCCTGCTGTGCATGTTTTGTTCATTTGAAAAAAAGCAATTGTGGAGGGAGACAAATAGACAGACAGATATCATGAGGACTGCTGAGGTTCCCTTGCATATCTGGCACCTGAAGCTCCGCCTAAAGGCACAGACAATTGACAAAAGAAGCTGATTTCCATAACCAGATGGTAAAGATTTCTAACACACAGATTAGCTAATTTAACAACACTTCTCAACCTGACAGACTTGTATTCAACACACAGATTCAGACACACTGTTCTGTCGTTGAAAAGACATAATGACGAAGCACTCATGGGGCTATATCGGTGACAGACTAACAGACAAGTCAAGCAATCTCTAAAATTGCTCAATTGTACAGCTGAAATGACAGCATTAGCTGCAATTATCCTTTCATCTGTTCCACATTAGTCTTGTTAAAAGCGGCAGTCCCAACACGATCCATGCAGTAGCACAATTGTGCTAGGTTGTGCTTTTAAGGAATAGATGCCCAGCAAATTACATTTCTGCAGTTATTTACAGTCGTAAATAATGTCGTTCTATTTGACCTTCATCCTGTCGTGAGACACAAAAGGACAAATTTTTAATAATTGTACAGTTTTTTTCATGCATGTTCACTACTATTTAAAAGTTTGGGGTCATTATGATTTTTTATTTTTCTGAAAGATGCCTCTTATGCTTAGGCTGCATTTATTAAAGGGATAGTTCACTTTGAAATAAAATTTTGGTATGTTTTAGCTTACCTCAAGGGCATCCAAGATGTAGGTGTCTTTTTTTCCGCAGTAGTTTCAATTTTGATATTTTTAGGCCAAACCGTTCTTGTCTGTCAGTCATATAATGCAGGTATACGGTCATTGTCTCAAAGAGCAAGCACAGTATTTATATCGTTGTTACCTCTTGAACACAGCCGCGTCCAAATGATCTGAGGGCCCGGGCGGGTATAGATATATACACTAGATGTCGCCTTGGCTACTGCAGTTCATTGGAACGAAACCGTAGCCAAGGCGACATCTAGTGTATATATCTATACCCGCCCGGGCCCTCAGATCATTTGGACGCGGCTGTGTTCAAGAGGTAACAACGATATAAATACTGTTCGTTTTCTCACACAAACCGCTCGTTTCGTGTCTTAGGCCATCAATGTGTACTTACGATGGGGAATTGTTTAATTTGGACGATGTGGAATTGTTTTAATTTGGACTCTGTGCATGCTCTTTGAGACAGTGACTGTATACCTGCATTATATGACTGACAGACAAGAACGGCTTGGCCTAAAAATATCAAAATTGAAACTACTGCGGAAAAAAAGACACCTACATCTTGGATGCCCTTGAGGTAAGCTAAAACATACCAAAATTTTATTTCAAAGTGAACTATCCCTTTAAATAAAAAAATTAGAAATATTACAATTTAAGATAATTGTTTTCTATTTTTCCTGTGATGTCATGATCCTTCAGAAATCAGTATTACAGTATACTGTATGCTGATTTGCTGCTCAAGAAGCATTTATCATCATGTTGAAAACAGTTGCTTAATATTTTTGTGGAAACCATGACTTTTTCTTCAGGATTCTAAATAGAAAGTTAAAAAGAACCGCATTTATTTAAAATAAAAGTCTTTTGTAACATTATCAATGTCCTTACTCATTTTCGATCAATTTAATGCATCCTTACTGATTATCATACACTGAAAGTTTGCCATGCTCTAGCTGTTCTTAGCACATTCATGATGGTTCATGAATTAGCAATGTCCGATTCATTAACAAATCTTTTTTTTTATTTTTTTTTTTTATTCAGTTTACATACTTTTGCAGATTTTTTCACTTGAAAGCATAGCGATCAGTACAATTCTCCAAAATATCTCCTTTTTTTGTTTTCCACAGTCATATGGCTTGGAACAAGATAAGGGAGAGTAAACAAATAAGGGATTTTTCATGTTTTGGGTTCTTTAATCATGCTTTCCTTTTGTAAGATGCAAGGTGCTAATAATGGTTGCTTACAACTATAAGAGAAAATATAAAACACTATAAAAATCACAGAGTGAATGTTTTATTGCAAATTTAAATAAGTGGACAGTGAGGCATGAGTCAAGTAAAGACAGAGCATGGAATGCTCTTTCATTTCTCTATCCTCACAACCTACATATCCATAAAGTTCCCCAAAGTTTCCCTTCTTATCATCAAAACTAGTCATATCTGTGCTGCCATATCGTTGGATAAACCCATGCTTGGACGTCACCAGGCAACAAATTAGATTTTAGAGTTAAATCTCTTCTTGCTCTAATTAAGAGGAAGTAAAAGATTGAGATTCCGGAAGGTGCTGACACCCTGAGAGTCAGCGCCCGGCCCCGCGTCTGCTATTGATCGGCAGATACTGTGGTGTCAGCATTAGGATCCCTGGGGAGCGGTCGCATAACCCTTGGTAACACGGCACAGCCTACGAAAGTCGGGCGGGCTGGTGACGTCAAAGTGAAGTTCGCGTGCAAATCTCCCGCAGCTTCCCTCGCAACAAACATCTGTCCACAGGGAACATAACAGCTGGCCAGGGAACAAGTCAGTGAGCAGGCCGGCTTTATCTTACATCAACCTGGTTTTCAGAGCGAGGGATAAATCGTGTCACACGGATCAACGTTATCGGCGTGACCCTTCATATAGATGGGGATTTGAGAGCGAGGATCAGAGAATGAGATATATTTCTGACACACTGATCTTTAAATAATTAAACTTCTAAACTCAATCAAACAGCCAGAACAGTGCAGTATTACAGTGCTGACAGTACAGAAAACGCTAAACGCAACTGGAAATGCCAATGGCGTGCCTTTCCATCCTGTGTTTCTTCATAAACGACTCCGCTGTTACCTGTTCAACTGCAAATCTTGTGTAACCTCGTCCTGTTGCTATGGAGATGACATCAACAATGGAAAAGACACATTAATCATCACAGCTCTGTCTATGTATAAACACCGATGCATGTGCCTGTATGTAGTCTTTGTAAGGGACACAAGAGCTTTGGAGATCCACCCATATAACCACCACTCAGGTGCCAAGTTCAGATCCTGTGTTCATAACAGTGCCATGGAAACAAATGACAGGGTGTCATTTCTAGAGCACTCACTCTTCACCAGTCACTACGCATTATAGTAACATGCACTCATGAACCAAAGAGTTTGCACCACTCTAGCGCACAGGATTTCAGCGCAAAACCCTGGATTATTTGACTTACCCAGTTATACCAAGGTTATAATGTGCCTTGAATGCAACATGCTTTTGGATAAAAGCATCTACCAAATGCATTAAATATGAATATAAGCATTTATCCAAAGGCAGATTTATCTAAAGTTTATCAGTATGTGTATTCCCAAGGAAATGAACCCATGACCTTGGTGTTGCTACCAGTTATGGTAGACTGGTAAATAACATAAATAACATAAATTACTGATTAAACACAGATGGATTCATAAATGCTAACACTACTTGCTTGACACAATTTAAGATGTGCTACTACCTGCTAGAATGCTGGCGGTAAAGAGATGCATTTAAAAAGGTTTTGTTTGTGCACATTTTTAGTGATTACCGAAGCAGCAATTTTAAGACCCCTGTGTGAAAATTATACCTTTCGTATAATTTTAGCCATTGTCTAGGCACATTTACGTGAATAAGGTGCAACTGCCCCATGCAACACTAATTGTGTTGCCACACTTGCCCAGTTACTTGATTTGCATAATTCCTTTGTGAATCTGGTGCTAAAACAGTGCAGACAGCATGTGCAAATGATGCTAGCAGCGGGTGCAGCTCATTCTCACTACGTAAAAAGCAAAAACAACATTTTCATGAGGTCTGGATCTTTTAATTTGATTCTCCTCTTGGCCGGAATTAATTATTCCTCTGTAAACCCCTGGGGATTGAGCATCTATCAAATGTTTGTTTATTCAGACTCTTATTTTGCTGGTTTAATTTGCCCCTTACTGTCTCATTATGTCGAGTGATGCATGATTGCATAGCAAATCCACAATGAATCTGAAATTAAAACAGACTTAAAATAGTCATCTCATTCATTAAGTAGGCCAATGAGGCTAGAGAAATTAAGTCAAATACCAAGCGAACAGGCATACAGCTAATCATGAGTTTGTGACCTAACAGAAACTTTTTTTTTTAAGCACAACACAAACAACTCTGGAAAACTTAGGTGAAAGCTTAGGTAGAAGCTCTGATGTTCTATAGCAGGGGTCTTAAATGTTTTTCAGGGCAAGGACCCCTTAGGGCTTAAGCGATAGAGATAAAGAGCAGGGACCCCCGACACAAAATATGTCAAACAGAGCTACATATAATAGCCTTCGTTATTAATAGAAACCAACCATATTTTGGTTTAAAACGATGCTCATTACTGTTGTGTCTGTAGGCCTACCTGTATATTACTTTTAATTGTTAAAATTGAGATTTATGCACCATCACAATTAAAAATCACAATTCATTAGTTGTTCACAGTTGTAAATTATTTTAATGGATTTGCAGAGTCATACATTTTAACTTTACACTAGTCAGATGGACAATTAAACCTTTAGGCTACTTAATTTTAGCTTCAGGTTTATAAAAAAAAAAAACACATTTTAATTTTACTGTCAGACGGATAATTAAAGTTACTTGACCTTTAACTTAAAGTTTATTATTCTAATTTTCCTGTGTGAAATTCATATAATTCAAATTCATACAATAATCAAATCACTGAACATCTGAAATTAGCGAGGGTTCTCCAGTAAAGTGCATATGTTATGTGTAAGCAACATTGTATCAAGAATAGCAATGTACAGTGAGACATTACTTTTACAAATAATTGGAATGAAATTTAAAATATATATTGATACGAATATTTAATAATTAATCTATCAGCCTGCCTTTCTATTTTGACATGCCATATTTTTGTCCCGTGCAAGTTATCACTGTCAATTGCAATTTCGAGAGTAAATCCCGCATTTAAATGTAGATGTCACTTCTGAAATTTTGAGCGTGCAATTGGTCATCTGTCCTCTTAGCAGCATGAAAAACCTAAATTTTATTCAATGGATTATATAGGCTATAGCCTCGAAAGCATGTAAAAAAAAAAAACGTTCCCTTTACAGTCACTAAAAAGCTGTTACTCTCAGCTCGCAATCTCACAGTTCCATTAAAATCTGTCAATAATAATTAAAGTGCTCAGACAGTCTCCTTGTTGTTTTTCCCCAATACATTCATAATCATTACTTCTATCGGTGAGCTGGGGAAGTTTTATGTGTGCGCTTGAGCGCTGAGTAGGCTATGTAGGCAATTAAAGGCTCATTATTATGATTTACTAAATGGTTTATTAATAAACGTGTGATAGTCGACTAAACACCTAAAATTAACGACTACTAGTCGACCAGAAAAATATTTAGTCGAGGGCAGCCCTACTTACTACTTATCGTGTCTTTGTTTGTTATTGAGAGGATTCGTGAGCGTGCAGATCTCAACATCGAACAAAAACTCGGGCGTTTTGAGCGGTAAGTGGACTAAACTAAACACCTCTGATTGGCCATTGGATTCAAGAGATCAACAAACATGACTGTGATTGGCTACATTTCTCACCGCTGCAAAAACACATTGTAAATAGAAACATTTGAAGTTTTCCAGAGCGCATACAAAAAGCGCATAACCTGCGCATAACCTGAGAGCTGTTGGTTCGATTCTCAATATTGGCAGGAAATGACTGAAGTACCCTTGAGCAAGGCACCGCAGTAAAAACGGCTGCCCATTGTTCAGAGTGTGTGTCTGAGTGTGTCACTACACCTTATGTCTGAGCACTAACTTGGATGGGTTAAATGCAGAGGACAAATTACAAGTACAGGTTTGGGTTACCATACTTGGCCTTCACATGTCACTTTCACTTTCACCCCTAGCATTATGGCAGCAACTTTTCACATGCAATCACCATCCAGCAACCACCTAGATCACACTAGAAAACAACACCCTAGTAACCGTGCACAACACCCTATCAGCATGGTTGCAAGCTTTGCACATGCAACCACCTACTGTAGATCACCTTAGAAACCACCTTGCAACTCCCTAGTAACAATGCACTATACCCTAACATCATGATGGCAAGTTTTGCACATGCAAGTACCAACCAGCAACCACCTACAGTAGATCACACTAGAAATTGCCTAACAACACCCTAGTAACCATGCACAACACCCTATCATCATGGTTGCAAGTTTTGCACATGCAACCACCTAGATCACCTTAGAAACCACCTTGCAACTCCCTAGTAACAATGCACTATACCCTAACATCATGACGGCAAGTTTTGCACATGCAAGTACCAACCAGCAACCACCTAGATCACACTAGAAATTGCCTAACAACACCCTAGTAACCGTGCACAACATCAAGGTTGCAAGTTTTGCACATGCAACCACCTAGATCACCTTAGAAACCACCTTGCAACTCCCTAGTAACAAATGCACAATACCCTAACATAATGGCGTCAAGTTTTGCACATGCATGTACCATCCAGCAACCACCTAGATCACACTAGAAACACCCTAGTAACTATGAACAACACTGCATGGCTGCAAGTTTGCACATAAAAATGCCATCCAGCAACCACCTAATCACCTTATCAACCATCTAGCAACACCCTGCACAACACCTTAGCATCATGGCAAAATGTTTTGCACAACCACAAACACTGAGTAACCACCAAGATCATCCTAGAAATGCCCAAGCGCTTGCCCTTTGTACAGAAAATGTAAAAAAAAAAAAAAAAAAAAAATAATAATAATATATATATATATATATATATATATATATATATATATATATATATATATATATATATATATATATATATTGTTTTTGTTTGCATGAACTTCCTAAGTATATAATAAAGAAGTTTCAACTTCCATGAAATATTTTTTTGAGCAATAAAGAAAGGAAAAAAGACCTTTTTAATTCCAAAAAGCCCTGAGCTCAAACTGACACAGTTCAGCTGAATAAAGAAAAAACAACTCAACTCTGTAAATCTCAGCAAGGAAATACAATTTTGGATTTAAATAAAATTAGACGAGCACATTAAAAATAAGCATTAAAATGAAATCTCAAGTCGGGTGCAGAGCATGGATATTGTCATCACAGCAGATGAAAAACACCCCAATCCAAGATTTTAAATTGAATTTAAATTCAATATTAAGTCACCATAATAACAAACAAAGAACTCTCTCTCAAAACTCAAATATTTTGACCATGGCAAACGAAAGGAAAAGAGAAAAACATTCATTCTTTATGGACACCCTGCAACCAAAGTCACAGAAGTGTTCTTATTGTTGTGGCAGGAGTGAAGGGGTTAATTGAGCGACACGAAGGGGTAGCGGCAGCCCACTACACTGCCATCGTTGGATTAGCCATTCCCAGCCAGAACACTTTCTCACACACATACACACACAAACAAATCAGTTTCTCTGTTGCTACAGCAACAGCTTACTTTCCATGTCAACTGCAAAGCTGTTTCTATGGAGACACATATACAGAAAAAATTCTTTGCTCCACAGCCAGGGACCAGATGGCAGTGAACTGTAAGAGTCACATGGAATGGCTTTACTGTTCTGACTAACTTGTAGACACATGCACACCATAAACACTCGCACAGGAATGCATTTATCAGCCTTTGACAAGAATCAGTCAATACTCAATAAGCATCTAATGAGTCCCAATTCATAAGCTTCATCCTTTTATCAAACAATATAAAATGTTCTCTTACAGGAATCAATTCAATCAACATTTACCCATATTAAAACCGAGATAAGTCTCACCCCTAAATATTGACATGTTCATCACACTCCTGCAGTGTAGATTTCCAAAGCCACTCGTTTGAAAAAGTAGCTAGCTAGAATACAACTTAAAAGCTTTTTAAGTAGGCAAAATCTTTCTAATTATATTATAAATATTATATAATTATAATTATATATTATAATTATAAAATTATAAAATCTGAAAAAAAAATTATATATATATATATATATATATATATATATATATATATTAACAATAAGGTTCAATTCATTAACATTAGCTAAAGCATTAGATATTATGAACACTAAAAAAAATTACAAAAAAAAAATTAAATGATTAATTAAAGCTTACTGTCACAAAAGGATTTTAAGTAGGGTGACAGCATCAAAGTTAACGTATAACTTTACACTAAATAGGAGTAATAAAACTAAGAAACCCTATTTACATATACATATATATTAAAAATATATAATATTAAAGTTTTTAAAAATCTGATTGATTGGTAAATCATCTTATGGTTCATTGATGAACCGCTCAAACTAATTCACTGCAAATGAACTGTGATTCCCAGCGGCACTTGGCAAAAAAAACTGTAGGTAGGTGCATTTATTAATTGCCACATCTATACTTCTAAAGTTATATGCAATACAATTTGACTACAAAAAGCAGTGTAACATTTTGTATTAACCTGTTTCTAATAGAAAGAGTCTCGACTACTACTAAAAATCTTTGTAGAGTCTTGACTACTACTAAAAAAAGGAGTAAAGACAAATAAAAAGAGCAAAAATTAAATGAAAACTAGAGTACAAATACAATAAGGTCAGCATTTCCCACAGTGCAATTAAAGATTGATGCAGAACGATTTTGGCATCCTTACCTGACTCCTGTCCTTGTCCACCTTCTTAAAGCACTTATTTAGGGACAGATTGTGCCTGACTGAGTTCTTCCACCCCGTGGGGGCGTTGGCAAAGTAAGGGAAGTGTTCCAGGATCCAGTTGTATATGTCTTTAACTGGCAGTCTCTTAGAAGGGGCATCTTCTATTGCCATGAAGATGAGGCAGCTGAACGAATAAGGAGGTTTGCAGTTGGGGTTCTGCTTGGCGTCGTAAGGGAGATCCGAGTGGGCTGGGGAGGGTGGGGTGTCATCGTCCAGGTCCTGGACAGGGCTGACGCTTCTCAACACGGGGTCACCGAAGCTGTTGAGCAGGTTCTTGCTCTCGTGGAGCCAGTTGAGGTTGGTGAGTTCCTCGTCCTCCACGCTGCCCTTCTCCAGTTTGATGATGGGAAGAGCCAGGTCCATTTCCTCGGCCTCCTGTAGGGCGCGCGTTATGGAGCTCGCCTGATAGAACTGGCTCAGGCCGCTCGCGACGCTGACCCCGGAACTTTCCAGCTTCTTACTGGGAGGCATAACCGGACCCATTTAGACCAAGGCTCCTACAAAATACACCAAGGAGAACAAGATCACAATCAAAGAACGTCAAAGGTGAAAATAAAACACATTAAGAGCACCATTTGGAACAGAGTCAGTGACTACAAAGCAGGCTTAAGACATACTTTGCAAAGGCACAATCCAAATCCAATACAAAGCTATTGTAGAAGTTTACAGACTGACTGTCTTGCAAGTTGATTTAGATCACTTGATGTTCAGATCACAGCCTTTACCTCCAAGGGACAAAGCATTCCTCTGAGAGCACTAAAAGAACGAGGCAATGAGAATCAGTCTGTCAACAGCAAGAATGCACGGCACGTCAGTCAGCTCTCAGAGAAGATGGAACAGCTACAGAGCAACTGAAGAAGCCTTGCTATAGTGTGAACTATTTCAAGTAAATGGAATATAATACTCAAGGTCATCCACAACTGATCTGCTCTGTCTGTTTTATGTTCTCTCAGTTGCTCTTTTTATAGTTGTACACAGATGAAAAATAAAGATATCAATACATATATAATGTGACAAATGTTATACAATGATTAAATGTGACAGTAAAGGCATGTAGCTATAATGTTACACAAGTTTTTGAACTCAAATTAATGTCTGTCTTTTGAACTTTCAATTTATCAAAGAATGAATAATGGTTTCCACATCAGTAATGAGCAGCACAACCATTTTCAACATTGAAGATAATAAGGAACGTTTCTTGAGCATCAAATCATCATATTAGAATGATTTCTGAAGGATCATGTGACCCTAAAGACTGGAGTAATGATGCTGAAAATTCAGCTTTACCATCACAGGAATAAATTACATTTTAAAATATATTACAATAGAAAATTTTTAAAGGGATAGAAAGTAAAGGGTTACATTAGTGTGGATTAGAACCCATAAACATTACCACTGCACCATACTTTAAATCATACTTTATATTAAATTGCCGATCCATGCGTTTATCCACTGACCTACAAAATCCCAGGATTGACAGAGGCAATTAGGAATGAAGGAAACTGTCTAAAGTTCATTTGTACAAAGAGAACACAAAAAACTAATTCATAAACCATATGACCATAAATCATAAACTGAAAATGAATGAAAATGATTTCAGTTTTAAATTAGCTAATACAGATCAACATATACTGCCCAAAACATTTAAAGAATCAAAAATCGTATACAGGGTTTTTCCTGGCTCAAAATGAGGCGGAGGTGGTAAAATCCTAATAATGTATTTTAATAATAAGGTAATTAAATATTATTTTTCATAGATCATCATATAGCCTAATGTGTTTTCGGCATTATTTTTGTGGGTGGAGGTTGGTACCTCTAGGGGGGTCCGGGGGCAAGAATTTTTTGTACATTTTAAAGATAAATTCATTAATCTGGTGCACTTTGAGTCACCCAAATCCACTGTTAAAAATAAAAAAATCCACCCGCAAACCGCCCATATTCTTTGATTTAGATATCTGCATCTGATCACATTACAATTATTCAAATTCTCAGTGTTAAGCATGATAATATGGTAACATATCACACTGAAGTTGGCTAATTAAAAATGAACAATTTAAGAATTTAAGAATTAAGTTCTTCTTTTGGCAAAATTACATTTCCTCAATAGCCTTAACAGAGGCTTTACTCCATTCAAACTTAAATTGTCAATGTTTCATTACATCGCTGTTTGAAAACAGAATAATTTTTTGTACCTTTATAAGGTTTTATTTTATTAAATGTTTGCTCCATCTTTCATTTCAAATTCTTAAATTTGATCAATATATTCAATTAAAATAAGACATTAGGCTGTTTCCAATCAAATTAAATAATTTACATTGAAAAATTATAACTGTATTAAATTAGATTATTTTAAATATTTTTGAATATACAAATAAGGAATGTTGAAAAGAATTATACTTTATGAAACTAAACCGCCAGTAGGAGGCGGCAGGCGACCGTCTTAATGAGCGAGTCATTGAGTCATTCATTCAAACGATTCGTTCAAAAGGCTTCCGAATTCCGAATGAGGCAGTTTATGAATAGGTAATTGAATCTTTGACTCAATCGATTCGTTCAAAACGCTGAATCATTCAGTAATGAAACACGGCTGAGTGTTGCTGTGAGATACGTTACGGTTCTGCTGTGATCTTTGTTTGGAACTATTTCCGCTGCAGAAACAGAACAAAAACAGTCATTGCGTCTCAAATGTAAGTGACTTAATTTTAACTATTTGTTTATTGAACTGTTATGAAATCAGTCTAGGTTTCAGTCTTGATGGCATTCAGGAAAACATCACACTGATCGTGTGTAGCCTAGGCTATATATTGTTTCTTAACTATAATATGTTATAAATAACAGCACGAACCTCAACAGCGCAACTTTGTTACCGTCAGTACATTAGGTAGGCCTATATTATCAACTATAGGCTATCAATCGCCACTTACATTAATTTAAATAAAACAGAATCATCCTCACGTTTTCGGTGATTCGGAATATTTTTATATTAAATTTTTTTTTAATCAGGGCATTTGTTCGGATGGGCTACAATTCTCTCTCACTTTTCCCTTCAAAAAAGAAAGAAAGAAAAACACACGTGTCCCGGACAAAGTATATGGTCCCAGACAAGCGTTATCGAGTCCTCCTGGGTAGGGTTGCACCAGCCGTTCGTAAGTTCTTTCTTAAATTGGAACGTAAAGTCCACACTAGAGGCTTAGTAACTACTAGCTAGTTTGTAACTAACTCTGAACTTTATTCCGTTGCACCATTTGTTCGTAAGGCAGAACGTAGCTAGTAGGTCGTAAGCTCTCCATAAAGTAATGCGTAGTCGCATAATATGACGTTTAGCCTCGATGATCCAATAGCATCCTTCAAATACGTGAGCAGATGTTGTGTTGAAATGCTGTGAATTTCAGTTTATCCTTCATTCTTTTGCCTCACGTTACTAACGGTAAAAATACGTTTCCATTAAATACTTGATCATGAATAGCATACGTGTTTTTATATGTAAATAACATTCAGAAACTGTATTTGAAATGAAATGAATAAGGATCAATAAATAAATATTGATACAAAAAACATAAGAAATTACGTTTATTGATTTATGACATGCACAACATGGACCGATGCACACAGCGATGTGCTGTTTAGGATGGGTTTGTGTTAAAGATAGCCGCTAACAAAGTAATCTTTTCACATAATGTTCTCTCTCTTAAAATGTAAGTGAGTGTAAATGTCAGCATAAATAATCATATATGTTTAAAGAATTGAAGTCTGTCAGGTAAAAGAAGAGCTTATTGATGCAGTTCAGTCTGTCTGATATTTTATTCCATCCGTTACTCCTGATCGGAGGCTGCCGTAAATATTTAGTTTATACGTAGAGTTACGCTTCAACTAAGTTTAATGGTGCAACGCAAAAATATTTAGAAGTGCGCAAGTCGTTACTTAGTGTTCATTTACGTCAAAACTAGGCTAAGTTATAACTTACGCACAGCTGGTGCAACCGGCCCCTGATCCTTGATTGGTTTTCCATGAAGAGAATTACGTTGTTGAAAACGAAAGTAAAGTGACGCACGTTCATTGCGTTTTACCGAGTTCCGTGTCTTTATTAAACTCAACACAAAATTATTTATCTGTCATCCACCCTCGATTAATTGGAATGGAATGTTTTTATTACTTCTCCGCGCGCAGCAGCAGGACTATACGGTTTGAGAATGGACACAAGCGGTAACCGCAACAGAACCGTCACGGTGGAAAAAGTGTATCTGACCATGAGTGTCTGTCCGAGTTTTGTCGAGAGCCGGAGGCGGCACGAAATTTGACGGAGGCGGCCGCCTCATAATTCTCTATGCAGGAAAAACCCTGGTATATATATATATATATATATATATATATATATATATATATATGCATAATTATATATAAAAATAAATAATTATGCATAACTTAATATCTATGAGATAATGCTGCCTTCATGTGATATGGGAAAGTTTTGATTACAAGCTCATCGTATTCAAATTTCGACTTGAGAGGGTGTTCATGTCCAATTTTTAACTAGGAAACTGGTATTTGAGATTATTCAGTAAGTCTTGCCATTTTAGATGTCACCATAACCAGTTCGTTTGTTACTTTTCCACATTTTAAAACAAAATGACAGCTATAGTACTACTAACCAAAAAATATCTCACTATCTATGTCAGGGGTGTACAATCAATCCTATTCCTGGATATCCACCTATCAGCAGAGTTCGGTTCCAACCTTGATCAAACACACCTGTCTGTAATTATCGAGTACTCCTGAAGATCTTAATGGACTACTTGCACAGTTACTTCCGCGTTCTAGTTAGTAGCCTACATATCGGGAGTTTCCGGTTAGAGCGTTCAGCGCACCTACATAAGCCCTACATGATAATGCAGATTATCACTATGTTTAATGGCTGCCAATTGATAATGATCTCTGTATTAATTATCTTGAGCCTGCTGAAATGTTCCCCTAAATATATTTAAATATATATTTCTTTCCAACTGTGCATTCTGAATAATAAATAGGCTAAATATATTTATCCACTAACCTGCAGCAATATGCTCATCTTCTCATTAACCTTTTTTTTTCTCTTTCTGACATTTTATACCTGTAGGGTTTACATTTTTAAATGAAATTGACTATTAAAAGGATTCCTTGTGTGCGCTGGTGTTATTCCAGTCTTTTAAAATAGTTGAATGAATGCTCGTGACGTGCCTGTAACGATGTTAAATAGGCTAGGCTAGGCTAGGCTATTTAATCAATAACGCACACAGCGAAGAGGAGAATGACAGTCAACTACTTTGAATATTACAGCATTTTGGGCATAAACGTACATATTGAAAAGATTGACATTGAAAAATGACACAGAATGATTCAAATATTTAATCTAAATAAATAAATGTTCGTGGTTCGTACTGATGTTATTCATCTGTTCTCATACACTTCAGCGTCGCGGTCACTAGTGTAGACGAACACTGACACCCTGTGGTGAAATAATGGCGTATTTTTAACACCCGCTGCTTTCTC
Organism: Scardinius erythrophthalmus; assembly: GCF_964197995.2. Classification (NCBI taxonomy): domain Eukaryota; kingdom Metazoa; phylum Chordata; class Actinopteri; order Cypriniformes; family Leuciscidae; genus Scardinius; species Scardinius erythrophthalmus. The sequence continues at coordinate 22,851,970 of NC_138239.1, forward strand.
AGATCGGCTTGGTTTGGATTAAAGCTTCATGTTCCGATAAGTTTTGAAAATTCTGCACACAATAAACATCAGAATATACCTTCTCCTGTCAATAAAAATTGCGGACACTCATTTTAGGTGGCGTTTGTTCAACTCATTGACCACACATTGAAAGTAAACATAACCGGAAATAAGTGAGACGTACTATTTCCAAACGGAAGTGCGTCACAAAGCTCGGTACAAGTGGCGTTGTGTTTGATCAAGGTTGGAGCTGGACTTTACAGGGAGGTAGATCTCTGGGAACGGGATTGGGCATCCCTGATCTATTTCAATACACTATTCTATAAAGATCTGGGTGCGACAGAGGGGAAAGATGTCAATCACTGAATCAAATACTCAGAACATGACACCAGAAAAACAGACTGCGACCTTCCCCATGGATCACAAAGATCAATTTATGTGGCGCTGTCTCTCTTGTCTCACTCTCTCGCTCAACACACTCGATCTATCTGCAAAAGCAATTACTAGAAATTCACATCAAACAGTTAAATACTGCCCAAAATAATTCCATGAAAATATATTTAAAAAATCAAACATTGCTTTTCCTCTTCAAAGAGCAGATTAAGTTTTTCTAAAACAATGTGACCTCAGCTTCAAACTGCTTGTCGTTTAGAATAGAGAAATACTTAAATATTATACTTCAGCGCTGTGGGGCAGGCAGCATTTTGAAGGGGAATGAAATCACCATGTTCAAACTAGCCATCCGCACATTGAAATGCAACACGGACACTAAAATCATTCATGAAAAATCAATGTACTGCATCTTTCCAATGAGGAGCGCTCATTTCACTCACCCTCCGATGGGGCGCTCCGGTCCCGTGAGCCGCTGCACAGGAAAATTATATTACAGCTGACAGTAAAGTAATTTAATTGTACTGTTGCCATGACAACACAGGGCTCTGTTTAGGCCTAATTTGCTGGCAACTGCCAATAGTGTCCCGAGAGACCCGAAACTTAATTCTTGACCATTATTTCCAACATCAAAGAAAGTTTTTGCAAAAGACTTTCGAGTATCATACGACAACGAAGTGTAATCCATCCTGATTTATTTGAAAACAAATTTTCATCACATTTGCTGTCTTTTAAACTTTTTCAAAGTCTTTCATTTAGCTCAAAAAGAAACAAGCAATGGAAGAGATTTCATTTGAGGGTGATTTTGAAGCTCTTGGACTAGCCACATGACATTTGAACATGAATTGAAACTCAAAAATCTAGAACAATGAATTTGACATTAGCCTCAAAATACAAACTTTAACACTGTGTTCACATTTGTAGGTCAGTTCTGTTGGTTCTTTTGGTCCAGGCCAAAAAAGAAAATTATACATTTAGTCCTGGTTCACTTATTGTTCACACTGTCATTTTTAACACAGAAACTAAAGATACAACAATTTATATTGTTTATTTTGTGAAGGAACTTGTCGAACATCCAAACAAATACCGTGTTCTGGACTAAATGCGTTTAGTGTATGTGCGTAGATATGATGGTATATGATGGAGCGGAGAACTTGTGAAGAGCTTATAAAATGTGTAAAGGAGTCAAAACAGCGGCAGGAATCCCTCCGTCACACACACGAACGAAGATCTTCTGCAAGGAGACGCGGTTCTGATACCTGTACCGAACTGTGATGGGCAACTTCGCGACCATGACGAGAAAAAACATGTATGCTTAAGCATTCTTTCCCTTTTAGGGTTGCATATTGTGATATCATGTCCTGTTTTTGGTTTGTTTACATGTCTTTGGTTCGTGTTGCGTTCATATTTCAGTCAAACCGCACCAGAGTACATTACACTTATTCAAATGAACCGCACTAACAGAGCAATTGCACCAGAGTTCGTTTTAATCCAACCAAACCTGCCATGTGTGAGCACACCCTAAGCCCACGAACCAAAATAGAACAATGATTGGGCCAAAAATAAAGGAAAAGCATGTACGTATACCGTTTCCCACATAGTTGTGAATGACACATTGTATCTGAAGTCCAGGCTCAGGTTTGTTTCTCTGAGATTGTGTTTCTCTGGCAAATAGCTATAAATGTGCTCCAGTCATGCGTCCAGATGACAGAAAACCAGATCACAGAGGGTGGGTTAAAGCTACAGATAATTAGGCATGATGCTCTGATCAGAGCCCAAATACCATCTGCCTGTCTAAATCAACATTTGTTTGGCAGCCTCATCATAAATCAGTGATTAAATGCATGCATACATGCAGTTAGTGTTTAATATAGTCATATACTGTACATATGCATATGCAAGCAACCGGCCGTTGGAGCTTGAATAAATTAACGTCCGCTCGTGTCTGCCATGTGTTAAAATGCATAACGATCTTCTATGAACAGCTATGTTCATTTGCATGCCAGCATGACTGACATAACAAAGACAACACAATGACAAAGAACAGGACTTTGTTCCCTCATCACCCATCTTAACATCTGACTATTAACCGCATACACGAGTGCCAAGAGAGATCCTCTATTCAACATGCAGACACGGACCGTCCTGATGTTACAAGCCGAGCGACTGCCAAACTGTCATTGTTTTGCTCGCTTGATTGGGAGAGCTGCGTTAAAACAAGCACAAAACTCATTTAAAGTGGGTCAAGAACAAGTAATGAGTGTATTCATGCTGGTAATAAATCGCTCACTGAGTCACTCAGCCACAAAAACAAAAAAAGTAAACTTTATGTACGACTTGACTTCTAACACGGCACATTCTCAACAAATGATTAAAATGAGACTAAACTAGATTTTTACAACATCAGAAGAAAATGTGAATGTGCAAAATGTTCATTATGCTTGGGTTGTAGCCAGGATGTTACTATGCATTTACTAAGGTGTTTTCAACCTATTTCTATGCAGTTGTTTGGTCATTGCGTACTGGACCAAGTACTCCTACCCCAATCTTTTTCTCTCTTCATGCAAACCTGTCAATGGGGTTTGAACGAGTGGAGTTTCCTAGAAGAGTTTATTTTGTTGCTGGAGGGTAAAAGCATAAAGAAAAAAGACTACACTGCAAGTAATCAGATTTAAGGATACTTCAGCTTTACATCAAAACAACTGCCATCCATCCCCACAAGACCCCAGATTCCGACACACATCACACTTAATATCCATCTGACATATAAATGTGCCTGTGAGAAAGTAAAAATAAACTCTGTACCTGCTCTGAGATTTCATTCATAAGCTTGGCGTAGGCTTCTCTCGGCTCTTGTGACAAACACTTTCCTTCCCTCTAGACAGAAAGACATTTATGTGTAATCTCACACCACGGTACCCATAATTCCGAGGCACTCCGAAGTACGTAATATCTTGCTTTTGAGGGCATAAACACTCCACAGCCTACGTCAAAGTCCCGGCAAGCCTTGACTCATCTGCTTGGAGTGTTTACCTGTGAGAATTCCCTGAAAGGGTGTGACCTTCGGAAACCCCTCCTCTTGTGGAATTACATGTCATGCCCCACTAACCTGACTGGCGAAGCCCCGCCCCTCCCCCGTATCCGATTGGACGCAGGCCTGTTAGCTCCTATGAGCTGCAGAGACATGTTTCAATGAAAACCGCCACAAGTAACATCATTTACATGTGAAAAACAAACAGAAGAAGACTTAGCTGGAGGACTCCTGGCATTTTCTTGAAGCAGGTAATCCACATGTTTGGCGCTTTGAAAACAAATCCAGTCTTGGACGAACAAAAAGTCATGTGCTGTCAATACCCGAGGAACGAGGGAGAGGTGAAAGGTCACGTTCTCTCTGCCGCAGAGGCAGTAAATAGCTGCACTCAGCCTGTTTTTAAAGCAGTTCTCTTATCACTCCACAACAGAGAAGTGGCAGGTAGAGATTTCATACGGCTCAAAGCAAAAAAAAACATGTCCAATTCAAAGCCTCAACTAAGCAGACACAAAACCACTATTTGGCGTTCAAATAGCCCCAATTACACAAGAAATAATCAAAGGGCTTTAATCTTGGCATGAAAAAAAAAACATTGCAAAAGTTGCAGTGAGTCTTTTTATCCCATTTGAAACTAGAGCTTTTGATTACAGCTGGTCTGTGCAGCGCTTTGCTCACAGTATTGTTATGCCCAGAGCCAAGTATTGAGCAAGAGTTTCCACAGCTTAACACGGTTATCATGGGTTAGTACTTGCAGAAATGATTTACAACCACTCTTTTGATTAATCTACCAAGTGTATTTAATCAAAGCCAAAAACTCTTGTGAACAATTTCACTATGCTGGTTCACACAGAGTCAAACCAGCAATGTTCCAGGTTTAATACAGGTTCAGATTTATTCAACAACATTCAGGTGGATGTGTCTGGCCATCTTGTACCATTTAAAAATATTTCAACATTTAAAAACACGTCCTAAAAACACTAGTCAACTTTGAAAATATGTAGTTTGAGACATTGTCTCCTCTTCCATCTACCCCAGAAAACAGCCTCATTTTACCCTCTGTGAAAGAGGTGAGAGCAGACCATATTTTAAACTGTATCTGAACACATCTGGTATATTAATGAAGGTCTGGCTGAATAGAGTCTCCTTTCAAATGTTGTGTTAGAAACTTTGAATCCATAGCCTACCAAGCTACACTGGTGTAGTAGTATAGTCTAAACTGCTACTGTAACTGACTACTGACTAAAAGCAATGCTAAAAAAGATGGCTAGTTAGTAGCCATTTAAAATTTCAAATAACAAATACAATAGCAAATAGTTTTGTATAGAATGCATATATGTATTCTTATTCTTTTCTTAAATATTTGAAAAAATATTATATTTTATAAAAGATGATAATTAAATACAGTAAAATAATATTACGTAATAAAGCAATATATTTAATATTTATTTTAGAAATTCAATAATAATTATATATGTCATTTACAATTTAATCACAGCATCAATTTTGGCAGATTTGGCAGAGTTTTTGAATAAATAAATAAAAATCTCAAAAAGGGTAACATTGAAACTATAAATATAAAGATTAACTAAATATTAGTATTCTGCTATAAATATAAGACGTAAAATACTATCCAGAGCCTCAAATTGGTGAACTTTTTTTCATCAGTTAATTTACATTAGAATGAATCAGATTTTCCAGTGCTACATATGAGAGCATGTCTGATTATTGCCTCAACTCACTCGGCAGTAAAACCACATGCAAATGCAAGTGTCACTGTAAACAGCAATGTAGCTTTGTGGTTGCGCTACACTGCTACTACTTGGAAAAAGTCTCTTGAAAAACCTGCAGTATTTCAGAAACAACTGAGAAACTGTCATGCAACTGTTAAATATAGCTTACTCAGTAGAATCACTAAATTTAGTCTCCAACACTACTGTTTTCCCCTTAATGTCCCCTTCCTAAGCCTTCCTTTTTGAAATCCTAACAAGGTTATTTACTAGAAAAGAAATATGGTCAACAAGAAAGTATTCTTATTGTTAATTCTGTAATTTTAGTAGTATCTGTCATTTCAGTAGTATCTAAATTATCCTGTTCTAATTTAAGCACACAAAGCTGGATTTAAGATATGATATTCTAAAATTGTTCTATCTCACTGCGGACAATAAGCAGATTACGTGAATGTTCTACCTAGCTGAGAGCTCATTAAAGCAGAAACAAAGAATTGATAGTGTCAGAGGCTGCATATATTTTCCCCACAGAGGTCATCAGGGTAGATTAGCACTGTTCTGTTGAGATAGAAACTCCAATTCCTGTCCGTGAGGAGAGGTTCAGTCAGGCTGCAGCGAGAACTGTGTCACTTTGGTTAGTCCGAGCCACACGGGCGTCCGTTACCCTGGTAACGGGAGGATGGCTGGGACAGAGTGACAAGCTGTGTTAATTCTTTCACCCGTAAACCCCAAAGGATCACCACCATTTCTCTTCATTTCCATCGGAATCTGAGACCCCATTAAAACAGTCCGATTTCCACCACATCTCAGCTTATTACCACCACAGTTTCATTCTTTTTTTTTCTCCCCTGGATTTCCTTATTGGATACATCAGAGGCAAAGAAAGGTACAAATTGAACAAGAGCTTTGAATAAATGCTGTAATGGATCTCCATAAAAGTACATGCTGTGTTCAGATGTGGATTTATATCCATAATGTAATCACGCTTAATGGATCTCAATCACATCTACCAACCCCCTCATGAAGCAATGCAGCCTCCACCACTAGCATTCTGACAGCAGGGTTTGGATCTCAGGTCAGCCTCTCTATAAACAGCACTGGACTTCTCTTTGCATTTGCAGAAAAAAATAATATTACAATGTCCAGAGATCAATTTCAGTAGTACATTGAGTTTAATGTATTGCCATAGAAGTCATGTTTAGCATGATAGTTTCATCCTTCCATCTACTATAATACAATTGTCGCGAGATTCTTCAGATCAGAGAATAAATACATATATTTGCTTCAAATGCTTGTGTACCTTAATGGTCTGGCAGTAGAACTTTTGTTAATCGTGTCATTTACTGTACAAAATAGACAAAATATTACAAAATATACTACAAAATAGTGGTTTAGTGTTTCTGGGTTCTAATCCACCCTAGTATAGGTTTTTTTTTTTTTTCTCATTACAACCAAAGATGTTCATCAGCGATAGTACGTCAAGAGCATGGACATGTTTGTATGCATTTTGTTTTGTGATTTCATCATAACTAATAGAGAGTCTCCGAAACGGGATAGGTTGAAGCGCTCGTCTGTGTGAAGTGCACGAGCGCCAAGAGAGCACAGTTGCCTTCCGCCAATGATAACAGCCGCAACGAACGCTCAGCATGACTTCAAAGACAACATATTCCAGCGCCAGATCACCTCTTATTTAACAAACGAATGAAATGAATGCTCTGCTAGTCAACTGGAGAGGTTTCATTTGTATAATAGTTACATCCATGCCGCACCCATCACGCAGCAAATTACACATATGTGGAAATCCCCGTTAGCAATGACTAAACTGTAACACATCAGGATTATGATTTCAGTTTCTACTTTGATTCAAACCAGGGACCTTTGTGACAGCAGTTGCGATCCACAACCATTAAGCAACCACCACCCAGGACAGGCCTGTGTGGGGCTGGAGGGGACATACGGTGATAAGATCAGAATGGCTGCAGCTCCCAACCCGGCAGAGATGAAACGCATTTGACGATAGCACATCTGACAGAGCTGCTGTGTTGATGCATATGACCCACTACACCACAGAGCCCGGCATTATCACACAGCAAATCAAATGGACCCGGCTACCATGGAGCGTTTAAACCATGTGGACACACATAGACACACACCTTGACATTCAAATTCCCTCAGAATTCTCCTCCCATAGGTTTATATCTTCTTTGTGACGCTTGCCAGACGGTGAGATTGCACGGCAGTCGAGCTGGGCTGAGGTTTAACATTTCACAGAAGGTCAGTGAGCATAGTGTGATTTGAAATCCAGCAGCTTTATCTCTATTGCAGAAACCGGCCATCTCCCCATGAATGCCACTGCCCTGCTGGGTCTCAGCTAATACAGCAAAGCATCCAGGCATGAGAGTACAGGCTAATCTAATCCCAATGACAGAGGCGCAAACAGAGAAAAATGTCCGCACAACTCCCAGACACATGTACAGGCGTATCTCAACAGGAAACACAGGAGGATGGTGGGTCACTGTATCCTAGTCACCACACTCAACCTGGGGCGGCAGTATGATGGAGTAAGTCCCTGTTGTTGCAAGCTTCGGCTCAGGCCCTGCGGAGAACACCCGGGAGACAGGAAATTGAATTTGCCAGTGTATCGGTGACAAGGGAAACCCAGTTAGCAGCTGAGTCCAAGGATGCAGAGCCTCAAGGGGAGAGGGCACTTAATGAAAATTAAGACACTGCTCACCCAAAGCACTCAATTCAGCTGATCAGCGGGCCACAGTTGGACACAAAGTTTAGGAAGTTTTCAGTACCAGTTAGAAACAAAATGGGTTTCACTAGTCCGATCATGTCACTAAAGTATGAGAACTTACTATTCTTTTGTTTCTTTGTTTGTCCACTGGTGCTATATAGACACTTGCATGAAGAAACTCTCAAATGTGACATCAAGAACTCAGATCTCCTAAGAACCAAACAAGAACTCTTTCAAGTGAGGATATCAAAAAGTCTGGTAACAAGTCAATAAAAGTCCTGACCAACAGGTGTGTTTGCATGTTAACGTTCAAATGCATTACGTGATCAAAAAGACTGTCTTGCCAGGGTATTCATGTACAGTCAATTAACTGAAATAAAATAAAGTACAACATCTCAGGCTATAGGATAAATAGATAAATAAACACATTGTTTTTAATTGTTCCTTTGCTTAATTCTTAATTTATTATTGAACAAATTCCTTGAAAAACAATCACATTGAAACGTTTACTGTTTAATTTAATTAAAGTTTAATGTAAATTAATATAAAAAAATTGAAATAAAGACTGCATATTCTTTCTGCTGTGCATATTCGTTTCTGTATCGAGAATTGTTGACTACTGAAACTGTGGTACCACGACAAACCTACTATCCAGCAAAAAAGTGGTTCTTGAGAAGAAAAGGGTTCTTTGCTGAACCTAAAGTACTGCAATGAACCTTTTTTAAGAGGGTTATGTGCTGGCGGGGGAAAGGAAACTTCTTCCTGTTCACTCAGGCCACTCTAACAGGCTCCTAATGAAGGTGCGCCTCACGGGAACTCTTCAGTTGTAGTTTTTCTTTCTTTCTTTTTCCTCAATCCCAAAAGGAGGGAGGGATCAGTATATTGCTGCTTTAGGTTTAATAGCCACGTTAAATGAGCACAAACTGTCTCGCTGCGCAACACGTTTCATTAGTAAACAGCACTCAAGACGACAGTGCCACTCGGTACAATAACACGTAACAATGCAATTAATGGTGTTACATGCGGGCGGGGCCGCGGTCTCGGGTGCGCTGGGAAGATTATAATTGTTCCAGTCTGACTGCCTCTGGGAGCCTGCAGCGGGGGCATTCATTACCAGACTGAGAGAGAGAGAGAGAGAGAGAGAGAGAGAGAGAGAGAGAGAGAGAGAGAGAGAGAGAGAGAAGACACATGGAGCAGCAGCTAGACAGTACACCATAAGTAGACATAAGTACTCTTTCAAACCCAAGTGAGCTGCCTAAAAACAATAAACATAAGATGAAAAACCTACACTAAATGAAAATTACTGAAATAAGTTAAAACAACTAACTAAAATAAAATAAAAACTATTTAGAAATATTTTTAAAAAACTAATACAAATGACAAAAATAAAATATAACAATAAAAGCCTATTAAAATATTAATAACAACAGTATATAAGCATATATTAATACAATTTGTATCTCTGCTATATTATAAATGATAAAAAACTAAATATATAATTCAATTAAATATATGAAATGCCATCTGAAAATTTCTTCTAGAATGGTCATTTTTATCAAGCTTGTATATTTAAGTGCAGTAATTTCACTTTAATGGCAATGAAAATTACCTGTTAATTGTCATTTAAGTGAAATTACAGAACTTAAATATACGAGCTTGATAAAAATTACCATTCTAGAAGAAATTTTCAGATGGCACTTAGAGGCTTTTGCATCTGAACTCTTCATATATATATATATATATATATATAAAAAATCTAAATGTAATGTAAATAAAACTAAAGACTGCATGTGCCATTTGAGACAGGGCCTTATAAGCATAAGAATACAGAAATATTGGGTAAAATTTTATTTTAAATTACACTAAAGTACTTCGATACTGGTACTGAATGAAATGTTAGTTATAATTATTATTATTATTATTTCTATTGTTATTTTTTTCACTGAACTTGCAGCAGATTCTGGAATTGCATTCTCTTTGCATTCTGCTGCTTTAGAATTTGGCTAAAACAAGCTAACTTAGAAAGTTTTTAAACAACCTTCTTCCTAAAATGGTCACTAGAGCATTTTTCACTTTTAGGCTGAACGGTTATAAGAATGGTAAGGAAAGGTTCCAGTTATTTTCCACTTGAGCCTGGTTCGGCACGGCACGATTACAAACCGTTTTCAGCACGGTTGGCTAACGTTTGCTGGTAGAATGCGTGTAAGTGACGTCGCAAATCAGGATTGGTCACTTGTCTGTTGCCTGATTGCCAGTTTCTCTGTAGCCCACTATTTGCGCAATGTAAACACAAATTTATAATACAATTAAAATAAATATCTGATTATCCTCCATAACGTGGCTATTTACATCTAATATCATCTGTAAACTCTTGCATTACCAACAACTGATGCATCTGTACTACATTCCAAAGAGCTCCATTATCAGCCCCACAGTGGAAAATGAAACCATATCCATATCGGCTGGGCCGGATCAGCACGGAATGGAACGGTTAAGCAAAGAGAACGGTTTGGCCCAAAAGTGGAAAAGCAGCTTAGGTTTTAGAGCAGAGCAATTGACAAAAACAAACAGCAACAGCACAGGCACAGTGTCCTTTTTCCACATTTACTACTCAAAGGAGAAGACAGCACGCAAACCGTTTGTTCTTAAATGAAAGTATATTCGTCCCCAAACAAAAGCATTTTGGAGTGCATTCCTTTTGATCTACGTCTCCAATGTCTTCCAGAGGAGTCAATAAAAGCTATACACCGGCTCCTTTACGAGCCCTGCAGATATATATTAGAGGGGTCTTACTGATTCAAAGCACAGCCATAAACACAATGGCAGGCCTGGCTCAGTGATAAGCCTCCCTTAGTGGAGACTGATGTTATCGGAGCGAGCACTGGACTGAGAGAAGGACCAAGGTGACGTTGAACTCCTTCGAGGGCGAGAGACACCATCAACTGAGTATATCACAGTTCAGTATAGGACGCAACTCTTTATCCCTCGCACATGGACACATCACGGCCCAGGGAGCAGATTCTCGACTTTCAGCAGAAATCCTGCTAGATGAGGTTGTAAAGCAGTCTTAATCTTTAATAACCTGCATGGATCAGAAACGTTCATTCACGCACCGATGATAATACCATCTCTGGTACCTCAGGATCCACCTCTAATCACCCATCATCCTCCTCTACAATGGCAAACAGGGACATAAACAAGAACAAAACATACAAATTACTGTCAATTAACCCAGTGGTTCTCAATCCCGGGCCTGGCGTACAAACCACACATGGGGCTAATTAAACTCAATAAAAATCCTGAAGCCTCAACCTTTTTTTTACCGCCTTTATTTTATTTGAACTTCTTCAAGTACTGGAGTGATACGCAATGACATGTAAATTTCCCACTCCATTTCTCGTGAAGTGATGTATCGATGTTCCCTTGTTCCCTATGCCATTAACAGTGCCCTTTAAACTGAACATGTACGCTCCTTTCGGATTGAAAGCTTCCTTATCAGGGCAGAATATCCTGTGAAGGGCACTTACAGTCGAATTGAACGATAAGAGATACAAACAAAATGGGCAGAGTGTGAGTGTGTGTGTGTGTGTGTGTGGGGGGGGGGGTGTTGGGGGTGAGAGGAACGGGATTGAGAACCACTGTATTAACCACAAACACATTATAATTGTGATAAATACAAATAACTACATCTTTCAATCATAGTTGAGCACTTTTGAGTGACTCCTGAGCTCTCTTTGCATTTTTATATGCTCATTAAGACGTATTTAGTATATTTACTGAGCCATTTACCCCATGGTGTCATTAGCATAAATACAAATACTAATCATGGTGAGCACTTTCCATTGACTTCTATAGGTTTTATACTGAGCTAATAATGTTTTCTATCCTGTAAACCCAAACCTAACTCTCACATAAACCTTTTTGCATTTTTAGATTTTCATTAAGATATATTTAGTATATTTTCGGGCCATTTTCCTCATGGGGCCATCGGCTGGCTCACACAATGTTGTCAAAACCTAGTCCTAGCCTCAGACGTCACGCCTACAGACCGTTGGCTGAACATCTGACGTATATTACACACTGGATTTTCAAAGTCATCATCTGATTCTACAAATTCTACAGGATGTCTGGGAGATGCGTGTGTCGCGTTCATCTGGAAACAAAGTCGTTGTGACGCCAAACCCCCTTCGTGGAACAAGAAAGCCGTCGTGTTTACAACTGTGACTATGAGTGCTTACCAGTGTCAACTAAACATTGGATGTAACCATGTGAAATTCACAGTTACGTTGTTGCAGTAAACTTGCACAACATTCTTGAATGAATAATTTGTTGGATGCATGCCGGTCTGTTATCGTAAAAACATCGACTTAACATTTTCACGCCCCTAAACATGACGCGGATCAAAACAAACTGTGATTGGTTGCATTGCACAGTTAAACGTCCTCTTGGGCGGTCCTTGGCTAAAGAAAGCTGCGATGGAGTTCAGACCATCAGTCTGGCTACGCGAGACTAGTCAAAACCTGAGCTGCACATTCACACAAGCACCCACCTCCAGCTGAAAACGTCTCCGAGGTCAACTGTGGTCACAGAGATAAGCTATCATTCATCATTGTGGCAGGCGGTGCTCTTGAATTAAGCTCATGGTATAGCTGTAACCAGAGGAAGAGGTTCCATATCAGAGCTAAACAAAGCCGTCTCAGTGATAGCGGGTCAGCGGGAGCATGTGAGAGAGATTCTTAAGCTCTCTTGCTCATTTGACCTGCTTTCCTTTCAAACATGATGACTTCACATTCATTCAAGTTTCATATAAAACAATATCTATGCTGTAAAGCAGCCTTGGCAAAGGGGTCATTTTAAGTGTGTATATGCTTGCCTACATTTCAGTGCTTGTAAAGTGCATGAAATGTCTTCACAAATACAGTGAAAATATGTGAAAAGCGAGATTACAATATATATAATGAATAATGACTGGAATGCACTAAGAATCTCTTGTTTTTCTCCCCAGATCCAAATGCGCAGTGTATGTTGTATTTTTTCAGTGTTACAGCAGAATACAAAGGGGAAAAAAAGAAAAAAATCAGCAGGAAAATAATGCAGTGACTAAAAAGAGCTCTTGCCATATATTTTCTTGTTATTCTATGTCACATAGCTTTACCAAGCAGTAAAATACCAAGCTTTACGTTATTCTCCTGGTCTGACAATAGAACATTATACAGCTCTTTCAGTCAAACTGACGGATAAGGATTATAAGTGCAACCTTATAATTTGAAATGATTTGTTTCAGTGTTTTTCAGTGGAACTTCCCCAAATTGGAAGTGCCTCCCATAATCTAAATCGCAGTAGGCTCGTTAGAAAAAAGGTGGATATTGACAAATAAACACTGCGGATGTAGTATTCGGAATGTATTCATACTACACCCATGTCAAAAAAAAAAAAAAAAAAAATAGTATCTAAATATACCACTAAATCTGTGGAGAATAGTACACAAATTTGGTAGTTATTAGTAGTAGCTAGTAGTTATTGTTAGTTCACTGGAAATGTTATAGGGTGAGACTTGATTTTATCCATCAGGATTGTCTGGATAACAATGATAGTAGGTCTTAAACAAAAATATTTAAGTTTGTCAGAGGTGGAGAAAGTACTATTTGATTAAAAAAACAGTAAAAACTGATATTGTGAAACAGTAATAATATTTAACAACTGTTTTCTATTTTAATATTTAAAAAAAAAAATGTAATTCATTCTTTTAATGGCAAAACTGAATTTGTAAGACTTTAGATTAGGGTCCAATTCTCACTATTAACTAACGATTAACTATGACTTGTGCCTCAATAAACTCCTAATTACTATTTATTAATAGCTAGTAGTTAAGTTTAGGTATTGGGTAAGATTAAGGGATGTAGAATATAGTCATGCAGAATAAGGCATTAACATGTGCATTATAATTACTAATAAACTGCCAATTTCTTAGTATACTTAGGATGTAACTAGTTATTAGTGAGAACTGGACCCTAAACAAAAGTGTTAGCCTGAATTTTTAGCAGCCATTACTCCAGTCTTCATTTAAAATTGTCTTTACTGTCACTTTTGATCAATGCGTCCTTGCTAAAAGTATATATTTCTTTTAAAAAAAAATTACTGACCCAATATGTAGAAAGAGAGTAAATGTATATGTTACCGGCAAAGTGTGAAATCCTGGTATTGTATAGAATGCCTAGGCAATGTATAGAATGCCTGATGGTTTTTGGAAAAAATACATTACCTAATTCTATACATTACCTAGGCATTCTATAGAATGCCGGATTACACACTTTGCCGGTAACATATACATAGATAGAGAGAGTATTAAAAGACAAAAAATAAGTCTATGGGAGGTTATCAAGAATAAGCGTATATATATTTGTGTGTGAGTGTGTGTAAAAGCATTACTGCGTGTGCATTGATGGCTGATCTTAGCATGACTCTGTTCATCTGTAAAGGATACAGCCCTTAATGAGGTGAGTAAAACAGCTGCTCTCTACAGCACTAAATTTAGGCAGTCAAAATCACACACGCATAAACAGGCGCACGCACAAACACTCACATGCTTGCAGTGCTGGCACAGCATAATTAAAATATTATTCATTGCATTTGATTTGCAGTTAAGGTTAAATGGTTGCAAATTATTTATTCCTCAATTAAACAGCACATGTGCAAAGGTGAACACCATTAAATTGTAAATACTTGTGTCAACAGTTTTTTTTTTCATAGTGTGGCATTATTAAATGGAAATTGTGCCCGTGGCGGAAACTAAAATTTGATCCAGGTGAAAATACAAATGAACCCAGCTGTCATTTGCCAAACACAGGCATTTCATGAATGCAAGAATTATGGAAAACAGCTGCTATGTAGTGAACAGATAATCCATGATACTGAAAATGTAATGCTCAAATCAAACCAGCAGAACATGTTAATCTTATCTGTGTGTTTTAGGATTTCTTCAGACTAAGAGACACATTCTGCCTTTACAGATCTGTTTTTCAATAAAACTTAAATAAATGGGCAACTGATAAATTGGTTAACTGATTCTCCAGAAAAAAAAAAAAGGTTAAAAACCCTTCTTAAAAGGTTCATGTAGAAGCAAAAAGAATGTGACCCACAACAGGGATCGACTGAGTTTATTTGCACAGCCCAATGTATGGTTGAACAATTACCTATAAATAATAATAATTGCACAAATTTACCTTAATACAGGCCTACTGTGATGTGTGCTGTGCTAAAGGCAGTACTCCAGTTCCCAGCCGCCGATGCGGAACAACATGCTAAAATATTCTGACAGTGTCACAACACCACTTCTGAATCTACATCTTCATTAATGAAATCATCCAGGGACTGAAACCATTCAAATGAATCAGAATCATCAGAATCCTTACTTATCACCCAATAATTTAGAGTAAATCTCTACCTTTAAATGATGAATGTCTCCATTATTTTGATTTGCGAATAGAAGAAAAAGTTGAAGAAAGTTGATGTACACCATTGTTTACAAGTAGAAATTCAACTTAGCCATCACAGGAATAGATCATATTTGAAAATCTATTAGAATCGTATTAGAATATTAGTAATAATATTTCACAGTATTACATTTTTACTGTATTTTTGATCCAATAAATGCAGCCTCGGTGAGCGTAGGAGACTTGTTTCAGAAACTTTTAAAGACTTCTTCTGTGTCCTGAATCTAGCAGAGACCTAAATCTGCAGAGAGCAAGAATCCATCTCTAACCTGGGCAGGATACAGACAGATTTAATCAAAATATATAACCTGTTCTTCTCAGTCTCTCTCTGCCTCACTCATACACATCAGCAGGAGCCAGAGTTTGATCAGTAGCAGGCGCACACTTCCTTAAAGGCACCCTAATCTGAGCGAGTCAGGTGTTTGTACCTTCTGCCAAAGCTTTGGTGAAAAAGTGGAGCCGCATAATCTGACAATGCTCCTCTGACACAGTTGCCTAGCAACGGCGAAGCTTGGGGTCTCAAGCTGATGGTCGAGGGTCGGCGCAAGGCAGGATTTATCATCTCTGACGACTTTTATTTGATCTAGACAGATTAACGGGCCCTGCGAGGAGCGGAGGACACGCAGGCGTATAAAACCCCCCTCCATAAATACATATTCCAGCATAAACAGCAGGCATGGATAACAGATGTAGAATTTGTCGCTGGCAAGAGAAGACAGGGAAACTAGTGTTACCTTTTCTAAGATCTCTCTTCTTTCTTTCCTTGCTCCGCAGGCTAAAAGTGATCTTGAGACCTTATACGTCGGCAGTCGCCTTTGCTGCCAAGTGTGGCTGATTTTGAGGAGATGAGAGCTCTGGTCTTGGCGTGGTGTGATGAGCTGTTGGGAGACTAATTGTGGAGTGTAATCTGCTCTGATTAGCGGGAGAGGAGCAGGCAGGTGTGAGCACACACACACGCACACATCGGCTCGGCCCAACGCAGCTGCAGCCTGGCTGCGTGCCAGAAAAACAAAAAGGCAAAAAGGCATGAGGCCGAGGCCACGATAACACGCATGCAAACACACAGTCTCCGTCGCTATCCTCTGCCAATTAACCACCAACACACCTATCACACTTAACTGCCTGCCATATGTTTACATCCAGATGAGTTTTCATCTCAGTAACCTTCCCAGGAGCGCAATTCACATGCAATTCTAAAGCGCCAGTGACAAACTATTTAGAGGTATGCACGGGACGCAGGCAGAGCATACATCTTGTTTAGATTTCTGTAGCGTTGTCCTGAACTAGGAAAGGCACAGGAAAACACATGCTGTGCTTGAGTCAGCAGGATCCGGGGCTGGCGCATTAAGTTATCACGCCTCGCTATCCCTACCCACAGCTGACACAGGCAATTACAGCTGAGGTTAATATCACACAGACACGGACCAAAAAAACTGCATATCTCCCTAGCCCATCGCTCCGAATAAGGAACACCGGGTCCTCGCTGAATTAGTGCTGGGGCAGCACACGCGACGCCTGGGAGAACATTCTGCGGTCGGTCCTTGCCGTAACCTTGAGGCACAACCGCTTGGTTCTATGGCAGGGTCGGAAATTAAAGGGGGGCTTGGAGCAAAGAATTTGCCCCCCAAATTTAAGATGAGGGGGCAAAGAATGCCCCCCCCCCCCACGTAAACAAATGCAATAGCAAATCAAAGGCATTTAGATTAGTCAAAGGTGAAAACTGGAGGAGTTCACGCTAAACTGAAGTCATCGACCGCTTCAGTGATGGGGAACATTCTTCGCTTACTTTCTTTATATAATTTATTCCAAGTTTGAACAAACATTTTGTTTTTCATGCTACTGAAACAAACAATGTAAAGTCTTGATTTTCTAATCCGTAAAAAGCAATAAACTAATTAAAAAAAAACGTTTCTTAGCATGTTCTGCTTGTGTAGCCAGAACATTACATGCAGTTTCCACACACAAATACTGTTTTTGTTGTATTACACTTCATTTGCACATTGCACATTGACAATATTATAATATCAAGACCAATAATCGAAATTTACAATAATAATTGTTGTCATAATATTGCAGCCCTACCCTTTATGTAGGCTATTTACAGTATGCAATTGCTGTGTAAATACAGTCTGTAAAATTAAACATAAATGAAGCTTGTTTCACCGCTGCAGTGTAAAGATGTCTTTTGTTGATGTTGATCAAATTTGATTGGTAACAGATAGCATTCTGACTGACTGAAGTTATTTGTTAAATTTAAGTATTATACATAAAAGTTAACACAGATACATTAATAAGGTAATTATAAAACCAGCCCTTACAAAGGTAAAAATTGCCCCCGGAATTCAGTTCCAAGAGGACAAAAATTGCCCCTTAATGGAAAAGTTAATTTCTGACCCTGTTCTGTACACAATCACTAAACCAAGAGTTTTAACCTGCTAGAGCAAGGTGAAGTCTATAAACCAAAAGGAGACATGGTGGCGATGTTTAATGCTCTCCGGTTCACTTAATCTATGTGTCAGACGACAATTTATACATGTCATTCCATTACCACACTATAAACTGTCCCCAGTGAAACTCTGCCCTGCTAATCAGCTCCCTCACAAACAGAATTAGATTTCCAATTGAATTGGTTTCGGCCTGGAAAAATATGACGAACCGCCAGGACAATGCAGCCCGATGGCCGTGGAAGGGCGGGTTTTTTCTGATAATCGAGTTAAAACAAAACATAGCACGAGGGAGTGCTTTCACGTAGCGCTCTGGCACGGAAAGCGTTTGCAGAGAGGGGAACAAATCTACTTTCCAAACAGACCATGACTGGCTAGAGGTCCATCTCTTTATTTTCCCTTTGGCGTGTGTTGTCGAGGCGTGTTGTTGATCTGAAGACCTGTGGCTCTTTCACTTATCTTCTGCAAACACTGGTGGAGGCTGACTGTCACAAGCCCAAAGTTTGTTCTTGTTGATAATGTCATGGCAACAGAGAGAACGGGAAACTGCACTCCAGCAGGGACGGTGGCAAACACGCTAAAAGCACACTAAAAAGCAGGAACAACTTCAGAGACATTTTTGCGTTGCTACCAAAACATGAGAATGAGAAGTGATCTGGAAGACAATGACAATTTTACAATAAATTGTGACTTCAGATTGAGTGAAAAAAATGTGGCGTGATCAAATTATTTTATAATAACATAATGTGCTAGACTAGCAGGTCTAATCGCTTTATAAAGAACTAATGCAAGTTGTTAAAAAAACGCTTTCCTTTGGTCATGTACCATCTCATTGAAGAAGACTGTTACTTTAGTACTGATTTTTAATGCTCCTCGAAGCATTTAATTCCGGCATTAGCACGGATAAACCACAAATTCAAGCTGACAAATCATCTGTATGCAAGATGAAGCACATTTCTTCAAGATCTGCAGAAGAGATTGTGAGAGAAAAGCTGTCTAGGGTCATTAGTAGGGTTTCAAAGTCACTCTGCCCTCTGACAGAGAGTGTTTGACAGGTGCTGCCGAGGCAAAACTTGCCGCAGGAGAGAGAAATGATACCGTCCTGATTAGATCGTCCACCTTAGGGAAGGTGCTGATGCACAGAAATTCTAAAAGAGAAGAAGAGGAGGGCAAGGAGGAGGAGGGGGGAGGGGGGTTGAAGAAAGAAAAACTGGAAGTGCAAAATAGAAGAGCTATAAAATGTGCAATGTTTATTTTCTCACGTCACACTGTCCCTCCTTTGGTGTGGTCTGGTGCGTTACCCCCAGCGGAAACGTCTCATTGCGATGTGTCAGTCAGACCCCAATCCTCACGCCGTTCGCAAACTGTCAGACTCCAAGCCTGTGCTACTACCACGTCAATATTTTGAATGGCTCCCAGAGCAACCTAAGCCCTCTCTCAAAATCAAAATTCCTTTTAAAATCAGTTACTAGATGTGAACTTTGTCCACTTCCATGCCAGACAAAACTGTCAGACTCAGTGCCAGCCAGTTACTATGAAAAAAAAAAAAAAATAGATGTTTGAGAAAATAAACTACTCTTGCAAAATCCACCAAACTGAAATTCGCACTTGTTAACCGGGAATGGCTCCCAGAGCACTCCAAGCCCTCTACCAATCAAGAACCGATCCTCATCTGGCATTTCATTAAATTCAAACAAGCATTACAATGCATTGGCTCGCACGAAAGCGGAGTAATTCGAGGGGTTAGGCTCATCAGTGCTGGCCTCTTCTCTAAAGTCATTAATGAGGGCTCAGGCCAGGCTCAGGGCTTTCCACGAGTCACTAACACTTCTACAACCCCTCTTCATCTGATGAGCTTGTTCATAAAGCCTGAGGAGCTGGGATGCCTCTTTAGAAACGGTCCCCTTTTACCGGCTAAATGAACAGTTATTGAGTGAAAACAGGTCAAGTGGACTGGGGGCACACTGCTAAGTAAAGCTAAAGAGAAAAGTGTTATAGCGGGGGAAAATAGACAGAAGCAGAGTGCGTAAGCGTGAAAGCAGAGGAGGGCTGTTGCTCGGCATCTATGGGAAGTGGTGGAGGCTATGAATGAGGTGATTTGCACATTAAAAGCAGCAAATGTAGCGCAGCTTTAAGGGAGCCACCAGCAAAGAATTTGCACTCTCTAAATAAATAAAGTTGACAAAAAAAAACTCAACGTTCGGCGAGATAAAACACATTTGCTTGAGTAGTAAATCGATGCAGAGTCAGTGCCTGGATGTCAACAATGTTTTGAATGTGTTTTGACACTGAGAGGTGACAGTCATTCACTGAAGACACATTCTGCCTTGGGCTTGTGATTAGGCACAGGATGTGTGTGTGTGTGTGTGTGTGTGCGTGTGTGTGTGTGTGACGAATAGAGAGAATGATACAAACCATAGTGCGCCGAAAATGAAGCTGAGAGCCACCCCGCTGCACAAGAGCCCTGTAAAATACAGTTGTTTATATGCTCGACAGCAGGGCTGTGCCCTCCCTGACAGAACAAAAATGAAAGCAATATCAATGAAATATGACACTGATGATAGACCGGGAGAGGAGATGGAAATGACTTGATTCTCCCGAGTTTTCCGAATGAGATCTGGCCTGTGAGGATGTGTTCAAGCTGAACTCTGAGATGGCTTGCACTTGTCAGGTTTCTCAAACAATCAGGGCATCAGCTCCAGTGGGAGATGTCAGAAATGAGCAGAAAACTCAGCAGGTTTGTAAGAAGCCCACCACGGAGGTGCGGTTCTGTTAATAAACCGCCTCTAAAGGCTACAGCTGGATCCGAAAACCACTTACTCAAACTACATAAAACACTGCAGACTGTTCCAATTTTACATTTTATCTGAAAGCTGAATTCTACACGACCTGTATGCGTATGTGTGTTTGAGAATGTGTATGTCTTTGTGTCTTTGGGCGAACGGCTATAAGCGGGAATAGACCATGTCCACTGGCTGTGCAGCCAGAGTTCTCAATGCCCTTGATGACTCCAGAACAGAGGACAATAGGATCAGTCTGAACAATGCAAGCCCTGATCCAACACTAGGCCCAGAACCACAGCCCTTCTCCACTATCATCACACAACACACACACAAAGCCACCAGTGCTTCAATGCAAGGGAAAATGTCTGCTTTCTATTTAAACCACTAATAAATCAAACATCAAGCAAACATCTCAACACGTCCGTTGATTGAACGCAAAGTCAAAACAACTACATTCTCCCCACAGTAAGAATGTTGAACGTTTATTTATTTAGCTTGAAGCATGTCAAATGATATATATTTTAAAATTACAAAATATTGTGAATATCAAATATTGTCCAAAATTAAGATTAATAAAATGAAGCGGTCACTATATCAGCATTTGAGTTTCTGCATTAAACATTGTGGATTTGCTTTGAAACAATAGCTGTTCTATCAAATCTTGTTTCCTTTTTTTTTTTTTTTATCGGGGCAAAAGAAAACCACCTTTTTTTTATTATTCTACAGTAAATGCAAAAATATCGAGATATTAGGGGTGTGACGGTACACGGTTCGGTACGTACCTCGGTTTTGGGATCACGGTTTGATACGAGTTCGGTACATTTACATGTCCTGCCCTCCCCCCAGATTCCTGATTACTTAAAATAAAAAATTAAGGAATTGTTGATTTGTTACTCTAATTGATAGATTGAGTAGTGCTGCGTGGTAAAATGCAATGGCTGTTTTCAAACGTATTGGTTTGATTAACGTGTTGTGCTACTCACTGTCATTGTCTTTACGCGCAAGAGTTAATTAACATGCGGTGACAATGGTGGATGCTCAAAGTTCAACATTACGCTTTTTCAAGAAATCATGGAAAGATCACGGAAAGTGAGGAAGAGAAAAAGAGCCTACTTCACCTTTCCACAAGGAGACAGGGAGTGAAGCAGCACCTGAAGCTTCCCAATTCCAGGACATGCATATTTCATCACTGCACTGTAGTGAGACTTCCACAACACAAATCGGCACAATGCCAAATGATTTTGTCTCATTATAACAGCAGAAACAACTTGAAATACTTTTTATCTAATTATGGTCATACAGATAAGAATAAAACATAATTTGAAACTGTAATCTGTTTTTATGTGTACACTCACAAAAAAAAAAAAAAAAAAATCGTTGTGCTTTGTAAAATAAAGAAAACAAACAGGATGCTGCTTTCTGCCATCCCAGTTTCCTTTCCGTGAAGCTTGTGGAGCACGTCACAAAAATGTATCAAAACTCAGCGTATAGGGTAATTATCACACAACGTCACACGACGTCACGCAGATTCAACTGCCCATGTCGGGAGCTAAAGACCTATAATTAGCCTATAGGCTACTAGCTAGCTCTTGCGTGCCATCTGAACTCTTGTTTTGAGTTGGTGCATAGATCGTCTCTTCTTCTGCTCTTTTTCCTGTTGTGGTGGTTAGCAAAGCTCATTAGATTGCCGCGCACGCCCCCTTCTGGATTGGAGTGTGGATCGCCTGCAACTGACTGTATAGGCCTATATCACGAAAAAATTGAAGACCGGAAGTACGTCTTTTAGTAGGGATACGGCTCTTCCGGTTAGCTCTTTACAATGGTCCGATAGATACCGCTGGACCAAATCTCTCCGCAACCTGCCTGAAGTCACATATGACGATGTGGTTCGGATGGTAAATGAAAACTCTCAAGTGGAAAAGCGTGAAAGCTGAGTTATGGCTGTCTACGTCCTGACGCAGAGCAACCCGATACACTACAACAACAGCGGCGGGCCATTCGCCAGTTAGGTAAACGTTTCTATGGTAACAGCGAGTTGGACCAATCAGCAGACGTTGCTGCTACGCTTAGGATTGTGGGTAGTGTAGTTTTTTTTCATAAGATCGCGGATAAAACATGTTTTTCTTAAAACAAGGTTGATTTTATACGAACTTATAGCTTCTACAGGAGCAAAAACCTTTGTTTCACAAACTCATAGCTCCTGGTCAGTCTACCTCGGATGGTTTAGACATTATGGCTGATAATCTAAATCCTTATGGAGAAATACTGTTGACCGGAAGTTCTGAATCCCTGCTCCGCGTTCCGGAAGCAGGAAGTGTGACATAGGCCTATTCGTCGTCTGAGTGTATGCACCGAACCGTGACGTCCGTACCCTGACGGACGAATACGTGTACCGTTACACCCCTACGAGATATATATTTATTATCGACAAAATTTGGAAAGATATCAAGATATCAAATTTTAGGTATTTCACCGAGCCCTATTAAATAAATCCATATAATTGTAGAATTGAAGTAGAATTGAAG
Source organism: Scardinius erythrophthalmus (assembly GCF_964197995.2). NCBI lineage: Eukaryota > Metazoa > Chordata > Actinopteri > Cypriniformes > Leuciscidae > Scardinius > Scardinius erythrophthalmus. Next base: position 22,875,103 of record NC_138239.1, read on the forward strand.
AGGGAAGACAGAGGGGAACAAAATAAAAAATGAAAAAGTGACAATACAGTCTACTGGATTCAATCCATCTTGGGTCCCTCCATCAGTAAGTCTTTTATTTATTTGTTTATTTTATCATCCAGCAGGCAAAATTGAATGTCACTTAGAAAAATAATACCTCCTTAATATGTCCTTAAAAGCCTACACAATTTGAGGCTTCATTCATGTCTGTAGCATAAACAGAGCAGGACGAGATACACACTTAAGTTTAATACTTAGTTCTAGGGATTTGACCAAACACCTAGCATTAATTTTGTCACCCAAGCAATAATAATAGTGAAGCGTAAGCAAACACATTGTTTTGAAAGGATCGCAACATTCCTTAAAGCTCTTAACAATAATGTTCAGCCACAGTGAAGAGCCGCTGTAGTCAGTGAGCACTTTGGGGCACAATCCTTCATCACGCCTGCAGCACAGGCCTTTTGACCCAGGTGTGAACTTGAGTGTCAATACTGCTCTAGAGTATGTTATTATTTGATCGGCAGCAGTCAGCTGGGGATATAATTCCAGTGCATAGGAGAGCCGGTCATGCACTCACACTGGACCTAAGTGGCCAGCCATTTCGGCAGCAGCAATACTTCTCATTTTTCTCTGCTGGAAGCCCAAGTGTTTTCATCAAATTTACAGTTATTTTTTCCCTCTTGTGCAACCAGAGAGGCGCCAAAAAAAAGGAGAGACAGTGCAAGAAGGAAACAATGTCTTTTAGACATTGGAAGTGGATAAAGTTCATTTTAGATTAGCACAAGACAAGAATGAGTTCCAAAACATGTCTTTGTAGCTCACCCACTTTCAGCCAGAGCTCAGCAAGCAGTAAACGTGCTTCCCAGAGGTACTGCTGCCAAGGGTCTATCATTCATTAGGCTGCCACCATCATCAAATGCATTCCAGACACTTAATCACTAGGATAGAGATAAAATAAAAAGCTTGAAGGTCACCTGGGGGAAAGAGCGATAGAGGGGAGATAGCATGAGGGGTGAAGATGTATGGCCTCATTTTGATTGAGGACGTGATGCCTTCAGTCACACACGACAGAACACCCGATGAGGAGATGCGTTTTGACTGGAGACCTTTATCACAGACTCCAACGATTTGCCATGCTACACATCACAAGGAAACGACCCTGGAGAATTCAACTGCAAATCACAAGCGAAAACATTTAATAAGAATATCTGAATCTACCCTCTTCCGTATTCACTTTACGGTCTAGAAGACGAGCGACAGTAAAGCGTTGAGCGAAACTCTGAATCTGAACCATCATGCATATTTCCCATTCTTTCCCGTCAGGTGTTTTTTTGCCTGTCTACTCCTCTGATGTTTTGACATATTTCTCTGCCTCGTCGAACACTCGTCTCTGATTTGCCGTACTGTTTAATGTTCATGAAGGGCGGCGCAAAACTCAGTCCGTTGACAAGCCACTGGCTGTTGTTACAAGATCTTAGACAGACAAAAAAAAGACCTGCACCGCTGAGGAGCCCCACACTCCACTGCCTCAAAATAAAAAGCGCCTTGACCTCCTCGGCAGCCAACTTCACCTCTCAACTGTGACGGACGGACGGCGCCCCGGTCTCGTCCCGCGGCCCAGCATGCTTAAATAATGCCAGCTCTTTGCACGCCCCGGGCCAGCAGCCACCCACCATACTGGGAAACTTCTGATGCTTAATCTCCTGAAATGCAAATGTTCCAAACGAGAGATGGGGGTCTCGAAGGAGAGCTCACCCTGCTGTAAACGGACATGCTCAAACCCTCCTTTAAGACCGGCTCAGACTGCACAGACAACCAAATCAGAACTATAATAGTCACTTTCCGGGCAGGAATTTGTATGGCATTTGAATTTGAAAGGGTCTATGGTGGGGCGTACAATTTTGCTCTAGGATATTGGATCTTTCAAGGGCTTTGTTCGCACGCCATGACGACAATGGCGACGTGCACCAACTGAGGAAAAATTGTCAAGGCAACATGTATCGAATTTCACAAAAGTTCAGAGCAAAGAGATTTCCCTCCCCTCTCCAAACCTCCCGCCGAAGACGAAACAAGCAATCCACGACACATCCTCTTACTTTAAAGAAAACAAGCGGCTGACACATTTCCTGCCAACAGGCCCTTTCCTCAGATAACACAAGTCTCCCGTCAACAGGAAGCCCTTTCACCGGCGGCTCTGCCTCCCTTCGGCACGTCACACAAAACAGCTCCTCAGCCCCAGCCCCCACAGCCTCCCCTCCAACTGTTGAGGAAAACTTGCAGGGGATGCTTGCTAAAATCAGAAGAAATCAGAAAAGAAAGGTACCGGACTTAAATGTGTGGGCTGTAGCCTCAAGTCCTTCAAATGCTCTTGGTCTGAGAGTCAGCGTTTTAACAGCCTCAACAATACTCCTGAAATCAATTCATGTGCAACCTATGGTATCACCATTACACTCAGCCTGCCATTACATCAAACCCCAAAAATAGCTCTGGCCAGACAGACGGACAACATTACAGTCTGAGCAAACCACAGGAAAGGGTGCACACAAAAGCACAAACATGCCCTTTAGGCATGGGTCAATGCTTTAGATTTGTTAAAAGCCTCCAATTCTTGTGCGCTCACCAGAAGTTTACACGAGTGAGTGCACGAGCGCAGCGACAACGTATAAAGGATTTGAGGAAAGTTAGTAAAAAGCAAAGCAGAACTCACGTTAAGTGCAGAGTGCATTTGAAGAGCGGTGAGAGAAGAAAACCTGAGGCAACCTTCATAAGGCAGGGGCTGTACTGTTTGAGCAGCTGCTAATAGGAGAACTGGCAGAAGAGAGAGAGGGAGAGAGAGAGAGAGAGAGTGAGAGAGAGAGAGAGAGAGAGAAAGAGAGAGAGAGAGAAAGAGCAGACGCTTTCTGCAGGCTGCTGTGATGACATGCAGGCTTTTTTCCTTTTTTTAGTAAGGGGGCTTATCTTTGTCTCTATGGTAACTGTGTCTCTGGGTGGTTATTAGAAACCCTGAACTTCCTGTGCATCTGCAGGATCAGCCAATCACGCGCCGTGTTTTCATAGGCGGAGATAGCTCGTGCTATAGGCAGTGAAGAGCGGCCACATGAGGGGGCCATGGAAACAGAGGGTCAGGGAAAACTTACAGCACAGCATGGCGTGACACACCAGCGTAAAACAAAACGAAGCTGTCTTCATTGTACTCTATATAATTATAGAAACATCTTGTGACCAGAATATAGTGAATCCAAGAGCTATTTTTTTCCATAGCAAAACAAGCATCCATGCCAGAAGCTTTTTCTAAAAGGGACATTGCTATCAAGGTATTTCAGTATTTTAAGATGAAAATGGAAACTCTTTTGGAAAACACAAACTCAGCATCTCAGATTCCCAGAAAAAACTTGCTATAGCACTGTGGTAAAGAGACTTGCAGACAGACAACCGCAGAAAGCTCAGAGCTCAGCAGAACGGCCAGAGTTACCAGAGTCCAGCTCTAATGACAATAAATCCACAGGATGTGCTGTGTACCAATACATTCATGCGGTTCGTTTTAGCAGTAGACTGTGGATGAGCAGAATGCTCATGAATGCAAATGAACAGAGAGAATGCAGATTACAGTTGTAAACAAAAAACTGACATGGAGCATGCATCTAGGACAGGGCTTTCAGCTGCTGTGTCCAAGCGTGCACAGAAAAGACAGCTGAACTGAAGAATTGCAATTTAAAACTATCAGATTACAACGGGAAAGCTTCATTTTCCCAGCTCAGCAAGGAAATAAACCAGAAACCAGAATTGAACCAAAAGTAAAAAAATAAGAACATGCCTATGTTTATCCTCACAGAAAAGGATGGAAACACACTTTAAATAGGAAGTACACACACACACTCTCTCTCTCTCTCAAGCGCTCACTGCATAGTTTCCCAGTAGTCTCTCTGTCTCTTTGGTTTAAGTGGGTGAAATCATTTGGACCAATGTGGCTCCCCTGCGCTGACTTGTTTTCCACCCAGCGAGCACATTCAAACTTCACTCGGTGGCTGCTTTATTTAACACTGCATTTGTTGACAAGTCTCGGAGCAAAGTTCCTCACGTAGAACCCTGGGTGCTGAACTCGAGAACATCAAATACAAACATTAACAACCAGAACAGAGTGCCCTATACCCTGAGGGCGAGATGTTACTTCATCGGCACCAAGAAAAACATCAACCAGTCTACAAGGACAGGAAGGGAACGACCCCCGAGGCACGCTCAGCGAGGGACGGTCTAGACCTCTTCCAGCACCGTTTACAGCTGCAGTGACTTCCATTCCTCAGTGACAGGAGCGTGCCCTCTTTCTTGTCTCTGCTGTCACAATATTTCATCCAGCGTAAGTAGCACATGTCCCACACGTAACTAGACTCACCAGCCCAGATCTCCCAGTTGCGTCTAAATGCACGCGAATGCTCTTGCACACCGGCTGACTCCTGACAAATAGAAAGCCCTGATAGATTACAGCAAGAATGATCAATCAGACACAAACCTTTTAATCCAGATCGTCCCCTGATTGGCTGCCTCCGCATGAGCTCCAGATTTTTAAATCCGACTGGTTAATCCCTCCATTTCTCTCAGATTCAGTATTTCAGCAGTGACCACAGTGGGCTCTAACATTCACTTGGCTTTTTTCTCTCCCTCCCTCTTTCTCTCTCTCTCTTTGCACTCTGTTCTGAGACCGCTCAATGAGCTCTGGAACTAAGGGAGCCTGATGAGGAGGGAAGCATCGCGCTGGGTCCTAGTGTCTCTGGTGTTAACTGAAAGAATGCCATTGTTCCGTGTGTTACCCAGGGCTACACTCTACAGACGGCTGATAAGTCCTCCGCTGTGCCAGATCCACTCTCGGGGTATTTGTAGATGGACAGAGATGGAGAGCTGTTTGATATCCATTACCTGGGGGGAAATGCATTAAATATTTGTAAAATAATTTACAAACTGATCTAATAAAGAACATTTTACAGTGCCAAATAATCATTTTCTTACTCAGTATGTTAATTTTGCTGTATAAATATCTAAACATACATAATATATATATATATATATATATATATATATATATATATATATATATATATATATATATATATATATTTAGAGAAATCTAGTAAAATTCAATGAGGGTTATGCTTAAAACAAGAACTTATACTTTTTAATACTTTTTAATTAGTAATAAAGAGACCTCCTTCCAGCTTTTTCACAGTTTGTAGTCTTATTCAGCTTTGTCAAAATGAAATGTTTGGTTGAATATTTACACTGCTATTTTTATATACAACTTGTGTGCTACATTCATAGTCTCCTGGAGAAATACTATAACTGAAATTGGTTATTCACTGATAACATGTCTCTCCACTGTAAGTTTAATCGGAAGGTTTGACATCAATGATTCTCACATGTCTTGTGACCAATTGCAATGTAGCAAGTTTAAATAGTTGCATGGCTTTAGAAGACTTGAAATATATTGCAGAGTAATATTAACTATTACAGGAGACTTACAGTACAAAGCTGAATGGAAAAGAGCAGCCGGAATATTCTGCCTAGCCTCTTATTTATCATCTCTTAAGAAATGAGGGTGAGCAGATGAGAATATTTTTTTGAATTACTCCTTTAAGACAGTTGATATCTGACCAAATTGTTTTTCTCAAATTCAGATAAATGACTCAAGTGGGACTATGGGAACAAGTATGGCATAACAAAATCCCTCCATGACGTCAGCAGCATGAAAGCACACAAATCACAACCATTTATTTTATTTTTTTGCAAATGACGTGAACATTGCAAGCAAACTGATCTTACAAAAGTAGCATCTGTTAAGATCACAACAGAGGGCAAGCCTGAAGCCTGAGGAAATAAATACGCTTTTGCATGTCTTTCTAACTTGTAAGCATCAAAACGCATACTTTTTAATAACAGATTGGAAACAACCACTAAAAGCCTCATGACATTGAAAAGAATGTGATTTTAGCCCTGCCCTTTAAGAGATACTAATATTGTTTTACATAAAAAAAAATAAAAAAGACATAAAATCCCCAAATCCTTTGCTACCAATCTGAAGTGTTCTCTATTATAAATGTGGCAGCAATGCTAAAACTATTATGTGCACGGACGCTACAGCCAAGGCTATAAATATAAGCAACACATGGAGCGGCAGACTGCAAAACAGGGGGAAATTCGGGCTGCTTATATCTGTCAAGAGCTGCACGAATCAGGCCGCCGGCCATATGATCAGCCTGGGGCTGAGTCCACCTCCTCAGCAGGGAGCTTTGTAACTGCGCTTCTCAATTCTTTTCCCAAAAACAGATTGAGACAGAGATTGGGGAATTTTTGTAAAATGCTCTGAATGCTTATGTGAAAAATGCCTCCTGATGATCAAAGTGTCTCAAGTGAAACTTGATAACTGTTATCTAAATAACAGTTGACTAATGTGCTCACAATGTAAACTCAGTGGCTTACCGCAGATCTTGGGGGACCCCCGTGAACAATGAGACAGGGCCCTGGACACAAGTGGAGATGCCATGCACCAATTTTTTTTTTTTTTTGGACCCGAAACAGCATCTGATGGGGAAAGAAGGTGATGTTAGGCAATTTTGGGCAATTCATACTTTTTTTTTTTAAATCCTTTTAAAGGCTGAAATATCTTTTTAGAATTTATGCTGTAAGTATACAAATTCTAAGCAGATAGTATGCATTGGAATTTCTGGGAATGAAGGACGGTTCAAAACACTGTGCAGGTATTTGGTCCACGGTGCTCACAAATCAATCATTAACATTCAAGAGCATGATACACTGAAATAATTGTGATTTCAGTCACTTTATGGGTCTAATTCTCACTATTAACTAATTAACTACAACTTTTCCCTCAATAAATTCCTAATTACTGCTTATTAATAGTTAGTTAGGTAGTACATTAGTTAAGTTAGGAATTGGGTAGGATTAGGAATGAAGAATAAGGTCATGCAGAATAAGGCATTAATATGTGCTTTATAAGTACTAGTAAACAGCAAGTAAGCAACTAGTTAATAGTGAGAATTGGACCCTAAACTAAAGTGTTACCAATTTCTTATGGTAAATATATTTATGTAGAATTTGCATAGCATTAAAAAGGAAACTAACACACAGTATACTTCCTGCTTTAATGCAACCTGTACCGAATAAAATTAGTCTAGATCTGCAGTTTAACCCAAATAAAATGTTAACCGAGGCTGTGAATTCTAAGCACATTTTTACAATAACAGTGTAAAGAAAAAAATGATTGTGTCCTTGACTGATGCGTAAAAAAATAGAGCTATTGGTTTTTATGTTATGTGAATGAAGCCAGACTTGTGAGTACAAGAGCTTTTCAAAACTGTACATTTTCAGATCAAGCAGTTAATCATGTTCAATAACGTTTCAGTAACAGAAACCGACTGAGCTGCCAAATGCTCTGGCCTCTGAACGTCTGGCAAAAAGATCCAGCTTTTGCAGCAGCTGTAGGATGGAATTCTGTTTGTGTTCCCCAGTGCTAATGTTCAAGTGCCACTAAATATACAAAAATAGCAGCACATCTCATTATAAAGCAAGATCTTTATGAGTAGGTTGCAAAGACGAAATGTGGCAAACAGTGATTTATAGAAATTGATATATAAATATATTCATATAAATATGGTTGCAAAAATTACTCATGATGCCATAATAAATAAATAAACTATAATGACAGCAAATGTTCATGATTTTGCTTTAACAAAACGAATTGTACAGTATGATTGGATGAACAACGATATAACACACCTGTTATTGCACATCAATTGAATTCTATATTAATGTGCACTCACACTCATCTTTGATCATTTCATTGCTTGGCAACCATAAACAGTCAGCGGTTGAGCTAATGAACTATATTACTTAGCAGGATAATTGTTTATTATCATTAACAAATGCAATTGTTTATTGAACATAAGTGTCTGTCATCATTTTTGATGCTGCTGTTTTAGGAAAACAATAAGCCACTCGTGGATGTTACAATGATTTTTCCATATCACACTTCACATCACCCTTTAATTATGGTAAAATGACTGTAAAGTGGCTTGTTTAAATGTAAAATGTCCAGACAGCAAGTGCTCCATAAGTTCTCTGGTAAACCGAGAGGAAACAAAAACAAAGTGGGTTCTTCTTTGTTTTGCTGGTACCTATATTCACCATTTTCAACATCCAAAAAAAAAAAAAAAGATAATTAAAAAAAAATTATAGCAATGACACTATTGATACAATTAACTATGTATGTCCATTCCTTTGCTATATCACAATCTCTTTTCTCTGTACTCATTAAAATGATTTACATACAGCAGTCACTGTCAGTTAATTACTTCACCTTCCTCTGTAACATCTTTGAACGCATTTAAAAAAAAAAAATAAAATACAAAGCCCAGATGAATGTCTTCATCATATAATATTTTGCCCGAGGCACTTAAGTGAATTAATGTAGCATAATTCCTGTGCGAAATGCTTGCTTAGTGCAATCAAAGGATTAGAAATATGCATTTTTCAAATGATATTTCAGGCAACACTTACAGAAAATAAAATATGAATATGTTTCTGCACTAGGCAGAACATTGGTAAACAGTCATGTTGTTGCCTACAAGAGGTGATTTCTGTGGTTTCATATTTTAATGCTAAACTTGTTAAATGGATCAGCCTAAAAAAGAGAGCCATTCACATATGATTACAGGGAAAAAGCTTCATTTGATAGAAAAATGCTTGCAATGACCTTTGTATTGGATATAGTGTAAGCTCACTTTAGCGTTTGATCATTATCAGTAGGGTGAATCTTAAAAAACCTGTCAACACTTACATCACAAGAAAGAAAGAAGAAAGAATATATTTCTTTTATAAGAAAATTAAGCATATTTTAGAATGATTTTACATTGCAAAATTACTTTCATGACAATTTTGCATATATTCTGCCATTCTCATTTCCAATCAAAAATAAATAACACTATTAAGTTCTCACTACTTAAACACAATTAAATAAATAAAAATCTCATTCCCATTAGTGTAATGTGAAAATATATTAAAGGGGACCTATTATGCAAAATTCACTATTACATGGTGTTTGAACATAAATGTGTGCCCGCAGTGTGTGTACACGACCACCCTATAATGGTAAAAATCCACCTTCTCCTCTTTTTTAATCCCCATAAATCATATGCATATGCCCATGATTGCTGACAGACTCTGCTTTATAGACCTCGCCCTGAGTGAGCTGTACACAGTCCACCATGTTTATCTCCTCGCCAGAGCTTTCAAATAAGAAATGTATTCTTATTAAAGCTTTTAAAGTTATTCAGTCAAGAGCAGCGAGTGATTTTCTGTTTTCTTTTGTCGTTTGATATTAACAGCATACAGCAGTAGGTAGGCTACTCTATATACAGCTGCTTTCACTTTATACACAGATCTAATATACACAAGCGCTTTCTTTCCCTAGCTGCTATTTACGTTCACAGACATAACCGACTGTATTTATGTGAACTTTGTGGGCCCTATCTTGCACCCAGCGCAATTGACTTTGTACACCGACGCATGTTTCATTCCTATTTTGCACCCGCGCAAAGCGCGCTTTTCCCTCCAAGCACGTCTATGGCGTCATTTTTAAGTCAAATGTCATGAGCGTGTAAGACATGCTCACGAGCACATTATGTTATTTCACGCGCGCAAAAATGAACCTTCAGCTGGCATGATAAAAGTACTCGCGCACAAATTCAACAACCGAGAGGTGTACAGGTAGCTGCGAGCGAGCGCCTGGCATACTCTCATGCTTGTACAGTGGAATCCTGCTCGCGCGCAGTGGATTTCTGCTCGCGGAGTGCTGTTTTGCTCGCGCAGTGGATTTCTGCTCGCTCAGCTGATTTCTGCTCGCTCGAGTCTACACGACTTTTGACAATTTGGGGGCGGAAACCAAGGAGGGCACTGACCCTCTTATGATTGGTCACTTTCATCATGGAAAATCTTGGGAAATCCTAACCCCGCCCACCTTCAGACGCAGCGCGCGTAACTCAGCTCGCTCTGCTACTCCGGCTATCTCTGTATATTTTAGACAACGAAATATGTGATAAAACACCTTACTAACTATTTTCGTTTTCATTTAAAGAAATCTTAAACATGATAGCCACACACATGTGGTTCATGCAACGCGTATTGATTATATTCACTGCACATAACGTTTGCCTATTAAAAACAAAACTAAATATAAAACACAAACCTGCCTCTTTTCGTTTTAAATATAATATAAAAACATTAAACATTTTAATATGGTCCAGGCAATATGTGCATTTGTACTAAACAACAGATTTTGCAGTAAACAACATTACAGTTTTTAAATTTTTAAATACAATTATTACAATTTAAAATGACAAAACTCAACCCAGTCTCTTTTTGTTAAATTTCAGTTTTATCAATATTAGCCATTATAAAAGTATAAGTAAAAGGTATAAGAAGCTATACAAATAAAGCAAACAATTCAGTCAAACACACAAAGTCAGCGCTCTAGTAAAACCATACAACGGTAAAGTTAAATAGCTTATAAAGTTATGAAACTTCCCCTCAGCCAAAACGATTGGCCACAATGGCCAGGGAATAAATTATAGATTCACGAGACCAAAAATCGCCCGTTAGATATACACAAGACGAATTATATCTCATGTTTAACCACTACAGAGACGCCAGCGAAAGCGGCGAACGTCAGAAAGACTATAACCGAGGAAAGGCTGTTCCAGGCGGGGTACATGAGTGCCGAGCGCCCGGTCATCGTTGTATGGTTAGACAAGAGCGCTGACTTTGTATGTTTGACTGAATTGTTTGCTTTATTTGTAGCTTATAGCTTCTTATACCTTTTACTTATACTTTTATCATGGCTAATATTGATAAAACTGAAATTTAACAAAAAGAGACTGGGTTGAGTTTTGTCATTTTAAATTGTAATAATTGTATTTAAAAATTTAAAAACTGTAATGTTGTTTACTGCAAAATCTGTTGTTTAGTACAAATGCACATATTGCCTGGACCATATTAAAATGTTTAATGTTTTTATATTATATTTAAAACGAAAAGAGGCAGGTTTGTGTTTTATATTTAGTTTTGTTTTTAATAGGCAAACGTTATGTGCAGTGAATATAATCAATACGCGTTGCCTGAACCACATTTGTGTGGCTATCATGTTTAAGATTTCTTTAAATGAAAACGAAAATAGTTAGTATGGTGTTTTATCACATATTTCGTTGTCTAAAATATACAGAGATAGCCGGAGTAGCAGAGCGAGCTGAGTGACGCGCGCTGCGTCTGAAGGTGGGCGGGGTTAGGATTTCCCAAGATTTTCTATGATGAAAGTGACCAATCATAAGAGGGTCAGTGCCCTCCTTGGTTTCCGCCCCCAAATTGTCAAAAGTCGTGTAGACTCGAGCGAGCAGAAATCAGCTGAGCGAGCAGAAATCCACTGCGCGAGCAAAACAGCACTCCGCGAGCAGAAATCCACTGCGCGCGAGCAGGATTCCACTGTACAAGCATGAGAGTATGCCAGGCGCTCGCTCGCAGCTACCTGTACACCTCTCGGTTGTTGAATTTGTGCGCGAGTACTTTTATCATGCCAGCTGAAGGTTCATTTTTGCGCGCGTGAAATAACATAATGTGCTCGTGAGCATGTCTTACACGCTCATGACATTTGACTTAAAAATGACGCCATACACGTCGCTAAACTAATGAACTTTTTTTTTCCCCTGGTGCTATTTTACTGTTCCATAAAACAATTGCGCCACTGGCCAGAAAAAAATAGTCTAAAGTCAGTGGCGCGTTGCGCGTTGTTCATTATGCTATTTTAAGGGCGCATGCTTGACCATAATGTATAGCGTGCACAACGCGCATACACTTTGATTCTCTAATCTACACAGAAGCAGCAGTTTTCATCTTTGCAAATCATATTATTACAAACGATAGATAGATAAATAGATAGATAGATAGATAGATAGATAGATAGATAGATAGATAGATAGATAGATAGATAGATAGATGATAGATAGATAGATAGATAGATAGATAGATAGATAGATAGATAGATAGATAGATAGATAGATAGATAGATAGATAGATAGACAATTTATTATAAAAGCATACATCTAGCTTACACATTTACCCACATTATTATATACCTGTTTAACCGAAGCTAATTTGGGTGTTTCTCCATCCCCAATGTCACTTATCTCTCTTTTACGGCCGTGACGAGAGCGTTGCTCTCCTCGGCTGTGAACTGCTCCTGGCGCGCGCCTGGCAAATCCTCCGTTATAATAGCAATACGCCAAGGAAAAAGCGCGTCTGCTCTTAAAGGGAATGTGAGATGACGCTCTGATTGGTTTATTTCACGTTACGCCCAAACCACACCTATGAATAATGAAGCTACTTCAGACCAACCCCTTTTAGATTTGAGCCAGGCACAAGAGTCATTTATCCCGCTGGGAAAATAGCAACAGCGCCGAGACCCGCCAACAAAGTTACTTGGCTTTGCGCTTTGACACTTGCGTTTCAGATCGTTAAAATAGGGCCCTAAGTGTTTTTGACATAATCTTGTGTGTATTTGACCGTTTAAACGCAATAAGACGTGAAAAAGAACTTAGTTTAATACTCACAGGACACGCCGTCTGACACCCAGCTTTCTATGCGTGTACGGCTGTGTGCTCAGAAAACCATGTCATAAGTTTAGACTGATATGGCTTTAAAACCCATGCAGATAATGAATTTTCATGATGATGAAGAACTGCAATGTCATGTGAGCCTGACCACAGTAGGGATGATAATCAAAACCAAACAGATGTTGTAGTTTTTGGTAGAGTATATGATGCACGAGCGGTACAGGCTCCGCCCTCTTGTGGAAAGCGGGGCAGGGAGCAGCAGCTCATTTGCATTTAAAAATACATGCATGAAAACTGCATGGTTTTCCTTCCACTCAAAAATGATTTACAAAATGATATAATACATAATCTGTGGGGTATTTTGAGCTGAAACTTCATAGACACCTTCTAGGGACACCTGAGACTTATATTACATTTTGTAAAAGATGGCATAATAGGTCCCCTTTAAATTGTATAGTACTTATAAATCAAGTCAGTTTTTGTTGTACTGCCTTTACAATGATTGGGGGTCTTACTAAATGCTGCATTCATCCTGCATTATTTATGCTGCATTATCTGAGTCAAACCTACCTGAGTGCAAATGACCTGTACACAAGGGATGCAAGAAATGGAACAGTGCTCTTGAACTCACTATAAGCATGAATATCATCCAGGGGCGTAATAGGATATAATGCGAACCATACTACTTAAACTCAACACTCAACCGATTCCCGTTGACAATACTCAATAAACATTGTTTACACAGCAGAGGTGGATCTGCCCACATTTTTAACTACTGCACTGTTTTCTCTGCACTCAATGGCAGAAAATAACTCAAGAGAGTGTGTATATAGAGTTGGCCCCCCATAATTGAAATAAGTGGTGAAATCCGTTAGCTTAGAATCCTCCCAGTGCGATTCAAGGATGGGTAACTAGTCTCACACTATGAGCTGAAATGTTCTTTCACTGAGGATGCAGCATCAACTCACATCTATAATATGACACAAGGGACAATAACCATTATTATAATCTATTGAAGTCTGGGAAGCTAATAGACACCCAAAACAGAAAGAGGCGGCGCTGCCTCGCTGCTGGGGAGAAACGAGGGTGATTGTTTTTCACTCTCTGCGAGAGTGTGAGCAAAGAGCAGGGAGAACGTGTGATGGATCTAGCACAGCCACGCGCCTGCCGACCGAAAAATCAATCACAGTAATGGCTGGCGCTTCCGCAACGATTCTCCCGCAGAATGAAACGCAGCTTTAATGTGATATGCAAACAATAAAAACGGAGTGCAATTCTTTTTCAATAAAAGAAGGCACTTTTCACACAACAAACGCAGCATGAACAGGAAACTAATGTCACCATCCCTCCATCCATCCGTCTGTCTCACTCTTTCTCAGGGAAAAGCACTTGTGGATGGAACCATCTCTGACGAACGTACTGGCATGTTAACTGCTGTCAGGACTGAATTGTCACTCTATAGAATGGTATGCTTAATATTGCGGCATTGCCTTGTTACAATTGCCAGGTTTAGGACATGAAACCAGATCCTGTCTAAGCATCCAGGGACTCTCCCACCAGGCACATCCTGAAGCTACCATGCGAGCCAAAGTAATCCATCCATTGTTTTGTTTTTTTCATTCCTCATCCAGGGGACACACACAGTGCAGATGGCATAATTTGTTGAGATCCTCACCCAGCTAATGGCCTAAAGCCCAAGTGGGTCATTTGCACAGAGAAATATTGGGCCTTTTGTCCACTCAATCCTCACACACAACCTACACTCACCTATTGTACTACAGCGCCAACAGCCTGCCATAGTCAGTTGGATCAAGGACATGGTGTGCTTGAATTAATGCAGTACATTAAAATTTGTGAAGCATAGCAGAGATTATATAGTTGGTAACAACTGAGTGGAATCTAAACTATTAATTTGTTTTATTGACAGCGTGGCTGTCAGCATTTATGTACGAATCACACATTTGAAACAAAATGATTGCAAATATGCATACAAAATTTCCCATAGAACTTTTTACCATGGTTTTACTATAGTAACACTTTTTAAATACAGTTTTGTGTTTGGCATGGTCATGATTTTCCCATTTTAATGGGTATGACAATGTTGATATGTTTGGTCTTGGCGGAATAGATCTGCTATGCTGCTGCTGCTTTTATTGCTGCTGCAAAACAAGTGCGGGACTTGCTACTGCCAATACATACACGTCAAAGCTGCTGTGATCAAGTAAAACATGCTGCTGCTGTACAAGATAGCATACATGAATTACCCAAAGCAGAACTATACAGGTGGAGCTAGGGAAGCAGCTGCTTGGTTTTACACATGATTACTATGGTGCTACTGAAAATACAAATAGAACTGCTAAACTATTTTAAAATTGTACAAACATTAAATAAAACTATTTTGAGACCAGAAAGAGGTGAACTCACCATACTGAAGGCCCCTCATATTTCATTGAGAGAGAGCATCTGCTTTTCTTCATCAGATCTGCATGACTTCAAATGGCAGTAATCAAACCTTTAGGAGTCATTTAAATGCAATGGATGAAAAATAATTAACAGGTGTTTGCATGTATTTAAACCTTGTGAGAGTACCAGAATTTAAACGTCAAAGGTTGACAGCACATACATTATACATTAGCCACAGGTGGAAAATAAAATGCGATGAAAAATCAGAGTCATTTAATACATATCTGCACAAAATTGAAAATCTAATTGAATCTGTGTGCGCGTATGTCATGCGGGATTCGCTCTGACACACTTCGCTGCGTGTTCCCCGATAAAACATTAATGAGAGGAGCGCACAACATTTATAATGTTTGCCTCTCACCCTGATTATAATAATACCGAGACATAATTTTATATTATTACTGAAACATTCTGGAAAAGTTACTCATTGAGCTCAAGTCTGTTGAGATGTGCACTAGAAAATGTGTCTAAAAGCACTGTTTCTGTGTAAATCCATATAAGAGTTGCCATGGTAATCATAGTTTTCCACAAAATGAAATAGTTACTGCTGTTATTGCTACTGCGTTAAAATGGAAATAAAGGCTCAACCCTGCTTAGCTTCAGTGGGCAACCAGTCTTGGGCTACAGGGTGATATGATATAGATATATAAAGTAGACAGAGAGAGATAGGCAGACATATACAGTCAACTATAAACAGGGGGAAAGATACTGTAGATAACACAGGAACAGATATATAGAGGGATATAGCATATTTAGGCAGACAGAGAGATATACTGTATGTGTTTATGCGTGACAAATATAGTGTATACAGATAGATGGAAGACTAAAGTTTTCTTTAGGCAACTAAAAGTTTGTAGGTTCACATTAATCAGGGTGATCAATAAACGAGCAATACAAAAAAATTGCAGCTTACCCCCCAGTATATCGAAAAGCATTTCTATTTTCTTTCTCCCACTGAGGATTTGCCATCAGATTTGCTGTAAGATATGTATTTTCTGTATCCTGTCACATCATATTAGTCAGCACGACATTACCAGGACTCTACCTTCTCTATTCTCCAGCTCCCTCAAATTTATGATTCATTCATGCCTGAGGCAAAGGCAAAGGAAGTAGTTTCTTTAAAAGTGGGCCAGAAGCGTGGGGCCAGTGTGATGCCGCTCTCCAAATACAGCCCTTTCTGAAAACATAGAAAGAGCGAAGGAGATTACAGGCACAATACTCCGCCATGTTCTCCGCATCCAGAACTCCCAAGGGTCTGCTTGAGTCCTCACAGAAGCATTGATCTCTCTGTATTGATCGACTTTATGTACCACTTTTCCTCCTCCTGCTCCCCTCCATCTTTTTGTTTTCTCAGTGTCACCCTGTATGCTGGCCTTGCCACGTAAGAACTTCAGATCTGTTTGTAAAAGCCTTGGAGTGCTGCTCATTTCCTTCGCATCTGTGAAACCCTTTAAGGTAAGAACTCAGCTCCAGGTAATTGCCTCTTAGATCAGTGAACATGAGTGCTTATTCCTCAGGTTTGAAATATTGAGTGGCTAATTTGATTGCTGGTTGATGAGATGAAAGAAACATTGCAATGTGCAGCTTATACGCATAAAGGTACTTGCTAACTGTGAACTGATGTCAAGAGTACTGCCTATCAGAAAGTGTAGGATCAATGTGGTGACAGTCTGATGAACCTTCGTGGTCATTTATTACAGGGGTTTCTTCCTAGTGCATATGATTAATTACTCCTCTCAAATAAATGAACTCTGCTACTTCATTCTTTTGAGAGTTTAGCATTTAGATCTTGAATATGTGATTTCCATTACTGAAAAACTTTATTCATAACAAAACTGATGCATACATTTGTTTTTAAAGTTGACTAAGGAGGTCTATAATATTAAATAATATTAACTAACAATAATATACAATTTATATGTATTACTAATAAACCAAATTAATAAATTATAAATGAAATATATAAATTCAGATTGCACAGCTAATTTTAAATAGCCATCAATGGAAAAAGATGCAATTTGAAAAAGTGGCATTATATGGCTACAGCCATGCTAATCACCCTAACCTTAACCCATTTTCTGTATTGAGGCAGGTGGGGCAAGGCTAGGGGCAGGACATGGTAGATGGATAACCGACAAAAAGCCACAAATTCCAAATTTTAATTTCAACAATGAAGAATACATGTTGTTATTATCACTTTGTGTAGCTGTGCCATAAATAAACATGGCCTTATTCCAAAGGACTGGCTGTCTACTCTTCCTAAATAGTCTGTGTATTTGTCTGTGTCCCCATTTTATCAATGTCAATAATAAGTCGTGAGCTGGTTAATCTTCCAGCTTGGCTTGAGCGCTGATGTTGGTCATTAGTAGGCCCATGTGTCATGAATCACAAACTAGTGGACAGACCGCACAGGGACAAGCAGAGAGAATTGATGAGATGCATCTGGTCTGTTTGTTCCATTCGCATTGGCCTGTTGAGGCATAAACATATGCGACCTGTTGAAGGAAACAGACAATATGTTGAAGAACTAACATGCAGTGTGGCTTATTATTAGAGCATATCAGTGTTGTCTTATAATGATTCATTCGGCCAAAGAAAGCAGGTTTCTTTTGCTATAATGACACAAATGGAGAACTAAAAGAAGCATCATGTGGATGAGCATGTCTTTGTTTGGACACAAACAAAATGTTAATTTTATTAGCCACTAAATTGATTGTCAGCCACCATAAAGTTAAAATCCAGCATATGGGAACTGTGGGCTGCAATTCTGTATGAATCTGGAAAATCTGACTATAAATGTGGATCTTTTAGCGAACTCCACACAATAGTATCACACACTTGTTTTGTGTGAGCCATTTGTCTGTGATGCTGAGAAAATTCATGGATAAATCAATAAACAAGCAACGTGAATTAATCATATTCAGATATTAAATGTATTGAGGTTTAATTCATTAGTGTAGAAACAGAAAAGGCTTGTTGAAACATAATTATTTAATGTTTGTGCAATAATGAATCAAAGCCAGTGAAACAGAACAGCACCTTTAAACATAATATGGTGATAAGAGGCTCTTCAGTGCTGCCAGTGTGATATTTACACAAGCTAATTGAGCCAAACCCTCTGTGATACAGTAATATGGGCTTTAGCTCTGTTTGCACATATAATTAGAGTTCAGAGACTTTGCGCCCGGCCACCAAGGAATAAAGTAAAATGAATCTTGTGGAGTGCATGAAGGCCACATTTGTTGCAATCAATGTAATATGCAGTACAGTATTTATGCTCACCAAAAAGTGACTTGAATTTTTAAAATCAGAGCACTTACCATGAGATCAAGGTCTTTCTACGGCATAAAAAGACATTATTCTCAATTAATATATTGCTATATTACATTAAGTGCCTTCATTAAAAGGACTTCAGAGAGTAATTGCATCATTAATGTGACTTCAAAGACTAATCAGCGGTAAATTTCTAATTTACTGATGATGCATGTGCCATTTCTCTACGTACATAAGTCAGATTCATTCACTTCTACACCACGCACCTGATGGATTGTGTATTTTATCTTGGAAACCTCACTATCCTGTTGCCGCATTACCGTCAACAGCAACATTAGCTCAACCAATGGTGCAAATTTAGGGTGGGACTATCTGTCTGTCCAATGGTAGGAATGAATGTTCAGGAAACCTGTTCGAAATACATATTTGTAATTTTGTTGCAATTGCATTTGGTAACAACAGTGGCGAAGCAAGTAAAGTATTTATCTGGACTTTTTATTTTTTTTTTATCAGTTGGATTCCCTGAACCTATAAAAAGTCTCTTGGAGTGGCACATAAAATAAGGGGAAAAAATCTATTGAAACAACCCTTCAAACCGAAGATGTAAATTGGTCTCATTCCATCCACATAGCAGTTTCATACCTCATTAAGCTAATACACAAATAAACGAAGAACACGTCTTTAATTTTTGAACGTGATGAGTGTTCAAGGGTACCGTGAGGAGACGTTGCGACTGTTTCATCAGTTCATCAGACTTGAGTAAATCACCCGTCATTTTTCATCCATTCTCTCCATTACATTTGGGCTCTTGTGTGGCTAAACACAGCTTAAGGGAAAGAAAAGGAGGAAAGTATCAATAAATCATGTTAAATAGGCCCCCCATAAGGAAATCAATATGCTCATAGCGCCTTGGAATGTGCCTTCACCGTCAGCATTCATCAGTGACTGTCAGCCTTTACAAAAACTAGCTCAGAGCAGATATTTTTGTACATATAACCTCACTACAGATGGTAACCAACCAAAGGGAATTTATTGAGAATTAATCATTTGGTTATCTGCTTTCTCTTTTAATCTTAAAGGGATAGTTCACCCAAAAATGGAAATTCCTTTACTTACCCTCAAGTTAGTCCAAACCTGAGTAAATTATGACATCATTTTCATTTTTGGGTAAATAATGGCGCAAATACCAGTAAATTGACCAGTGCAAACCTTAGTAAATCACCTTGCATGATTCATTTAAATACTCTCCTCCCATAAATGTTGCTTCTGAAAGGGAAACTCTTACAAATGCATATGCAATAAGGTCAGCCGCAAAAATAACATTGTTTATGCCTGTTCAGTGCTAACTTTTCACTGTGTGTCTTTAGTAAATCCTGACAGTAGTTTTCTAATACCAAAAGAGGGTTTGCGCTGGCGCAAGCTGTTAGTAAATCAGGCCCTTTGTGTTCCCTTTTGAAAGGGAACTAGCGTTGCGTCCCCCAGAGGGCACTGTGGAGAATGCCTCCAGTATGACTGGTGTCTGACACAGCACTAGCGCTATGAACTTTCCAAAGTGTGTTCATCCATGTCAGTGGTTCCTGACACCAGGTGACACATACAGTATGTGCGTTATGTGCCTGGGTGAGGAGCATGTACGCTCAGTCCTTGAGGGGGCTGTATGCGTGCAATGCGAGTGCTTCCCTAAGAAAGACACATCTCTCTCTGTCCCTTTTCTCAAGGGAATCGGGACAGCCATTTGTGCCTCGTGGTTTAGGACCTGCTGCAGCTGAGGCAAGTAGGAGACAGAATTCATGGGGCTCGCCAACGAGTTTGAGAAAGGTATGAGTATCTCTCATTCGCCAGCGGCTGGCGTGAGCAAGCTGCTGGATGATGACGTGTTATCTCTCACGTCATCTGAACCGGCAGTGAGTGCGCTTTTCTACATGCATCTTTAGTTCACAGGGAAACTATGCTGATGTGGAGGGGATGCAGGAATGTGGTTATGCGTTGATGCCTCCGATTGAAGAGACGCTGGCCGGCTATCTCTCGGTAGGTGAGGCATCCGCATTGAAGACGCCTTCTCTGCCAACTAAGCTGCTGCGTGTCACATCACATCTTAATGGCATTGCATATGCGGTAGCGGGACAGGCTGGGGTGGCTTTGCACACAATGGCAGAGCTGCAAGCCTACCAGGCTGGCCTGCTGAAGGACCTGGACCAGGGGCTCCCTCCCTGAGGCGGTGTAGAAGCTACGCCGTACCACAGATTTGACCCTCCGTGCCACAAAACAGACTGCTGACGCGATCGGTTGATCTATAGCAGCTTACGGAGAGACATCTCTGCTTAAACCTAGCCAACATCAGGGAGGAGAAAAACTTTCTCCTTGATGCGCCAGTTTCGCCTTCCAAACTTTTTGGCACACACGTCGAGGCAGTGGACAGAAAGTTTCAGGAGGCGTAGGCATGTTCCGCGGCTTTGGTTGTGAATGCGATGTCAGACACCGGCCAGTTTGCAAAATGGTAAGGCTCTCTATGAGCTTACTTAATTGCTACTCTTTTAATGGAGTTAGGTCTACTCTCGTTATAGAGAGTCTCTCTGCTGAGGCTTCCGCTCGGACAGCGTCTTCAAGTAGTTAGGCTCTGGACGAGCCTCCTTGAGAGCTTTCTTTACTAAGAAGAACTGACGGATCTCCTCTCGCTTTAGAGAGTCATTATGTTGAGGTCTCTGCTTTCCGAAGCTTCACTCAGATAGCGTTATTAAGTAGTTAGACTCTCTGGGAGCCTCCTTGATTACCGGCTTTATGATGTAGCATTGATGGCCTCCTCTCGTTATAAAAAGTCGTTCTGCTGAGGTCTCCACTCCCCTGAGCTCTGCTAAGATAGCAAAGTCAAGTAGTTAGGCTCTCTGTGAGCCTCCTTGACTGCTGTCTTTGGAATGAAGTGTTGATGGCCTCCTCTTGCTATTGAGAGTCGTTCTGCTGAGGCCTCTGCTCTCTAGAGCAGTGGTTCCCAAACCTGTCCTGCCGGCACCCCAACACTGCACATTTTCTTTGTCTCCCTAATCAAACACACCTGATTCAACTCATCAGCTCATTAACCCATGTGATAATGAGCTGATGAGTTGAATCAGGTGTGTTTGATTAGGGAGACAAAGAAAACGTGCAGTGTTGGGGTGCCGGCAGGACACGTTTGGGAACCACTGCTCTAGAGCACTGTTCGGATCACATCATCAAGTAGTTAGGCTCTCTGAGAGACTCCTTGATAGCTGTCTTTATTATAAAAGCTCCGCTGGATAGGAGTTCTGAGTTATTAGGCTCTCTGTAAGCCTCCTTGGGAAGCTGTCTCGAGTGTAGGGGAGTAGTAGGTCTCCTCTCATCTTGGAGAGTCATTATGCAGAGGCCTCCGTCCTTAGAGCTTGGCCAGGCAGTAGTGTCAAGTTGTTAGGCTCTCTATTACCCCTTTTCCACCAAGGCAGAGCTGGTGCTGGTTCGGAGCCAGAGCCTAGTTTCAAATCGGTTCTTTGTTTTTCCACCGCCAAAGCACCAGCTCCGAACCAGTAAAACTGGTTCTTAAGTAGCACCAAATCATTGCAGGGTCTAGAATGGAGCCAAGAAAGAACCGCTTGCGTCAGAGGCTGGGGGCGGGGTTACCGTGGCCAACAAGACTGAAGAGAAACTTGTGACCGCCATTTTCAAATAGCAGCTAATCGAGCTAACAGCAGCTAAACACGATGGACACGATTAAACAAAAACAGCACTGGTCAGATGACGAAACAAGCTGCTTTCTTGCACTTTGGTCCTCTTCAAAAGTCCAGAGTAAGTTAGACGGGGCTTCGCGGACGAAGATTTAAAAATAAATGTTATGTACATACCGTTACTCTCGCTTGTAATCTCCGTCTGTACAAATAATGGCGAGCCGCGCGAACACGTTGGATCCGCCGTGTTTGGATGCCGATGTAGGTCCGCAAAGCCATGAACATCAATAGCAAAGCAACGTCCGCCATTGTTGCTGATGTGTTTGTGTTTACGTTGCTGGGAAAGATGAGACGTAGCTGTGACTTAAGACCTGGCTCTGCGCTGGCTCTTTTAGCCTGTGGAAAAGCAAACCGGTTCTTTGGAGGTTCGTCAGTCGAACCAACTCCGAACCGGCACTAGCTCTAGCTCCGAACCAGCACCTGGTTCTTGTTGGTGGAAAAGGGGTATATGAGCCTCCTTGGCTACTGCTTTTACAGAGGAGTGAGGCTTCCTCTTATTGTAGAGAACACCACTCCTCAGAACTCCATCTGGCCACAGTTTCAAGTTGTTTGGTGTGCTGTGTGCCTCCTTGATAGCTATTCTAAGTGTTGGTCATAGTAGGGCTCCTCTCGTGTTAGAGAGTAGTCATGCTGAGGCCTCTGTCCTTAGACCTCAAATAGGCAATAAGTGCAAATTGTTAGGCTCTACTTGGCCTCCTCTCACTATAGAGTTGTCCTTCGAGGCCTCCACTCCTCAGAGCTCCGCCTGAATAGCAATTCTGAGTTGTAGGCTCTCTGTGAGCCTCCTTGGAATCTGTCCTGAGTGTGGAATGTAGTTAGGCCTCCTCTCACTTTAGAGAGTCATCAAGCTGAGGCTTCCAGTCTTAGAGCTCAGCTAGGCAGTGGTACTGAGTGGCAGGTTCTCTGTGAACCTCCTTGGTACTCCTGGGATGGGAGCATCGTCAGGCCTCCACTCACTATAGAGAGCCATCCTGTTTAGGCCTCTGCTCCCCTGAGCTCCGCCTGCTTACTAGTGTCAAGTTGCTAAGCCCTCTATTAACCTTCAAAGAACACAGGCGTTGGTTGAAGCTAGGCCTCCTCTCTTGAGAGAGAGTTGTTATGCCAGTTGTTATGCCTCCTTGGAATCTGTCCTGAGTGTGGAATGTAGTTAGGCCTCCTCTCACTTTAGAGAGTCATCAAGCTGAGGCTTCCAGTCTTAGAGCTCAGCTAGGCAGTGGTACTGAGTGGCAGGTTCTCTGTGAACCTCCTTGGTACTCCTGGGATGGGAGCATCGTCAGGCCTCCACTCACTATAGAGAGCCATCCTGTTTAGGCCTCTGCTCCCCTGAGCTCCGCCTGCTTACTAGTGTCAAGTTGCTAAGCCCTCTATTAACCTTCAAAGAACACAGGCGTTGGTTGAAGCTAGGCCTCCTCTCTTGAGAGAGAGTTGTTATGCCAGGGCTTTGAGCGTCCTTTGAGCTAAGCTGGGGGCTAAGTTGCTAGGCTCTCTGTGAGCCTCCTTAACTACTGCACTTAAATCGGAGAGTTGCTAGGCCTCCTCTCAATACAGAGAGTCGTTCTGTTAGAGGCCTCCGCTCTCCTGAGCTCTGCCTGATATTGTGTCAAGCTGCTGGCTTTATTATGTAGCCTCCTTGACAGGCGAAGGGCATTGTGCTGAGGCCTCCATTCCATGAGCCCAGCCAGGGGCTAAGTTACTAGGCTCTCTTTGAGCCTCCTTGGCTACTGCGCTTGAACCAGAGCTGTGCTTGGTCTCCTCTCATTTTAGAGAGTCATTCTATTAGAGGTCTCTGCTCCCCTGAGCTCTGCCCGATATTGTGGTGCTGGCTCTATAATGTAGCCTCATTGACAGGCATAGGATGTACTGCCGAGGCCTCAGTCCCATGAGCTCAGCCATAGGCTAAGTGGTTAGGCTCTCAGTGAGCCTCCTTGGCTACAGTGAGTGTTGCTAGGCCTCCACTGACTTGAGAGAGTTATCTTGCTGAGGCCTCCAGTCCTCAGAACTCCGCCAGGATAGCAATTGAGAGTTGTAGACTCTCTGTAAGCCTCCTTGAAAGCTGTCCTGAGCATGGAACATAGTTAGGTCTCCTCTCGATTAGAGAGTCGTCATTCTGAGGCCTCCGCTCCTATAGCTCGGCTAGGCAGTATATAGGGTTGTTAGGCTCTCTGTGAGCCTCCTTGGCTACTGTCCTTAGTTTGGAGTGTTGCTAAGCCTCCTCTCATTATGAGAGTTGTTGTACTGAGGCCTCTGATCTGCTGAGCTACACAGGCCTGTTAGACTGACTTTTGGTTAGTGTTGCTAGGCCTCTTATTGAGGCCTCTGTTCCTCAGAGCTGTCTGAACAGAAGATCCAAGTGTTAGGCTGGCCTGAATAGAGAACGTATTTAGGCCTCCTGTTGAGGCCTCTGTTCTTGAGAAGCTCCAGTCTATGCTGATATTCCCCCAAAGGTGTTCTTAAGAATACCAAGTTCTTGGGCTTGCCTGTAAGGGGTCTTATAGCTCAAGCTCTGGCAGCAGGGAAATAATCGCAATTCTGGTGTGCACCTTAGGAATGGTGGACTTCTTTGACTTTGTCAGCCATTAAGGCACTCATCCCTTCAGCATGGCGGTGTGGATATTTCATGCCCCATAGAGGACTCTAATGGACGCAGCACGAGTTCCCTTTCGAAAAGGAACGTCTCAATTACACATGTAACCACGGATCCCTGAGAAGGGGAACGAGATGCTGCGTCACTTTGCCATGCTTCAGGTATTCCTGTGCACATCTCCTTTAAACAAGAAGTGGATGACGTATTTCACAGGTGCCCTTTTATACTCATGGTTGCACCAGTAGTGACCGCCTGCCAATGTCAAGCTCATTGTCATGTTTAGACTCATGCTTTTGTCATGCCGGAGGCATTCCCCATAGCACCCTCTAGGGGATGCAGTGTCTCGTTCCCCTTCTCAGGGAACCATGGTGACATGCGTAACCTGAGACGTTTTTTCTTGTTCCTTTTTGACTATTATTGTTACAAAATTGGAGAGAAAAACAAACCCCACTGAAGAAGGTGGGAAATAGGCTGAGTAAAAAAGTGACAAGATGGATACAAACTTGTGTTGTTCACATGAACATTTCAGTTCAAAGCAACTGCTAAGTCAACTGTTAGGCCAAGGTTCCAATGTTTTCATTATAATGTAAATATGTGTGCACTAAATTGGAAAAATACCAGTTACATTGAATTTTAAGACCATCTGTGCAGTCTTTCATTCAAACCATCATACTAACAATGACTTGACTTTCGGTTACAGCGGTGACAACAGCATGAACAAGATGCTTTGACAGGTCCACTCAGACCGAAGTACACAAGAGCCCCGCAAAGATGGCACTGATGGACTGAAACAGAGGTTCTTGTCTTCCAGGGATAGAACAGACTGTGGCAACACTCTCTTTCTGCTAGCAGGCTGAGCAGGGAGCAAGGTCCCTCATTTGTATCTGCCAGTCTTGATTAATGATATTTCATCCTTACCATGTTTTCTTGTTTTTCCTTTTTTTCTCCCCCCAACTTGCTCTCCTTGTTTCTCTCTCAGGCTCATTTCAATACAGATACACTGTGCTGGAAAAAGCAGGTCTTATTGAGACTTACCTAAACACAGGGTGTGACTCACTCACATGTGCACATCAGATTGGACGAGGCTAAGAGAACTAATAAAGGTAAAGTGATTGCACATCTCAGTCATGCTCCTATTAGGTAAACTTGATGACATGAAAAGTCAGTGCAGTGACTTTTCATGTCATGTCAATTAGAACCACTAATCAATAAAAAAAACAGGTAATTTGGGGCATTTTGACAAAAACGAAGTCTATGTACTGCAGACTAGGGGTATAGCAATATACTGGTACTATTGATGATAACCATGATATATAAAAAAAAAATGGTTACCTAATATGAAGTTCTGTATATCGATTACAAAGTATTGCTACTGACCTATAAGGCCCAAAATGGGTCAGCTCCTGTGTATTTAACCAATCTTCTATCACCCTACGATCCATCACACTCTTTAAAGTCACAAAACACTATCTAAGTCCACTAAAGATTGATTTAGTCATTCAATTCAACATATTCTGAACAACTGTGTCTTCAAATTGCTGATATAGCCCAACTAATTTAGCTGATTCCTGCTGTCGTCATTGGCGTTTGTTATGAATAACAAAAGCAGGTTAATATAGTTTGGTCTGTTTTTGTTTAGCCTAACGTAACTTTACTTACTACAGGTGCCCTCATTCTCTCAAATACCATTTTAAAGCCATTTACTGGTCAATAAATATTATGTTGTGAATAATCAGCTTTGTTCTTTTGTTTCCCCAGAACAACCAGTACATTTCTAAAATAATCTGAACATTTCAGTGGCAACATTGAATTACAGTAAGTTACTTGCACCACATGCAGTACTTTATTACTATGAACTTTCTCTGTGTGAAATTGTATTGTTTGACTGTGTACTTGTGTTTTTTAATCAGTTATTCTCTGAAAATCTTCCCTCATGCTCTCAAATCTCATTCATGTTAATCAGAAAAATAATATCACAGGTTTGGTTCACAAATAATGCTATGCATTTTTTCTTATATCTTTATCATTTGCATTTGAATATAAGACATTTCTTCAAGTTTAGTCTTTTTCGACAGAAAAAAGGAAAAAGCTATTAGGCTTCAGAAGACTTACAACACAACCCATAACACATGAGTTGTGAACTCATTGATTGTTTTTAGGATCTTTTCTGGGACATTTTTGGAGCTTGACCATTTTTACATAAATTGTTGCATTGAATTGAACTAGACAAGAATATAAGAATGGTTTCATGAATGATTTACACAATTTTTTTCTGCTTTATGCCTGAGATCTGCTTTTGGGTTCCACAGACAGAAAGTCAAACAGGTTTGGAACATCACAAGGCTGAGGAAATTATTTAAATTTCACAACTATCACTTTAATAACATTACTAACAGTAAATGTTGTACTTTGCAGGGATCTCGGTAAGCTGAAATACAAGTTTGAACAAGAATAAAAATCCTCCTGTAGACCTGAAAATCACTGAAGTGCCTGGACCGACCATCCACCAGAAAAGAGGAAAAACAAACGGAAAACGATGCTGTACCTTTTCACTTTTCTAACTCTTTAAGTACCTCACACCAACTTGGTCCCATAGTGACATTTTTGACCACAAACGAAATTGCTGATCGTGTGGATTCTTATTAAAATGACTGGAATTCACCAGTGAACATTCACAGAACAACAGATAATTTTACTGCACCTTAATACTGTTTCCAGGTCGAAGCCTCTACTTCTACTTCCTCTAACTTGTTTCATGAGAATACTCAACAACCATTTATGAACACTGTTGATTCAAGTCACACATTTAAGCTTTTCAAAAGCCACAGTGTACATTACAGTCTCCAGTCTAACGGCATCCCAGACTTCAACATTTTATGATTCAAAATAGCTGAATATCTAACCATCTGAGATTTCGGTATAGAGATAAAGGTTAGGATCATAATTTTCAGGAATATTACAGCACAATGAGTGCATATTAGCACTGTTTGTTTGTTTTTGGCATCTGATAGAGCTTTTGGACTTGGAAACAGTGATGTCAGACTTACCATCGGACTGAAACACAAATGTTTTAAAGTTAAGTAAAGATGGACATTTTTAATTAGTCAAAATGTAATTTTTTTTACATTGATTTATTTCGTGGAACATATGTGTTTCCATGCATTTTGTTGAGATGTCTTTTCTTGTTTATCTATTCTATTGTATATACATGGTTGATTATTCATGTTGCTTATGTATTATACTATTTTTTTGTGTATTCATTGATATTAATCTATAGTTAGCTTTTTTTTCCATGTGCATGGAAGTGTATGTATAAAAATGAATATCAAATATGTAATAAACAATTCTTATTTTGTATTTGGTTCAATTTGTTTATTATAATAGAAGTCAAAAGTTACCATAGTAACAACATGAAATTAAATATTTAAAAAAAATGAAATTTGGTTCCTGGAGGCACCCAAAGTGGTTCCACACAGTGCCTTATATAAGAGTTCCTCAGGAAACCTGTGTGGTTCCTCAGAGAACCACCCCTTTTTAAAGGGTGCCTAGACGATCTACAGACGGTTCCGCCGGTGTTGCAAAGTGAAGAACCCCAAAAGGTTCCTCCAGGCACCTTTTATTTTTACAGTGTAGTGCAAGGGGGCCGTGTTCAAATCCTGATCAGTGATCACACTGCATTTTGTGGAAAACGGCCATTTTTAACGTTTTGAAGCTATAGTTGTTATTGGCCAATATTAGAGATTTTACTTAATCTGTATTCATTGATCGATTGATCGATTGAAAGATTGTTTGATCATTGCTGCATATCTAAACTTAATAACCAGCACTGAATTACAGGAAAAAACACCTCTTTCAGTTTCTTGGTGTTTTCTCCACACAGTTTGATTTAAAGATTTGTTAAATCATTTTATCATGCATTTCCTCCCTGGGCAAGTGGGATGGTGCATTTCAAATTTGTTTGGTCTTGTCCACAACTGTCAATTGTTGAATTATTTTTCTCATTATCATCTCATAGCAGCTCCATGCCATGAAAACGAATGAGAAAAATGGAAAGCTGTGCTCATCTGCAGACAGAAAAGCTACAGAGAAAACAAAAGAACATGGTCTATTCCCTCAAATGGCTGGCATAAACAACAGGCACACAATGTGTTAATCTACGGCTCTTTGCATTGTTGGCAAGGCTTAGATCGAAGCCACATCGCAAAACAGCGCTACCATTCCTCACACGGGTTTGGCTCACGATGTCACACGCTCTCTTCCATGGCACAATATGAGAACTAAACTGGGGGATTCATTTAATCGAGTTTCAAATAGGAAGGTGAAGATTAAACTAGCGCCTCTCTGTTTATATTTGAACAGCGGGCCTTTTCCGAAAATGAACCTATGAGTGGATTAAGAACATATTTGATTAAAACTGTATTTGATTATTTTTCTCCAAGGCCATTTCCTTACATGATGCCTCCTGAGCCCCCTGATGGATTGTGGATAGAGTGAGCGTCATGTCATACAGATGAAGACTCAGGACTGATTACAAAAACAAATTAATCTTTATTCAGATGGGAGTGCAGCAAATCTCTCGAAACACAAATAAGTATTTACAGTTACATAATCGCATGTAACAAGACGAGTCGCATAAAATCCTCCCTGAACGAGTGCGCTTGGTCTTTTTAATATATGTCGCTATAGCAGTGAGTTTTGCAAAAACAGAATCTGAATGTGATAGTTAATATTCAATTTTAAGGCAACCTGTCTATTTCGCAGATGAAAATTGAACAATGGAGGAGAATTTTAAAGATCCAACCCTCTACGTGCCATAAAATGGGTTTACAGAACTCACAGTAGTGATTTTAAGAGGCACAGAGTGCAGAATATCAGAAGCCTGTGGGAAGGGAATATTGTTCCAAGATCTAGTGAAGTAGACCCTGAGAGGTTGGGTTAAATTTAATGCGGTTTGTAAGGCAACTGTGCAATAGAAATGTGTGCTTCTATATCACACGTTGCAGCCTCGGTCCAACTGGATCGATACAACATCAAAACTCATCATCAAACCCAAGTGTCAAGCATCTTAAGTTACTCTTCCTTTCAACAAGCAAGGCCAAACGGTGTTCTCTAAATTGCCAACAGTTATCTATTGAAGTGTCCGTGTGACTGCCAAAGCTTTAAATTAAAAACAAAATGTAGGGGATAAAAAAACTCACTAGGTTGAGAATACATGTTGTTTTAGGGTAGATCTAGTTGTATGTATTCTCAACAGAAAAAAATCAGAAACTATTATTTTGTGGCTCCTGAAGAGCTGTAGTGTTTGCCAAACCATAGCTGATGACATTTTCAAAGTCCTTGAAGCTGATATGGCCATCAGAATCTTGATCTCCATGCCTGTAAAATTTAACAAATTAACAAAAAATTTGTTAATGTTCATGTATAAACCAATAAAATCAAATATAATAAGTTGGGTAAAATGGAGGAAGATGCCCTCTTTAAGAATAATGTGCATTTACTGCTAAATTTAGCTAATTTCCTTATTTAGTAAAACCTAAAACTCTGTTTAGTAAAACTGAAAATAAGACAGTAAGAAAATATGCTGTGGAAGTATTGTTCATTGTTAATGTTAACTATAATGTAGTTAACTAATGTTAACATATTAAACCTTATTGTTAAGTGTTACCAATAACTGTTGAATTAAATCATAAAAACACCAGCAACAACGTGCCAGTTGGGGACCTCAAGGGTCTAACTTAAACTTTTCACTTTAATCATTTTATGTTAATAATTTGTAAAAAAAAAAAAAGAAAAGAAAAAAAGTGTTATTTGTCCATAAATCCATCATTAAAATTATATATATATATATATATATATATATATATATATATATATATATATATATATTTGATTTTTTTTATTCAACATTAAATAAATTCATAGATCACTATTCATATATCTAATAACAAATGAGATCACATAACCTCAAAAATGGTTAAAATGTTCAGATGAAAAGTAAAGATTCTTATTAACATTCAATAAATGTGATTAGTAATACAGTGCTGGTCAGAATTATTGGCCCAAAATAATTTAGCAAAATCTGCATTGTTAATCCTTTTGATATTATATTTAAAAAAATTGCAAAAATCTAACCTTTCATTGAATTAAAACAATGGGGGGCCCGTTATAAGATTTCTAGCTTATAGCATAATGTATTTAGTGACATCTATGGTCAAGTGGTAAATTAAAGGTGGTGTGGACATCTTACTCCAGAGGGTATCTTACCCCATCTTACCCTACACCTTTTTCAATCCAATTATTGCAAGACATTCAAATGGCATCCTGTAAATACAGAAAATATGATTAGTTTGTACATTTTAAACCAGTTTAACTTTCATACTTTATCAAAAAAGAAAAGACGTGGCGCAAAGTGGTCTGTAATATTAAGCCAGAACTCAGAACACACTATTGAGTATCTGTCCGTATCTGATATAAACTTAAACTGAATAGCAGGAGAGCAAGTAATATGCAATGCTTCAGCTCTCTCACTCAAATTGGACATGACATCGTTTCTTTGATCTATATCCTAGGCGCTTTATCACTAACATGGCCTGCAATAACATTTCTTTTGAAATGCACTAATGCTGTTGATGCAATCTGATAATCCACAAATGTGATGAAAAATGAGTTGCATGGACATTTTCTGGTTTAGCAGGTGTAGTCAAGTGTCTTCTTGCTTTGTGGGCTGACACAGTTGAAAAGAAGTGGTAGATATATCTCTGCTCTCAGATGTGAAAGTGGCTGATGTTCACTCTAACCTTGCAAGTAAGTGCTGTCTGATTGACTTGAGCAAGTCAAACACCTGACTTATTTTACTTCCTGGTGGTGTTCATTCCCTGGATGGGTGGTGGATGTGAATGTGTGGAGAGATGCTCATTTTCAACTGACTGTGTCTTTTATCGGACTTCAGGGGAAAGTCATGTGGCAGGAAGAGAAGCCTTGACTCTAACTAAAGTTTTTATGCCAAAGCCAAATTTCATATTTCAGGAAGTTCCAGTTTAGAAATGGAATGAGCTTTTCAAGCTGGAAAGGTTACCAAAAATGTCTTAAAAGCAGACAATGAAGACAATATAGCAGAATAAAAAATATCAGGCATGGTTATTGGCTCACAGACATTGTCTTTAAGTGTCAATGTCCAGTGACTGTGTCATAAGTCTGTCTTGGTTTGATGCTGCGACCAAGTGACTTATCCAGATCTATCACACACTTCTAGCTGCTGAGAGCAAAGCTCTTCTCTGTTCTCTCAAAGCAAGCACATTTCATATTGGCGAATGAGTCATTCGTGACATAACGAGCAGATAAAGACGGTGTGAGCAAATTGAATCGTGTCTGAGGAGCAGAGGAGGACATTACAGAGCAATGGGCTGACCATTTCTTTCTCAGTGCTCACTTCCTGTTTCAGAGATGAAATTAAAATATCCATTCTGCTGGAGAGAGATCTTTATTTCCTGCTTTTTTGGCCATCCCTGGTTCAGCTGTTTATTGTCTACAGTGTATCACGCAAGTCTGCAAGCAGAGAATCAGATTGCAATCATGTAAAACTCATTAAGTGGATGTTTTTACCAAGACCGAGATTAATGCGGATCAAAACCGCCACAGGAAAACTGCTCCTCCAATTGCAAATGAGGAAGAGCTAACATAAGGGAAGAGATACAGAGGGAGAGCTGGAATTTTCCTGCCTCTCTCTCACTGGGGTGATTTCTCTATTACTCTCAACGACAGACTGATCGAGTGCAAACAGAGCAGATGTGAGGGAAATTTGGTAGCAACAGGGAGGAGAATTAAAACAACATTAAGCATCCAGCAACTGGAAAATCACACTTCCCTTTTCCATGCCGGTGACTCCCATTCAAATGGAAGTGTAGCACACATCTAATTAGATTCTAATGAAGTCCTCCCCATGGAGGAGGAACGTTGAGATATCAAGCATGCCCCTCTCCTGAGCCTTTGCACCTCTTTTAAAAAAATAAAAATAAAGACGGCAACGAGCAAGGAAGACAGCCTGAAACTTCACGGACAGCTTTTGAACACCTGTGCTACTTCCACTGATTAAACGAATAAGGTAGCACATCTCTCTTACTAGCCTGCAATCAAGAGGTTGCAATTAAAGTCTGACAAGGTTGAGCATAATCATGTGTGAAGAGGATTGCGTGGACTGACAATCTAATTTACGTAGCAAAGCAGACCGATTCCTGCATTGCCATGTTTGATTGAGTGATGTGATATTAGAACTAAGGCTTTGTATCAAAAAGACTGACAGGTTGTCATATGAGAGCACAGTGGTGGACATGGAGGGACTGTATAGTCTTCGTGGTCTTTATCTCAGCGAGAAGAGACGCATGAGTGATACTTCAGCTGTCCCTTCTTTCATACTCTGCTAGTTAACATAGCACTGTCAGTCAAAGCAGGTCTGTGTTGCAAAGCCCTGTCAGTGCAGTCACCATAAACAGTCCATTGTTTAATGAAGGTACAGTTAGGGCTGCTTTTCTGACTCAATTCTCATTTCAATTTGATTCAGAATATATTTGAATTATATGTACATTTTGTTACCATGTGAAAACTGTTCCCTTTCAGTCACTCACATTCGACGTAGTCGACGTGTCGACTGATCGGGATCACACTTAGGGAGCCTGTCTCCTTAATCATCGAGTATTGATAAAACGAGCCAATGCACATTGGTGTGCGAGATTTGCATCTGCGCTCCGCCCCGCAGCGTGGGTATAAACACGGAAGCGGATGCACGCACCACTTGTCTTTCACTTCAACAGGTCCAACTCGGTCCAACAGACGGCACGCCACACAGAGGAACATGTCCGGTCGGTGCTGAACTGCCTGAATACTGTCAAGAGCAGAACAGTGGTCCCACTGAAACTTTTTCAGAGGCTCCTGGGGCATATGGCAGCCGCAGGCGCAGTAACGCCGCTCGGCTTGCTCCATATGAGACCGCTTCAGCACTGGCTTCACGACCGAGTCCCGAGGTGGACGTGGCAAAGCGGCACGCTCCATGTGACAATAACCCCGGCCTGCCGCCAAACCCTCAGCCCTTGGTCAGACCCTTTGTTTCTCTGGGCCGGAGTGCCCTTAGAACAAGTGTCCAGGCATGCTGTGGTCACCACATATGCCTCCAGCACCGGCTGGGGGACCACGTACAACGGGCATGCAGTAGTGAGGATCTGGACGGGCCCCCAACTGCATTGGCACATCAATTGCCTCGAGTTGTTTGCAATACACCTTGCTTTGAGACTGCTCAAAACGCCACTGCGACCGTTGCATACATCAACCATCAAGGTGGTCTACGCTCCCGTCGCATGTCGCAACTCGCCCGCCACCTCCTCCTATGGAGTCAGAAGCATCTGAGGTCGCTTCGTACCACTTATATTCCCAGCCTGCTCAATCGTGCCGCCGACGAGCTCTCACGACAGCCTGTGGCCCAGGGAGAGTGAAGACTCCATCCCCAGGCGGTCCAGCTGATCTGGGACCACTTCGGGGCCGCACAGATAGATCTGTTTGCCTCTCCGGAATCGTCCCATTGCCAGTTGTTTTACTCCCTGACCAAGGAGACCCTCTGCACGGATGTGCTGGCACACAGCTGGCCCCGGGGCCTCCGCAAGTATGCGTTTCCCCCAGTGAGCCTTCTTGCACAGAAACTGTGCAAAGTCAGGGAGGAAGAGGAGCAGGTATTGCTAGTTGCCCCTTATTGGCCCCACCGGACCTGGTTCCCCGAACTTATGCTCCTCTCGAAAGCCCCTTTTACACTGTAAAATACAATGTATTTTACAGTGTAAAATACATTACAGATCAAGTTTTTCTAAATCTTTTCCACGGGCCAAATAGTATTTTTAATTGATTTATATTTTTAATGGAAACAGATAGGCCTTGTGCATTATTTGCACGAACATATTTTCTCAGACAATCTGCTGTTATCATGATAAGCAATTCTCTCTGTAGTTAAAACATTAAAACACAACATACCACAGGAAAAGTGTTCAAATCATTGCATCCACAACAAATATTTATATTTATTGATATATATATTTTTTAAACTGTTATTGTGAACATGCATTGTATTTATGATTAGGACTCAAAATGAAGATTTACGGTTTTCCTTCATCTGCCGTTAGATAAATATGCGGCAGTTTCACTAAACGGCCCAACGCGCTCGGTGGCGCGGACATTTAAGAATAGATGGATGTTTGCTTCATGTGATAGGCTTGGTGGGTGAAATTATATTTGTATTATCTTTCTGTATATGTATAATTTTTCTTAAGATGTTCTGTCTAAAAGTGACCAAAAAGACAAAAACTCCAGCTCACCATCGGTGTCGCCAAACTGCTCCGTCTCCAAAATGTTCGTACACTTGGGTCAGAGTATGCGTGCATGTGCATCAAGTTTGTTTTTATAAATCACAACTTATGAAGTGGCGTACGCCTTTTTCAGGGCCTGTTTTGTGCGTATGCAATGGTTATAAATGAGGCCCCAGATCAGTCACCTCAGCACACTAAGTTTCCCATCATCCTTTCTGGCTATCACCTGTGCACACTCAACAATCAACACACCTGACCTGTCTGCCATCAGTCTCATCAGTTCCTCCATAAAAGCCAGCACCAAACACACACAAATTGGTCTGGTCTCGTCATTCTACCCTGAACACGTACCTGACTACTTACCTGTGGATTACTAACATGTGCATCAAACTGTCCCGTCCTTCGTCTTCTATATCATCGTCTGCCAGTCTTCAGTCCACCAGCCACTTCTCATCTCTACCTGCTACAGATATGACTTATCATTCACATGCCAGCATCACCATCACGTTCTGCAATCCAGAGACTCAGCTGCTAACTTCCTGTGTGTTATGCAATAAACTCTATTCAGATTTGACCTTTGTCAGCATTCTTCTGTTCCATGACAAGTACATTGTAACAATTATGATTTTTGACGAAACTATCCCTTTAAGATTACAAAGCTGATCTTGTTGTTTTTTTTTTTTTTTTAGCCAATTTCCCTGAAGAAAAAAGGGCTGAGTTGTTGGTCCCTAAATGGGCCTGCCGTTCCATGTGCACAAGTGTCTTCATCCTCAGGCTCTTAACTGCTTGGATGCTTATTAGCCTTCAGCCAGAGATGAGGAATATCTTGGGGGCTGAGTGGCGATGAAGACTCATCGAAGCATGCAGATCCTCTAATTACCACATTGTCATAGCTAGAATACCGTCGTAATCAGAATAATGCCGCATGGCACGGGAATGTTGTTCTTATTACCACGCAGTGTGGCAGCTGTATCTGTGAACACTCAGCTAATCAACTGAGAATCTGCCAAGTCATCCGCCCAAGCCACGACTCCTACGAAACACTCACTGTGTGTGATCTGTGCAGCTTCTGATAACGTACCACAGAGAGGAAAGATGGAACCTGACCATAGTGAGCAAGACGAGCCAGTCTTCTTAGTCACACAGGATTTGAGTTGGGACAGAAATCAGCATGGAATTGTGAGAGAGTGGGCAAGATTTGCTAGGCAGCAATGTGTTGGACAGCCATAAGTGAGATAAATATTGCCTGGACGATTCATTGTCTCACACCTCCATGCCAGGATTCCCTGTGGAGGACACTGCACCCTTCCCAAGAGATGGAAATAGGTGGGTGATGACATCATCAGCGTGGCCCACAAGGAACAGGTGTATTCTTCTGATTGGTGTTCAGATGTTCTTTTTTTCCCCATCTTTATTTATTAAATTTTGGAGTGAGGGGAGATGGGGAGGAGAAGCATTGCAGACTGCAAGCGCTACTCTGTCACTGTCAAGAAAATGCACACTTTGCTCATGTACTGAAACTGCATAAACTTGAAGAAAAAGATGCTCTATTGGCTAACTTTTCTCTACACCAGCACAGTTTTCATTCTAAGACACAGAACAACATATACTTAAAAGTGCTATGAAAGGGGTTTTCAAACTTTTCATGTCAAAACTTCCCCAATATCAGTCATTTCAATGATTAATTCAAGTTCATTTGTATAGCATTTATATGCAGCTTTTAGTGTAGATTTGGTTATTTCTTATGGTTCAAAACTAGGTCAATAAACAAAGCAATAATCATAATTAGTCTCGCAATTAATGAAACCATAAAATTCGAAATTACAAAATTTTGGTTAAATTGTATAGTGTTACATATATTTATGGATATGTTAAGTCAACATAAATTTGACATCCCTAAAATATATATTTTGTAATAATAATAATAATATTAATTATTGGCCTTGCAGTCCCCTGGACCCTCAGTTTGAAACCCCCTGCACTATGAGACGGTTAGATGAACTGTCATCTTCACTACCACATTGTTTCAACATCTAAAGAGGAAAAAACTTCGACATAATCAGGTTCTACTTCAAATAAACAACGTGACAAATCTCTGGATATGCATATGGCACAGGAGCCTAACAAGCAATCAAAGATGCATGCCATCGTAAAACAGAAAACCTTCTGCTCTTTCATGCTAGTGGGTAGGGAAAGAGCCACAGCACTACTGAGATGTGCTCTGATTGTGTCTTAATTGAGACACATCATGAATCTTATAACTGCTTCATTTCATTTGCTCTTCTTTTGCCCTGATAAGAATGCACAAAAAAGGGGTGGAACCGGGATCCTGGTGCACTGCATTCTCACCTCTGATCAATGGAGACCTGCTGCACCATGGGAGAGATGTTATGGCCACGGCTAAATTTTATATTAACAAAACCACTTCCATTAAAACCAGCAACTTGCTGTCATGGCAACCACTGAAAGTATCAATGGGAGTTGTGAAATGTGCAGCAGAAATTTCTTCCCCGCCTGTGGCCCCCAGACGTGATATTGATGCCGCTGTCAGGGACGGCTGGCTTCCAGCTCCACAGCTACCTGTCGAGCCTACAAACAAGATGCGGGTTAATTCTGGCAGCGTACAACAAGAATCTACACATCTCGTCCCCATGCATACACACATAATCCCTCAAGCTGCTTAAGCATGAGGAAAGCCGATGGATGTACCTAAGCAATGATTTTTCAGACAATACATATGATTAGAAAAGCTGACGTGTAGTGATGCATCGTGATTTTTCATGGCCGAATAGCAAATAGGCTGATTTTTTCTTCAAGCAAATTTGTTTTTTGTTTATTTGCTCTATAACAGGCAAACTGGCTTTAAACAAAAAATATCCACAGCCATTTAAAATTAGTGGCAACCACTGCATTTTGATCATAATCAAAGATGCTACACACATGTAGCATGAGCAGTTGTTTTGAAATGATGTTTTATTAACAAAGTTCGGGAGGAGCACGTTCAAATAATCAAGCAAGCAATCAATCAATCAACTCATCAAACAATTACCATGTCTACCCTATCAGCATGAGAGGAAGCATATATATATTCACTCTGTCAACTCACCTAACTTCCTTGACAGTTTTCAGCATCCCTCCACCACCCCGACTCCTCACTCTTGGCTTGTTCTTTCACAGCCAGGAATACGGGGGGAGTACTCTGGGTTCGGGCCAAATACCGAGCCCGGAGCCCTCTCCTCGGACAGCACGCCAAATACGCATTTATTCTATCTGACTTATTTGTAAGTGTGAACTCGTGAATTAGACTGTATAATTTCAAGATTGAAAGCAAAAACAGAATGGTCTGACTTTAGATTTGTGAAATAATGCTACATAAGACGTCTTCACAAATCAAAAACAGCAGGCATACTGAATGAAATGCAAATTCCCTTTCTGACAGTAGGTGGCGCTTATGGAACAGCAGGGTACCATTGGGTACCACTGTACACAAAGAAGTGCTGCGCTTATAAACTACTTTACGTGGAGGTAAGAGGAAAAGAAAATGTCATTGAAACTTTTCTGAAGACCGTCAGTTCTCTTCAGCGATACATTCATATAAACCCCCAATTTAATATTTATATTTTTCTTACTATATTTCGAGCATCACGAACAGTGATTGTTTTGTCTTTTTTGCTCTTTTGGCAAAGTGGACTTTGTTACCGTCCTGTTTATAGACTTCATAATGCTTCCACACAAAAGGAAAGGATTGCAATGCAGTTTGTGTGCAAGTCCAGAATAGAGATTGCCAAAAATTAAACTAAAACTGATTTATGGCTGGTTGACCAGAGCATCTCCAATGAGGTGCTTGAGTTATTGAGTGTGTAAAATTACAAGTCACGACCTGTAAAGATAGGTAGAAGAAAACCAATTTTATCTGTGTATGTACCAGGACTCAACTAAAAAGATGGCCTGCTGACCCAGGGCCAGTATGAGAATGTTTCAAACCAGTTGATGGAAGTGTGGCTTGCTCTTTAAAGCCAACTCTACTTTTTTTATTATAATTAGATATATGTTTTTTAATGTCTTGCAAACATAAACAATTGGTTTATGTTGACCCAAAAAGCAGCCAAATTCTTTCTGTTAAAAATGGTTGCACAGATTACACTCAATACACAGCATGTAACAGCTATATTTCCATCTGAATTTCTCTGTTTGTCCATCTTCTACAGCACAGGTGGTCTGTAGACACCAGGGAAGAAAGAGAGCAGTGCTAGCAGGGACAGTCTATTCTTAACCATCCGACAGGAGTGCACTGAAAACTAAGCTGTTGTTCCAGCAGTCCCATACGTGAGAGTATATGCCAAACAACGCTTATGGTCAGATGAGCAGTTTATTTCTCTTTTACACACACACAAGCATACATTTAGTGGACACAACATGTCACAATTACACATACACACACACACGCACCCAAAACCAATCACCTCTCGGTGCACCCGACATTAGGACATAAAACACCAAAATATCTAAAGGAGAATGCCACAGTTTGATTCATGCCATGCTTAGAATCCTGACACGTTTTCAGCACAAAGCCATGAAGGCGAAACTAGGCTGTAAAGCCACAGCTTGAGGCTGTAAATTAGAATGTGCTTACCGGGAGGAGAGATTGATGACTACGTAGTGTGCATCTTGTGACTCGCTCACTTAGTTAATAGGGCATTGCTGTGACTTTCCACATCTGCACTCATCCTGGGCGTAGCGGCTTCTTAAACAGAATTAAAAGAGATATCCATGTGACATCCTTAAAAAGCTTGTTGACCAATTGGTTGAGGAGGCAATTTCCTGGGCGAGCTTTACAGGTGGTAAATGGATTACGTAACTGGGATTGAAAGTCAAGAAGACGGGGCTTTGTGGAGCATGCCGAGGAAAACGAGAGGAGCCGTGTTGTTTGTTCCAAGGCTATGGATTTCTAATAAATGTTTACCGCTCGCTTTGGCCCCAATACTCTCAACAACAATCCGTTTTAGTCACGGGAAGGGAAAGTCAATTTATTTAAATCCAGCTCTTATCCTGAAAACTCATCCTAGCTTCAAACCCGTCCCAAGCCACTAGCTCCATTTGGCATCGCTGTCATTTACAGCCATCTTCTTAATAACTCCTTGACTTAACCAACTTCCCGACGCAGGGGCCCTCATATTCAATCATCGTCTGCACCAGGAGAGACCAATCCTCTGTTTATATTACTCCACAATTTATCCCACTTTAAAAGACTGCTCAGAGAGTGAGAAAGGAAAAGAGAGAAGGCACTGGAGGGTCTTTACCATAAGCCTGATTCATCGTGAAAATTTCCTAGTTGTTCAATCAGGCAGTGTAATGAGAGAGGGTCTCAGTCTATTCAGACATCTATTGACTCTTCTGCTCTATTCAAACACTTTTGCTGCTTTAGTTCTCTCAGCACTTCATAAGCTTTTCCAGAAAAGCCTCTTAATGGAATGTGACTCAGAGAGACCAGCATTTTCAGACAAGTGAAGACACATTCAGGAAAACAAAATGAACAAGGCCGCCGAACGTGCAACCTGCTCTGCTACAAATAAATCCATTGAATAGCTGCCAGTATTGTTCGCATTGTCAAGCATGGAGCACAAACCACACAGGACAGAAAGCAAGCAAAATACAGACTTATTGGGTAATCAATCCATCTCTGTGTCCCTGGAGAGACTTGAGCAGACATCCCCTGTAACACCTCCTGTTTAGGCCAACCAGGGTTTCAGACAGACTCAGACATGGTGCTGGTTCTTGTGCTGGAGGACGTCTCTCCTGAGTTCCCACTGTCTTGAAAGGTTGAATAATGATATAACTGACTATAGCTGCTTTTCAGTTTAAACAGTTCTCATTGCTTAACCGTTCCATTCCGTGCCAATCCAGCCCAGTCGGTGCGGATATGGTTTAATTTTTCACTGTATGGCTGATAATGGAACTCTTTGGAACATAATGCAAATGTGCCAGTCCTTTCCTTGGTAATCCAAGAGTTTACAGAAGATGTAAAATGTAAATAGCAAACGCTTTATGGAGGATGATCAGATTTTCTTTTAATTTTATTATTAGCTTGCGTTAACTTTGCTCAAATGGCACGCTTGGCCAGCTACAGAGAAACTGGCGTTCAGGCAACAGACAAGTGACCAATCCTGAGTGGTGAAATAACTACACACATTCTACCGGACCGAGAACGGTTTGTAACAGTGCCTTGCCATTGCGAACCAAGCTCAAATGGAAAATAACTGGAACCGTTCATTACTGTTCTTAGAACCGTTCGGCCCAATGGTGAAAAAGCGACTTATGTTACTTCAAAACCTGCACACAAATGTGTTTGAAACATATATTAACATCCAAAGTAAGTCAGTGCCTTTATGTGAATAAGGGGAAAACAAATGGGATGGAAACACTGTGCAACACTTACATTCAGTACATAAAATCTGAATGTTGGTTAGTTTAACACGCATTGTTTGCCGCATCGGGTGTTTGCAGTCTAAATACAGTAGCTTTGCGCCAATCAGAATTAAATTGAGAACTAAATAAATTATTTGAATTCCTGAATTTTAACTGAAGTAGCAAAAAAGGAT
Organism: Scardinius erythrophthalmus; assembly: GCF_964197995.2. Classification (NCBI taxonomy): domain Eukaryota; kingdom Metazoa; phylum Chordata; class Actinopteri; order Cypriniformes; family Leuciscidae; genus Scardinius; species Scardinius erythrophthalmus. The sequence goes on from NC_138239.1 coordinate 22,916,761, forward strand.
GCCGAATTGAAATTCGAATGTAAGAATTAAAATTAAAATTAATTTTCATTTAAAATGAAATCTTCAATAATGAAGAAATTTTCAATATACTGTGGGTGGGTATTAAGGAAGGTAGAAAGGTAGGAAGATAGCTAGGTAGGTACAGTAGGTAGGTAGTTAGGTGGATGGATGGATGGATGGATGGATGGATGGATGGATGGATGGATGGATGGATGGATGGATGGATGGATGTTTGAAATGTCACCTAGAAATTTGTTTATATTTATTTCAATGTATTACCTGCATTGAATTTCTTTAAATTTAGTTCAGCAAATTCCTATTCCTATCATTTGAATTCAGCTTCCTGTGAGGTGTGGTCAATTCAATTCAAATTCATTATCAGAAAAAAGAGACTACTGATTGTTGATTACTTTGGGAGCAATCTAGTTTTTAATCCATTTTGCCAAACTGCATACACATAGAAGGGTCCAGTTCAGTTGGCTTCGACATCAATACCGGCATGCCCTTACATGGGAAAAGCAGTGAGATTGCACACTATAAGACAAAAAGCAGAACTCATGCTACTGGATTACCATAATATCAAAAGTAATTTTTTCTCATGTCTACAGAAGGAGACACGATTACAAATCATGTGTAACATTTTTGGGTTATACAGCAGGACTTTAAAGCTCAGCGCGAGAGTGGGCATGGAGTATCTAGGCACAGTCAGGTACAGATGAGAAATCCAGAGGAGAAATGAGGTTCCATATGAGGAAACCCTGCTGGGGATGAAATGACCCTAGTATTGAGGAGGTAAGGATGGCAGCTTTCCATGCGCATTCCTCTCTCTGCTGATTAGTAGGACTGATGCTCTCCTGCCTGAGCGGGGCCTGCGGACTGATGGGAGATCACCAGGGTTCTTCATCTTCTCCATTAACACTTCATCTCGCTCACCTGAGGGGAGCTGAAATATGAAATCAAAATATAAAGAGCAGAGACGAGAGACAATCTCTGAGCAGACAAAACATGCACCGTCAAACTCCTTCACTCGCCCATGTACAGTTTATCCCCCACACACACATTCTGTTGGAACTCCAGATACACACTCTCCAACAGTGCTCCGGTTACATATTCAGATCAAATGCTTCACAGTACTCTCCAGCTGAAGAAAGTGCACTGATCCTCCAATCTTCTTGTGCTCTTATGTTCTGGTTGGATGTTCCTCTGTGCTTTGTGACCGAAAAAGAGAGCGCTTTCTTTGTGTCTTAAAATATGCATCAGCTGCTTCTGTACCAAGTCGCGATTTCTTTTGTCAGATGCAGCTGAATAAAACACCTTCATCTTTTTGGGAGAGGTGGGGGGCCCACCGAGACACGTCACACACGACTTTGTCAAAATCAGTGGAAATGCTGCATGCTGTTGGGAATTTGTGTTTTTAATTCAATTTCTCTTTGCTGTCTAGACGCTGCTGCTAAGGCGGTACAGTCGTAGCATTTCTTCACCCTCTACAGAGATACATGCCATGCTTTATCATGCCAGGGTTGACACATACATGCATGGCACAGAAATAAAAATCAGGATCACAGTGAAGAGTTTTTGACAAATCAAACTGATTAAAAATGAAAAACTTGTGTCTTAGGTTAACACAGTCTGAACAACAAAAATTAAGCCCAAGTTGCGGAAGGTCCTCTGCAACTCTTATTATGGACAACCCACTGAGGCCACAGAGAGTGGCGTCATAGCCATAAGAAGCCCCCGGTGGGATGTGCACAATGGCAAATCATGCTAAACATCATTTGCGGGATGTTTTGCCCCTCAGGACAGTTGCACTCATAATTCATGCTATTGTCTGTACACACTCATTTGTTTGATGATTCTCCGATATCTCTTACTCACCCCCTCTCAAAAAGTCAAGACATGCTTAGGAGGAAATTCAAATGTGGAGCACTGCAGCAAATGTCAGGAACAATGTAAGCCTTTGAGATCAGCAATGTGAGGGGGTTTGTCAGGGAGGAAAGCCAGTGATCAGTGGCTCAGATATATAGACGCTGATACACCCTAGGGCTTTTCGACATGGACCTGAGGAGTGTACTGTAAAGCACAGACAGCTGTAAAGCCACTATAAGAGGATACAAAGAATTAGATCAAAATATGATAAACCAATCAATAATATCAAAGCATTAATGACTTATCCTAATGAAGAATACATATTTAATCAAACAAAAGCCATTTCTATGTATTTTAAATGAGGCCAAAAGACAAAAAAAAAATGTTTATGGCAACCAAGAGTGAAGTAAAAACAAGACAGAGATAAAACTTAAAAAAATAAAATAAAAATAAATAAATAAATAAAACACTTGCTGCTTCAAAATGAAAAACTGTAGGAAACCGCATATTTTTTTGCAAATACTCAGCTTTGAGAACTCATTGTGCCAGGTGACTGATGGTAATTAGTTGAAATTAGGTTGCAAGCAGAGCCACAGTATATCAGAGCAATGCTGTTCTTTTTTCTCTTCCTCTAATTTGTTTACAGTCTTTAAGCCTCTTGAGTGAACTCTGGAGGCTTTTGATACAAAAAAATAAAATAAAAAAATACTAGAACTAAAAAAAAAATACACATAAAAAAATGATTCAGACACCTAAATGCACCTAAATGAATTAGACAATTGATGATTCTGGTGATTATTTTGTGGATTATATAAATATTGTTCAATGCTGTTCTTCAAACAATCTGCAAACCAAAGACTATATAATATTTACTACACATTATATGCAGATATCTGTGAACATATAATAATCAGCCAAAAAGGAAATTTTAGATGAACAGTTTAAATAACCAACATCTAAAAATATTATAATAAACAAGGAACACACCGATTTACTATAAAATTATTTAAGTTATTGTTCATATAAAACAGTTTTATAACATATAAATTGACATAAAAGGATTTATATTAAAAACAAAATGACACCCAACCTTTTTGTCCTGCTCAAAATGATTGTACAGGCAAGCAGATACAAAATTCTAGATATTATTGCAATAAAGTTGTTTACCTGGATCTAGAGAGAACATACAGAATGTGACAGAGGAATACTACTGAGAATAGTATCCCCAATAGTCCAAAAAGTGCTGGATTTTACAAATCAGATGTATTGGCAAGAGGATATTTTGAAATGTATTTAAATGACTCTCCAGAAGGAAACAACACTGCTCAGCTGGGCGAAGCTCCAGAGGAATTAAAGTCTGTATAAACACAATCTTTAAACAGAGGTCAGTAAAGAAAATCAATATCTATGAAATGAACATCTGTTCAAAATCGTAACATTATGGTAGATGTATCAGTATAGAGATTGCCAACGACATTAACATTGAGAATACATCATACTGTACATCATTAATGAGCTATGATTTGTTCCCATCAGAGATCTTCTTGAGAAGGTAAAGTTAAGTTTCACTAGTTTAACTGAGTAAGACAATGATGGAAAGAATGGATGGAGAGAAAAAGTGACTGAGGAAAAAAAAATTGTCTATGCATTAGTTACTCAGAGGTTAACACTTCATTCGTTCACATGATCTCTACCTGAATGTTACCTGTTCACAGCTGGCCTGTTGCATCCCGCTAGATTGAATTTTTCTGAGGGACAATGTAATCACTTCTACCTGAAGTTGCCTTATCATACATCAAACACAGATAAGAGCAATGACAAGCATTCATAATGAATGAGCTCTCAAAAATGCTATGACTCGGGGAACTGACTGACTATGATGGACGACTAGAGTTAGAGGCTGTTAGAGGTTTCTACCATTTTATGCTGACTTCCCAGCAGCTAGCTTCACTGTGAGACTTGTAGGATATAAAATCAACTGCATACTTGGGCGGAAAAAAGAGCTGTTGTGTTTTTTTGTAAAGAGGAACATTCGGTTGGTCCTGACAGTGGTCTGGTAGAGATAGAAGACTGGGAGTTGCATATGGCATTGAATGATAGGATAGATTCCACATTCTGTCTGATTGCATGAACATTGAGATGCAAAGCAAAGATAGCTAAGCTATGCTGTGTCAAACAGATGCCAGAATGTGAGTCATCACTTCATCAAATGAAGTCCTCAAAATGCATCTGTGAATCATTCAGTGATGTGCAAAACTACACATTTTCAGAGGGTAATCTGGGTAAACAGGTCCTGCATAATTAGGCTGGTTTCAGATACACCTTACCCTAATCTAATAGGTATTGCAGTCATCTCAATGGTAAAAGTGTCCCAATTTAACTTTAATTACAGACATATACACACACATACATACATACTGGTTTTCAACCCTGGTCCTGTAGACCCACCGCTCCGTACACACTACAAGATAATCAGGCCCAATTCTCCCTTTCTGATAATCCTAGGTGGAGTCCAGAATATCTTGATGAATCTACAGATTATTTTAACAGATTTTCCTGTGGTGTGATGTGTGTTAAGAGGGATTGAATCTGCTCGGAAGAATGCCGGGGTCGCACCAATCTCAAATTGTAAATATCCAACATTTAATATTTACAATCAGAAATACTGTTGTGTGGGGAAAACCCCAAGGACAAATGTGCACACACTCTGTAGATTGTCATGTGGAACGAAACGATATCAAATCGGAAAGCGAGATGATGGAAGACTAAAGCATAAACCGCTAAACCGAGGTCCTGACTCTCTGTGGTCGTTAAAAATTTGTCAATTGGCCTCTGTCCATCATCATGGCCTCCTAATCATCCCTATGTATACTGATTGGCTTCATCACTGATTGGTCTCCTCTCCACCGATATGCCAGTGTGTGGTGGGCATTCTGACGCAGGTGGATGCTGCACATTGGTGGTGGTAAAGCGTAAGGCATGTAAAGCGCTTCGAGTGCCAAGAAAAGCGCTATATAAATGTAATGAATTATTATTATAACATGACATTATTTTTTTTTCTGCAAATTTTCTGTAAAAAGCAGTCCAAACACTATTTTCGTCATTTCTTCTTTCCCGTCTTACGCCATGTTTGTTTACTCCAAAGACTGTGAGAGATTTCTCGTGTTCACAGTCTGGTTGTTAGTGAATGGAATCTGTAGTGTGTGGTGTGCTGTATTAGTCACATCTCAGCACTCCTCACACTATAGGAACAAAAATGTTAAATCATATATGATTTTTTTTTTTTATCGTCATGTTTGTGGTATTATATGTCATGTTTTAAAAAACTTTTACTGGGGCCCAGCCTTTATCTGACACAGTAACTTCAGTCCATTCTCTCACTTGATCTGAATCAGATGTGTTAAATAAAGGAGACATACATAGTCCCTGAAAACCACTGCTGTAGACAGTAGATGTCACATCAAATCTCATTTCAAAACCAATAAACATTTAAAGACAGAGATAAAAACTTTGACTTCTTGTTTCACAGACAGGAATTAGACCAACAGATGCTCGGGCTGATCATAGATCTGTCGAACATGCCAAGTGAGCCGCTCACCCCGTGTTTACTCAACCACAGCCTTTTTCTCAAAAGTATTTACATTTTGTGCACAAATGGAAATCCAGATATTGCGCTGAGGGGTAAACAGCCCCTGCTAGAGAAAAACACGTATGATTGAGCCCTTGTCTGATTTGATTACAGGTTTTATACATCAACTATAACAGGAAGACCAGTCAGTAGGTACAGATTGCTCACAAGTCTGTTGCTTCACAGAGCAAAGCTGAGGAATCCTGCATTGCAATTCATTCATTAGCATGCTAATTGTATCCATTCACAAATGAAAATACCCACAAAATTCCACTGCCTTGTCAGAGACAGAATGCACAAATCCATTAACTGCATCATTTGGTGACGTGCTGCCTCCTACATATCTCTTACGTGATCTGCTACACTACCACTCCCATCCACAATTATCTGAGTTTATTGTGGTATGATGTGGTAATATTTGCTAACAAATTGGCTCTGAAAAACTTGACAGAATATGATTAGTACTCGGTGTGAGTGTGGCTGGTGCTTCGCTGAACACCATCAAATTTCTGCTGACAAGCTAAGATTATGAAAGCATTTAAATGCTACTTTAATTTTGGGGCTTTATTCTTTGTTATTACTCAACTGTTTCTTTGTGAGGGAAATATAAATTAACTTCAGAGATTATATATATATATATATATATATATATATATATATATATATATATATATATATATATATATATATATATATATATATATATATATACAGTATATATATATATATTAAAACTATATGAAATTAACTGTTGAGCAGCTATTTCTGGCACATTTTTATTACAAAAATTGAAGCAGTCCAAAAACCTCTCGGGTTACGACTGTAACACTTGTTCCTTGAGAAGGGAACGAGATTCTGCGTCGTATGACAACACTTTGGGGAACACCCTCATTTTGAATGCGTCTGAAGCACGTGTGAAACTAGTCCAATCGTGATTGGTGCTGCACCATGATGTAACAAGTGACGGCGATACGGAAGTTACAAAGGGATGCTGGCACACAACAGAGTTAGCTTCTAATAGGTCAAAACAAGTCGCTCTTAGGCATGCAGAGGTGTGGCAAAGGGACACCGCGTCTTGTTCCCTTCTCAGGGTACAAGGGTTACAGTCGTAACCTGAGATGTTCCCTTTCAAGGGAACTCGCACTGCGTCGTATGACGACACATTGGGCAACGAAATACAACTGGTCTGACCTCCTCCATCGAGAGGACCTCTGAACATAAAGCTCCAAGGCCCACAACAGGCAGGGTAAATGAAGTCTCTCCTGCTCCGCCGACACATGTGGTGAAGGATCGAAGGCCTGAAGAATCATTGTGCCAGCAACCATATCACCTTGTAGCCCAAGACTGGTTGCCCACTGAGGCTAAGCAGGGTTGAGCCTGGTTAGTACCTGGATGGGAGACCTCCTGGGAAAACCAGGTTGCTGCTGGAGAGGCCAGCAGGAGGTGCTCACCCTGTGGTCTGTGTGGGTCCTAATGCCCCAGTATAGTGACAGGGACACTATACCGTCAAAGAGCCCCATCCTTTCGGATGAGACGTTAAATAACACCCCCCCCCCCTCCTCCAAACATTCTTTTTGCCATTAATTGTAAAAATCTGTATGCACAAGGAATCTGACAACAGCCAGGATTATCTGGTCTCACCATCATCAAGTCCGTCTGTGATTACATGAAGAAACAGAAAAAAACTGAGACAAACTAAATCCAGAAGAACTTCGGGAACGTCTCCAAGATTCTTGAAGAAACCCCTTCTATGTAAAGAGATTTGAGTGCCGAGAAAAGCGCTATATAAATGTAATGAATTATTATAGCCATGCCACATTGGAAGCCACTTTAGGCATGTAGCCAGGTCTAGGATGTAAGACAGCTTTCACCCTCCCTGGTGCGAACTCGAAACAGGGAGGAGAAATATAAAGAGCTTGAGGGTCCCCAACTCCTTTGAGGGGTGTAATAGCCAACAGGAAAGCCATCTTAAGACTGAGATTCTTCTCGGATGCTCACTTTATGGGCTCGAAGGGGGACAGGTGGACAGGGATAACCCTTTGAGAACCACTGCCAGATCCCAGGCTGGGACTCTGGTATGAGCCGCAGGCCTCATCCTCCACTTCTCAGCGGAGGAACCGTACAACCAGCTGGTTCCTCCCCAGCACTCCATTACTCAACGGGGCGTGGAAAGCAGAAATTGCAGCCATGTACACCTTAAATGTGGACTTGGAAAGGCCAGCAGCGAAACGATCCAGGAGGAAATCCAGCACTGAAGCCACAGGGCAGTTAACTGGGTCTCAGTCGTTGCTTTCAACACCAGGATGTGAACATTCCATTCTAGGCCTTACAGTCTCCTCGTGGATGGAGCTCTAGAATTGAGTATGATCTTGACCACCCCAGCTGAGAGTTTACATAACTCTGATGATGTGTGCCCCCGGCCTGGGAGAGCAGGTCCCTCCTGAAGGGAGTCTCTCACAGGGTCCGCCAGCATTTATACGATGCCCGAGAACCATACTAGGGCTGGCCAGAATAGGGCTACCAGAAGCAAACTGGCCCCATCCTGTCTGACCTCTCTAGAACTCCAGGGAGCAGAGCAATCAGGGGAAAGGCGTACAGGCGCTGCCTCAGCCATGCCTGTGCCATCGCATCCAACCCCATCGGGGCTGAAAGCATGAGAGAGAACCACAGCGGGCGATGAGCCGTCTCTCGAGATGCAAATCGATCCACTTCCGCCGGGTCGAATCTCTCCCATATCAACTCCACCAGCTCGGGGTGGAGTTTCCATTCCCCGGGCCTCAGCCCCTGCCTCAACAGGATGTCTGCTCCCATACTTTGGTACCGGGGACATACTTTGCTCTAAGAGACAACAATTTCCCCTGGAACCACAGGAGGATCTGGTGCGCCAGTCTGCAAAGAAGGCGCGACCTCAGACACCCCAGGTGATTTAAATAGGAGACCACCGACGTGTGGTCCATTTGGACCAGAATGTGGTGGCCCCTTATGCTATCTCTTATGGGAAAAGAACATCTTAATAATCTAAAGAACCCTTTTTCCACTATAAAGAACCTTTTGTGCAATGGAACTGTTCCATGGATGTTAAATGTCTCTGACTGGACATCATCCGTTGACGGAGGAAAAGCGGAGTAAAGCCCTAGAACCTAGAAGCCCTAGAACCTAGAAGCCCTAGCCCTAAGTTTTCCAAACTTCTACTAAAGAAAAAGGGGGGGAAAATATATCATTGTAAACCTCAAAAGGGTTATCAGGCTTTAAATCCCTTTTTGGTTGTAGTTGGAACCTGTATTTTTTAAGAGTATAGGTAATAACTGTTTTCCCACCGTTGTGCTCTTAAAAGCATATTGGTATCCTGAATAATAACAGATAAATAACTCCACAGTGAGTGCAAAATACCAGTTTATGGTGTCCTCTGACCTCTGCAGAAAACTTGTACTATATACAGAGAGTAAATGGTTCAGGTGTTTACTTCAAATTAATTATGACACAGGCAATGCAGTCCGCAGGCGAAATGCGTAATGCATTCAAGTTGTAAAACTTTCCATTTAAAAGGCTTTGATTAGCAGGTAACTGATGAGACCACTTCTCTCTAACACTAGAAACACTTCTGCTGAAATGGAAAGGAAAGTAAATCAAAATAAATCTTTCATATTGTCAACACTTTGTTTGTTCTAATCAGAGGATTGGCCAGCCTGCAGAATTCAGCACTGAACAAAAACTCAGTTTTGAGCGGTGAGTGGATTCTATCTTAAATGCATCTCATTGGCCATTGCGTTCAAGAAATCAACACATATGTCTGTGATTGGCTACATTGCTCAACACTGCAAACATGTTATAAATAGAAACTCCTTCATAGAAACCTGTAAATCGTTTTTCTTTAGTTTTAGTTATTGTTGCTTTTGTGCAACATATGAATAACAATTTTTTTTTTTGATGTTTTATTTTGAGATATTTCTATATTGCGGGAGTCCTGCGAATCGTTTTATTCTCCCGTAACCCGCACACACGAGTACCTTACCGCCTGTGCCTGCACTCGGCCATCAGATCTAGTCCTGCGACGCGCTCTGTTGCATTGGGTCCCGCGGGAGTGCAGGTCTCTACATCCATCGACTGAACAGTGTTTTCTCGACACAAGTGAGGGATGGTGGGCAGTGCTCAGGGTGGGACTGAAGGCGGTGACTGAGCAGTTCTGACATCACATTTTTACGGAAGTCACAACGGCTTGTGAAAAGGCACAGCTACTTTATGCAGGCTGTGTGCATTTGTCTGTGGATTGACTGTTTTGAAACTTATATGGTAGTTACATAGCCCCTAGACCTCTGCTATCATGAAAAAAGCCAGGAAATTTCATTTTTGACAATATGGGACCTTTAAGACCTAAATACTCAATTATCTGCTTAAAACAAAATGCCTTCATTTGAGTAATTTGAACAATATTACCCCAAAAAATTACCCAAAACACTTAATAGCATGACATTTAAATATAAGTCACTACATTTTTAGATCATATTACTGTAAATCAATCACAAAACAGACTGCAACGTCAGAGAAAATAGCTTTTCTGACTTTCTCTCTGCTTCATCTTACTGGCCAGGAAGTTTTTGTACTGGGAAACAAATTAAGGGAAAATTATGCTATAGGTCTATCCCTGGCTTACTGACAACGGACAATGGAAATGTGTAATACCTTGTAGCTCAGTAAGGAGCCAAAGAAAATGTGTGTGCAGTGAAGTGTCCTGAAATTTGATCGAGCTGACATCAGCGGCATCACTAACATTGTTAATATTGCTAACGCACAATTCGGCTAGGCTTGAGAGCCCTTGAGCATCACTGACCTTGACCCTGCTGAACAGCCAGCTTCCAGCAGCAGATGACAATTTCCCCTGTACTCTGCGCCCAAGGGGTTTACCGGCTCCATTAAGCCGCCACATCTGTAACAAAGCTCTAATCACTTCAGTAGAGGTATCTAGTGGCATCCTGGACATGATTATAAGATCAGGAGCACTGAGAGATTGTAATCATTTAATCCTCTCAGAACACAGAGCTGCCTGATTTCTACAGCTCTCCAGTGTTTCCTATTATAGAATTCATTACCAGGAGGGGAGAAAACAATTTAGACCTGAAAACCTCAAAAAACAAGAAGTCTTCTTTATCATATCTGCTCCTAAAACAAACATTTCTAAGGAACATAAGAGGAACTTCTGTGTATATTTGATGTATATATAAAAAATATATATATATAATTGGTTTGATTCTGAATTGGCATTGTGGAGAGTCCTGTCATCAAGTCATGCAGAAACAGATTGCAAGTGGAAGTTAGAGCACTGCATCTCTCTATGACTCACTGTGCCATCAACTCCCAATGACAGGGTGGAAACGAAGCCCTTTGCACTGAGAGCCATCTGCCCTTGTGTACAATGACACAATAGGGGAGCGAAGATCTGTGAAAAACACACAAACACTCCCTTTCTCTTTTAGCATCAGAAAAGTAGTGAACACATAAGGAGTCAGGTCCTGGTGGCAATATGACCAAAATCTTATTAATTACTATTTTTTTAATATATCAAATATATTTTGCTTGAAATAAGATTGCTATAATTTCAATACCAGATTTCTTTACCAACTGTTTACGTTCACTTTAGACAATCAACTTTGTTTATGGTAATACCCTGCAAGCCCACCATTTTGACACATTTTAGTGTGTATTTGACTGCTTAAGCGCACACTCGAACCCCAAATTATACTTGTGTTGTCCATGTTCTGATCCATTTTGGAGAACACACACAGAAAGTTGCCTTCTCTTTCACAGCTTAATGTGCTTTTAATAATTATTTTTTATATCAAGAATGTCCTGCAGTGGACCACATTCTGCGCCAACCACATTCTGCGGTTACATGATTTGACTGATTTGGGCATTAAGTTTAGGCTTTTAAAGAGGGGCGAAAGTGCACCACTGTGAAGGAAAGAAACAGAACGCGCACAATAATCGTTTTATCTTGACTAAAATAAAATCTAAATTATAAAATAAAAAATCTAAACCGAAACCAAATATTGATTAAATCGCATGGCTTTAATGCAAATTGGATTATATCAGTGAGTGTCATGATTCTGTCCTTGAGTTCTCTAGTTCTGAGACAGGATCATGGCAGACCCATGTTTGTGTACAACACATAGTCCTTGGTTTGGGCCATGTGCTTGTGTGTCTCGTTACCTTATCCCGCCCCCTTGTTATCCTCGTTTGTCATGATTGTCTAGTTAGCATCACCTGTTCTCCTTATTGGTTCTCCTATTTAGTCTCCTTGTGTTTGCTGTCTTGTGTCGGTTCATTGTGATCTTTACCTCTGTGTGATCATTGTGAGTTTTTGAGACCTTGTGATATCTTGTGAGTTTCCTGTTCCAGAGTATTGTCTAGTTATTGTTAGTTATAGTCTAGTTTAGTCTCTTTGTGTTTTGTCTACGTTTTGCCCCCTCGTGGGTTTTGTTTTCCCTGTTTGTTAGTAAATAAACTATTTGTTATATATCCTGTTTGCATTTGGGTTCATCCGTATTTATCATGACAGAATGAACCGACCCTACCAGAACCCAGCAAACAGTATGCCACCACGTCTTGATCAGCATTTGGACCCTCTGGTACAATGGTGGCAGGAGACGATTGCCGATAGTAGGAGGGGCAAACTTCCCTTCCCTCCCCAGGGTGAGTGGTCCCTGAGAGAGTACGCCCAGGTTGTGGACGAGAGGAGGGGTTTCTTGCCTGACGCACTACTAAAATGTTATCTCATCGCGGGCCTAAATGAGCCGCCTCCTCTGGCTGAACGAGAGAAACTGGTTCGTTATCCGTTCCAGGAGATGATTACCTGTTTGGCACAGAAGGAATCACGGACTTCCATCAGACCGTCATCACCTGGTATGCTGCCCGTGATTCCGGAGGGTCGCGTTCTCACCGTGGCCACGTTGGTGAGCCAGATTTGTCCCAGCGTGACTTCTGAAGCATCCTCCACAGCTACAAGTCTTTGTGGAAAACGAGAGAGACGGCTGTCTTGGGAGTCGGCTTCAGAGTCATCCTCCACAGAGACGACAGTTCCTGCTGTGGTTCCCTCTGAGTCTTTCCAACCGGTCTCAAGTCCGGTTTTGGCCTCTGCTCCGCGGCCGAGAAGAAAGAGGAGGAAGAGGGGAACTTTCTGTTCTCTGTCTTTGCCTGAGTCCACGAGGACTCTCGAACCTGCTGCAGAGAGTGCAGGTCCCCAGTCAGCACTGGTGAGAGTTGTTCCTGAGGCTGCTGCAGAGAGGATTGTTCCGGATCCTGCAGCAGTAAAGATGGTTTGAGTCTGTTGCCACTAACGATATCTCAGAGTCAGTTTCAGAGAGGGCGGAGGCTGACACAGCTGCAGAAGCACTCCTCCGGGCAGTATCAGCTCCTCAGGACATGCCGATTGCAGTTACGGCCAAGACTTTGTCTAACTACTTGTCTAGTCTTGTAAAGATTATGGAACTTCCTGTCAGACCTGTTTTACCCTCAAGTCCTGCGTCCACAGCAGAGGAGAGTGCGGGTTTCAAGTCAGCTGCAGAAGGAGCGGTCTCCATAGTTACTACAGAGAAGTCTGTTTCTGAGCCAATGATGGAGTGTGTGGATTCCGAATCTGTTTCGGAGGATTTCGAATCTGTGGAGGAGACTGTGGGTCCTGTCCCAGCGTCACCGTCCGCCGCAGCGCCTCTTGTTCCCGATTACTTACCACCGGCTACACCTCATGTCTTCGTTCCGTTGCCAGTTGCAGCAGTCCCCACTGTCACCCAGTCTCTGTATGTTTCCCCGGTCTTCCCTGTTAAGGCTCAACCCCGGACTGTGTCTACCATTTCCCCACCCAAACCCGCCCGGGTCCCTCGTCAGAGGTCTACATCCCGTAGACCCAAGACCACCGTCCCACTCACCCACCCTGGACAGTCTCCCGTGAACTTTGTTGTGCCTCCACCTCCCCTTCCTTGTTTACTGTTCCTAATTTTTCACCCTAATCCTGTCATTGTGTTTTCATGTATGCCTTTGTTATTATTGGTTATGTTGTGTTGGTTCATGTCTATGTCTCGAGTTTTGTGTCCTCTTGAGAAGCGTCTGGTAGCCGCTTTTTAAGGGGGGGGTTCTGTCATGATTCTGTCCTTGAGTTCTCTAGTTCTGAGACAGGATCATGGCAGACCCATGTTTGTGTACAACACATAGTCCTTGGTTTGGGCCATGTGCTTGTGTGTCTCGTTACCTTATCCCGCCCCCTTGTTATCCTCGTTTGTCATGATTGTCTAGTTAGCATCACCTGTTCCCCTTATTGGTTCTCCTATTTAGTCTCCTTGTGTTTGCTGTCTTGTGTCGGTTCATTGTGATCTTTACCTCTGTGTGATCATTGTGAGTTTTTGAGACCTTGTGATATCTTGTGATATCTTGTGAGTTTCCTGTTCCAGAGTATTGTCTAGTTATTGTTAGTTATAGTCTAGTTTAGTCTCTTTGTGTTTTGTCTACGTTTTGCCCCCTCGTGGGTTTTGTTTTCCCTGTTTGTTAGTAAATAAACTATTTGTTATATATCCTGTTTGCATTTGGGTTCATCCGTATTTATCGTGACAGTGAGCTCATGTTTTACCTGACAAATTTTAATCCTTTTGACACAAGTGATGTTATGGACATTTACATTCATTCACTTATATTTTAAGAGAGAATGTTGTGAATAAAGGTATTATAGGATATTCAGCATGCAACAATGTAAGGGTGTTTTAGTATTTAAAGATTGTACATTCAGATATTGTTCCTGTAAAGATTTTAAGTTACATTAAATGTAACTTAACTTGTGTAAAGTTAACAAGTTCAAAACATCAGCTGTAACCACATGAAGTGAAATCCGCAGCTTTTCACAATTACTTGTGTTTACAAATTTGAAAACTGCTTATTGAATCAAATGCAAACATCATATTCTGTGACTAGGTATCACTTCATGGACAGGTTATAACCTACTATCCAAGTCTTGCCTTAAGAACAAATGGTGCTGAATTTACAAATTAAGTTATAAACTAACTAGTAGTTAAGGCCTTAGCATAACTCTAACTCTACCTCCAAATTTAAGACCATACAAATGGCTGGTGCAACCCTACCCTAGAAAGCAGCGCTTACGTATGCTCACTGTGACTTTGACCACCCTGAAATTAGAGCCTAGTTGCCCCCAGCATCCAGGCAAAAGGTTGAGAAGTGAGTGCAGGGTCTCGTGTCTGGGGGCAGGAGCCAATTGAGCCCCCATTGGCCATGTGCCACCACGATAGGGTATTCACGGGACTCAAAGGGTACTGATGTTTTTAGACAGGCCCATCATCCTGTCACTCTCCTTAATGCGCCTACCACCACACATCAGCTTACACCAACATCGCTTTGGCAGTCAGCCCACACAGCACAGCACGAGAGGAATCCTGTCTCCACCCTCATGTTCAAAGAGATGTCTGAAGAGAAGCAGGCTCGGTTTCCGCTCAAAGACGAAAGACAGAAAGACAGTAAGAGAGAGACAGAGCACACCAGGTCTTTCCATCCCACTCCCCACCGCAAAAAGCAAGGGAGGGAGCTAACTCAAATGTCAACCCCAACAAGGAGCATTTGTTACTGGTTTACCTGAGATGGAATGGAGATAATTTAAGGGGGGAAAAACTGCTATTGTTTAGGTTACATCCTGCTGGTTTTAAACATGTTGCATATGGTGATGCTCTCTTTCTGTGTCGCAGGCAATGCACAAAATATGCCAGTCAGGCAGACGCCATGAAAATGGAAAACGAGCTCATCCCTCCTCTGTGATAACCAGTGGCCCTGTTCAAGGCTCCCTCGCTGTATAATCTGTCTCTGATCTCCTGACTGAAGTCTGCCTGTTTGATAGGAAGGCCTGCGTGACCACTCCATCTCAACATGTGAGGAACCTGTGGAGGGCATAGGAAGAAAGAAAAAAAAACGGCATTCCGTGATGGCTCCTGCTTCAATTTTGATCTCAACAGCCTATATGATGAAAAGTGGATTAGTCGAAGGGTGTTACGACATAAAAGTCCAATATGGATGAGGAAAAGATCCGAGGGACGGCCATGGTTTTGCTCCGGGTGTGTCAGGGCTTTCCACAGACACTGACACGCTCTGTGGCTGTCTGAGGGGGAACGGTTTGCTCTTAAGAGTGTCTCGCATCCTGAAGGTTACAAAATGTCTCTTTTACAGCCTCTAAGTAACAGAGATGTTTACCTCAGACAGGCAAAGGATCCCTTATCTTAAAGGCCACTGTAAATAGTACTGTGCTCAGGTGGATGAAATCCACTGCAAAAAAAAACTTGACAGGAATAAATGATTCACCCTTTTCTTTCCTTGAAGGTAAAACTAGTCATAGTTGTAGGCGATGTATCAAACATCTGACATTTCACCTGTATTCATAGAAGTTATATAATTAATTATGGTTACATAATTTCATAATTTGTCACAAAAAAACTAATACTAGCCTAAGTAATAAAAAAAAGAACAAAGAAAATAATTACAAACAATAGGACAAAAAAACTACAATAGAACAACTACAATAGAACAAAGACACAATTGCAGACACAAAAAATTCAAGCACTAGAAATAAGAAAAAAGGGCCTAATAGATAAATTGTGTCGCACTGCATATTCTTCACTGTGTAAATTAAATATAAATTTATTCTTATTAAAGTTACAAAAGTAATTCAGACAAGAGCAGTGAGTGATTTTCTCTTCGCCTTTTGTTGTTTGATTAACATTAATGATACAGACGGCAGCAGCTGTCAATTTAAGACCGAATGCACTGACCTAATATACAGATACATATGCAGTTTCTTTCTCAACTGTTTACGTTCACTTAAAACTAGGGTTGGGAATCGTAAGAAATTTTTCCAAACATAGCCGATCAGCCCTATACACACACCCGCAAATTACTCCCCGTCCCCGTCTCCCCCCTCGTGTCAAAGTGTGTCAATCAAAGTTTACAACATCAATGAGAAAATTGAGTGGAACTATTCTTCTGGTCACAAAAAGACAGAAAAAAACTTGTGTTCTTTCCTCTCCAAGTTTGATGTCAGCAAAGAATTGTAAAGTTAAGTTGATGTGCATCTTTCTCTAGTCTGTCTGTGTTTTGGTCTGTCTGTGTCTTGTTTGCTAATGCAAGCCACTTCCAGGGCTGTTCTGTGACTTTGTGCCTGACAAAAAAAGTGAGAGTGAAATACAACTATTTATTACGTTTGATAAACGACAAAGGGCAACGGTGTTTGTTTATAAACTGCAGCTCGGAAAAGATAATCGTGTTGTGCGTTAACATGCGTTCATATGCGCGTGCACAAAATGAAAAGCGCACTTTCCAGCAAAACATCTGTGGGGACCAGTACAATATATGGGCGTGATTACACTCCTCATTACAGGCGAACGTACTTTTAAAACAAGACAATGCTTATCTAGTCTCCAAGTCAGTTTAGTTACAACTCTGCAAGAAAGCAATGTATTGACATTGACTATTAATTTACAGGATTTTATTAAAGGTGCTGATTAATTTATATGCATTTAAAATGTTGATTGGCTGGACATACTGATCAATATGGATGCACATCCCTATCCATCAAGTATCAAGAATTGCTTTTATCATTTAAAACACAGTGACATGCTATGGCAAGCCATTTTAGCTTTTATTCATTCACAGGATGCATATTTGATATCAATAATAACATTTGTACTACCGTAAAACTTCAAATAATAGCCGAGTCCCAAATAGACACCTGTCTCTTTTACACGTCTGGTGTGGTTACAGGTTTGGATAAATAAAGGCCGGTCTCAAATAGAGGCCTGGTCTGTTTTTTAGTTTCGGGTTGTATTTAATCTTCTAAAACCCGCCAGATCGTCTGTTTAAGCCAGTTCTATGGAGCAGATTGTGCACGCAAGAGAGCCCTGCGCATCTGGGCGGGAGCTGTTAGCGCAAGCAAGGCAGGCAGAGTTAGCGGAGACCGGAGAGGGAAGTGGAGAACTCGGAGAGTGACGAGGAGGAGGAATTCGCCAATGAACTTGTAGTTGAGGATCGCGGTGATGATGATAGTGATGAATAGGGTCCTTTTGTATCATGATTGCAGTTGTTTTACAGTGTAGCCTTCATTCTATCTTGTTGATGTGTTTTGGGCAACTAGTTCATAGGCTCGATGGATATTACCGGTAACTTATTGTTCAGCCCATGGCTGTCACATCGTTTTTTTTTTTTTTTTATGCTGCCAATATTCTAAAGGGGGTCGCACACCGTACGAGAAGCGTAGCGCCGCGTCTATGACAACTCGAGGTATCGCACACCGGACGCGCACTTTGTCAGTTTATGGCCAGCAATATTGTTATGTTTAAGGATATTATGGAATTAAGATCATGTCTGTACTATGTTATGATTACTGTACAATTAAATACAATCGTTGCTTAGTCTGCAGTCAGAATTCACTTTACCTCAGAGCGTCTGTCAACTGAATGAATTGAGAATATCACCTGAAAATCACCTGTTTTTAACCTCAATGGGACTTTCCTGGTTAAATAAAGGAAAAAAAAAAAAAAAAATCTGATAACATCAGCAATTTTCATTCAAGCAGCTGATTTCTGTAAATGAATGTAAAACTGAATGTATATCGCAGCACAGGGTGAAGTCAGTATATACATTAACGACGATTTGAGGCAATGTACATTCATAGAGAATAATGTGTTCGAATTTTAAAGACGTGGCGCTGCGCTTCTCGTCTGGTGTGCGACCCCCTTTAGACATACGGAAATATAGTAGGCTAATTCTTACATTAACTGATTTGTTAAACACAAACACAGATTTGGTAACCTACTGTCATGCTTTCCATCTATCAGCCTATGCTATTTGGATCGTTATCTCTAGGCCTACACTCAATGAACACTAAATTAAAGGCTTGTCTCACATAGACGCCTGTCTCAAATACAAGCCGGTGCAGTTCGGCGATCTGGGAAAATAAAAGCCTGGGCTAGTCTTAGTTTACAGCTAGTTTTAAGTTTTACGGTATTTAAAATGTGAATTCTTGATATTAAGAATGTACTTTTTCTAGTAACAATGTCTATTTCTGATATCAGGAATTACATTTTCATTAGTACTAGTTTAAGGAAGGAAGATTGTAGTGGGAGCACTGGGGTGTCAGGTGTGACTGTGTGGCAATGGCAAATGGTTTACATGACTCATGGGTCAGATAGGAGGGCCCCTTAACAGAGGGCCCCTTTTTTGCTTAGGGCCCCAGGGAGGTCAGGATCGGCTCTGCCACCAAACGATTCCGGTTTCGGTTCCGGTTCCCATTCAATAAAAAATATTAAAACAACTAATAAAAAATAGTAGTACGGGAAAAAATGCACAATCCTTTTTGTTTTTATTTCTTATACTTGTCAAATGAGTTTAACAGACTGGTAATGTCAACAAATTCAACATTTTATTTAGTAATAATAAATAATTTTTCTGATGGAAAATAAACATTTCTGCATTCTCTAGGAGAATTTGGGACCTCTCATAGCTTATTGTATCTCCAGAAGTGGAGAATACCCTCTCAAAAAGGGTAGAATATGCTTGAACACACATGTAAGATCCAGACAGGTAAAACAGAATATTTTTTAAATCGGTTTGAATGATTGATTCATAATGACTTCACTTGTTTCATTACTGGATGAATCGGCGCTCTAGCAGTTAATAAACAGAACTGCATGCTTCTTGCGGAAGAACATTGCACCAGAACCGTTTTCGGAACCGAAACGTAGGAATTTCACACGGTTCCGGTATTTTTCAAAAACACTAAAGGTTCTGGATAAGAACCGATTCTCGGTTCCCGACCCTATTTAAAACATAAAGGACTGTGTTTATGAGGTACTCGCAAAGATGGCCATTTTGACACATAAGTGTGTGTATTTGACCATTAAAGCCCAATAAGGCATCAAAGAGAACTCAGTTCAGTACATACGGGCTGTATGAGCAGGGGCTTTAAGTGCACGTGTTTCAGATAGCGCACACATATACTGAAACGAGTTCTCTTTCACTGTTTATTGTGCTTGAACGGTCTAAACCCAGCAAACAACATGGCCAAAAGGTTGCTATAACTACGTTGTGTGGTGAAGGTTGTTACAGCGTTTACACAATGTTGACATTAAACCACCGTTCAGGGCCATTGCTTAAGCTTGTGCCTAGGGTATCTGGACAACCACTGGGCGACATATGTAGGCTACTTGTCACTGCCCTAAAGCGTGAATCAGCCTTTTAAATTTCAACCACCGGTTGGGCTCATTGTGTTGTCTCATTCTTCATCAAGCAAGGATACGTGAGTATTGCGTTTAATTTACCTCAGCTAAATAAGATGCGTAATTATTCAAACACAACCCACAACTTCATTTTCTAATATGACTAATGTAGCCTCGCTCGCACTGATTTGTCTGCTATTTAGTCTCATTCGTTTTTTTGCTCCTCTGGATTTGTTAGTGTTTCCTGGACTGATTCCGGTGGGCTTTCGACTACGCACCCTGTCTGCCATGTAGCCTACAGAACCCGGTTTTGTTCATTAATGTTCTGATCTTTGCTTTTTATGTTTTATTTATTATACTTTAAAGAAATTTGTATATTTGTTTATTAAGTTTTTTTTCGTTTTTCACAAATGTATGACTTTTGGAAGTGGAATTTGATTACCATATGCAGCTTTAATAAATTTGAATTAACGTATCCTTCTGTCATTTTTACTCTTCAAAGTGTACACTTGCAGGTGTTGATTATAATTAGGCTAATTTACTGATAGTCCCATTAAATAATAATAAGGATAAACAATATTTAAAAATAATTAATTGTCTAACATCTGACTAATTGAAAATTAACCTCAAAACATAAAATGCTAGATGGGGGATATCTATAGGCCTATCTAGCATAAATAAAAATGAAATGTCAGAACGTCGTCTCTCAGTTTCTGCAACAACGTTGCTACAGCCCTGACGCGTCTTACAATTCTACGTTGTTACAATTTTGCGTGCACGTAGACAGCGACGTTGCCATAGCAGAAATGCAATGTGCCACAGACGTTGCCACGTAAATGTGTTTGCTGGGAAATCCCTTGTTTTTTAATCCGCAAGTCTTAAAATCGCAAGCTTTTGTTACCTGTGACAGCACATCAATTGAATTATATCTGAATTAGGCTAATGATATATATTATTCAGTGGAAAAATTGTTTAATGTAATTTTTAAATAATCATGAATAAACATTAGTATCTATCTCTTATCATTTTACTGTTGCACCATTTCACAAAACTAAGCAATAGGCTACTGGCAATAGACCAGTGATTTTTACCATAATTAAGGAGGTTTTAGGAGCACCAAAACAACCTGTAATGGTAAAATCACTGTAAAGTACAGCCTTGAGTTGCTTATCACCTTATATGCATAACATTCACAACATTTCACATTCACAAGAAATCTTAATCTAAATCAAATGAAGTAAGGCTGGGCAGTATATCGAGTTTGTACGATATATCAATATCATGTTTATAAACGGGATGAGGCAATACCGTTCATATTGATATGCAGTCGTTTAATATTGAGCTTCTGCAGGGAAAGTGCATAACCCAAATTATCCTAAAAATAAGACATGCTTTATATTAAAGGCCTCAAAATAACTCATAAGATATAGTTAACGTGTATATTTTAACACGGCTTACACCGTCAGGTGCTCTGACAGATACTTGTGCTGTTTAATGCGTTTGAGATGTGGTGTTTTCCTCAGTGCATAACTTTCATATCAAAGGTAAATCTTCCATCTGTAAATGTTACAAAGTCATGCAAATATATCCATTTTGCTGTCAGGAGTGGCGAGCCTTATGCAAGCGAGTCTCCACTAAACTTCACAGACTTACTGAATAAGCGCCAAATGTCAGTATAACACATGTCAGCCACAAAAATACAGAGATATGATTTGTTTTGTCCATATCACCCAGCCCTACCATGAAGAGATCATTTCCATCTTCTTTTACTGAAACATTGTGATTGTGCTGAGAGACGCATGCACATAAAGCCACTGCTCATAAAGCGTGTAAGTACTGAACTAAGTTATTTTTGTAGCGTAATTTAAACGGTTAAATACAAATACTTGCGTGTCAAAACGCCTGTTTTTGCAAGTATCCTCGTAAACACAGTCATTTATGTCTTAAGTGAACATAAACAGTTTGAGAAAGAAAACGCATGTGTAACAGTATATTGGATCTGTGCATTTGGTCTTAAAGTGACAGCAACCAAATAAACCTGCTGTCTGCTGCTGTGTTGTCTGTTAATCAAACAGCAGAAAATCTCTCACTGCTCTTGAGTGAATCACTTTTGTAAGAATTTATGTATATTTAATTACACGGTGAAGTGTAAATTATGCAGTGACTGAGCAGTTTTTAATATATTTGATTACTTTATACAATTTATGTAGTATTTATTATTTTATTTTATTTTATTATTTATTTTCAGGTAGGTCCATTTCACGTGGGTTTTTGTTTTATTGTAGTTTGTTGTTGCTTGTAATTAGTTTCTTTGTTCTTATTTTATCTCTGACTGTTTACTTGTCAGAGATAAAATAATTACAACTCTCAAAGCTTGAGAGTTGTAATTTTTTACTTAGGCTTGTATTATTATTATTATTATTTATTTATTTATTTATTTTTGAAAATGGGAAGTTGTGTGTGGAATGATGAACCACAATGAAACACGAGTTGCAGGGTGATGGCCGAGAGCGCTTTCTTTGAAAATCTGATGAGAAACATAATAATAATAAATGCATCTCTACCACAGTGAAGCATGGAGGAAGAGGTTTCATTGTGTGGAGAGCCTTTTAGCTGCTGGTATTGGTGAGCTACTTCACTGTGAAAAGTCATTTAATGCTTTGGAGTACAGGAGAATATTTCAGAATGGCTTAAATTAAAAGCTGTTATCTGTGGAATGATCAGTTATTTTTCAACAAGACAAATTCTTCTGTCCAAATTGCAAAGACAACCAAAAAGTGACTTAAGAACAAGTCCATCAGGCTCGTGTTTTGGCCTGATCAGAGTCCAGATTTGTTTGAAGAAATTAACATTGAGTGGAACAACACTGACTCTTCTTCTAAGTTACTTTATCTACATTATTTGTGGAATTATTGCTAATTTTCTGACCAGTGATGTGTGATTAAAATGGGTAAGACCATTAAAAGACCACTAAATATTATGCCATTTTTTGATTGGCACTTTTTTTTTCTTTTTTTGTCCAGGAGTGTAATATATCTGTGTGTGTGTGTGTGTGTGTGTATATATATATATATACATATCCACTTCAAGCTCTAATATAAAATGAAGTATGTGAACATTGTGAATACTAAGTGCTCTCACCCCTGAAGGTGTACTTGCTTCTTTTTCTAGGATAAAAATACATTTTGCTGCGCTATGAAGGGCTATTTATACACGAAGGCCAAATGACTCCACGTACAAGCTACTGTTTTTGAACTGGTGAACTTGTTCTATTTCCTCTCTTCCTTTCTTCCTCAAGCGAGAAAACAAACTTCGGTTCCGTGCAACCTCTCTGGTGAAGGTAGTGAGTGAGCCGTGTGTACCAGGAGAGCACTAAACCCATTACAGCTGAGGACTCACATTGAAGTTGTGGTGCTGGAGGCGCACAGTTCCTGGTGTGTGGCTTGTAAACCAGTCCTCTCACTGAACCCTTTACAACTCACTTGCCTCCCCCTCCTGTTCACACACACACACACACACACACACACACACACACACACACACACACACACACACACACACACACACACACACACCGTTTCCACTGGGACCCCTGTCTTTATTATCACAGCCCGGCAGCTTACTGTTTCCATGGCTCTGCAAGATGGATTAATCACACCATTTAATGTGTTTATTTCCCCCTGTCCAGGAGGCACAGGACTTGTGTGGAGGAGGTGGGCCTGTTATAACCAGCTATGTGCCGTCTTTAATTGGCGTGAGAGGGGACATGCCGTGCTGTGGCCCAGAGTGGGACGCACCCATAAAATGTGCACTGCATAAGGGCACCTGGGCCCCAAGGAACATTCTCTCATACACCTCCTCTTCTACTCCTAAATCTCATTCATTGATGTGCTAAATAAAAATCTCCCCAAAATAAGCACAGCAGTGGAATGTCATACCAATAAATGGCTGGAGGTCTGTTTCCAAGACAACAGCTAAGAATGCCCACAGAGCACATGCAATAGAGCTCACTATGAATAATTTCTACTTTGACTTCCTTTGAAGGCATTACAGTAAGGGCTACACCTTTATATGAGCTGGGGTACCCTTCAGAAACACTTAAACAAGTACATATGGATAAATAATATATTAAAAATAAACAAAGGAAGCACATAAAAAGCACATGTTGAAAAAAAATCACATATATAAAGAAAGTGGTGCATGTCTGTACAAAACACGGCATCACATTGCTAGGGATCAGTGATGCGCGGGTTGATCCCAAAATGAGCGGGTGCCTGCGGTCACCCGCGGTTACCCGCGGATACGAGTCATCCAAAAATATTTTTAATGATATTCGGGTCGCGGTCGGTTGGGTCATTTGAAATATAATATAGTACTAGACACAATTTTCTATGAAATACATAGGCCTACACTTTATTGGCTGAATAACTGGCGCGAAGATGACGCACGAGCTCAGTCTGCAGGTAGAGATGGAGGCGGCAAGAGAAAAGTTGAAGACTGGGGAGTGGAAGCTCCGCAAATACACAAATAGAAAGAGCAAAGTGTGGGAGACATTTGCCGAAATAATGAAAGATGATGACCAAAGTGCTGGCTTTGTCATGTGTACTTCTTGCGATGCTATTTACACATTTGATAACCACAAAACTGGCACGACCAACCAGGCACGGCGCCAGGATTCCAGTTTTGGATGGGCCAGACCAATTGTGTGTGGGCCTTAAATTAAAAATGTATAAAAAAAAAAAAAAAAAAAAAAACCCTTATCCAATCACTGCTTAACCTAATAAAAAAAATATTGACTAATATAGCAAACTGTTATATTATCTGTGCGTATACATAGTATAGATTTTAATAGCTTGATGCTCTTTAAATATTTTGTTGCATTGTTAAAAGTAAATCCGCGATCGCTCTCCATGGTTCTGACCAAAGAAGAGAGCTTTGGAATCTCCATTACGCATCATACGCATCATACCTGGGCTGCATTTTCCGATAACATTGTCTCTTAGCGCGCTACGAAGACTCTTAAGGCATAACTTAACTAAAGGTATACTACCACTAAAGGTATATCATTGCTAGGCATCTTCAAGGCCATCATCCACTCGCGAGGCAGAGGCGCTGAAAGGCAGAGGTGCTGGCGCCCTCCTAGCAACGGCGCTGTTTTTGGTAAAACATGATTTTGATTACTTCATTAAGTTTTGTTTTATAGAAAACTCTTTTTAAAAGATTTTCGTTTTGTATAAATTGTATCTTAATTTTGATCAATGTTTTATCTATCAATTGCCCGTATTTAATAAATAAGAAGCAAATATATAGCAGACAATGTAATAAGGCGCCGGCACATGTGAACTGGAGGGCGCCGAAACTCAGTTTGTGCCTCACAGATTTGAGAAATATAGGCTATATATTACAGAAAGCTTTAAATGTCTACTTTTAAACGAAAATATTCAAACCAAAATAAATAGGCTATACTCTCTGATTATGTAATCCATATGAAATGTGCATTTCTCTCTGGCGTTCATGGCGAGTCCGCAATCTCCGCATCGTCAACTTCATCTTTGCAGCGACACAGAAAACACCAGTTTATTACTAAACAATTAATGTCTCCTTGCTTATTTAGACACATTCATAATCATTACTTTAACCGGTTCTTTGTGGCAAGCTTTATGCGTGCGGTCATACCGCTAATTATCCTGTAGGCTATAGCCTATTTAAGTAATTCAATTAATATAAAAGGGCGATTTGTCCACGAATGGCTTAAATGAACAACTACTAGTCGACTAGAAAAAAAATTTTGTCGGAGGCAGCCCTTATTCCACATAGTTTCGAACCAGCAGGCCATTCTGCGTTGGGCGAGCGACCCTGCGGAATGAGTGAGCAGAGCGGAATATTCAGAGATGCGAGCTCTGATCGAGCTCTGAACTCACGAGCTCTGATCGGAACAAACCCGAACCACTGTCTGCTGAACTTGCGCAGAAACATCAAAATAGACATAGCCAGCTTTTTAACATTGTTTTTAAAACTAAACATTTAGACTATTTAAGTACAAATTATGAGCTTATTTTTGAGCTTATATTTTAAAAATTCTTGACAAAATTAGAATATATTAAGTTATATTAAGACGCTACGATGAGCATTTAATACTTTTAAAAAATGCGGGTCAGGAAGCGGGTCGGGTACAATATTTTCTTTTTCTTTTTTTGCGGTCCGAGTTGCGGGCGGGTTAGTTGAAAACGTTGGTCGGGTGCGGTTTGTTTATACATTGACCCGCGCATCGCTGCTAGGGATGCTGCTATCAGGTTACTAGGGTGTTCTGGGTGGTGTCAAAGGAGCCCCCCCATGTCTCTCCTAAACAATTAACTGCCTAAACACAATTTGAATAATCAAACATAAGTGTGTCCATATCACATATGATCTATGAATAATTACGCATCTGAGTTTAATACTTAGGGTTGGGAAACACATAAAGGTGCAGACATATTAGGGTTGCGCAATTAAGCACAATTAACCCGAAATCGCGCTTAAAACAATTTGAATTAGTGCGATTATGAAATCGCAAAGGCTGCGATTATTTTTTTATGCGCAGTTTGTCAGTAAAGCATGGCTCTGTGATCAGTAGTAAATGCTGCTCCATCTGAAAGCACTGCGAGTTTGAGTTGCTTATAACGTGCATTTGAAAAAACAACCCACGTAAAAGATCTTTCCAAACATGAGAAGCATTTAGGCTATGAATCTCATGTCCAACAAAAGACAACATTTAATAATGTGTTTTTACTCCAAACTTACTTCATAAAGTCAGATGAATGTTTGAAAACATCCTTCTGTGAGAAAAACACAGCCTTTCGCCAAAGGTGCGGTTTAACGTGCGTTTAATTTCGATTAATTGTGCCGCCCTAGGTTATATTGATCTGTGAATTTTTGTGCAGCAAAATCCATTCTCTTCAACAGGAATCCACACAATCAAGAATTTCGCAATGGGATAAAGTTGGTATCACACAGATTCGCCAGTAAACCAACAGAAAGCTTGAAATTGAACTTCTGTGTGAGCTGTGCTTCATACACACTACACTAGTGACAAAGAACAGTGGACCTAGAAAAAAACTATATGTACAATTTGGTTTTAATTTATTTTATTTTGTAGCAAAATAAAAATTAGGTAAATTCTATTTCTTTTTGAAAACCCCTGAGCCATCCCAAAATAAGTGTTTATCTGTTTTTCTGAATTATTCACATACATTGATACAAATAATTGGATGGCTCTTATTTTTGTTTGCAGCTAGTTCACTGAACAAATATAAAAATCTTTTGTGTGACAGTAAACAGCACCGTCTCCAATAGGTTGCCTGTTTTGAGTCTCTAATGTGCTCTGTGCTCTCAGGTCTGAACAACCCTGCTCTCTACTTCAGCTCACGTCTGAACAAGGTAATTATACCTGCAGGTGTCTGATAGCTTTATTCATGGGACAATCCTTCCAGTTATCCTCTTTGATCAGTGGGAGAAAAGCACTTTTGGGCTGTCATCTTCATCTCCAAAGCATACGCTTGCCGACGAGGAGAGAGACATCAGTGTGGCAGCTCAGGGGGCCGAGTATAATCTGAATCTGACTGGAGGCT
Source organism: Scardinius erythrophthalmus (assembly GCF_964197995.2). Classification (NCBI taxonomy): domain Eukaryota; kingdom Metazoa; phylum Chordata; class Actinopteri; order Cypriniformes; family Leuciscidae; genus Scardinius; species Scardinius erythrophthalmus. The sequence goes on from NC_138239.1 coordinate 22,944,111, forward strand.
TTTAGAGAGAAACAGGAAGTACCTAAACTCAGATGTCACCAAACAATCTCTCCCTGGTAGAAAACTTGGGTGGCATGTAGAACCAAAAAATCATATCTTTAATTTACTGACATCAATCTATTCTGGAGTTAGTCATGTTGACCCAGCAAACAGAGATATGATCAAAGTCATTTTTCTATCCAAATATGTCCTAAATCAGTCTGTGGGCTGACTGTAACAAGAGCTGAAACCCTTTTTTACTCATGTAATGTAGGAAAGACCCACTCAATTATTATCAGGCAGAGAGTCAATCATCTCTTTTTCACAAGAGACACCACAGCCAAAATTGGAAGTGATGCAATTCTGGACACAAAACACCCATTCGACCCATGATTGTCATATATCTATATTGCAGTGCAGCTGTCCCTGACCAACGTCCCAGAGATGTTTTTGCCAAAACAACAAACAAGCATTATCTGGAGTAAATCTTCATCGACTCCACTGACAGACACAAATAGAATCCACAGCTTTGCTTTTCAATCTCTACAGTAAGTCAGACAAGACTTACGTAATGTGTGTCACACAAACATGCTGCCTCAAATCCCGGCTGCAAAAACTTTAATGGCCTGCGCCTTTGAAGACAGACCTTCCATGCGGTGGTTGTTTAATAATAAAAACATGACAGTGGAAAGGCTGTGGAGAAACAGAGCAAGAGACGATCCCACTATTCCCATGAGCCTCAGTTTAGAATCTCTGACAGCCAATCACAAGGCTCACAGCTTAGGGCATAGACATGCTTCTAGTTCTCTAAACTAACAGGCTGTTTGAGTGAACAGGCTACAGCTACATTCTACAGGACAGTGAATTGATGTCTCAGAAACCAAGCATAAGTTGATCTGTGTCCTCTGATCAGTAGTCAGCAGTCCATGTGATCCTCAGTGCATTATATGTAGTTCTGCATTGAACAGTCAGAAGAAGACAATATGCAAACCTCCTGTGGAGATCAAAGGTACTCTTTTGGTCTTATGAAGATTGATTTTAAAGTACTTTCTGTTGGACAAGCACAAGTAACAGGATCAAGATGACCACTATCTCTAGAGATGAACGGTATTTAGTGTGACCCTTTTGTATTACTGAATTAAATATTGTGATGCAAGTTGTTATGTAACAGAAATAGCACCGATCTATATTGCGACATACAACCGAGTGAAAGGGATTATCGGGAAAAAAAGTAGGCTGGGTTCAATTTATCGCATTAATTGGATGGAAGCAGATCAGAGTGAGAGCTTGCAGTCGACAGTAAGAAAGGGGCGGAGTTTACGCTACACTATACTGCCAAAAGCAGTGGCGTAACTTTGTTTTAAAAAGTGGGTGGGACGTTTTTTTTTTTTAACGGGGGGGGGGGGGGTTATGAATGCTAAATCATAAATCGATGTATGTACAATAACATTACGATGTCCAGCAATCGATTGAAATAGTGCATGGGTTTAAAGGGGTGGTAAAACACCTTTTTTCGAAGGCTTGATTGTGTTTGTAGGGTGCACTGTAACGTGTTCATGCTTCGTTTTTTAAAATTCGCATTATTTTTCACATATTTAACCATTATTCTACACTGCTCTGTCCCTCCTTGTAAAAACGGTCGGATGATTTCCTGGTTCTAAGAAGCCCCGCCCTCAAAAATACGCAATGGGCTCAGATTGGTTAGCTGGCCCAGTGTGTTGTGATTCGCTAACCGCCAAGTGCACGTTCTTTCGGAAACGCCCCTTACCCTCACCGGTAGTTTGTGCTTCAGTAAACAACGGCGTTAATATTCCCATACCAGTTTGAGCCCGAATCAGACCCAGAGAATGTTAGTGGAGAGGATCGAGCAGAACATGTTCAAGAACGGCTGTTAAAGGACGTTTCAGAAAGGTATGTTTATTTTTTAAGACTGCAGATCTATTGTGATCACTATATGACACTGTTTACTTTTGTATATTTAAAACGATTGTAGCTAAATATCTGTCGCCAGAACTATTAACCCAATACGAACACTAAACATCGGCTTTACAACAGTAGCCAAATCAAACACAAACCATGTTTAGCATGCCTGTAGATAAACAATACATAAAAGCTATAATCAAAGAATAATTTACAGTGATCACATAAACGACAACAACCACGAACATACACCACGCTGGTGATATTAAACAGAAGTTTGTATGTGTTTGTCGGATAAGTATGAATTAACGTTAGCATTTAACAAACTGGTTTGTGGAGACAAACAGCGTTGTCCTTCGTTTACTTCCTCGCTACAATGTACAATTAACAATACAAACTATTACAGGAAAACTCATCAACGAAAAAATCATACTTACATGTTGTGGCTCGTAAACAACAGCTTCTGTTTTTAAAGTTGGAACTACTCGATCTTTCAGGACAAGCTGTTGTGTGAATCCTGCATTGTAACTCGTGTAGATTGAGGAAGCTTTCCTCCGGAAAATGTGCAGCACAGAGAGCGACATTTGGATTATAATTATGACGGACCGAGTTAAAAATAAATTGTAACCGTCCTTAGGAAGACTGAACAAAGTGGACCTGCAATCTGGGTGAAAATAACAGCGGCATAGCGGCAACGACACTCTACTACCACAACAACTCTTCTCCAAAGCAACATAAAATGGCCTCGCCCCCTCTATGTATTGTGTTCCCAGAGGAGGGGTTTATGTAAATGTTGGGCTTAGTGATGTCAGCAAGCCCACAGGAATGTCGTGTAGTCCCTATCGGCCGTTTCTGTAGTTCTTAGAAATTGATTTCTTTAAAGGTCCTGTATTATGCCCCTTTTCACAAGATGTAAAATAAGTCTCTGATGTCCCCAGAGTGTGTATGTGAAGTTTCAGCTCAAAATACCCAACGGATCATTTTTCATTTTTTGGGGCTCAGAAAAACACGCTGTTTTAGTGTGTGCCCTTTAAATGCAAATAAGCTGCTGCTGGACGACACAGGGGGCGGAGCTTCATGAGCTCGCGCTCAGTCTCTCAGGACAATTTCATCTCACGGAATGATGATAATATCAGAAACTCTCAGTAATGTGTTAATTTCGAGTCGGACAATAATGCCTACCGAGTCAGAGTGCTGTATAGAGATGAAACGGGTATAGTTTAGTAGTTTAATTACGGTTATTATAACGTATTTGTCATCTGCTTGTATGTATCCATTATTTATTAATAGCCTACAAGTCTGCTGTCTGAATGATGATCAAACATATACTGATGAGTTTAATAAAGTTTATTGTACATCACACAAAAGATGAAGCGTCAGTTTTACTTCAGAAAATCACCGTAAGAGCTGAGTAAACACAGTAAGTTATAAGAAGTCCGCAAGTACATAAACGAATTTCGGTAGAGTTGAGGGAGCATTCCTGTGGGCAGAGGTTAGTCAAAAAACTGTTCTACTGACGTCATTAAAGAAGGAAGTAGAGGGATGTAGTCCAAACGGGCCGTTCGATGTAGGCGACTTCTGTTAAATAAAATATCTCGCTTGGCATTGAACTTTGAGCTTTATAATTTTACACATATTATTTATACTCTAACAACAACATTACACACTAACTAAAGTTTGAAACATGGGATCACGAAGAACGGGACCTTTAAAAGCAAATATCTCCCTTTGCTTTAAACTTTGAACGTTGTAGTTTTGCAGATGTTGTTTATGCTCAAACAGCAACATTACACACTAACTAAAGTTAGAAAAGTGAAATCGTGTTTTACCACCCCTTTAATTTGTCGTTTAATGAGGTTTGATATATGTTGGTGTGGGTAAATCCGTTATAAATATGTGTATTGAAATGGTCCAGTGATAGAACTTTTGCCAAGCGTGTCAGAGGTTGTGGGTTCTAATCCACACTCGTATAGGTTTTTTTTTTTTTTTATATTAAAACCGATTATGTTTATCAGTGGTTGTATATCAGGCAATCATACGTTTGTATGCATTTTGTTTTGTAATTTCACCGGAACGAATAGAGAGTCTCCACAACGGATTGAAGCGCGCGTCCGAGTGAAGACTGTGCGCGAGCCACAAGAGAACACAGTATCCGCGCCACTGATCGCAGCGGCAACGAGCACTTTGATCACTTGATTTCAAAAACAACACATTTCAGCGCTAGATCGCCTCTTACAAATGAACTAAATTAATGCTCTGCTAGTTAACTGGAGATGTTTTATTTATTTGTATTGGTACATTTGTGCCGTGAGATGTTTCAAAAGTGGTGGGGACAATATCGACCTTAGCAAAAAGTGGTGGGGACATGCCCCACCCGTCCCACCCGCAAATTACGCCTATGGCCAAAAGTATTGGAACACCCCTCCAAATCATTGAATTCAGGTGTTCCAATCACTTCCATGGCCACTGCATCTACAAACATTTGTGAAAGAATGGGTCGCTCTCAGGAGCTCAGTGAATTCAAGCGTGGTACTTGTGCAATAAATCCATTCGTGAAATTTCCTCACTACTAAATATTCCATGGTCAACTGTTAGTGGTATTATAACAAACTGGAAGCAATTGGGAACGACAGCAACTCAGCCACGAAGTGGTAGGCCACGTAAAATCACAGAGCGGGGTCAGCGCATGCTGAGGCGCACAGTGCGCAGAAGTCGCCAACTTTCTGCAGAGTCAATAGCTACAGACCTCCAAACTTCGTGTTGTCTTGAGATTGGCTCAACGGTGCGTAGAGAGCTTCATGGAATGGGTTTCCATGGCCGAGCAGCTCCATCCAAGCCTTACATCACCAAGTGCAATGCAAAGCATCGAACTGTATGGTGTAAAGCACGCACGCCGCCATTGGACTCTAGAGCAGTGGAGACGTGTTCTCTGGAATGACGAACCACGCTTCTCTGTCTGGCAAGTAGAATAGTACTTGCCTGACTACATTGTGCCAAGTGTAAATTTGGTGGAGGAGGGATTATGATGTGGGGTTGTTTTTTAGGGGTTGGGCTTGGCCCCTTAGCTCCAGTGAAAGGAATACCGCCGTGACTTTAAAGGGATAGGTCAGTGTGGCGAGCAGGACGAGGCCGAGGGCCGTGAGAGAGCGGCGCGAGGCCAGTGGCGTGATTAATGATGAGCGACACCTGTACAACGCACCGGTCTCGTATCTCTCAAGGAGGAGCGGAAGCATAAAGGAGGAGCGACGACAGTGGAGATCGAGAGAGGCCTGCAGGAACAGTCCTGTAAGACTGACTTTCTTCTGTGGAAAACAAATGAAAATATTTTGAAGAACCTTGCGGTCCAAACCACGCTGGACCCCATTGACTTTCATTGTAGAGTATGGACAAATGTATTTATTTTTTATTTTCTACTTTTGCGTCACACAGAATAAAGAAAGTCATGCATGTTTGGAATGACATGACAGTCAGTAATTAATAGTTTTTGGGTGAAATATCCTTTTAAGCTTGAAGAAACAAAAAAAATGTCTTCTTTCTTATTTATACCAGGACTTAATGTAGGTTCTTCTTTTAGAAGGCTGCTCGATTTTGAGAGACAGTTCTTATATGCTTACTGCCTCTAGACTCCCAATAGTTCAAAGAAACGATTCATTCAAATAAGAATAATGCACCATATCAACTGAAGCCTATACTCATGCCTCTATTAAACATAATGAGATCTAAGACATCTGAGAGAAGTTCGAGGAAACTCCTCCACTTGATAATGACAGAACTAAACACAGTGGGAGGAAAGGAAATGTAAGATAGAATAAGCCCTAAACAAAGAGTTCTTATAGTTATATTATAGAAATATGCCTGTTTTCTCTAACTGAAAAAAGACCTATACTTGGCATTCACTTTAAGAGCTTTTGAGGCAGCCCTTCACTCTAAGTGCCGATACAAATGCTGTTCCTTAAAATTATTCCAACATAGCATTTACTTTTACAATAATAGCTCCTTCAAAAAAAAAAAAACATGGTAAACATAATTTTAATTAAAAAAAAAAGCTCTTTTAAGATCACTTTAAACCAGCCAAGACTAATGTGGGAATGCTTTAATAATGTAGTGGAGGATTTATAGTTGGTTTGTATAGTGTTGGTTTTTTTGAAGATGTTTATCTTCATTATCTTTTTAAGTCCATTTGTAAATCACAACAATTCCGCAGAATCCGATGCAGCAATGTATCATCACTTTGACAATATGTGAATGCATCATGACGGCTTAATTCTATTACATAATTCTATATTAAAACAAGCCCTGTTGTCTTTGCCGTACAACATATTGGGGAACCAACAGTTTTAAGCCTGCAGTGAACTTCATAAATGATGCCTATAACGAGAAATGTTGTCCAGTGCAATAATATGATTGCCAACATAGTTGGCTGCTGCTTTCCCTGATATTTTCTAAAGAACAGCTCTGTTGCCTCTACCCACGTTGTTTCACAGAGTAAGCTATTCATTACACCAGAGCAGGGGTCTTCAACAAGGGGGTCCATGGTAGAACTGCAAGGACTCCACCAATTATTGTTTGATGTAATTTTTTTGTGAGAAAAGTTTAAAAAACAAAGAACATTGGGTTTTTCCGGGCTCAAAAAGAGTGTTTCTTCACACATACAGTATGTATGTGTAAATGTGTATGTGTGTATATATATAAAATACACATTAAAGTATTTAAATAGTATATATGCACTGATGCAAGCATTATAAAGTCTATAAAGATGATACTGTTGATATTGTAGTTCACTCTTAAATGCAAACATTTTATACCACATATAAAGGGGTCCCTGTCCCATCTTTCTATTGGCATTTTAGGTGACCAATGCCCTTCTGAAAGCAGTTCTGAAATGGCCGTCTGTGTATAAGAGAAAAGACTGTGTCTGATAAGACAGAAACAACATAACATAGAGCACAACATAAAAGGAACATGAACAGGGGTTATATAAGGTCCTTATGGGAGGAGAATGCGGGACCAACACAAGTGCTGCAGTGAGCTTCCTTCCATCCCTGCAATCCCATTCCATCAGCATCAAACCCACAGTAAATGGACAGAATTTTTCTTTAACGCCCCTGGCTCAGAATGGCTCGGAGCTTGGGCACTTCCTGTATCCTCTCATCCTAGATGCTTGTCCTGTGGCTTCAACTCAATTCAACATCTTGATTTAGTCCCAAGAGAAGCATAAGCATCGTTAAAGAGCAGCTTACATTGTTGAGACCAAATGGACTCCCACTGCTTCCTATATTATAGGAATATTGACAAGCAAAATTGCCACAGAAGTATTCTCTAGCAAAAATCACACCATTCAAAGTAAGAAAACGTGATAAAGTGTCACTAAATAAAGAGCAGAGACAACATCAATCAGGGTAAAGGGCTTCAGTGACCTTGTGTTTGTATCAGGAAATAAACCTCGATAGATTGTGTGATTTGAGCTGGGTTGGAACGTACCCTCGATAGAAGAGAGATCATTTTCTTTGATAGCCTTAATTAATTCATTGATTTATTCAGCTCTCCAGAAGCTCCTTAAATCACTCCGCAGATTATGATCTCACCGGTACATATTAAACGCGTGAAATTTAGCGTCTTATGTGCAGTAACAGATATGCCTGCAGGTGGAAATTAAATGAATAACATTCAAAAGCAAATTAAACACAGAAAGGTGCCATTGAAAAAGAGAGAGAAAAAAAGTCACGCTTGTTTGCTTCTGACTAAAGTTAAGTTTTTAAAGCGATTTTTGCCATGCATGCTTATCGTTCATCTTCGGGGAGCGCCACCAATGTTGCCTCACTCCTGGAACAACGCCTCTTGCTCTCTCAGACGTTCTGACGGATGTATCAAGCCATCTTTATTAGCCTAGACCCCGGGAGAGAGAGTTATGGGCACAGCCCAGCAGCGTATTGCTATCTCTCTCAGACAGCAGACCATGGCCCCCTCCGTGGCCCTATTTAAAAGGCACTTATATTTTCGCTTCAAGGAACGCAGTTTTCCACTATGGCAGGAGATCCTTGATAGCCGCACACACGCCCAAACAGAAAAAAAGTAGGAGGGGAAAAAAGAGGGGGAAAAAACTTCCTCATTAGAATTCAAACAAGGTGGATGATTGCCAGTGGAGACTAATGTAATTGTCATGGCAACTACACAATGTACAAAGATCCCAATGGAATTACTCTGATTTTACCCTTCCCCCTTTCCATAAAAGCCATTGGTTTAAAAAGAAGTCGAAGACATTTCGGGTTTGGAAATCTCAGATGGAACTGACAAGCTCTAAATAATTTCACAACCGATGGCACAACTGGGAGAAAAAAACAAAACCATCAGGTTACAGACAAAAATCATTTATATATGGCTGTCAAATTGAAATTATATAGTGAAACGGTATGTATACAAAAATTAAATGGGCTAAAAGAGCACGTCTTTAAGGCAGACACTGAACAATACAAAAAGAAATGGATTTTCTGCATTTACACAGGGTGTGTGTTTAGCCTCCCTCTGCAAGTGAAGCCAGCCAGACAGATGCAGAGGCTGGAGGAACAGCCACAAGCAGAGGGCACCACTCTCCTCACCCATTCGCCCACTCTAAGGGGAACCAATGTGATTACTGCATTACCCTCTGGCAACCCTGCTTGAATTCGGAGTCTGCCTTTAACCAGCTCGCTTGCCTAAAGACTGAGAAACAGAGAGAAAGGGAACAAAAAAGAGCGGATAAAGGGTCAACAAAGGAAAATCTAAAATAAAAAGATTAATCTAAGCATTTTTTTGTGTCGCTCCTAATCGTCATTCTGCATCTGTGAATGGGTGATGAAGTTCTCGGGAAAATAAGGCAAGCCCTGGTGCAGGCTTTGCCCTTTTCCGCAATTTATTATTTCTATGAGACAGCGAAAAGAAGGGGGATAAAACAAGAGACGGTGGAAATTAGCTAAAATTAGATTAATCAATTCCACCTCCCACAAAATTAGGTCCATTGCACTGTCAAACAGTCGTGAGAGAGAGTGTGAAGGAATAATGTGTTTTTTTTTCCCAAAAGCCACTCTTCAGCTCAACATTAGCAGCTTTCTGAGTGTCCAGTACAGAGCTGTGTTATTGTGCCTTCATTAAGCGTATTGTGTCAGCAGGAAGAGGGGAAAAAAGGGCTATTTTAAGGGATTTATGCACTCTGTGCTTCCATGGGCGGGCAGTGAAACTCCAGGCCAGCAATTCCTCCTTTCAGAGCACTACAAAGGAAATGTAATTACCTTGATATGGTGGCAAAGGGAAAGGGCAAACTCTCAATATGCAGTAAATGCACTCACGCTGAGACCAGGCAGGGCTAATTTGCTACTGATCTGTAGGAGTTTTTCCTCATTTCTATCCCCACCACCCATTTCTCTCTCTCTTCGCCACTCTCTGGGAAAAAATTGCATGAAGGAGCCGTGACCTCATACCAGGCTACATGATCTCCTCAGCTCAGAAAACGCCTAAACAGGACAGCATTAGCATGCAACATGCATATTTAAAAACAGAGGTAAAATCGTTTTTTCCTCTTTTTTTGAGAGAGAGAGAGAGAGAGAGATACTCACCATAACCTCTTGCTTGGCCTTAGGCATTCACATTGTAGGGTAATTTGCATGAATATTTTTTGAAGGCACAAAAAAAGCACTCAATGGTTAATAAGACGAAACTCCTAGAGAAGTTTAATTTAAGAATGCTAATTAATTCACTTTTTCATTAGCCTCCATTTCAGATTAGGGAGGCTCTGAAGACAGAAGCAGAGAACACAAGGTTTTTGGAGAGTACGAGTAAACCGCCACTCATCTCTGCAACTGAGAGAGAGAGATGCAATTACATTTTTCATTGATAAGGGCAAGTGGTTTTATTATTCCACAGGCTTTTCTCTTTGTTTAACTCAATTTCAAAGTAAAACTTTTACAACACATTTGTAATAAAATGTCACCATTATTGTTTTGATACAGTAGGGCTGTGTAAAAACAGTGATTTTCATGTGACTGTGTCTGATTAATTAACAATTAATTGACAAGACGTTTTTTTGTTGTTGTTAAAACCAAAACATACAGAGCAACCAATAGCAATTCTCTAAATAAATTACAAGCTGGTTCTGAGACAGTGGCAGATCCTCAAACATGTGTGCAAGAAGCTTGCTGGAGGCGAATAAACCAAAAGATTTCTGTTTTAGCAAACAACATAACATTTAGCACCTGACTGCTCCAAGTGCTCAATTCTCTGACTTCAGTTTGTCTTGTATAGTTGAAGAAAGGGGAAGATACTGTATATGCAAAGTGATCAAGTTTAATGGATGTAGTATAATTCAGTCGACAAATGCACATAAAAGCTCCACTAAAAGAGAATGAAAGGATGTATGGTGCAAAATGGGCTTTTACTTTGGACTTATTAGTAAGGACAATTCTGTAAAGCTGGGATGTCAGAGAGGAGAACAATAAGAAACCTGAGATTCCTCACCGAGTGAGAGAACGAGAGCGATGTGGAGGGGGAGGAGGATAAAGTGAATAAGAGGGAAAAAACGCTGCATTCTTGTAACTCAAGAACTGTAAGAATGTGTGTGCAGCAGGTATTTATGGAAAGGTGATGGCAGATAGTTGCTCTAGAAACGGCGACAACAAAAGAGAAAAGCAGAGAGTAGCGGAAGAAGGGAGGAAAAAAAAGAAAAACAACTGCAGGCAGCGCTCAAGGTGTGATGGCACCAGCTCTGCGTACCACGTCACCATGGCAACAAGGGGAGAAATGGCGGTGTTAACATTCATTCAGAGAGGCAGCACGTGTCCATCAATCTCTAGCACATAAAGAGGCAACAGCACGTCTGCTAATAGTGTGAAGCCTGCAGGGCGCTCCATTGTTCTGCTATAATTATGCCAAAAAGGACAGGAAAAGGGTGTTGCTCTTTTCTTCACAAAGGGGTCGCAACACAAACAGATTCAAAACAGAGGCTTCAGTTCATCTCAAGGTATAAAAGAAGAGCAAACCTGACAACACGCACACACACATTGCGGGCACATGGGGCACCCTGTGCACTCTTTTGAAAGAGACACCAAAGGCGGACAATCCCGCTTATCACTTTGTTGTGATAATCTTTTCTAAACACAGCCCTGGGTGTGCAGATAAACTCCAAACACAGCATTCAAGGTGAGCTCTCTCTTTCTCATTCTCTCTCTCTCTTCCTTCACTTCTTCCTTGGAATTCCATTTTTTTCCATTTGGTCCGTTTGCTGCCACACTCTGTCAGCAGTGGCAGGATGGCGGGGCGGAGGAGAACCGTAGGAAGTGGAGAGAGGAAAACAAGATGGCACAGCGGCGTGAAGGTTATGACTTTGAACGTGCGCTAGCTGGGGACCGGAGCGCACACACACCGACACGCAAAAACACAAATACACACACAGAGTGCTCTGAGTGTTCCTGTTTGTTCCAGGTGCTTCTCTACTCTTGCTCAAGTCAAACATCTACATGGCTTTACATGGCGGGAGACACGGATCAACTGGTGAAGGTCAACACCTGAGAGGGTGGAAGGGAATCACCATCAATTGGCTTAGCCAAACAGAGCTAAAATGAGTAGTCGGCATTAAAGGAACCGTATGTAAGAAATGTATTTCAATTAATCATAAATTGGCCCTGATATGTCACTAGACATTAAGAAATCATGTTCATTTCAAATACTTATATCACTGACAACAGTAGTACGGCCAGAATATTGTCATTTAAATAGTGAAGTTGCAGCCCTCAACTGATGTTGATGTTGTCATGTTGTGTTTTGGCCTGATGCCCCACCCTCCACCTATCTACCAATCACGAAGTCAGTAGTGTTTCGGCATCCGGGTTGCCAGCTCTGCTCTAGTTACCACAGCAGGGGGAGGGGGAGGGGATACACCGCTCTACAGTAATTTGAAACTGATTGCAGTACCAGTTTTGGCCACAATCTTACATACGGCTCCTTTAACTGACTGAATTTGTTAATTTACCTGTTTTTGCAGTTAAACGGTTGATCAACCTTGTTATTTTTAACTAAAACTATTTACAATAATCATCGTTAATGGAAATAAAATGTAAATATTTTATTGTGAACACTAATAGTAATGACAAAATGACTAAACCCTAAACTAAAATTAAAATGAAAACTAAAAAGAAAAGAAAAAAATAATACAATGTGATCTCATGAGTATTCATATGTATTTTTACGCAAAGTGGTTCTACGATATGTACTTTTACTTGAGTTTCAATAGACACTGAAACATACGATATTAACCTATTGACAGCACTAAAACGTAAATTATTTACACTTTAAAACCTTAAAATTAATTGCATTTCTGTAATCGTTTAACCATCGTTATCGTTATCATGTAATACGTATTTTATATGCCGTGGGTAAACAAAAGGTGTTTTTTCAGTATAGTCCTATGCTGTGACTGACAATGGAACCAAAAAAACCCCAAAAACGCATAAACATAAACATAAATTCACAAAAGCAATCAATTTTATTTGTGTGCTGTAATCCAAATATTTAGAATGTATACAGTTGTGGGGAACAGACTCAAATTCAAAGCATTTCGATCTGCCCCTGGTGGCTTGCTGCAGTGTAGGTGATAAACCCCGCCCTCTGCATGTAATAGAATGGGACGAGATCCAAACTAAAAAATCCAATTATACTTCAAATAATTTTTTTTCCAAAGATCGTTTCTGTCATTTTAGGTAGTTCTTATCACACGGGCATGTTCAAGTGTTAATTCATTTTTCCAATCAGTTTGGTTTTGTTATTTATTTAATACTATAAAAACGGAATGTGACGTCATGATCAAAAATAAATCAAACACTTCTGTGTGTATCTATGTAAACTATGAGTGAAGAGCGTCAAAGGTTTCTATTTACAATGTGTTTTTGAAGTGTTGATCATTGTAGCCAATGTTGAGCACATGAACGCAATGGCCAATCCAAGGTGTTTAAGTTAGTCAGAATAGGGTACTGAGAAAATATCAAGGGGCAACATTCTAATCTGAAAAATTAAGCCTACCCGGAAGTGCGAAAAACTGCAATACATCGAAAATCCACTAGAGGGAGGTCCCAAAAGGGAGCAAATGTCCATAGCCCCCATGTTAAAATGTCCGTTTTCACAGCATAAATTCATGTTTTTACAGGTTGGTCCCATGGACTTTTATTGTATTTTTTGATAGGTTCCGAGTGCCTGACAACCATGAGGGCTGTGAATTTTTTTCTAACTCGTTAGTTTAGATCGTATTTAGATATAAAATATATGACAAATAAGGGCGTGGTTAACTTTGATTGACAGCTTGATTGACAGCTGATAACGAGCATAGGCTGCGCCAAGGAGAATGACAACATAAGAAGCGCCATTTTTTTACACAGTTGAAATATAATACTACTGTTTCTGTATCATGAAATGTAGTTTTAAGAGTTTTTCAGGCGAGAATGTAGTTGTTTAAAGCTCAAATCTGTGGTTTATTTAAAGATTTATGAAAATTTGATTTGTGAGATCCAGCGATGACCGGGCGCTCGGCGTTCATGTAACTGTAACCCTGCCTGGAACAGCCTTTCCTTGGCTAGTCGTTCTGACGTTTGCCGCTGACTCTGGCCTCTCTGTAGTGGTTAAATATGAGATATAATTCGTCTTGTGTATATCTAACGGGCGATTTTTGGTCTCGTGAATCTATAATTTGTTCCCTGGCCAATTGTTTTGGCTGAAGGGAAGTTTCATAACTTTATAAGTATTTAACTTTACCGTTGTATGGTTAGACTAGAGCGCTGATGTTTGACTGAATTGTTTGCTTTATTTGTATAGCTTCTTGTACCTTTTACTAATATTTTTATAATGGCTAATATTGATAAAACTGAAATTTAACAAAAAGAGACTGGGTTGAGTTTTGTCATTTTAAATTTTAATACAACGAAGATGATCTGTAATGTTGTTTACTGCAAAATCTGTTGTTTAGTACAAATGCACATATTGCCTGGACCATATTAAAATATTTAATGTTTTTATATTATATTTAAAACGAAAAGAGGCAGGTTTGTGTTTTATATTTTGTTTTGTTATAAATAGGCAAACGTTATATGCAGTGAATATAATCAATACGTGTTGCCTGAACCACATTTGTGTGGCTATAATGTTTAAGATTTCTTTAAATGAAAACGAAAAGAGTTAGTATGGTGTTTTATAACATATTTCGTTGCCTAAAATATACACAGAGATAACCGGAGTAGCAGAGCGAGCTGAGTGACGCGCGCTGCATCCTTTACCCATATATGGATTGGCCAGAAGGTGGGCGGGGTTAGGATTTCCCAAGATTTTCCAAGATGGCGCCGCCCATACCCCCCATAAACGGCTTCAAAACCGTTCTTGAGAAAGTCTATGGGTGACGTCACAGACGCTTTGTCCATATTTTTTACAGTCTATGGAAAATATAGAGTAATGGATCGATCTTGGGATTTTAAGAATATAGAGATCGTTCAAATGAAGATGTGATTAATCGAATAGCCGATTAATTTCAGATCATTATATTAGCTGATTATCAAACTAATCATTAGCTACAGCCCTAATGCCGACTGAGAAGTCACTGGATACCAATGCTAAAGTGTCTAAAGTCATGCTACATGCTTTCTTATGGCATAAGCCCTTAGCGCTTCGGTTCTGACACAACTGCGACATTTAATTAAAAACAAATGCCACAGTACCTCCTGAAGTCATAAGTCACTCTGCCAATGCTGTGTTGGCATGTCATCGCAATCATAGCAACACAATGACTCACTGAGGTTCTGAGGTTATCAGCTACTAGTACGTCAGCTGAGCTTAAGGTCAGAAGGACACAGTATCTACACTGTCAGTGATCAGGGTTTCTGCAGTGTGAGAGGGTGTTCGTATATATTAACCGACCTCGCAGGACAACTGGCCTGCTCAAAACAGTAGCTGCAACTCGCAGCAGTGGCCAACCGCAGAGGATGAGTCACATCAAACAAAGAACTAAATCTGTCCAAAAAAACAAAACAAATGTGCACATATGCGCACAAGGAGACACGTGTCGCATCTCTTTTTGAGAGAGATTAATTGCCCCCTGTCTCAGAACTGCATACGGTATCCACATCACCTCTTCAAAAGGATAAGAAACGGAGAAGAGAGACTCAGCTGAGGGCTGATAATAATGTGTCACTATAACTGCAAACGCAGGGACAAGCTGAAACCTCTAGATACATCATAGTACGAAAGTAATGCGGAGATCTTAGTGGGAGATTGTCGAATGTCATATTGGCTTTGGGATCTGGCGATAGCTCTGGGTCTAGTGATAACTGTTTGAAATGAGTGTGAACGCACAGCGCACGAAGGCTAGGAATCCCACCTGTTCAGAGCATTTTTGAGCGAGACGGAGAGGATGAGATGTACAGAGACACGAGGAGCAGCCATGGGGCCTGAATGGAGGTGGAAAGGGGCTGAGAAACTCCACAGGGAGCATGGCACTGTTCTCACCCTAATGAGCAGCCAGATCTCAAAACAGCAAGCCTCCAAAATTTCCAGACCTGTTTTACTCTCACATGGGACTGTATCAAACACTTTCACTCACACTGGAGGAGTTCGAGTAACAAAGTGCCGGCCAAACGCAGAGCTTGTTGCCGTGGTTGAGGTGGGAGGCCTGCTCTGAGCGATGGGCACAAAAATCACTTTCTGACTCAACACATTCAAAGCGTAATTACATCCAGCTGCCTTTCTAATCTACTTTGGAAAGGGAAATCAAGGAGAAGGATGATGGAAAGATGAGAGATTGAGAGGAAGATCAGATAACCCACTGCATCATGCATTTACAGAGAGACAGGGGGCCCAAACTCTTACCGGAAAGCCTCCAGCACGGTTCTCTCTGGCAGACGAGGGGCAACTCGCTTGAAGGCACTTTTGAAGTCATCCATCTTTAAGAAGCCACGACCTGGAGACAGTACAAACCCAGAGCAAGAGTTAACAAAACTAATACTTTAAAACATCAAAAAGTCCTTTACTGCCAGGCCGGATGTGTTATTAGAATGCCACATTCGCATGAGATCAGGCAAAGAAAATGAGATAAGCACACCTGAGAGCACGCTCTCATTATTTTCTCTTATCTTAAGGAATAAAATCAGCTTTCTCTGCTCATTCCACCCCATAAAAGGATGGTGGCTAAAGCTGAAAGTATACTTCCCTTGTCCGCATTCTGCTCTGGCTCACAGACTGTCTGCCTGATGAAATTTTCATGATCAGTAAATCCACTGATATTTGTGCACACCGGCCACGTGCAGACCCGTTTTTTGTGTCCATGCGGGCTTGTGTGCAGACAACAGCGCATTTTTGTGCGAGTGATTTGTGTGCTTGAAAAGAACGGTTCATTAGAACACGTCCACGCTCTCAGTCAAAAGAGCATTCTTTGAAAGACTTGCTGTGTGCAATACGGAGCAGAACGTGGAAAACAAAGTATACCTGAGGTTTAAAGTGTCACGAAACCCTCCTGTTTTAGCCTGGTTATTTACACCTCAGCTTTGAAAAAGACTCAAAAAAGGGGCGTGTAAAGCTGTGGAAAAGTGGGAGTGTAATTATTGAAATATGAGCAGAAAAAAAAAAAAGAAAACAACAACAGAGTTGGGGGAATAAAGAATAAAGGCTTTTTTGCCCATTCTTCTACAAGTTACTTTTTTGCCCATTCTTCTTAGATTTTTTGGTGTATCAGAATAGTCCATCGTGTCATCGTGTTCATGATCAGATGTACCGCTGTGTCAGTGTCTGTATTAAGACATGATGAAATATGTGTACATACACGGTGCTATTCATGTTTGGAACAGGAGAGTATGTTAAATATGTCCGTAAAAACTTGAAACACACTTGCTCTGGTCCGGTAATGAACTGTATTCCGAGTTTTTTAGTGTTGTTAAGCTCATTGTAGCGTTCTGCGCAGAAACCACTCTCATGCGCATTCTTCCGCTCTTATGTTACAAATTAAACATTGTTACAGTCATTTTCTATGTGTTGATATAGTCAAACTCCAGTTCTGACCTCATCGGGGGAAAATGCAATGTTACAGCGCTGAGCCAGTCTTGTCACATTTGACTTCTCAGCTGTAATGCGATCTCATGCGTAATACAGCACAGTGATTGGATTAAATGAGTCTATTTTCATGAATAATATGGATAAACTAATGACATAAAAGTGTACTTTACAGCCAAGGCAGCCAATCACTAATTTTTCGTGACGTTGGTTCAGCTTTGCTTTTTACCAGAACCAGAAGAATGAAATAGCGAAAAAATAACCACTTTTCAAATAATAATAAACATAATGAGAGCTATTGTTGTTTTCATTGACGTGCAACCTGTACACAGTCAAACCAAAAATTATTAAGACACCAGATACATTTTTTATATTTTTTACTAGTGGGTGCAGGACACTATAGTTCATTTATGTAAGTGAGGATAGCAAAATAAAGTAAACTGTGACATATTATACCCAAAAAGTCTTCATACAGTGGACTAAAATTTATAAAAATTTGGGACCAAAAATTATTCAGACACTTTGACCTGATCATGGTTTGCTTAAGTTGTTTTCTTTAATTGCTAATGCGACCTTTTTACATCATATACTGAACAAAATTAAGCATTGCTTGGTAATTGGTTGACCTAAATTGGTATTATCTAATTGTTCTACTTAAATTTAACAGCTGAAAGCTGACAGCTATTCAACCTAATTCATTTGTGAGACAGTCTAACAGAAAGATGGCCAAAACCAGTGAAATATCAACTGATTTGATAACCCTGAGTTCTTGTCATATTTTATAACCATTTTCTATATAGAAAATCAACTATAGCGAATAAATTGTGATAAATAAATAAATAAATGTCAGAAATGTTGAAGGTGTCTGAATAAATTTTGGTTTGACTATCTGTTAACATAAAAAAATATGTGTTTTAGGGTTTCATGACCCTTTAAGTCCACTTGCAGCTTTTTGACTGAGAATGTGAAAGCAAGGAGTAAGACCAGCTAAGATCTCAGAGTGTCTACATGAGCCTCTTTCAAAAAAGCTCAGAGGAACAGCTTGTTTTGCCTTCTTCTCTGCGACTGGCACGCAGGACTTTGATTTGCAGGAAATGGCTCCCCTGAGGAAGTTTAGAGCGCGCACATCCAAAGTCAGAGCTGAGAGTGGAATCTGTTTAGCGTGTCTGCTGAATTGATGAGAGGCACAGCGGCTGGGGGGGTGAGCACTGTGACATTCATGTCAACACGCCAGACCAAGCAACACCAGCTCACCAACCGTAACCAAACACTGCCCTCCACAGCCATGACATACTGACGAGTCACACACCTGCGGAAGTCACAGGATCTGTTCAAAACTCGAAAGTTACACATCTCGTCTGTAAATAGATTTGAAGTGTTAAAAAGGTGTATAATGGCATGATTTATTTGCTGAATGCAGAAGAAATCAAATGTTTTGACGACAAAGCATGAGCAGCAATCGGCAGGGAGCATGGCTCACTTTCACACCGGGTGAGAACGGGAGAGTTTCCAACTGCACCAAGCATGCTCTATCACCGGGCAGGCTGCCACTTCAGCTCTGAATGGGAGCGACGCACTTCAGCGCGCTTTAGCTTCCAACGCATCCCCATTGAAGATGAGGATGGGGGTGACGGCGCAGATGAAACAGTCAAACATCTCATCCAGAGCAAACTGTTCAGCCGCAGTTAGGAGAGGACTTGCCTCTGTTGGCAGGCTGACAGGAACATCAGGCAGAGAAAGCCAGGACAGAGGGTTTAAGCTTAGCTGGCAGAGGAACAAAGACAATCAATCTGGGAACTGCTGAAATTATTAAGACACTTTGCTAGCATGTAAGCTCTGCTGGAGAGCACCTGCCTGACAGTTGTCCTTCAGGTCTCCAGCTGCGCGTGTTCATTCACAACTGTTCAAAGAGAAGCCAATTGGATTTTTTTAAAAGATTCCAATCTGATACAAAGTGCATTTCAAAGCACTATCATTTGTCAGTGCTGATATACACAGTTAAGACCAGAATCACAATAAGTTGGGTTAGTTAAGAATAAGTTAGAATCAGAATTCCAATCTTGGTTCTAAAATTAGCTAATTTTCAGGTTGCTCTGAATTCGTACAAGGGTTGAGTGAACTCGCTCACAGCAATTTGGTCCTCAAAATGAATTTGATGGTTCATTAACATTCACAATTCTAATTAAAAGCTAACTGTAATTTTTTTAAGGCCTAGTACTTATTGCTGCAGACTATTTTAGGTCTGGGAGGATGTAAAAATGCTCTGTAGCCTGATCGGGTGGCTCACAGGAAGTCAGGGATATTTCAAAGACGGCTGAGAAATCAAATGAGATACAAGAGAGATAAAGAGAAAGCGAACGAGAGAGAGAGCTTCAGGCAAAAATAGGTCCATCGTATGTCTGCTGAAGAGGAGTTTTCACATGAATAAATATTCTGCTCAAACACACCGGCTTTCCTCTTTAATGGCAGGTCAGCAGGGTTAATGAAATAAGATCCCTCAGCCATTCTGAGCAGATTCAATCAAGGTCAGCAGATATCCTCCTCCTGTGGTCACTCATAACTTTGTGAAATAATTTCTGTTACAAAATTAATTAGTTAATTATACATTTGCCTCCCTTTGGAATATCCTACAAACAGTTCCAGGGAGGCCGAAACAATCCAGAGAGACCGCAAGGCCCATTTTACTGTGTTTTCTACCCAACCTTGAAGACTCAAATGTTGGTTCAGACGCTTCATTTCACGAATTACTTAATTTAGGGCAGAAAAGTACTAGATCTAAAGATTGGGGAATCTTTGCATTTGGCATTAACTGTTTAAAAAACAGTTTTCAGTTAGGATATGCACATATGCCTGGCTTTGTTCTACCAGGATAGAGCAACCGAGACTTTCCCACCCTCCCAAACCCCTGGGGAACGCACTTTAGCCCCTGCCCCAGCGGAGGTCTGTGCTTTCCACTGCATTACATGATAGTAACAGTGCACCAAAGAAAAGGACACATGGCGCCCTCTACTGCGATAATATGAAAAGAACGGGTGTGTTAAAAATGCTGTCATAAACACAGTTATTAGGATTAGTTTTACCATCATTATGTGTAGGCTTACACATATACATTATATATTCAGGACCACATTTAACAGATGGCACAGGAATCGGCCATTGTTTACAAAAGAATATCGTCACCTTCCTAAAATAATTGGCCAAGTCATTTTGATGATCAAATGACTTAAGCAATTATTTTAGCAAGGTGACAATATAAAAAAACGAATGTAATTGTTTCTGCCCAACACCAAATACACCTCGCACTACATACATTACACCTCCTTCAAAATGTATTCTGCTCACTACAATTGCACTATATACACAATTACAATTAAGCATTTAGCAAACACTTATTCAAAGTGACTCAAGGTATACTTCTAGCAAATATGTATGTTTTCTTGGAATCAAAAGATGATTCTAAACAGGACGTAATCCACCAAGTCTATTTTCTTGCGCAACGAACTTGGCCAATAATCGTGGTGGCAAGCAGGACGAGTGGCGTGATTTTCTCACAGAAGAGCTTCAGAAGCATAAAAGGAGGAGTGACGACAGTGACACTCCGAGAGACGAGAGAGGGCCAGGCCTGGAATTTATGTTATGTTTTGTTGATAAGGGAGGGAGGCGGGAACTGGGGAACGTTCAAGAACTTTAATAAATAAACAAACACAAAACCAAAGTGGCAGCCCCTCACTCACGACTGCTGCACACACATAAACAAAACACAACGTAAAATATAAGCCTGGTCCTCTCTCGTCCTTCACTGTCGTCACTCCTCCTTTTATGCTTCCGAAGCTCATCCATGAGAAAGTCGAGTGCTAGAATAGGTGCTAGAATAGGTGGTCATTGGTCATAGGTCATTAACAGTCACGCCACCAGCCTCGCGCCATTCTTATGGCCCTCTGCCACGTCCTGCTTGCCACAGACGTAAAATGTCATACTGAACTGCACATGGAGTTTCCCCAATTACATTTGTGATCTTATCTACTGATTTTACCCGTCACAAAGGTAGTAACCAATCAGATCAAGAAGGTTTACATCATGTCCACCAGCCAGTGGACAATCTAGGCCTCTGATAATGTTTATTTTTAAAACTTTTAGTTTTCCCTGGCTAATGAGGCCTAAACTTAGTTTGTGTCGTGTATTCCACCTATCCTAGCACTTGTCGCTTGTGTGATATGTGTACTGTTTTGTTAATTGCACTGAGAAAGTGTCAGCTAAAATCACAGATTTAATGTGCATTTGCCTTGTACTTGCACAGAAGACAGTCCCAAAACAGATTTGTTTATGCTGGGCTGTGCATTTCTCTAGATTCTCTATTCTTTAACACCTCCACAAAATAAAAATCATGAGGTCTGCAGGAAGATATATCGCCAGTCTAATTTTGTATCAATTAAGTAAAATGTATAAAGTCAAAAGTGTTAAAGGGGTCATGGTATGAGAAATCAAATTTACCTTGATCTTTCGGCATATAAGAGGTCTTTGTACAATTTAAACATTCTTCAAGTTTCATAGCTTAAAACATCCTCCTTGTTATAAACAAAGCATTTATTTAATCAAGGTCCGACTCCAAAAATGGCTCATTTGGATATTGAGAGATTTGTGATCATTCAGTCGCTTATCGGCTGGTATTTGACTAAACTGGATGTGAGCTTAAAAAAAAGAAAATTATAATCACTGATGCTGTCTACACTGGATAAGGTATACAGATGCACATTCAGTTTCTGACATACTCCACATGCTTGAGTCTGTCGACACCAGGACAAATGGAATAGTGAAAGAATGTTTTCTTTGACACGTCCAGTTTGAACAGCTCATTTGTGTCTCTGTACAGGATTCCAGTGTTGGAAACAAGTGGATTGTTTATTCTAATGGCATACTGGATCGTGTCAGAAGATTTTATGTTTGTTCTGAGCAATTTGTTTTATAAATAAGGCACAGTGCAATGCAGATTTCACAAAGAAACTTGGTTGAAAGATGCACCAGCCAAATGTATTGTGTGGATCTGTATTGTGTGGATCTGACAGCAGCTGCATCACAAAGTAAAGTAAATGATTTCATAATGCTTTGTCTGCAAATGAAGGTTTTCTATGGTTAATGTTTTCAAAACACTCACTCGCATGCAATAGCAGGTGGGCGTTGATACTGTTTCCTATTATAATTACTTTAGCCAATCATAGCAGTGGCCGTTAACTGACAAGCCTTAAAAGAGTCGCCCCTAAAAACTTCAGATAAAAGATCAGAATGAAGTTTGAAAATAATAGTTTTTCCACATATATATTTGTTAGTTTGTAAAAAAAAAAAAAAAAAAAAACTTTAAAAAACATTACAAGTGCTTCATGGAAACATATTAAAATAAATGTAAAAATCCATGTCATGACCCCTGGTGCTTTTCTGTCATTTTAGACCGAACATTTTTACGTTTTTTATTTTATTTAATTTTTTTTACTTCATTGGAATGGTACGGAACTTGGTAAAGGTTTTGGCACTTGCTATGTGAACACACAAAAAAAATCATGTACATGATTCGAAAAGGTTAAATTGTCCTGAAAAAAATAGTCACACTTGTGCTCCTCGCGGTCAAAAATGACCGCATTGGAAATGAATGGGAGACTAATTTCATCTAGTGAACTCTTTTGGTACTGCGGCCAAACAAAATCTTACTGAAAGCTAATTTTTTGAGATATCAAGCTCAAATTTGGAACTTGTTTTTTCATATAAACAATTTTAAATAGAATTATTGTGCATTTT
Organism: Scardinius erythrophthalmus; assembly: GCF_964197995.2. Taxonomy (NCBI): domain Eukaryota; kingdom Metazoa; phylum Chordata; class Actinopteri; order Cypriniformes; family Leuciscidae; genus Scardinius; species Scardinius erythrophthalmus. Next base: position 22,966,842 of record NC_138239.1, read on the forward strand.
TCATAACAATAAACATAAAATTCTGTAACTTTAAGTTCTCTTTTTTAAACTTTTTTCACTTCAGCCATAATTTGCCAAGTCTCGTCTTTAAAAAGAGATCAAACTTAAGTCTTTGCTCCAAAGCATTCAAGATTTACGACAGTTTAAGTTGGAAATTTAATTTTCAGGTCTATGCTCAAAACGTGAATAAATGGATTATAACTACTGCAAATATAATGTAGTACCATAAAATCCACTAAAAATACAAATTATTAAATAAAAAAAACATTATCAAACTAAAAAATAGTACATACCTTTCATTGAAATAAAAAAAAAATCTGTAATTTCTGACCGCCACGCGGAGAGCACCAGAGGGTTAAACATGCATAATGCAAAGAGTGGAGGAACATACAATGTATATCAAATGCAGTGAAGATCTGCCTCGTCTTCTCATATGGATCTTCTGATGACATCTTCCTCCCCATGAGAGGCACAAACTGCTCCAGTGGGACCCCTTTCAGAGAGAGAGAGAGAGAGAAAGAGAGGAGGAGAAAGAATGCTGGGTTTACAAGGCTCTCGTCTGAAGTGCAGGTTCTTCCTTTACATGGCAGTCATCTGAAAGCACTGTGTTTAAAGGAGTAATATCTTTCTCTCTTGCCTGCAGGGTAGTAATTTTTTCTCTGAGTGCTGTTATTGAGATGAAAAGGGTAGGCTGGGGAGTTCTAGATAGAATTCACAAAACAGCAAATATACAGATGGAGTTTGGCGTGGGGATCTGGGTGGGCCACGCTGACAGTGATGGCTGAGAAACTGGGGGATAAACCTCTATTGGGAAAAGCTCAAATTAATTAAGAGATCCAAGGACAAACGTGACGGCTCCACTGCACTTTAAGTCATGCCAAAACATAAGCTGTAATACGTCCTTTGAGAATCTCACACATAACGGACAAGTGATAAAAGAGTACTACGTGAACACAGAAAGGATTGCTTTCTAAAAAATGAACTAAAAGTTAGTAAGCAGAAGTGTAGGTTTTTATTTTATTTTTTTGCTTGATTTGCAAAAAAAAAGTCTCACTATCAAGTTTCTAGAATATTCTGGTCCCTAGAAAGGGCTTCCCTTCCTCATTTTTGTCATAAAATAATACATCTGATTGCTTAGAAAGGTAATAGTACACCTCTTATCAAGCTGCATAAATTAAGGTATGACATACATCTATAGCACAAATAGCGATGGACAAGATACACACCAATGGTTCATAAAATGACACAAATTTGTCACAATTACTTAAGAAAATCACATTTTCTTAAAGTTGCTATGTAACAGAAGTAGCAAAATACATTTTCTTCTGTATTTTGACACACATCCAAGTAAAAAGGATTATCTTAAAGAAAAAAATATAGGGTAATGAATCATTTACAATAAGATCAATAACATGCAGAAAACAGACTGGGGGAAATTTTATTTCATGCAGACATTACTGTGTGCTGCCAAATTTTGATAGAATTAGGACGACTTTGGGCTACAGAGATTTTAAACACCACATAAGAGACATTTGCTTCTGTTATCATCAGATATCCATGAAAATACATATTTTCTTATAAAGTATTTTTATAGACACACATTTTACCCTCCAATTATATTATCCTAATTCTCACGATCTAAAAATAAAATAAAACTTTAGCATGTATGCCACACAGCATGGACCAAGCCTGCATAAATGAATGAATAGATAAATGTAATAATAGGAAAAGAAATAACAGAATAAATAAGGGTGCTCCGATCGTTATCGGCCGATAATCGTTTTATATAGTTTGATCTGTGGCCAATCAGAAGAGCCGCTCAGATGACGCAAAACTCGCGAGAAAATCTTTTTATATGCGCAGCTAAAATTGCTTCACTACATTCTGCAGTTCTGGCAGTTCTACAACCCCAATTCCAGAGAAGTTGGGACATTTTGTAAAATTTAATAAAATCAAGAATCTGTGATTTTGTTGATTCTCTTTAACCTTTATTTAACTGACAAAAGTACAAAGGAAAAAAATCCAATATTTTGGATTTATATCTATATATCCTCTTCATGCTGGCAGTCAAGCCAAGCCATTAATATTTTGGAAGTGAAATCTGAAAGGTGAATATGGATTATTGAATTTTTATTAATGAAAATGTGTGTGAAATGTTTTAAATTGAAATATTCACAGCTTAAATATACAACCATGTTGAATTTTAGCCCTTAAAAATGCAAGCCCTAAAAATATAATGCATTAAAATGCAAGCAGGGTTAATGCAATGCATATTTTTTCAAGTAATGCAATTCAACAAGCTTTTTTGTTTCAAAAATATTTGTCATTATTTTACTTCCATACTGTCGCCAATGAAAGTCGGGATGGTCCCTTTGGTCATTGGGACTGAGAACTCAATGTCAGTTTTTCCCAAACACAAGTTGAAACGTGGACTCATCTGACCACAGCGCACATTTCCACTGTCTTTTAGACCATCTGAGAAGAGCTCGGGCCCAGAGAACTCGGCAGCATCTCTGCATTGTTGAACAGATGTTTTTCCTTGCGTAACAGAGATTTGAGTTGCATTTCTTGATGCAGCGGCAGAATGTGTTAAGTGGCAACAGTTTTCCAAAGTACTCCCAAGCACATGTGGCTTTATTTGACACATTCAACAGAGGCTTCCTGCCTTTCCCTATACGGACTGAGATTTCTCTGGATTCCCTGAATCTTTTCACAATAATATGTATGGTAGATGATGAAAAACCTAAATACTTTGCAATCTTGCATTGAGAAATGTGATTGAGAAATGAGATTGTTTGACAATTCTTTCATGATATTTGGTACAAAGTGGTGAGCCGTGAGTCTTTGAAGGATTTTATACCAAAACAATACCCTCACCAATTACCAGTTCTTCTACTAATTGTGGACTGTTTCAAAACAGTTTAACTTGGATATTCTATAAGCTTTTATTTTGCCTCTGTCCCAACTTTTTTAGTGTGTTGCAACCATCAAATCAAAATTTGTTTATATTTACAAAATACAAGTAAGTTGGCCAGTGAATGCATTAGATATTTTTTCTTTGTACTTTTGTCAGCTAAATAAAGGTTAAAGAGTTTAACAAAATTAACAAACAAATAAATTAATTTAAAAAAAAATAAAATTTGCAAAGTGATTGCATTGCAGAGCAACCTTACAGCAATGACAAGCAAGAAACTAGGGCTGTGCAATTTTAGTGATTTTTTTTCATAGTGGTGCGCTTTCGTTCCTCCCTAAAAGCCCAAAATGAACGTCCAAATCAGCTCATTGTCATAAAACGCAGTTTACTGCTGCACTACTTAAAAGCCGCTTTTCCACCGTTGGACCAAACCATTTTTTTTTGCTTGACCGTTCCATTCCGTGCAGATCAGAGCCAACCGGATATGGTTTCATTTTCCACTGTGGGGCTGATAACGGCCGCTATTTGCAATGTAATACAAATGCATCAGTCTTTACTGATGATATGAGATGTAGCGACTGTGTTATGGACGATGATCAGTTTTTTTTATTATTATTATTAATTTGTGTTTACGTCGCTCAAATAGGCTAAGTGCACAAGCATAGTGACAAACTTCCGCTATTGTCAGAAGTCGGCATTTCAGTTTCCGGTTTACGACTGTCTTCATCCGCATCCGCTATAAACAAACAAGATGAGTGCTGCTGTTGTACGAAAAAAGACATATAATGTGCGTGACATATCTAAGTTTCTAAGAACTGTAGGTGGATCTAAGGAGCACTGCTGTGTGCCACTTTGCTCTGCTTCAAGTCGATATAACAGCCATTTGAGCTTCCACCGCATCTCGAAGGACACCAACCTTCGTGCGCAGTGGTTGCACAAAATAGACATTTTGGACGACGCGCAAGTAAACCGGAAACAGATATGCCGACTTCTGGCGACAGCGGAAGTTCGTCACTACGCTTGTGCACAGAGGCTATAGAGCTTATGCGCCAGAGAAACGAGGGCGCCGCCAACTTTAGAATATTGCCTTTGAACTTCCGTTTTTGCGGTCGCTCTGTATATTTCTATGGCATTGCTGTCCAGGAGTAATTCGCCTTTGAAGTGGATTTACTTAATGTAAAGTAAAGTTAACGAAAGTTATCATGAGGATTGCAATGTTTAAAGCAGATGTCTTAACGAATGTCAGTAGACCGGGAAGATTTTAAAACAAGACGTTCATTCATAAATACGCAAGATTGCTGTGAAAATACAGACCGGAAGTCAAAAGACAACGAGCGCTGAAAAGGGGTGGGGCTTAGCCTATAGTGTGCTTAGCCAGCTACAGAGATATTGGTAGCCAGGCAACAGACAATTGACCAATCCTGGGTGGTGAACGTCACTGCACGCATTCTACCAGACCAGTAGGTTCAGCACGGTTAGTCGTTAGCCAATCGTACTGAGAATACTGGACCGAGAACGGTTTGTAATGGTGCCATGCCGTACCAGGCTCAACTGGAAACATAACTGGAACCGTTCTTAGAACCGTTCTTCCCAACGGTGGAAAAGCGGCTTAATTTATCCTAAACTTTTTCTAAAGTTTATCCTAAATTGCACCAAAGGTCTCTATGAACTACTGAGGCTCACGATGCTCTTGGGAAATGCGCCCCTGAATTGTTCCGTTAGTTCCGTTTATTACAAAATAAAACAGGCATTAGACTAGAATCCTTCAATCCACTAGGTGTCTGGGTGTCATCAATTTATAATCTGCCAACATTGTTGATGGTTTTGGGCTTGATGATGATGCTGAGAGGAAAGTTCACATAAGTAGCTGGATATAGATTCATGTTTCCATTTCTTAAAAATCATGGTAGCTAGAAAATAATTAGACAATGCAAATAGGTAAAAATAACTTTCCAGTTGATCTGCCTGATCCTGTAGCAAACTCAGATCTCTATCGCTTAGTTAGATTTGACGTTTCTTCGTGAGCAATCAACCAATGATGCACTAAAGCTACGTAAGGATCCCTCATTCAATTTGCACACGGAAAAGTAAAAATAAATAAATATAAAAATAAAAGAATGCATAAATGCATTTTGAAAATAAAATTTGAATAAATAACAGTTAAAAGAATTAAAAATAATCTAAAAATAAAAACAGAAAATAATAAATGAATGATAAATTTAATTAATCCTGAAATTATTTATATTTGTCTTATCAAGTCATTTATTCATTTATTTATTTTCCTATTATTACATTTATTTGTTCATCTATTTATTTCTTTATTTTTCATTTCTGCAGGTTTGCTTCCTCCATATTTTTGCCAACAAATGAAAGACAAAGCTGTGCAGACCTCTTTAAAACCCATCTCTCTTTCTCTCTCTGTTTCCCTCCTGCCTTTAAACTATGGTGGTGCTGGAAGTCAGATCAGGGCTGACTGCCATTCCCTTTGATAGAGAGACCATCAATCAAGGAAGTGTCAACTGGGTGGCCTGTACGTCCTTCCCACCCCTTTCTTAATTTCGGCTTCTCTACCATCTTTACTACCTTGGGGTCTTTCTACGCTCTTCTTTCTTCAATTGGTTTTCTTCGCACCACCCTCCCCATCTCTCTCACATCCTCACATCTGCTCTCCTCTTTTGCGTGACTCATTCACCAGAACAGGCCGCTGCCTGACTTACACACACACAGGAAAACGTGCAACAGTGTTCTCGCCCAGAGCACCTCTTTAAAATCATGGACATCTCTGATTTGATGTGCTCCCTCCCTTATCACATCTGTCCCTGAGCCATTCCAGACCAGGTTGGAAGCCAGAAAACAAACATTACATGGATGCTGAATGAATTTTGCTTAAACAACATAGGAAGTTTTTTTGGAGATTAAAAGACTAAATCTAAAGCTTCAGATCATCTAATGCACCATTCTGGTTAGTCAAGCATTTGTCTGGGCTTTTCGAATCAAAGCCCATCCATCATAATCAAATATTTGCCATACAAAGCCTGGAACGAGTTCATGTTTACAACCTGACTGCAGTTCAGTATATACCGTATGGCTGTGACATTTTCCGAGTTTTCCTGTAGTATTCTCAGCAAATGTTGGCCTTTTATATAGGGATGCACAGATAATTAAAAGTCTGGTCAATACTGATTATCTAATAATTACTTTCATGTTAACCGATAAATGGTTGATAATAAATTTCTATATATGCGTTATACTAAAATAAAATTTCTCATACTGTGAAATAAGATTTTGTTCATATCGCCCACCCATAGTTGCCACCCGTCATGTATTTAAAGGTAAAATGATGTGTCCCGTATCAAATCAATTCAGGACGTGATTTGTCCTGTATTTTAGGCCCACACATAGTTGAATAAACACATAAGGATTTTGCAGTGTGGAGGATACTAATAGCAAATATATAAAGAAATCAATTTCACAATTAGTAGAGAAGCATTTATGTGTGATATGTGTGTTATGTATGCTGCTATATGTGATTGTAGCATCTTTGTTTCCGTAGCGACGGAGTCTCAAAGTCGTGCGTCGTAAACATGCGCTTTTTTTATTAAGCAGGTCGAGCCCAAGTCTCAAGAGGCTCTCCAAATATAGGGCTGAACTGGAAAAAGTTCTCAATGGGTCTGTCCAGTAACTAATGATGAATGTAAGGCCAACTTCACAGTTTGCCGATAGGCATTTTCAGTTCCTCACTGTGGACTGTCTGACTTAGAAGGATAGTTCACCCAAAAATTTAAATTAATCATTTATTACTCATCCTCATGACGTTTAAAACCCGTAAGTCTCTTCGTTCATCTTCGGAACACAAATTAAGATATTTTTGATTAAATCTAAGAGCTTTCTGTCCCTCCATAGACAGCTATGCAACTGAAACTTTGATGCTTCAAAAAGTTCATAAAGAATCGTAAAACTAATCCATATGAATTTAGCGGTTTAGTCCAAATTTTCTGAAGAGACGATCACTTTAGATGATGAACATTGAATTTAGGCTTTTATTCACATATAAACATTCTTCAATCAACTCACACATTAGTTGTGGTAAACGGAAGCTCAACCATATTCGTTTAACGAGCAAGAACCAATGAGGCTCATTCTCGTGTTACGCAGCAAGTTTGAGCTTCCGCAAAAACCAATGAGGTTCATTCTCGTGTTACGCAGCAGGTTTGAGCTTCCGCATGCGCATGAAAGAACCAATGAGCAAGAACCATGCATTCCGCATGCAAGAACCAATGAGGCTCATTCTCGTGTTACGCAGCAGGTTTGAGCTTCTGCAAGAACCAATGAGGTTCATTCTCGTGTTAAACAGCAAGTTTGAGCTTCCGCAAGAACCAATGAGGTTTGTTCTTACGTGTCAGACAGGTTCGGTTGAGCTTCTGTTTATGTTCGCTGATCAATGTTTATATGTGAATAAAAGCCTGAATTCAATCTGTTCATCATTTAAAGCGATCATGTCTCTTCAGAAAATTTAGACTAAACCGCTAAATTAATTATGGATTAGTTTTACGATCTCTTTATGAACTTTATGAAGCGTCAAAGTGGTAGTTGCGTAGCCGTCTATGAAGGTGCAGAAAGCTCTCATATTTCATAAAAAAGAACTTCATTTGTGTTCCGAAAGTCTTACAGGTTTGGAACGACATAAGGATGAGTAATTAATGACAGAATTTTCATTTCGTGAACTAACCCTTTAAAGTAGCATGCAGCCGGTGACATGGGTGTCCCCTATTTTGCCACACTGAAGGTGGCGACCATAATCAAATGCAAACAACTAATAATCAACAAACTATTATTCAAAGACAGACTAGGACTAAGACTTTCAGCAGACAAAAACTCCATAAACAGTTTTGAAAGTTATGAGTTTTGAAAATGACATGTGATCTGGGACCTTTATACAGTGCATGGCATATAAGGCTATCCCTCACCACCTTGTTTTTGTGTAAAATTCAATTTGGCGTCTACCCTGACTAAGGTCCATGGCCTAGTGGTTACCACATATGCTCTGGCACATTAAACTGTGGCTCTCATGCAGATAATGCATGTTTGAATCTATCTTTTATCATATCCCTAACAAAAAAAAAAAAAAAGAAAGAAAGAGAGTGAGATAAAGAGAAAAGGGGGTGAGTAGGCTAAACAAGTGTCAGTAGTATTGTGAATGCCGTGTAGCACTGAAGCCTTAAGTGGCCTCTTTTCTGTGCGATGAGCCTGCCAAAGCATTTCACTGCTGAGTCTAGTCAAGCCTCCCACATCACCACCAGCAACCCTCTCCTCCCGACCATCACTAATTTAGTAATCACATGAAATTCAAAAGAGGGGCAATTTAATTCACCATTTGCTCTGAGCAAGATTTAATGGTGGAATATTTCATCACACAAAGCATGCCACTTTAACTAGATTATCTTATGCTTTCCCACAGGGCAGTATACAAAAGCAATTTGCTTGTGGGATAAAACAAGAAACAAATTACTTACTAATCTAGGTCTTCAACCATTTAATGTCTCCTTCAAAATGCTGTCCTGCCAAACCCCCATTTTCCTCAGTGTTTCTGTCTGTCAAAAGGGCCAGTAGAAATCCTGTATGCATTTCACGGCAACATTATTTACCGCTGTTTGTCAGGATTTCATTACTGGCAATGTGTAAAAAGATTACACAGTATCTACGTCAAGCTCCTTTTCCTTTCACTTTGCCTGAGTGGTATAAAATGTAGTTTTCCACATAGAAAAATAAATCAGGAGAGAAATTGTGCATATCATTTTGGAGTGCACATCAATATGGGTTGAGTGTCTGCTGAAGGTGAATTGCAAAACACTAAAATACACAGCAATGGCATGTCTACAACTGTACAAAAAACTGTGATGCATTAATTCAATATGACAGGTACTATATTTTGCCTTTACCTGGACAGTCCTTATTAGTGCCCTTCTCCATCAAGATATTTGTCTCTGACTGCAAGAGAATTACAAAATGATTGTTAAAATATGATTAGAAATATACAAAAAACTAACAAAACATTAAGCAAAACTCATTGTTTTTCAAAAAAAATCTCCAAGCCCTGTCAGGTTAAAATTTGTACTCCATTAATGTTATAAAATGACAATATGATGAACATAGTCAAATAAATCTACATACTTGACACCAATTTGCCGCTATTTAAGTATTTTAATCATGTTTCTACTCAGTTAAATTGTTTTGCAACGGTTATTTAACCATGACGTTGTCAAGTAAAATGAGATTGACAGGTTTAAGTAGTATGTTTTCCTGTTCTTTGCATTAAACAACACAAAGAAAAAAGATACAGTTTTCATGAGTTGTTGACTCTTGATTCTGATTTGTACATTGTTCAGGCCATTTGTCTGAATCGGTTTAACCAATTAATTGAAAATATCTAACTCAAAAGAACGATTCTTTTTTCACGAATATTGCTAGTCAATATCCTAAAATAGAATTTTAGAATATCCCAGTGGGTCTGCGTTACCCTTCCACCCACAACATCATAAGTATTCAATAGCATCCATACGTTATATAAAAGTTAGTCATAGCTAGGACTATATGTTGGTCTTTTTTAAACAAATGTTTCAGGTCATACAATTAATGTAAGCATGAATATGTGAAGCAGTGCATACTTACTGTATATTCTGTGTGCATATTATAAAGATAGAAGTACACCATATAAGCATATTATTTAAGTTAAAGGGATAGTTCACCCAAAAATGTTAATTATGTCATCATTTACTCACCCTCAAGTTGTTCCAAACCTGTATGAATTTATTTCTACTGCTGAACATAGAAGAAGATACTTTGAAGAATATGGGTAGCCAAACAGTTGATGGGCCCAACTGACTTCCATAGTATTTTATTTTTTTTCTCCATACTATGGAAGTCAGTGGGGTCCATCAACTGTTTGGCTACCCATATTCTTCAAAGTATCTTCTTTTGTGTCCGGCAGAAGAAAGAAATTCATACAGGTTTACAACAACTTAAGGGTGAATAAATGATGACAGAAATTTCATTTTTGGGTGAACTATCCCTTTAATATGACAGTAAATGTATAATTTAGAGAATTTCAAGCGATTCTGATTTTCTGTAGGCCTACCTTTGATGGCTTGTATCCACAAAGCATGACAACTGCTATCTTAAGATCTTCTCTGGACAAATAACCTTTCTTACCCGCATCACACTGATGGAAAACCTAAAGAATACATAAACATAGACATTACAATCAGAGCTGATCTACTCTGGAGTACGTATAACCCCAATAGTGGCAGTATTAAGCATATGGACTGTAGAGAGCGACCAAATTGAATATCCACAGAATGTTTAACACTGAACTCAGAAGAAATAAATCTGACCAGAGGTTGCTGTTCAGTAAAAGTTTGCGTGAGAAATGAGCACAACTCTTCAGATCCTGGAACTTGGGGGGATGCACTTAACGGCACAATTTTTTTCCACTGTTTTTTATTTACATTTATATGGTGCATTTGCATATTCATCCAAAGAATTTGTAACCAATACAATCTGATTTTATTCCCGTCTGGAGGCTTCATTCGCTGACTTTGAGTCTTTGAGCAAGAGCAGAGGTGTGTTGATTTAGGTTATATTCAACTATATTTGCATCACACGAAAAAAAAAAAGAATAGTGTAAGATACAAGTACACTGTAAAATAGTAAGGTGATACAGGTTAGTGATGTTTAGGTTGTTTTTTGTTCATTATTAGTGTAATGTAGGGTGACCACCTGCTAATAAGCCCAAGGGGGGACAAGGGGTATGTTTCTGAGGGACAATGTGGGACACTGTCTGGCGCGGCGGTGCCCCACTGGCAGACTCACTGATAGTGGTTTACCCATTTCTAGCACATACCACCTTGCATAGTATTAATAATGCCCTATTCTCCTAAACGTGCAATTTTTGATGTATGCTCATGAATAGGCCAACCAATGTGTATTTTTTTTCTAAATAAAGACTCATAATATTTTGAACATTCAATGAATTGACAGATGTACTTCCACTTAAGATTTACTATTTAATTTTATTTATTTTTCATTACAATTTATTTACTTTAAATAAATTAATAAATTATAATATAAATTTATAGGATTAACAGGAATTGTAGTTGCTCAACACCACAGGAACAGTTAAAAAAAAAGTATTTAAAAAAAATACGATTGACCACGTATTCCCCTCCCTCCATGTCCGATTGAGAAGGACGTTTTGCAAAGGTCACAAAAAGCCCTCTCGGTATCCCCCTCAACACCTTTCAGCCACAAATATTCATTTCCCCATTCTTGTTTCCTGTACTCACACCTTCTCTTTTTAATTGATGATGGCGTTGGCTCTCAGACAGTCTCTTTGTCGAATTTTTCGAATTGGAAAGCGCGCATCTGAAAGTTCCTTCCTTCCCAGTGTGTCTGGTATGCGCGTGCGTGCGCTGTCATGACAACAACGAAAAAGTTGACAACAACCTCAGCAGTTCAACTGAGGGGTTTGTGTGGCAACAATAGCGTGCTGAAATGTCAAGTAATGTTCGTTTGTCTGCTTGGGGCTCGAGTATAGAGCGACCAACTTTTTTTTTGAGCAAGCATAGATTATGCGTGACACGGTCTCAATTTGCGTGACGCGTGAATTGGGCTTCAAACGCTGTGCGCGCACGCGCTACGCGGGACGGGTGGTCACCCTAGTGTAATGTTATGTGTAATGTAATGTAATCGTATGCTTTCAATGCTATCATGCTAAATGATCAGAATGTTGTTGTTTTTTATTTAGTACACAATACTGAAATTAAACGAGTTTCCAAAAGATTGCTGTTTTGCAGTTAAATGAAATGTAAATGAAGACGGGCAGATGAAACAAAAAGTTAGAAATTAAGGGGAATTTGGTGAACATTACACACAGTGCAAAAGGCATCATATACCAAAGCAGCTTTGCAGAAAACAAACAAGCAAACAAACACAAATAATCAAGTAAATTAACAATTTACAGCATTTCTTTAAATAAAATTTATTGAAATAAGTGATAATGTTTTTACAGCATCGACTTCGACTCGACTGTATCTCTGAAGAACTCAACGGCGCAGCGCGCACGCTCACGATAATGTGCACGAGCGCCAGACATGTTCTCGTATATTATAATGAACAGCGACCTCTAGTCACGGATTTCCATAGTAAGTCTATCTCGGCACGACTAATGTTATGCCCACACAATGTTATGTAGGCTACTTCTTTGTAATGACTGTAATTATTTACGAGGTTACCGTTCAGTAATAATGTAACGACGTAAGTCACAACATACAGTTGGCGATTTAGAGACCCCTCCCAACACTACATTTCAGAGCCCGGATAGCTCAGTCGGTAGAGCATCAGACTTTTAATCTGAGGGTCCAGGGTTCAAGTCCCTGTTCGGGCGGAACGTTTTTATCCCTAACGTTACTGTGGGTAGAAACATGTCTTATCCATTTGCATCTAAAGTTAACTTACATTGCCAAGAAACCTCAAATTTACTTTCTATGCAAAGTTATATCTAACGTTTTATCTAAATGTCACAAGACCAAGCTTTTTAAATAATAAAGCCCATACACATTCCATGCCCGTTCACTTACACAAAAGTGTGACATGTTCAGTCGTTTAACTTGAAAACTGTCAACCTTATCCATATTATTGTAAATATATGTCATCTCAGCATTCGCACCAGCACCAGTTTCAAGCAAATCTGTTTCACAAGCGACAACATGACATCGTTCAAAATCAACAAAACTCAAATCTTACCAACTCAATTTTTTTCCTTTCGGCATCGTTTAATTGTCTCTCATTCCTAAAGCTTCTTCCAGCGGTGAATATTTGCATTGGGACAACCTAGATATAAATATCTGAAGACTTCTGGAAAGTTGTAGATGTTTCCATAGAAACCGTATGGATGTGAGGGATTGGTTTGCTGTGCTGATTTGTTGAGTTTAAGCACGCATTACCAGAGACGCTGATTGGCGAATGGTCTTTGATGAAGTCCGTTATTTTCAAACTAAAAGTCAACCCACAAAAATAAAAAATAAATCTTTAAGAAATTGAATTCTGCTTAAAGAAAAAGCCTATTTTTTGGGTCATAAGATGAAATATTAATATTAAGTCTTTTTTTTTTTTGCATTATGACAGTATTTGTATGACAATAAAGCACCCTTTTCTCATTATTGTAAAAAAAAAAAAAAGTAATATAGTGTGCTCACAGTATATGAAAGTGGCAGTGGCATTCACAACAAAATGTACGATATACAGTCAATGGAAGCCCACTTCCGCCACATAAGAAAATAAATCATGCTTTGGTAAATCATAATTATGACACTACAAGTCGAAATTTTTCCCTGTCTTGTTATGAACTTTCTGCAATAAAAAAGAAAAGTCGAAATTATGTCATACAAGTCATAATTATGAGATTAAATTTGAAATTATGAGCTACTAAGTCATGGTTATGATATGACATACGTAAAAAGTCTAAGTTATGAGACAAAACGTCAGTTATGACATACGTCGAAATTATGACATACAAAGTGATAATTATGACATACAATGTCGGCCTTTATGTCATATTATTTTAATGTATTTATTACTTTGTATGTCATAATTATGTTTTTTTTTCTAATGCGGCGGAAATGGGCTTCCATGCTCAAATTGTTCAATGTCGAGTATCACAGAGACTTTTATTTTGAAGAACATTGTGGCTTTTCCCTTCTGTTACTAGCCTACATGTGGAATGTACAGATCGTGTATGCCGAATCAAAACACAACAAACTGCTGTGTCGCTGTTAATGAAATGAGTTTCAAATGGACAACGGTCTAGTAGTTTCGTAGCTGTATATATGCAGCACATATTTAGCTTTCTTAATAACCGTAGCATTTGAATTGTTTACCTGTAAGTTAGCCTGTACATTTCATCTTCCCGCCTCTTTGTAAGTTTACGCCATAGGGTTTACGCTCATTTACATTGAACTTGGTCTGCTTATGTAACACAGTGTGGTTAAGCTCTTCAATCTATCACTTGTTCATGTGATGCATTGTGAGCATTTATCTTTTGTTTTAGACTCCATCTATTTGTTCAATTACACAACGTTGTTTTTCAATGCATTTTGTCAAATGACAATAATAAGGAAGTGTTGTTTACAGAATATAGTATGCTCATTTTACAGTTTACAGCAAGCTTTAAAAAAAAAAAAAAAAAAAAAAGATAATCTAAAGCTGTTTGTGATCCACAGCTGAACAAAAATGTCCCAGGACAGTCAACATGGCAAGTGGACCATCTCAGATAGTGAAGATGAGGACAACATTATCCCTCCAACACCTCAAAAGACTTTAAACAAACCAAGCATTAAACCTGATTTAGAAATAAAACCAGATAAGGTCATCACCTTCTTCAAGCAAGAGCCCAAACTGAGTCCAAAACGCAATGAGAAAGCTGAAAACTCCCATCCTGTGAAAGAACCGTCTGCTCCTTTCATGGGATCCGAAGCCAGAAAAGCTGCACATGTGAATCAAACCGTCCCTGTAAAGTATGAAAGCAACTCTTCACCTGCTGTAAAGAGAAAGAGAGAAACAGAGGAGGGGGGCTGGAACCTCTCCAGCAGTGATGATGAAGCTCCTCCACCTGTCATGAAAAATGAACCCAAAAAGCCAAATCTAAGTCCTAAGAGGAAGAAGACCGAAGTCAAACGTCCCCCGAGCCCTCACGGCACTAGTTATTATAAAGAAGAGCCAACTGATTTCTTTGAGACCAACTTATTATCTATGAATGACATATATCGATTTTATTTAAACAAAGTCACTGGGATACCGAAAAAGTTCAACACTGGAGCGCTGCATATCAAAGGTATTTAAAGAGTTTGAACTTTAAAAAAAAAAATTGTATGTATAATAAAGTTATGATATGATGTTGTATATTTCTAATAATCTTCCTGTTTTCTTTTCCTCTCCCTCTCCAATAATCAGATATACTTTCTCCGATGTTTGGAATGCTAAAAGAGTCTGTACAGGTAATGTGTTAATGGATGAAGTTGCAGCTAAGGTGTTTACTACAAACCACACACAAAAGTTTGTAATGTTTTTGTCCTGATTCACATCTTTCTTCTTTTGTAGTTTAATTACTGTTTTGACATTCCATGGATGGTGGAGCAGTATCCACCAGAATTTAGGTAAGATTTGATGTGGTATTGCAGCTGCATAAATTGAAAACATAATTTCACTACATCGAATGAAATGGCACTACATGCCAATAAGTACTTACAGTATGCTGTTTGTCTTTTAGGGACAAACCGGTCATACTCGTTCACGGAGAAAAGAGAGAGTCCAAGGCTCGGTTAATTGAGCAAGCCAAACCATATCCAAATATTCGTTTCTGCCAGGTCTGTGATTTTTATGGTTCTCTTGATTTGCATTAAGCTACTTATTCCACTAGAGGGAAGCATTAAACTTTATGGTAGTCTGAGGTCCTCTAAACTAGTCTCTGCCAACTGGTGGGTCGCAAGACCGTTCTGAGTGTGCAGTCAAAGAAACATCAACAACAACAAAACATTTTATTTCGAAAGAGATGTGTGAAAGCTGTTGACTCTTCTGTCTGATAAAGTTAAAGTAAAGCATGCCTGAGAATAAAAATGTGTTGTTATCTGCGGTCAGATAAGATGTTGTCAGGCTATATATCATTGTCATTATTCTAATGTTAACAAATCCAACTTTTCTGGATTTGGACATGGTTTTTGCTGTGGTTTAGGGCCACGGCCCGCGGGCCCTAGTTTGGGCTTCTCTGCGTTAGAAGAAGTGCCTGTCCTGAATTTTATTAAGCCTGGAAAAAGATTAATGGTCTGGCGTCGACTAATGAAAATCGCCCAGCTCGAGGGGCGGCACCAAGCATGTATTTGAAACTCTCACTGCACACAATTGGATAACACTACGACCAATCACAACAATAAACCCCACACGCTTAGCTACCAGCAGAGCTAAATGGTAGATTAGACTCTTACCGTATCCGGTCGGCAAAACAGCAAAAACGTCCTTCTTGCAAAGGAACGATTCGAGCGGCGTCTTCTGTTACTGTTTTAAATAAAAAGCCAAGTCTAGCTCGTTCATTGTAGCGGCCAAAGCCGTTTCAAACAACTGGTATTCATCCATAGCCATCTTGCAATGTTTACTAAGGACCTCGACATCACAGCGCTGTCGTCATCTGTTTAGCTCGCCTCCGGCCCGCCTATATCAGATAACCCGATGTGATTGGTGCAGCTCAGATCGAGGGGCATATTTAATGAGCATCATTACTCGACGCCAGAGTAACTCGCTGAGCAAATTCAACTTGTGCTCTCGCGAGAACTCTGGATTTCCAGGGTAGAATTTTATATAAATAAATCACAACAATCCCGTAGTATGGGCACAGCCATTGAAACAGGCTGCAGCTGAAGTTTTTTACACTACTATTTGAAGCTTCCGCTTTTCAAACGCTGAAAGTATGATAAGTATGATAACTGATTAGTAAATCATGGAATCACCAAAAAGTACCAATACATTTTGTAACTGGTACCTCCTTTGTTGGCTAGGAAGGATTTGCATGTTTGTATGATGTTCATTATATTCATCAAGAGCAGTTTCCTTATGTTTCATTGACAGTTCATGTTATAATTGTTTATTTACCATGGTAACTGTGTTTCTGTGACCCCAAAATACCACTTTATTTGCACTTTGTATATTTTGTATATTTTTAAATCACTGTAAAGTGTGTCAACTTACTAACTTTGTAAACCTGAAAAAGTTCAAAAGATTTGAGGTAATCAGTTACAAATTTTTTTTTTAATTAAGTTAAAGTTTAAGCAAGCAGAACTTGCATATTTTTATTTTGAAATCATACATTTTAATTGCTCTTAACTTGAAATAATTAAGTAAGCTAATTCATACATTTAACAAGTAGTATCAAGTAATATCAACTCAAATCTTTTTGGTAGTGGAAACTTCAGTAAATGCTAACTTGCTAATTGATAACACAATGCTCTGATAGCATTAGTATAGCATACCAATTGCTGAATGAGTACAGCAATATAGAACATTTAACATATACCTGTTCTCATAGACCTCCATAGCAAAACAATAAACACTACTGCATTTCCCACTTAACAATAATCTTTCACAAAAACATTATATAACACTTTTTAATCTTTTAATCTATTATTTTAAGCATTTACTCTCCCTTTCGCATGCCATGGCAAAGCATGCTGGGAAATAGAAATCCCAGCCCAGTTTTAATTTAAGTTGGTCTAAATTAAAAGAAACAAGTTCATAAAACTCAAAACAATTCTGATTACTTAAAATATCTCAGTTTTGTGAACTCAAAAGAAAAAGAAAGTTGATTTGATGGAACTAATTTGTTTAATTTAAGTTTGCCCTACTCAAACCAATCAATTATTTAAAGTGTTTGGGTTTAAAAACTAGTTTGGGACTGCTGTTTAATAGCATTACCTTATACTTATTCATCAGTATTAGTTGGGTTGGCAATTGTGTGTGCGACTGTGTGTACGTCAACCATTATTGTGAAATAAATTTGCTTGGTTTTTAAAAGTAAATTTATTTTATGTATAATTTGTATATCTTTTAGGAATTAGGTTGCCGCTTAATGACTATAGGAAAATGTGGGTCCCGTGGCCGAACCAGTTGAGAACCACTTCTCTAAACAATTTGTTTCTCAATATCTGTGTATAGTGGGAAAATTGTGACATTACTGACAAAAAAAAAAAGCCTTTTGTTGTTATAACATACCATTTATTTTTAAAAAAAAATCTAAATGTTTATTGTTGAATTGAACTCTCTATGGTTTTTGACAGGCCAAACTGGACATTGCATTTGGCACACATCATACGTGAGTGTTGGACATTTTATTTCTCTGTATAATTTTAGTGAGACTGTGAGAAGAACTTAAACTTAAGCTTGGTTTCTAGTAAAAATCTGTAAAGCAGTGTTTTTGAGTGGCAAGTCAACAGTGGTAGTGTTGTAGCTTATTTACTTTTTATTAAAATACCTTGATGATCAGTTGTAGTATTTATGAGCAGTCAGTAGCATTCTGCATATGGGAGGTAGCACTCAAGAGAGCTACTCAAGAGAGTATTCAATTCTTCACAATCCATGCCGATGCACAGATTATCAGATGAGCATCTGTTGTGATGAGTTGAAATTAGATGTTAAACAGGCGCAGTATTGAATTTTAATGTGATGTATTCCTAGAGTACTGTTTTCCCTCCATAGAATCATTCATGTTTTATTCAACAGAGGCTGACATAACAGGATTGAGCATTTTTGACTCCAGATGAACAATTAAAAGGCTTGTCTTATTTGATATAAATTTAACAAAAAAAGGCAGCAAAAGAACATAAAGACTGGCAGAGTAAACATTCTCAAACGCCTTTGTCAGGTCTTCATGTGCTAATTTGCCCTCAAATTAGTTTTAAACATCCCTCTCTGAAGAACATAGAGAGCTTTTTCTTATTTTATTAAATAAAATAATACCTTTTTCACCCAAAGAACAGCACAGAATTGATTTTATATTCCAAAATGTGGGGTTCTTGTTATAATTAATATAATACAAAAGCTGAAGGCTTAGTAAATGTGCCCATGTTCTGAAGGGTACTCTTTCATACCGCTTGACACAAAAAGGCATGTATTTTAGGTCAAATCAATATTATTATGCAGGGAAGTAATACCGAGTCTTTGGTAAATGTGCCATAAGGTTCAATGGCAGTGTTTTGAAGAACACAAATAAAAGAAAGAGATTAGATCAAATGAATGTCATTATGTAAGATCAATTGAATTTAAGCTGTAGTTGCTTTTTGCAGGAAAATGATGCTGCTTTGGTACGAGGAGGGATTCAGAGTCATCATTCTTACCTCAAACCTCATCCGAGCCGATTGGTACCAGAAGACACAAGGGTAAAACGAGCTAAATGCACGATCGCACAAGATCTTACAAGGCTCATGTCAATGAATGTTCAGAATGGAAATGTTATAGCTGATGGTGAGGTCAATTTAGAAACAAGCTGTTTATGCTGTGCTCATTTTCCGAGTGTGACAACATTTGTTTCATTCCTGAAATGGAAGTTGTGCATTCACTAATGACACGTTTGTCTGTTGCTATGACAACACACTGTGCAGACACTTAGAGTAAATTGAAATTAAGCTGATGTGTCCTAAATTGGAGCGTTGAGCTCTACAAATCTGAATAAACCAATCGTGTTGTTATACTCCTCTCTGACCTGAAATTATCTGTTTAAATTAGCTACATGGAATATTTGCTTAAATTAAGCAGCGTTTTATGAAAGCTATCCATTAATACATATGTTCTCTATGGTGTCTTATTCATTCTAAGGCAGGTCAGAGCGATGCCCAATGAATTAGCAATTGCTTTTGGTTATTGGGTTCGATTTTATTAGCGGTGTATCGGGGACAGAATACCATTAAGGAGACAAAAGCTCGAGAGTCATAGGGTAATGCTGGCAGTTAGGTTATCACCCACACTTGGCTGTGGATTAGTGAGAAGCAAATTAAATCACTAAATTGAGCAATTAATATTTAAACCTTCTGGCATATATATATATTCAGGCAATCAGCACATGTACTCAACCTGTACTGTAAGATCAGTATTAGTTCACACAGAGGGCATTAAAAAGTGTTGGAGCCATGGCCTAGTGGATAGTACACATGCTGTGCCACTTTGTACTGTGGTGTTTAGATGATGTCAGTCCAGCTTGACATTTCCCAATGGACCCTTAACAGACTGTAAAAAATGTCAAATAGATTTATAACACTGTATTTGTGTTATATTAATTTGGCAGTGAATTACAAAAACAAATTTGCTGCGAGGGTATTTAACAGCTGAGGGAATGACTGCAAATTTTACATCATTCTGTCTTCTGACCGCTGTAATCAATCTCACAATATTGTTTCCCTCTTTTGGAAAGCCACGTAAACACTATCATGTATTTTTTCTTTTGCTATTGAAGCAAATGGGAATACAAATATAGTTCACAATCTCCCGTTCACCACTACAGAAGCTTACACAACTATGACGACTTCCGCTTCTGAGAACCCCGGAAATGTAAAAAAGTTCCATACCGCTTCCACCTATTCTATTCATCATTTCTTGTCCTCAGAGACTCTAAAAATAGTGTAGCCACATGTGGAAATGTTTGGCAGATTAGAAAAGTGGAGAAAATGGCCAGTGGGCCAGTTGAACCATTTTGGGGTTTTTTGTTTGTTTGTTTGTTTGTTTTTTTCATCAAAAATTACAGTAAAGTTAAGTATATATCCTCAAAAATTCCATGTGCACCTATTTTTGTGAAGTCTGGAAAATTGTGCCGGCAGTATAGGTCAATTAGAGTTAGACATTATAGGCCACAGTTGAAAATGTATTGGCACTGAGCACAAAACGATAAAAAAAAAAAAAAAAAATTCTAGACCATAATGTTATGGCTCTATTAATGAAAATGTCAATTTGCTGCTTATAGCGCCACCTAGTGTCAGAATGATCTGTTTGTGTGTGTGTGTGTGTGTGTGTGTGTGTGTGTGTGTGTGTGTGTGTGTGTGTGTGTGTGTGTGTGTGTGTGTGCCTGAGTAATGAGGTTATGATTAGTGGGCTGCATTGGGATCGCAAATCTTGCGGGAGCAGGCGGTTTTACTTTTGCTGCCGGTGGGAGTGGGCGGTCAAAAAATATAGCGAGGGTCCTGGGATTTGGTCAACAAATGAAGTTGAGAAGAAGATTAAAGCGGCTTGAATGGTGGAAGTTCAACAGAGGGTGCATTACTGCGCTCTCAAACTTTTATGTTTGACTTTTAAAGGTTTTAGTGTTATTTATTTTCTTTTTGCCATGTTAATTAGCTAAATAAACAAAAAATTTAAATTTTCTATTTATTTCTTTAAATTCATTTAAAGATTGTGTCTTGTCAGGTTACAGAGTTTAACTGTTATCTTTAAATGTTTGTGTTATGCATACGTTTAAATATGTTTTAGGCTCCGCTAGTGAGAAGTTTTATAAGGCTAATAATAAATTAGCCCAGTGTGATTGTCATGTGTGGTGCTTTACTTAAGCGTTACTTTATTTTGTGGTCAGTTTAATTAAACGCAATGTTGTATGTTATTCTGAACGTTTAGTATAGCCATAACGTTTGCAAATGTATCACAATCTCTACAAGCTGTGACAGAATGTTTGCGGGTGCAGGCAGGAGTGGATAAAGACATTGCATGTGCTGTTGGGAGTGGAACACACATGTTGCGGGAGAGGGCGATAGTGGTCAGACATTTGGTAGGAGCGGGATTGAGAAAATTAAGAAAACAGTCCCACGCATGGGCTCTAGTTGGGATTATGGTTGAGAGATCTGATTTTCTCATGAAAATCGCAAAGCTTCTAAACAGCAACAATCCTTTTCATAGCTCAGCTGTTTGAATTGGCTGGGTAAATGCTAGATAGAGTTACATGAAGACCAGAGTATTTCTTCAATGTTATGCAGAATTCCTCACGCATATTCACTTTGCCAACATGTCTTCATCAGCTTCAGTCTGCAGCAAAGCACAATGAATATCATTACAGGTCTGAAGTGTCTCCTCATCTATCTGACCCCAGGTATTCCTTAGATATTGCAGCCCAAGCAATATTCTGATTATTATTCACACAGACGAAGGCCTCTTCCTCTCAAGTCTCTTCTGAAGTTTATTGTAATGGCTCCAATCTGAATCCGTATTGATTTGTTCTCCTAGTGTCTGTGTCTCAGGGGAATATGCTATAACCAGTCTGTCAAGACAAGTCTCCACACTCCTCCAATCATGAGATATTGGATTTCTCTAAGAGAAGTCTAGAACGTTGAGGTCTTTTTCAGGTTGAGGTATGTGTCTACTTTTAGAATGCAGATGCCTTAATACTACGAAAGGGTCTCCATCAAATGTTAGTACTTAGTAATATGTCACTTAGTAATAAATTATTAAGAAACTGAACTATTACATCAATGGATTGACTACTACGGTCCTTAGTAATGGTAGATTTTTGTCTTTTTGTTCACTGGAAATTTTATGGAGAGAATTATTTACGCATTTACATCATTGCTTTTTGCGATGCTCCTTTGTTACCTTTAACCATTTTAAATGTAAGTTTCCAGTCTGTATTGAATGTGATAACAAAAGATACAAAATAATATCTGGTGATATCTTGTTATTGAGTTGTCCTTGCAGGATGCATACAGAAACAAACCAGTATAGTCTGATTCCAAAACAAATGACTCTCTTGAGCCGATTATTTTAATGAATAGTTCGAAAATATGTTTTAAATCAGTCTGACAAATCATACTGAACTTAATGTCAAAGCGATTACTTGACATCTGACTCACTTACCGAAATGCAAGTTATCAGTGATGTCTGTATCAACATGAAGCAAGTTTTGTGCATAAATTTGAGTTTTTCTTTAACTTTAATATATCCATTGGGATTAAAGCCATCTGACTTTGAACAGGGTATATTTGTATATCATGTAACACAAGCAAACCAATTAATGACATACCTTAGTCACCACCACAAGATCTGACAATCTTGTGCATTAACTTTTTAACGTTTTAATGATTCATGCCCTTTCCATTGGCTTCATTAGAAAACTATGCTGCGTGTTTCTCTATGACAGGATGTGGATGAGTCCTCTTTACCCCAGGTTACCGGAGGGAAGTCCGGGAACAGCGGGGGAGTCTCCCACCAACTTCAAAAGAGACCTGCTGGATTACCTGGAAGCTTACCGGGCACCAGAGCTTGCCGAGTGGATTGACCGCATCAAACAGCATGATCTGTCAGAAACCAGGTGAGAATCTTTACAAATAAAAGAGCCATATTTTAATTAGAAAGATTGTGTGATATCAGACTTGCATAGCCAGACCTTGGAGACCTGACTGATTGCTAAAGGTATCCACAATGCTGCTTGTTCAGGCAGCCACCATTCATTTAGAGACCGTCTGGCTGACATGTAAGTCATCAAAAATCACATTGTATTTTATACAAAACTAACTTGATTAAATCAAGTGAAAAAAATTCAAAAAAGTTTCAGTTATAACTGCCATAGGGAAATTGATTTTTAATGAAAACTTATAAACTATTAAAGACAGATCTATAAGAAGACCAACTGTAACTATCAGAGGCTGTTAATCGATAGTCTATGCATTTGTTGGTCATCAGTTTGCATTATTTCAGATTATTTTTTAAATAATACTTATATTTTTATTATACTTGCATTTATTTTAATTAGATTTTACTTATATTTTATTTATAATAGGCTATAATATTTAATATATAATACTTCATTTTAATATAATTTAACACTTAAATTGGCATACATTTAAATTTACACCTTCCATGGTGTTTCTTATTTGTCGTCTCTGATTTAGATGTGTCCTCAGCCGATGTGCTGTACTGTTTAGTCAAGTCATGTCATTTATTGTTGTCATGTGTACAAGTTACCAAGTACAATGAAAAACTTACTTGAATGCTACTCCATGGACTATAGACAGACCAAATACAATAAACCTCACTGCTATATAAACAAAACAAAAATATAGAAATTACCATATGACAATAAAGTGACAGAGTGTACTTTAAAGGTGAAGTATGTAGTTTCTACGACATTAGTGCCACCGAGCGGAATTACAAAAATACAGCATATTTTGCAAACCCCCCTTCCGCATTAGCGCCTGACTCAACTCAAACTTTTAGCAGCTTTTACGGGTGCTTGTAAAGGCATGTCTCAACAGGTAAATGTAGGCTACTTTCAATAAAAGGTCAAACATATTAGGAATACTTTTAGCTCTGTTGCTATGTGTCATCAGAGGAAGCAACTGTGTAGCGAACACTGTCTAGAGCGAATGCGAGCATTTCCCTTTTTATAAACCCATCCAACGTATCTGCACCAGGTGCATTTTTGACATGACGCACGCAGCACCCAGCATACCAGGTTAACAAAGTCACCGCTCGCCAGTGCTACTGACCCCAACATTTTTAATGGTAGTGTACAAGTTAAAACACCAAAAAATATGTAAATAAATAAGAAATGTCTTTATCAGAATATCTGTCCATCCAAATGTAATTGATTTTTCACAGACATGACAGAAATCAAATCCGACTGCACAGTTCTTCTCATGATTATCTAGTTTATTTGCTTTTTAATGTCTAAAAAACTCTGCATATCTGTCAAAGTATGTTTCCACTAATATGACATGGTTAATATTTTGATTGGTTGTGGGAAAACAAATCCCACCTGCCACATCTTTTAAGTGGTGATAAAATAATATCTGAATTTATAATAATTAAAACAAATATATTAGTTTTAATTCACATAACATCTTATGCATGTTGTCTTGTATAGAGTATATCTCATTGGTTCAACTCCAGGAAGATATCAAGGACCTGCAATGGAGAAGTGGGGCCATCTACGATTGCGAAAAGTAATGATTTTTTGTGTGATCACACATTTGTTTGTCTAATTGTTTTTCCCTCAATAGTTCCTCTCTGCCCCAGACATAAGAATGATTGATGTAAATGAAAAGGCATTATACGCCTACTGGAAGCCTTTGAGATGTACTCTCAATTATTTTATTGAGGGAATTCAGATAACAAGTTGTTGGATTGGTCTTGGCAAGATTCAGAAACTGAGCTGGGAGAAATGAGTTTCCGTATTTCATCTGAAATGAAGTAACAATGAACTCTGTTCATTTTGTAAATGCTGCATTGATATGAATGACTGACTCACACAGAGCAGACTCTTCACAGAGCATGAACAGCTTCATAAGACTCATGCTACATCAATAGATCTCAACTGGGAGGGTCGTGAACCAAAAATAGTTCACACAGCTGTTTTGAAAAGATTGCTGACAGTGCTAATGCACATAATAACATCAACTGACCATATAATCATGCATTTTAAAGAGTAATTAGAATAATTAGGCTTATTAGCTTTTAAAAGGGAGGTGTAAACGCTTCCCATGTCTTCTGTTGTTGACATCCAAGGCCATGTAATTTTGGTGCCAATTCATCTGTCTCTTGATAAAAGCTAGCCAAATTGTCCAGATGCAAATATTGACATAGTTTTGACATGCACTTATTGTTTTTCTCAGTTGCTCAGCGAGCATACTCAGCCTGTGCAGAACGAAGAGCGATGGCACGTGATTGGCCAGTTCTCCAGTATCGGCTCCATGGGTCTTGATAAGACTAAATGGTTGGCAGCTGAGTTCCAACGTTCTCTGACCACGCTGGGGAAGGCAGGGAAATCATTTGTCAGTCCAGAAACACAGATGCTCCTGGTGAGTGTTTTGAACAGCCCCCACAGAGCATGCTGAAACAGTGAAAGGATCTGCTCGTATCACTGCCGTACCCTCTCTGGATCGTGAAAAACGTGTCCAGATGGATATTACAATAAACACCATTTCATATTCTCCTGCCAGCTTGCTTATCTATTAGGATAAATGATCCCTCAATTGTGTTTCCATTTTAATTAGGCTAGAATCAAGGAGGGATGCCGGAGCGCACATGTGCATCCGTTTTTTTCTGCATGTACCTGAACACACAGGCAACTGCTTTCAGTGTATGATTCTTCTGAGCTATGAAATTTGATGACATCCCATGTGTTTAATTAGCTATTAATATTCATAGCGTGTTCTCATTTGCTATACTTGAATTCCAATTTTACAAAAAGGGAAACATTTCCATGTCTCTTGCCACAAGCTGTTAGAGACAATAGTTGCAAGAAGAATTCTCATCCATCCTTTTATTTGCATAACAATATCTGCTAAGATGCATCAGACAAAAATCAATCTTCTGTTTCTCCATCTATTGTTAAATGTCAGTTGAAAAGTCAAGGCACCACGCAAAGAGTCTTCAGCACAGAGAAAGACGTCAGATAGTACCATTAGGCCTTAAATGGCACTGTCATCTCTAAAGATCTAAGGCTCTTCAGTTCAGTTCTGTTTCTGTTAAGGAGGCGTGAAATTATTCAGAATTACTAAATGTAGACATATAATGGACACATACGCACAAAGCTACTCTTCTATTGAGATCACATCTGTATTGTATGACTAATACAGACCAGTTCTTTAGAGTTTTATAGGTCAAGAGGGATGGATGGATGGATAGATAGAAGTCTTATGCTCATCACTTTATTTGTAATATTGGGAAATATTATTAAAATGTATAATAACTAGTAATAATAATATGTTTTAAAACGTAATTTATTCCTGTGATGGCAAAGCTGAATTTTCAGCATCATTACTCCAGTCTTCAGTGTCACGTGATCCTTCAGAAATCATTCTAATATGATGATTTGCTGCTCAAATCAATGATTTGATTTCTTTATTATTATCAATATTGAAAACAGTTGTGCTGCTTAATTTTTATTTTTATTTTGGAAACTATGATAATGTTTTACAGTTTTTCTTGATTAATAAAAAGTTCAAAAGAACAGCAATTACTTGAAATAGATTTTTTTTAACAGTGTATTTCTTTACTGTCACTTTTGAGCAATTTGATCTGTCCTTGCTGAATAAAAGTATTAATTTCTTTTAAGAAAAAAAAATCTTACTGAATTCTCTCTTACTAAAAAAGCTCCTATTAAATTTCTGAACAGTAGTTTAGAATAAATAGATTGATCTATCAATAATTTAAGTTGAATAAACTGTCAAATTTGATTAATTTTAAAAATGTAATTCAAGTCGAGTCTTTAAAACAGTGTCATTTCTAGGTTTACCCGTCTGTGGAAAATGTGAGAACCAGTTTGGAGGGGTACCCAGGTATCATTTGTTCTTTTATTCTGAAATCAAGAAGAAATTTTTTTTTCCCTCACACCTCCACAGTCATTATACTGTGTAACAACTGACTTTTCTTGTTTTTATCCCTGCAGCTGGGGGATCTTTACCCTACAGCATACAGACAGCACAAAAACAGCTCTGGCTTCACTCGTACTTCCAGTAAGTACTCCTTCCTCTGTGGGGGGGTGGGGGGGGAAACACATTTTCAAAATACTCATCAGTATTCAGCCTAAAATCATAAATATTCTCCTGAAAAGGCTCCTTATCAACGCTCTAGACCTTGTGATCCAAACAGCTGCCTTTCCCAAGAGTTATCTGACCCTTAAATTGCTCCTTAGAAATTTCAGTTGGGTTCTTATCCCATCTCTCCCAACATTTTAACACATTATCACCATAAATAAGCTATTTTACTGGTGGCCTCAATTTTGCTAAGTGATCAGAGATGGGCCAATTGCTATTTAGATTCAATCTCAGTCCCCCTCTGGAGTGCACACTACAGTTCTACTCAGTATATTTAAATGAGTCCATGTTAGACTTCTGTATTCATGCCTGAAAGCTGACAGCAATCAGACAGAAAGCTCTCCTCTTCGTCTGCACAATATGCCATAAAACATCATCTCTCTTCACCTGGAAATGGCATGAAATGCTTCTTTTGGTATTCTTGCACTTAGAAAAGATATATCAGCTGGTGTTCCTCCGTTTTCTTTCTCTCCCTCCCTTCCTTTCTCAATCTCTCTCCCCTAAACAGTGGCTGGCATGCTGATGTTGCTGGTAGGAGCAATGCGATGCCCCACATTAAAACCTACATGAGAGTTTCACCGGACTTCACACAGCTGGCCTGGTTCCTTGTCACAAGGTTAGAATTATCAAGTGTCTTGCACGGTAAATTAAATGAACTTTTGCCTGTTTGACAGGCCTCATCACGTTTGTACAATAACAGTATGTTGGATTTATTAAACCATAATAATGCTTGCAAATACCGATTGCAATTCTGAAATAACACAATGCACTTTTAAATAAATAGGCAGTATAATCTATATCGCTTGCTAATTTGTAGTTTTTGTACATTCTGTTAAATATAATGTTGAAAAAAAAAATCACCTTTTTGTTATTTCAAGCAGCTTTAACAGTGAGATGTCAAATGTTTATCATATATAAGTCCAATTCACACCGCGCTGACAGACGGCGACAGACATTTCGTCGGGTTTTGTTGGATCAGTGTGTTACCCCTGGCGTCTGTGGGAGCTTGTTTTCGACAATTAAACATGCTGAATCGGATTTAGGATGTCTGAGAAGTGACGTGTTGTAGTCTGGTGACTGTCGGCGTTGGTCTGTCGGTGCAGTGTGAATTGGCCTTATCAGTACAAATCGCAATTTTGTCAGTCAGCACCAAATTGCCCATCCATACTAAATCCGAGAGCAGTCTAGAAGGAAAATGAAATACACAATTTTAGACATAATTGCATCGACATTGAAATCAGTTTATGTGGGTACTCGTAGGTTTTTTCAATGATGCATACAGTATGTGATTGTGTTAGTCTTTTAAAACAAACACCAAAATATGTCTTTATTGTCTTGAATATGTCATGTTAATGCTGAGCCGAATGAGATTAGCATCATTTCTGCTCTTTTGTTCTTCAGAGAGTTGCTCATAGCTGCCAAAATAACGCTCTTGGCAGAAGGAGGCTTGTTTTTCTCTGATCCCTTGCAGATTTGTGTCTTCTGTGCTGCATTGATAGTGTTCCACTCAAAGAAGTCCCTTAGGCCCCGTAAATGTATATTTACTCAACATAAGCCTGATATGTTTGTTTATTTTAGATTATGCCATCCTGTTTCATTGGCCGTTTCTTATCTGCAAAATCATAACCGCTTTCCTGTTTCTTCAGTCTGGGAGGCTGTGTGTTCATTAGTTAGCACCATGGACTCTGAACCATTAACAAGTTTCCTTGAACCGCTCACATGACAATGCTTTTACAGATAATCAAAGCCCTTTAGTGCAATCGGTCAGTTGAAGTGGTAAAGACTCTTCTTGGTGGTGAAGTGGAGTGGACGAGCGCCAGGTGGGTTATAAAACAAAGTGCCGTGGCAAAAGATCACTCTTCTCTTTGATTATCTTTCAAATTAGATCCAGGAATAGCATGTTAAGTTCAGTCTTTGAAAGCTTGTATTTTGCCCTAGAAGACCAGTAATTAAAGAGAGATTCTGGTTTTTAAATCCATATTTGAAGGAGATCCATTTCTGTTAAACCAGCAGACAAACATTCTTTATTCAAATCTTTTAACATGGTGTTCCTGTGGCTGTTGCATTGAAGCCCACGATTTACATCTCAAGCCAGCATGAATGGCCACCGTTCCTGCGGCATTTCTCAAAGTGCTGGCTTTAATCATGGTTGAAATGCACAGGGAGACTGAGGGGGATTGTGAGCAGTGTCTCCAGGTCAGTCGTGTCGGGTCCAGCGATGAGCTATTCCAGTCCTTTTTATGAAGATTAATGCCTACAGTGGATGCGAAGCCTTCAGGCATAGCCTGTCATTCTTGAAGTCCAAAATTAATTAATTATTCAGTAACCGCAGTCTGAAAAGAGGTGTTTAACAAAATCCTTTAGCTTTGACATGTTTAACGCTAACATTTCTAGTTTAGGTGACATTTACATGATATGCTTGATTTTGAAGCATGCATGGGTGAAACTTTGTCCGCTGGTATCCTCCACAGTGCCAATTTATCAAAAGCTGCCTGGGGCGCCCTGGAGAAGAACAACACTCAGATGATGGTTCGCTCCTATGAACTAGGAGTCCTCTACCTACCTTCAGCCTTTGTGAGTATTGTGAATCAAGTCAGTACATGACAACTGAGATCTTCATGCTGTTGCATTGTTTCTGTTTCAAACCTGATCAAAGCCTGTTCAAAAACCCATACATTTCTGACCTGCTGATAAATTCAATTAAAACCAGCTTCTGAATGTGGCTGGATTTTCTCTGTTTTGTCGAAGATAGTCATTAGCTGGTACAAGTTAGTTTAGGTGATTGACAGTTGGACTATCAGCTGGTGGGGCCAAATTTGGCCCATCAGAGCACCTTGTTAAACCATCTGGTTAAGCCACAACTGACAAGATGTTAACCATAGGCGTAATATGCGGGTGGGACATGTTCCCACCACATTTGCCAGGGTCGATATTGTCCCTACCACTTTTTTGAAATATCTAGCTGCACGGACGTACATAATGCAAATGAAACCTATCCATTTGATGTTCGTTTGTGTTAAATAAGAGGCAATCTGGCGCTGGAATGTTTTGTTTTTGAAATCACGCTGAGTGCTCGTGCCACTGTTATCAGTGGAGGAACGTTCTCTTGTGGCCCTGTTCTTTATATACAATCACTGATGAACATCTTTGATTTTAATAAAGAAAAAATAAACTACTAGGGCGGATTAGAACCCAGAACCTCTGACACGCTTAACAAAAGTTCTACCACCACAACACTAGGGACTACGAATGTTGATTGCGAATCTATGTATTTATTCACTGACGTGAAGAATCTCAGGACTAATATATATTGTATTATAGTAGATGTAAGAATGAAACTATTACATTAAACATTGATATATTAAACTCAATATACTATTGAAATTGATTTCTGGACATCGTAATTTTCTGCAATTGTCAATGTAACATATCTGATTAAGCATTGTATTAGTAACTCCCCCCAACATACACTCCTGTCCCACCCATTTTTTTAAACAAAGTTACGCCCCTGGTAACCCTCATCGACATTCAGCTCTTAACTCAGGGTTGCCACAGTTGTGGAAACCTGGAAATATGGAATTTCAAAAGTGTGATTTCCTGGCTTGGAAAAATCACGGAATTCTCTGTGGGAACCATGTTAACTCTAACCAGAATGAGTGTTACCTTCTAGTCATGTTGCGAAATATTCACTATTGGTGGACGAGTCGATCACATAAACCTTTTTTCGAGCAGGGTGTTTGTTTAATTGAGAAATGATGATCTCTAGTAAAACCCCCAACTCCATTAATGCTCAACGGAGACAAAAAGACATCTGTACAGTCTCTGAACATAGGCTACTTCTAAATTACTATGTGTAAATACTGTAGATATTGTCTTGGAGTACATCTCCCATTTCTCCATATGTAGAGATTGAGCTTTTGTGTAGCGCTCACATACTCGCAGGGTAATTTGTCCTTGTAGTCAGGGTAGGTCTTAGAATTACTTCAAAAGTTGCTTAGCAACAGTATGGTTCAGTTCTCTTGCTGTGGAAAAAAAGGGGGGGGGGGGGACATGAGTTTGAAAGAGGATAGCGAAAGGTTGTGCTCTCTTATTCAGAAGGGATGTGTTGTGTCTTTTTTATGTGGCCTGAAGCCTTGTTGTTTTAGTTGAACCGCTTTATGTCATGGTTAGTTCTTGCTAGAGGTCTTTTTTGAGTAACTCACAAGCGCTAGGCAAGTTTTGTTACATTATAATGGACCCATAATTAGCTATTTTTCTAGGTTGTCCAATATTTTTATATATATTTGCATTTAATACACATGATCTTATTTGGTTTCCTGCTTAAGTTGCAAATTAGGTTCCATGTTGACTATTGAAGTTATTTTTCCAACTGTAGAGGTCATGCTCCATAATTGTCATAATGAGTCACGTTTTTTTGTTTGTCGCAGTGTGGTGCTTTAATTAAAGTTCTCTTGTTTAAGAAAGTCTGAGATCAGACTGTATAAGATCACGAAAGTGCAAACTGCATTGTGTTTTTGTCTTGACAAAACGCCTCAAGTACATTTCACCATCACGTTGTCTCTTTAGTCATGCTGTGTTGACTTGACATACACATATCGGAACCAGTGATTATTAGTGAACCAAACTTATTGAGTTAACAAAGTATGTTCCTGAAGTGGGGACGCAGTTGATTAGTCATGCTGTCCTAAATACAGGATTTCATCATTTTGTCCATTTTTCTAATTTAGTATTCATGTTGTATATTGCTGTATTAAGCAGTCAAGGCCATTACAGAAATTTAGAGGAAAATAAATGCTCAGTATAGCATGAACTAAGATTGAGATGCACTTACATGAACTAACAATTGAAATAACTCAAAATGAAGCATGATATAAATTTAACAATTTTATAAAGCTTCTAGAAGGCAGAAGTGCAGAAATTATGTTTTTCACTTGTATCTCCATATATATATATCCAAGAGAAGCTATGTTCAGTTTAGTGTTTCGATTCAATTTTGTTTTGTTTACTTTTACAAACTGTTGGATGAGTTGAACTTTTATTCTGTGGTGAAAATAAACAACCCCTAAAATCCCTGGTTAAGCAATGATCCAATTGGAAATGTAGCTACTCTTTGTCATCCTCTTGAACCACAATTATGTAGTTGTTTTTAAGTGCAACCAAAAGCAGCTGAGGCTAAAATGAACCGCTGAATTCAATAGACATTCTAATGAAGATACTAGTGAAAAGCATACGCGAGAAGCAAGCAGAGCTTGAAGTCAGGCTGGTACGCACCAGTATGCACTACCGGCCCTTATATATTTTAATCTGTAGCGTCTTCAAGCACTGGAAGCAAGTAGTGAGAAATGTGATGTTTTTGTTAGTGCTACAAAAATTAATAATGCTTAGACTCTGTCAATATATCTGCCTATTGCTGATTGAGTAAAAATGCTGATAAATCTCTTAATTATTAACGCCCTCATTTTACTCCAGACCAGTCTGCCTGTTGCTGATTGATCAGAAATGCAGATAAATCACTCAATTAATAATGCCCTCATGTTACTCCAGACCACAGTAAAGGGATTGTTCACCCAAAAATTCACTGTCATCATTTACTCACCCTCAAGTTGTTCCAATCTTGTATGAGTTTCTTTCTTCTGTTGAAAACAAAGAAGATATTTTAAAGAATGTTGGTAACCAGAAAGTTGACGGTAGCCATTGACTTTCATAGTAGAAAAAAAAAAAGCACAGTTTATCAGTGTTATTTGTGACAGCTGATATTCAACTAGGGGGGAGGGGGGGTAGTGCAGTCGATTTTAATGCATTGTTTAATTGTTTTGTCTGAGTTTATCTATGCTGATGGTCTTGATACTAATCAGGCTAAAGTGTTTTTTAGAAAGAGGGACTTTAGAGGAAATCCATTATTAATATCTTGTGGTTGTGCTGATAGACGATGATATTGTGTATAGACGATAGCCAGAGATATTGTCAAATGTATCAGCTGTCGGTGATATAAAGCGGATTTGGCATTTCCAATTAATGTATTAAATTATTAATAATAATAATAATATTAAGCTACTGTTATTATTAAATTAATATTACAATTCATTTACCCCACCGTAATTTCATAGCGCATCACAGTAATATAATATAAAATAGTACAAAGTAAATCACACGAGTAGCCATGCGATATTGCTCTATATCAGCACGACTGTAGACAATCACAGTCTACAGAATCTTCAGAGTCTCTCTCTCACTTCAGAATTATGAGAGAGAAATCGACTAAGTGCATTATCTGCATTTAATATTCATCAGGTCAATCTTATATTCATAATCACAAAATCAGTTTGAATGTCCGCTGAGGAAAGCGATATCTTTGTCTTTGTCCTTTTAACAGTTAAGGGGATTTCCTATGACAGCCTTAGTCAATGCATTTATAAGTTGTCTTATAGGGTGTTGTTTAAAGTAAAAAATAGCATCCTTGTTTCAGTCCCTTTCAATAGAAAAGTCTTTGCTATTGACTCGCTCATAAAGGCATTTTTTGACACTTGTAATGGACTGCTTTCACTTTCTGTAGTGAATAATCAACTGGCGTCCGAAATCAGGTACTGAGAAGGTACTACATTTGAATTTGAATTTACTTTGCGACCGTTAAAAAAAGTATGCTCTGTATAGTGTCACGGCCCCTCCTCTGCCTTGCAGGTGGCTCCAATCACTAACGACCCTCCTCTGCCTGCAGGAGGAACCGCCCCTACAAGGCAGAGGAGGGGCCGTGACAATAGTATACTATGAATATGGGTAAAATGAATGAAATTCGGATGTACTATATCTGCCATGTTGTTACTGTCACGTAACCTACCAGCGTCGGTTATGTCGCTTCACTGCCATTCATAAATCCTCTCCCGTGGCCTACAGTGTCCATTGAATGCATACTTCAGAATCTTGGTGGAAGTAGTAGGTCGTCCGGGGACTTTTTTCGACTTCTGTTTTTCAATACTATGTATTCAGACATACAGTACTACTCTTTTGGCGATTGTTTTTCGCATACTATATAGTAAGGAAGTATTTGATTTTAGACGCAGCGAGTGTTAAAGGAGAACTTTGTAACTTTTTTAACTTAATAAAACTGTCTAGAAATCATTTGGATGGTTAAACAACCTGTTCTGGTGATACTGGTGACTTTCCCCGCTCCCCCCAGCGTTCCCAGGCGGAAAACCAACCTTGCAACTTGGGGACTAGCGTCCCGGCAAAATAGAAATTGGAAGTCTCGTGAGAAGCGGGAACGAGAACGAGAACGAGCGCGAAACACGAATCGCTTTACGGCAATTCAACATAAACACACACGCATGTATGATGTATTACCAGATTACCCACCTCGGTAGACAAAGCTCCACACGATTCAGTTGGCTTGCTCCGATCAAAACAAACGCACATGAGCAGCGGTAGAGAGGGGGAGGAGGCCGCCGCAAGTGAGTTTTTTACGACCGTGTTGTGACATATACGCCCCCCCACAGCTGTAGGGGGGAGCTCGTGTGGAAAACATGCGACAACAAAAGGGAAAATCAGCAAGAAGTGACTAGAGTTCGCTAGAGTTGCCGAGTTCTCCTTTAAGGACTTCTTGACCGGCATAACTCTCGTGCAAATTGCTTGTGTGTTAGCCACTGGCTCACCTTCATGGTTTCAAATTTTAAATATTGCGGCTTGACATTTTTCTCCATCATTGCTCGCAAAATGATAGACAACTATTCGCATTTCATGCATGTCATTTCCTGTGAGTAAGTAAGTAAATAATGAAATAAATGACTAAATAAACAAGTAAATTAATGATAAAATGAATGAAAAGTAAAAAAAGACCCCCACGATAATATCATGTATCTGCAATGTATCTGCAATCTCACATGCTGACGATTGGACGATTTGACTATGGGGAGTATCGCCCAACACAAATTCGTCTCAATGTTTAACAGTCCTAAAAGTTGTAAAAAGCTTGCTAACCTTCCCCAGATGCCTTCCATATTCAGAATTACCTATATCCCACTTTTTACAGTAAGGTTCTAGGTCGCTTCCTGTTTTTGTTTACAAATAGCAGGACAGTGCTGCCTGCACCTGCTGCATCTCTCTGGGCTTTGCGAAAGCTTTAGCTGTCTGAGTCTGGGTGATATATTCCCCACTGCCCTTTAAATCTATCCAGGCCCCTCTATCTTCATACCCACCACACAGAGGAGAGTTAAGCTTCCCTCACAACAGCGCTGCTCCCCTCTGACTTTTTCCATAGAAAACAGAATGAGTAAATGCACACATTCTCACTTTTGTGATACGTTATCTCCATCATATGAGTTTATGGGTGTCATGGCATATCTTAAGGTCTATTCAGATGGGGTTAAAATAAATGGGACTTTCAGTGGATTTGCACTTTTTTTCTTTCGTTTTTTCCCCAGCCCTGTGTGTGTGTGTGTGTCTGTGTATTTTAGACAATGTGCATAATGCACTGGTTTCCTAGGAAAGTTGTGTTATTGCCATATTACTGCAGAA
This sequence comes from Scardinius erythrophthalmus, assembly GCF_964197995.2. Taxonomy (NCBI): domain Eukaryota; kingdom Metazoa; phylum Chordata; class Actinopteri; order Cypriniformes; family Leuciscidae; genus Scardinius; species Scardinius erythrophthalmus. The sequence goes on from NC_138239.1 coordinate 23,002,368, forward strand.
TTATTATTATTTTTCTTTTGGTGAATGTTTTGTAGCATGCTAGATCATTCTTAACTAAATCTTTAGGCATTAGGGAAAGGCAGGATGATTGACTAGTCATCTGACAACCAACTGGTCAATTAGTGACTATTTAAAGCAGGGGTGTCCTAACTCTGTCCTGGAGGATGCAGGCGCAGGATTAGACACCCCTGATTTAAATACTTTTTGTTTTATTACAAATGTACTTTTATTAAAACAATACTTTATTAATAATAATTCTAACACAGTTTTTCAGCTGTGCTTTTAAAAATGATGAGTTCCGAGATACAGCCTCTCTTGCAATATATATTTCTGTTATTAATCTCTTGATAATTTCCATTTATATGAAACTATACACACGACTGGTTGATTTTGAACATACATAGATTAGCACATCCCTATTGGGCATTAATACATTTCTTTTTGTCTGTAGAACATGAGCACATTTCCTGTTGAGAAGAATGTGTTTCCAGCCACCAGCTCCTCCAAGGGCTTCCCTGTGCCCTTTGACCTCCCACCTCAGCGTTACTCAAACAAAGGTGAGACCGAACGTTGTGTAATTCCCCAAAAGTAAATAAAATAAGATTCATTGTAGTTTTAACCTTCATTAACATGTCAGAGATGTTCTTTTGAACTCTGAAGAAACCACATGTACTTAAAGTTTCAAAGTTTAAAGTTAAATCAAAGTTTAAAGGTTTGCTTAATGCAAAGTTCACTGAATCATCGCTTGACGAAAGGATAACCTTTACTTTGAAATCCAGAGTAGAAATGATTGCTCAGGAAACACTCTGTAGGTATTAATTGCACAACGCAAAACAGCAAATGAAAGGTTGCTGTCTGGGCAGGCCAGTATCCAAGCTGAATAAATAAATCACTTTGATACAAGTGTCTTAGTTTGCTCTTTCACTCAAATGCAAGCTCACTTACATTCTGCTTAATTACGGCAGTCCTTCGCATAATGAATAAGTGTGAATCTCGAGTGCACATCACTGTGTGTGATGACCGAGGTGTTTAAAGACAGCTACGCACAATGGCAAAGTGCTTATTTTAATTTCTGACAGCTGTGAAGCACAAGGGGTTTGCATGACTCAATTAATCGACATTTCATTTGCTGCACAGTGCTGTCCTCTGAGCCATCAAATTGGATTGATGAGGAAACGTCATTTAGAGGCCACCAAGTTCTGTCATGTTCTCTTTTATTAAAAAAATAGAACATTAATTGATTGATTGTCCAAATACAAATTTGGATATAAACACATGGACAGCTGACTTCATTCATGACTTTTCAGCAGTGTGCAGGTGTGTGATGTGCTACCCATTAGAAGATTAATGACTTTATGTATATTTTTATACATAATAAATATATATATGTGTGTGTGTGTGTGTGTGTGTGTGTGTTTGTGTGTGTGTGTGTGTATATGTATGTATGTAGTGTATGTAAAGAAATAAATATTTTATTCAGCAAACATGCAATAAATTGTTCAAAAGGGACAGAAACATAATAATTATAATTTATGAAGATTAATATTTCAAATAAATCTTTTTCTCTCAACTTTTGATTTTTTTTATTTTTTTATTTATTTTACTGTTTTTAACATTGATAATAATAATAAATGTTTCTTGAGCTCCAAATCAGCATATTAGAATGATTTCTGAAGGATCATGTGACACTGAAGACTGGAGTAATGATGCTGAAAATAAATATATTATATTAGAAATCAGTTATTTAAATTTTGAATAATATTTCACAATTATTTACTGTATTTTTATCAAATAAATGCAGCCTTGATGAACATAAGAGACTTCTTTCAAGTTTTGAACAGTACAGGATATATGAAATTTCAACATCTTGTTTTTGAAGAAACTTTTGTTAATTGTCAGCTACCCGTATGCCAAAATGTATAAACGAACAGCCTGCCATTTAATATGAATAAGCATTTTGGTCATGAGTCAATTATATGACAATTCAGTAAAACTGTGCATTGTTTTGAATGACAGCATAATTGCAGACGAACCCAAACTATAGCCTGCAGGACATGTTAATGACACTAAATGAACTCATTATAATCTGCTGTGTTATTAAGAGTGTTTTGTGGCTGAGACTTCTGTGCAAGGACACTGATTCAGAGGCAGGAAGCTTGCTGGGAAATTTCACAGTTTCTTAATTTAACGAATGCAGCTTTGTGCTGCTGTCAAAAGAAAGAGATGTAATATTAACATTGGTGTGTATTATTAACATTGGGGTGAAAAAACAGTGAATCTGGTGTTGAAATTGTTAGATAACGGTAAAACAATTTAAAATACAATCTAAATATTTAGGAATATTAGGATAATTTTATTTTCAGCATAATTATTTTTCAGGACTTGTGTAATGAAAAATATATATTCAGTCCAAATCCAGTTCTGGGGGAAGCACAGTTTTGTCCTTTCATACTTATTTCCTTTGTTTTTTATTTTTATTTTTTACCCGAGCTCTTAGAAAAAGCTGCAAGAAATGCCATTCCTTTGTTGGAAGTGCCATGATATTTAACCATGACTTGCGGGGCAAACGTAAAATTATAGATTCTGAATAATGTTATTAGGGACGGCAGTTTTACAGTGAAAAATAAACCACCTGATGTTGTCATGGCACCTGTTGTTGAAAGTTGAGCAGACCGAACATGTGATTCTCTTTTCTTTTTTTGCATTCACATTTTTTTTCTCTCTCTATTTTGTGATTGCTTATATGATTATTTTATTTAGTTTATTTGTGTCAACTGACACACCACTGATTACGTCAGGAACCACTAGTTCTTATGTCAGACTAGAATAAGAAAAAATAATAATCAGTGCCATATTCTTTAGTAAATGAAAATAAGAGTACTATGGGCCCTGCCCCTGACACGTCAGTTTGACGACCTTTAATCATGGTGAGAAAATGGAGGCAGCAATCGATTGGTACTATTGAAACCAATGGTGTCATCAGTTTATGAACTGAGGCAGAAGCCCTCTGCGGTTTCCATGGCAGCATAGTTCTTTTGATAACTGAGGCTTCAGCCATAAAGTGGAATGAGTGGGCGTGGCCTGCAGATAAAGATAAAGTGGGCGGATTTTGAGTGAGCTGGGGTTTCTGCACTGATTATGATGTGTCAGTGTGGTTGTGATGGTTTTTGTTAGCAGTAAATTGTGTTTTAGCACTTTTAAATGTAACTTTTCAGTTCATCTTTTTTAGGCTATTTTTAGAATATTAAACTATCATACTTATTTCTGCATGTATAGGATAAAAAAGCATTAAAATTATTTTTTTTAAAGACAGTGAAGACATTTATAATGTAACAAAAGATGAAATTGAAACTGTGTGTTTTATCATGCACCCAAACATTTGTATAAAAAAATTTGGTAGCTAAACAACCCCTGCTTACACCAGCCTGGTCTTAGAAGGTTTGTCTGGCTAAGGAGGTGTTTTGCTGGTTTAGCTTGACAGGCAGCTGGTCTGGTCTCCCAGCTTAACCAACTGAAATCTGCACAGGACCTCTTTGAAACCAACTAACAGACCAGCCTGACCAGGCTGGGAGACCAGCTAAGAGCAGCAAACTACTGGTTTAAGCTGTTTTGTTCAGCAGGGATCTGTCAAAATTTTGTTAAAGGTAGGGTAAGCAATTTTTGGAGAGAGCAAGCAATAGCGAACTAGCTTTGAAAGCATAAGATCCCACCCTCCCTTCAGAGCGTCTCCAAAGTCACGCCTCCTTCAAAACACATGAGCGCGCAAAGCAGGGAGCAAATAAAAGCATCACGAGAGTTGGGCTTTAAACTACCTCATGCCTCAAAGCACATAACATTACAATAATAATAAACATAATCAACCTAAAGATCACTGACATTTATCACCTGACTGCTGCTGATTCATTTCAGCGTTGATAGTGTTTCCATTTTAACTCATAAATTCGAGTCACGAACCGCTCAGAGTGTAACATCACTGGTTTCCATCTCTTCCAAATTACAATAGTTATGATGTGAAGCCTTGAACGCAGCATAAGCTTGTTGTTTTGGTTCAGGAGGAACTATGGCTGCTGTTTCGGTTGCGGTGCTCGGTGCACACCCTGTTCAGACATCACAGGTCATCAGCACGTTTCAGTTAGACAGTCACACTGTAAAAAGTGGTCAGTTGACCTAACTTAAAAAAGGTGAGGAAATACGTTGCCTTAAAATTATAAAGTAAATAAACTTCATGCGTAATTTCACATAACTTAATTTTTTTTCAATTACATGATGTTTATTTACTTTATTTTAAGGCGATGGGTTTCCTAACTTTTTTTAAGTTAAGTCAACTGACCACTTTTTACAGTGTGACTCTGTCTAACTGAAACGTGCTGATGACGTGATGTCTGAACAGGGTGTGTGAAGGTATGATAGTACATACATTGGCAGGCAGGTAGGACATTGTGTTTGGACCGAATTCAATGATTGGACATTTTATGGTCCTACGCCTTCCACAGATATAAATATATATAAATACATTTAGACTACTTAACTTAGTGATTGCTATCAGGATGTGAAGAGACTTTAAACCTGCATTGCAAAAAAAAAAAAAAATTCTGGAACAAATCACCTACCCTACCTTTAAAGGAACACTCCGACTTTTTGGGACTTTAGCTTATTCACAGTATCCCCCAGAGTTAGATAAGTCCATACATACCTTTTTCATTTCTGTGCGTTCTGTAAGTGTTATTTGACGCACCCACCGCTAGCCTAGCTTAGCACAAAGACTGGATGTAAATGGATAAGGTAGCATACTAATCCCAATAAGTGACAAAATAATGCAAACATTTTCCTCTTTACATGTTGTGATCTGTATAGTCACAGCGTGTACAAATAACAAGGCTATATGAGACAGAGACCATTTTTAATCGTATAAATACTGGGAACTATATTCTCACTAGGCGTAGGAGCACAGCTACTTGGGCGGAGTGATTAGCGCAGCACACGAGACGCCCTGTTGATGGTTCCGTAAACAAAACAAACGTGACTAACTAGCTAGTAGCGAACGTGACTCGTGATCATGGCTGACTTTGAGGAATTGTCAGAGGAATTTTACTGGGTATCAAACCAAGATCCAGAACCATATAGTTTTGAGCCAGAATACATAGACGAGGAGGTACAAACTTTGGAAGCTGTAAGACAAGATACAGCGAACACCCATGATTGTAAACTATAAATTTACTATCTAGTAATTGCTGACTCTATTACTCCAACTCTGAGCGAACTCTCTGCTCCTCACCACAGGGCGTCTCGTGTGCTGCGCTAATCACTCCGCCCAAGTAGCCACTCCGCCCAAGTAGCTGTGCTCCTACGCCTAGTGAGAATATAGTTCCCAGTATTTATACGATTAAAAATGGTCTCTGTCTCATATAGCCTTGTTATTTGTACACACTGTGACTACAGATCACAACATGTAAATAGGAAAATGTTTGCATTATTTTGTCACTTATTGGGATTAGTATGCTACCTTATCCATTTACATCCAGTCTTTGTGCTAAGCTAGGCTAGCGGTGGGTGCGTCAAATAACACTTACAGAACGCACAGAAATGAAAAAGGTATGTATGGACTTATCTAACTCTGGGGGATACTGTGAATAAGCTAAAGTCCTAAAAAGTCGGAGTGTTCCTTTAATTGTATTCCTGTCCGAATGGACTTTTTCATCTCGTAGAAAATAAATTAAGCGCATTTTAGTGTTCTGAAATGGGTGCAGGTGGAGGATTGAACTGTACCCGTGGGTGTCCAGTCTCCCTTTCGAAGGGTCACGGCCAGGACAAACAGCACTCAGATGAAAGTTACTTCCACCAAGGCCATTCGCAGCAACTCGCCTCTGCTCTTAATAGAGGCACTTCATTTCCTACTAATGATTACTTGTCACTGTCCTTGTTGATACTGATTGGTGTAATATCCAGTTTTTCACTGGATCTGTTCCAGTGTCATTTGGTTTACATAACTGTGCCTGTAACAGTTAACTGTAATGGAGTCACACAAGCGTTTCTGCCTCTTCGAGTCTCCCAAAGCGTTACGATTGTGCACCCCCCACTGTACAGCAGACTACATAATACCCAGAAGGCCATTTAAGACCTTTAATTACAGCTTTTAGGAAACAGACAGATAACCCTTGGCTTTACAAAGCAAATGTGCAATTGCAAACTTCCCTGCATGCACCATGGCAACAGCTCTTCCATACCTGACGTTCTTCAGACAAATGGAAATACATGAAAAATTTTAACCGAGGTAAAGAGATTTTCTTTTGCACTTGATTCTGTTTTTGCTGAGAAATGATCTTGTCTCAAGTGCTATTTCTGTTCTTCTGCACTTTCCAGGTCACCAGCATGGGGTTGAATTAATAGACATTTGTAATGACTCGTTTTGAATGCAAAATCCAAACTAATCCATTTTTTTTCACATTCAAAAGAGCTATTTCTCATAGCTTTCTCATTTGATTCTCATTTGCAATTTAAAATGTTTGTGTATACACATATTCAGAAGCTGATTTAAATTAAAAAAAATCTTTGTATTACATTAATCTTTATTTAATTATACATCACAGTAATGAGGATTTGGAAAGAAAACATGCTTAATTGTCATGAAATCTGAAAAATAGGCATTTTCATTATGCAAAGTGTGACCTATTTGTTTTAGGGGTTTGTTTTTGTTTTTTGAGTGAAATGCGTCATTTTAAATGATGGGCTAATTTCTTAATTATAAGTGCTAATTATACTTTAAGTAGTTCTTATCTAAAAGATTTTTTTTTAAGTATGACTTCACTTATAGGTTGCAGGTGATATGTTTTTTTAATAAGAGCATCCGTCATGCTCACTCTCACATTTCATCTCAGCCCCTGCCGTCAACACCTGTGATATTAATACAGACTGAACCCCCTGACAGACCTAAACTTATACCTCTAAGAGTACCTCTATATTTAAAGACAAACTTGATACATTTCTGTTTCTGCTGCTTCGCAACAGAGATGAGAAAAAAATTGGTTTCATTTTCCTGCTAATCATCACAGAACTCCTCATCTCCATCTGCTTTTAAAACAGGCTCACTCTCAGCTCACAACTGAAGAGCAAAGTACATGTGAAGCCATTGTGAAGTAGAATGGACCGCTGCACAGTCGCTACTCGAGTCTAGTTCTTTAATTCAGTGAGGAGAGTTGAGTGCTGCTTCAGATCCTCTCATGTTCATTATAGAAATAGTTCGCCCAAAAATGAAAATCCACTTACCCTCGTGTTTTAGACTGAATTTGGGAGAAATTTAGAGCACAATGTGCAAGCTGCAAATTTGCATATTGTGAATGGTGACCAGAGCTGTAAAGTACGTTTAGTTTATACTGGGTAATTTAAATTTTTATATTTCTTCCAAAAATATGAGGTTGTTCTTTATTAACACTTTTTTGGTCAGAAAAGTTCAGAAGCTTGTCGTCTTTGTTTAATTTCACTGATGATCATTTCGCTCATTGCATTTTTAAGACAAATCGTAGATGGTTATGATTAGTTTTGCCTCACTTCCTCTTCATGTATATTGGTGCCATTCCAGGCAACAATTAAGCCTTGATGGGAATGTTTGTGTAGCCCTACTGCTGTGTTCCTGCGGTTAGAAGAAAAAAACTGTCATTATTGAAAGTCCTTATTATTGAAATTAAATCATTTAGTGGTTCTTGCTAAGGCAATCATCACTATTACTATTGCTCATAATTGTTCAATTGTTTAATTGTTTGTTCAAATCCCTAACCTCAAGTGTTAAACTTTGATGCTGAACTTATCCTGCACCATTTTGTCCTGTAGACACGAATAAGAGGTCTTGTGGCTTATCGAGGAGCGATATTTGTCTGTTTTATGCTCTTTAGAAAAACGCACCTGCATGTAAACTGTAGCTACATTTCTGTAAAATGATATTACATTGTGCAGTGCATGTTTTGCGATTGTGATTGGCACTAAAACCCTGTTCAGTTTTATCCGAAACAGATGAACGTGAATCTGGCAACAACTTCGCAACCACTACCCTATCATTGTGGCGGTGATGAATAAATGTGTGATGTAGCATCAAGCATTTCATATATTTTATATACTAGCTTTTAGGAGATTGACTATTGTATGCCCCTGCATTTCACCCAATTGTCTGTGAGAACTCCTTTGAGATAAGTGACAGTAACATTTTATGTAAGTCATAAATGTCTAATATTCTCATATCATTGGTATTTTATCTAAGCTGTTTAACAATGAGCCTTTTTGGCTCATTTGCCACATCATTTTGTTTCATGAGCTTTTTAGAGGTATTTTAACTGCTCTGTTGTTTTTGTGATTGAATCCAGTTGTCAGCTGGTTTCCATGGATACTGCTGCTCTACTGTCTTTTCTAGAAGTCTATATCCTATAATTCATTACTAAGTAAACCACACAGTGTGTGCATGATCCTTCATATAGTAGTTATGCCACAGGTAAGTATATGTCAAGGGAGATCACCCTTGAGGAAGAGGTCAGAACCTTCTCTTCCATGCCAGGAATCTTTGTTGGCCCAGAGCAAATATGTATTTCTGCACTGACTGACTCAAAGTATCATGAACTGCATTGAGCAGGTTTCCAGTAATGTATGCTGTTGCATTTCAGTTGTGTTTTCTTCTCCTTGCAGATAAGCCTTGGATCTGGAATATTCCACACACTCAAGCCCCAGACACTCATGGAAATGTATGGGTACCTTCTTGAGGAGTTCAAGCAGCTGGGATCATCTGCAAAAGAGAATTATTATGGAAATCAGACCACCAGCATCTCACTCTGCTCTGTGTCTGTTCAGTTCGCTCTTGTTTAGCCACCTTAATGACACCCTTTAACCCTTGACAGCAATGGTAGGTCCATATACAGTACACCATAATAGTGTGCACCCTTAATGCTGTGTTTTAGTCTTTTGTTGTTATAGACACTGTAGAGATGTTTACTTATGCATTTATCATAAACATTTTGTAAAAATGCCAAATAAATTACATTTTACATCCAGAAAGCTTTGAACTATGTAATACATTTTTCAGCAGCAGTGTCAGAAAGAGCTTGTGCTTTTCTTAAAAGCCAGTAATGTATGTAGAAAATAGCAATCCAATAATGTTTTTATTCCGTGAAACAACCGTCAATTGCTTTGACCCAATCATATTTACACCTCAATTCAGGAACATGAAATTATATTGGCTTTTTTTTTTTATAAAAATAAGAATAGCAATTTTTCAAAACCATTTTCAAACAGATTTGTTAGGTAGAGTTCAGATAAAAAGAGAACTACGGTAAATGAAATGGTGAAAACATCTCAAATTGTTTTTTTTTAAGTTTGATTATGGACATGTCCTCTGAAATGAATTCTGGGTGAATCCGCCAAGGGCGGATAGATTTTTTCATTCCCGGCTACAGTCAAGCAGGAATATGTTTAGGAGGACTGTGCTCCCCCGGCATCACAGATGAATTGAATGTGTTCAAAATACAGAACAATTGGTGCTGTTCCTTGCTTATCCTGAAATTGTCATGTTGCCTAGCAACATTGGAATTTAGCACTACATTGATACAGGAATTCCCTGTGGCCCCCCATCATTTTTTTATTTTTTTTTCGTCCTATAATCAACAAATATTGTGATTCTGCATTATTTTAATGTTATCTTGGACCTTTGCCTCCACCACATCTGTACAGAAAAGTTACAGTTAGTATGTCGCTTGTAGAGTTTCTATTATACATTGTAATGACAATGAAATATTCAATTTTGGGTTGAACTGAATTATGTCCTGCACAGCCGTCTGTGACATTTGTTGGAACCGTTTTAGACTTTGATCAGATTATTAGAGAGCTCTCCTCCATTCTAAAAAGGTCTTTTAGTACTGATCTCGGATCATTAGAATAATACCTAACATAGCAATCTGGCTGAGGAGGATCATTATGTTTATTATTCACAGAGTGATTACTGTTAACTATTCCAATTGCATCCCTGCTATTACTAATACTTGTCCCCATGTTTGCTAAACGCATAGTTTAGATTTTCTATCTTCACTTTTCTTAGACATTTTTCCAGTTGTTTCACTGACTGAATACAGTTCTCCTCAAGTTCACACATTTGTCTCTTACCTGGGTTAACCACAGATGAAGTTTATTAAATGAACTATGGACATATTCCAACATTTTACAAATCTGTCTACACTTCACAGGAGCATTTTACATTTTCGTGTAGCCTATTCATTTAGCATTTATTGTGTCTGGTTACTGATAAAGTTGCACATGCACAATCAGGCTACAGATGTCTTGTGTTTTGTGATACTTGCATGTGTGAGGATTGTATAGACATGTGGCAAGCTGTTTTTACTTTTATTCTTTGAAACTAACTAGTGTCTAGATATATGTAGTGCTCCGACTAGTGGGTATTACAGTTGCCACTCGCGCCTATTCGAATTTTACTAGAGACTATTCAAATTCGTATTTATTAGTCCAGATTTGCAACTGTAAAACTGTAATTTCTAACAGTAGAATGTCTAAATATATAGCATTTTTCTGTTTTTAGCCCATTTCATTCATAATTCAGTAGTGTAGAAGTGTACATTATGGGATTGATTCACTCATTTCAAGTTTCTAGGTCAAGAAATACATTTTAACTTCTCTCCCAATGTGTTTTATTGGACATAAAACACATTGGGAGAGAAGTTAAAATGTATTTCTTGACCTAGAAACTTGAAATGAGTGAGTGAGTGAACCTCTTCAGGGTTTAATGTGATCATTAAAAGACATTTGAGCAAATTTGTGGGTCGTTTTAAGTTTTTGTGAGCGTCTGTTCGCTTTTCAAGCATCAGTTTGCCTGTGACGCAAGACAAAGGAATGGTGCTGCGTGAGAAGACAGAGAAGTAATTTTTCCCCGGAATAATAAAAAAAAAATGTGCCTGTGATGAGGATAAGTGGAAATTGGAGTGTGAGAAGATGTATAAACGAATGTTCGTCTGAGTATACGGTAAGTCAATCTTTTCTGGCGCTTAAGGCCCATTTATATTTCAGGTGAAATTGAAGATCCAAACATATCCACTTTGCTCTGAAGATCAGATGCTTTTCTTATGCTTTATTTAAAAAATGCTTGCTGTTTTCTCAATTTTGTTGTTTTTACATATTCATCTAAACTCCGCTCTCAACAAGAGTGGGTGTCGACGGATGTTCGATAACAATATATCGCTGCTCACGTATTTCGAACATCATTTTACCCCTAAACGAAGAACGGAAAAGAACTTTGCCGTGAGTATATCGGGGCCTTTACACACAGGAACAGTGATGTTTCACATTATAGGCAAATGTTAAAGGGGGGGTGAAATGCTCATTTTCACTCAATCTAATGTTAATCTTGAGTACCTATAGAGTAGTATTGCATCCTTCATATCTCCAAAAGTCTTTAGTTTTATTATATTTATAAAAGAAAGATAGGCTGTCCCGAGTCTTTCCGGAAAAAAACGAGCGGCTGGAGGCGGGCCGTGTGGGCGAAGCTAAAGCTGTGCTAACGCGCCGAGCTAACAACACAGAGACATTTGAAGCAGTTTTACTCACCGCCCGGTTCCAACCACGACCGCGAACCTTTATCATTGCGACTGCTCGATCCTTAAGCATTAGACGATCTGCAAATCCGTCGATTGTTGTAAAACAATCAGCGTCGAAATGCAGGGAACAAACAGTCCGTTGATGCTCAGGAAAAACAAACTCCATCCACTGGTCCCTTAACGCCGGGTTCTTTGTGAATCTGTGCAGGGTTGTCTTGCCCTGGCAACCAAAAACACACTTCTTTGGTGACATTGACTTCCCAAAAGCCGAGCAGAGCGCTTTGATGGCGTACTGCTTTCGCTCTCTTGCTCTGGTCCGCGCGCCCGCGCTAAGAAGTGCCCTTAGGACCCATATAAGGAAATTCCGCCCCAGCTGACGTCACGAAGACCCATACTCGAAAAAAACTTTCCGAAACTTGTGACAAACCGGAAGAACAATTTTTGGCACAGAAATACTCCTTCAAACGTACAATTTAATTTGTGAAACTTTGTCCATGTTTAGCATGGGAACCCAACTCTTTAACAGTGTAAAAAACTCAGTATGCATGAAATAGCATTTCACTAGTATGGCTAGTAAAAATGTTACTAGTTCAGTAATATTTGGAAATCATGCAAGTGTCTGATGAAAGTATAAGTGTCTATTTGTTGCTATTCATTCAAAACTATTGTTTTTACTTTAAAGTATAATCGTGAATACCTAATTAATAAGTATTTGACAGTAAAACTGGAATACACACTCGTTGTTGACTTCTGACTGAACCACAGATCCTTAAATCTAATGGCAAAATTATTGGGATTGTGAATAGTAGCAAATTACTGGTGGCATTATTGGACTAATTTGATTAGTAGTAAACTATTAGTCATTATTGGATATATGTTTTAGTTTTAAAGTGTAGGCTAATTGTTCAAATGGCTTGCCATATGCGTCGAGGCTCCGATAGTTTCGTGCAATCGCAGGGGACGTGTATACTTGTGAGGTTTGTCAGTTGAACATCGTGAATATCTTCAGAGTTCAGAAGGCTTACTAAAGTAGGTCTAGCTTACGCAAAAAAAAAAAAAATGATGTAGGCTACACATAAGCATTTATTTTAAAATACATTGCATAACTCACGAATGCAACCACTTGATGGACGTACCAGCGACTGAAGTGAATTGAAACAAGGTACGAAACATTCGTTTCGATGAGACCCAGAGAGATGAGACCTCACATGTGATGAGCTGAACTACCAGATCCACCCACAATCTCATCTATCAGGATTTCAGCTGGCACTGAATCCTTTCTCAGAGGATGGAATGAGCATCTCTCAACATCATTGCGTTTATCCAGCACATTTGGTGTACATGCAGCCCAAGAATAATGGAAGACGACGAAGTTTCTTACAGTTGCATGTACACCAACGTAAAATGTAAGATGTGGAGACTTTATTACCAGTCCTGTCCAGCAGTATCACATAATGGCATGTAGAGGCGCGTGCTGTTGTGGTCCTGCTAATGAAGATAATGCCAGGTTCATAATGTTGCTGCTCCTCATCATCCTCTACCTCCTGTGCGGAGCCGCGGTGTTTTCAGCCCTGGAGCATCCCAAGGAGAAACAGGCGAAGGAAAGGTGGGCTCAGAGGTTTGAGCTTTTCAGCCAAAAGTACAATCTCAACAAAAGTGATCTGGAGAAGTTCTTGAGACATTATGAAGAGGCGAACATTGCAGGAATACGGGTGGACACCCTCAGACCACGCTGGGATTTTACTGGAGCCTTTTATTTTGTCGGTACTGTCGTTTCCACCATCGGTAAGAATGGTTAAAACGTGAACATATATCCTGACTATTCAGTATAAGTATTCGTAAATATATGTTATTTTAGATATATTGTATTAATATAGCCTAACTAAATTCACAATATGGTTTATATTAACAATTTATTTACAACATTTATAAATAGTAGATGATAGTGATAATATATATAAAAGCTAAATATGTAATTTATTATTAACGAACACAAGTCAACCATAGAAATTGTGGTTACAGTTTACATTAGTGTTATGTTGTTGTGATTTATTTATATTTATCTATTTGTATTTACAATTTGATATATTTTGATTTATATATAAAATTGAATTCATTCAATTCATTTTAAATATATTTGAAACATGCATGAACACTAATGTAAAGTGTTGCAAACTGTTCCCTTGAGCAGCAGGAGAGATGTTAGACTATTGATGCAGGTCACTGTCTGCATGTGGCTATTAAAGTTATTGCTTATAGACTAGAGGCTGATATTATAACAGATTTTGAAGTGAATATGTTGGGCTTAGCCTGAAATTTTGCAGCTTTTGAAACCCCTTGATTTTGTACAGTTTCAGATCTGACACCACAAGAACTGAGATTTATAAAGGATCGTTATATGAAGTCAGTCGAAAATATTTCCTCCTTCGTTTTCTATACATTTTACTATTCCAAGTTGGCAAATATTGACATTAATATCATCCCTAAGTTAATAAAATGCCGTTTATCTGCATTGAACACTACATAATGCAATAAAAGATGTTTACACAATTTCCCAGTTTCCCTTGCCTGTATTCCTCACTAATTCAAGGAACATTTCCCAAACCCACAACCTCACGATTTCCAAACGATGAAGACCTTTGTAGCTTATTGTTTTGCAATTCGCCACATTGTGTTCATCTAACTGTTGCTGTTTAGTTTGGTTTCATTTCCTTTCTCGTGAAGCACCTTATGAAATGAATGTGATAAAGTCTTCAGACCTGAGCTGAGGATGTGAATGTGCTTGTCTTCGATGTCCTCCTTAATGGTGGCTTTTATGTGAGGGGCAAAAACATTTATGAGAATAATAGTGCAATCCACTTGTTATTTGCATTTCAATCAGCGTGACATGGGAAAAGGTGGGAGATGTTTCAAGATCTGTCACCAATAGCAACACTTTCTTTTTTGAGGACGAAGAAAATAGTTTGTGGTGATTCAGCTCAATAAACAGCCTGTGGCAGATATGGTTTATTCAGTTATATGTAGTGTGGGTATAACTGTGCATTTCTTCCTCTTATATTTCCCACAGGGTTTGGAATGACCACTCCTGCCACAGTTGGTGGCAAAATCTTCCTGATCTTTTATGGCCTCATTGGTTGTGCAGCCACCATTTTGTTTTTCAATCTGTTCTTGGAAAGAATAATAACCGTGTTGGCTTTTGTGCTCAAGTCCTGCTACGAAGTCCAACGGCGACGCAAAGGAGTTTTACCTCACGACAGCAGACGAGACTCGAGCAATGCGAGGCTAGACCTTGCAGGATGGAAGCCCTCAGTGTATTGTGTCATGTTGATTCTTTGCATGGCGGCAATGATCATTTCATGTTGTGCTTCGGCCATGTACTCCTCAATCGAGGGATGGGGGTACTTGGATTCGCTGTACTTCTGCTTTGTGGCATTCAGCACCATTGGTTTCGGGGATATGGTCAGCAGCCAGCGAGCCAGATACGAGAACCAGACCATCTACCGAATCGCCAATTTTTTCTTTATTTTAATGGGCGTTTGCTGCATTTACTCGCTATTCAACGTCATTTCCATTGTTATCAAACAGGTGCTCAACTGGCTCCTGAAAAAGCTTAAGATACATTGCCGTCACTGCCCCGGGAGGCCTCTCCGGCCCCGTAGGAACGCGGTCATGCCGGGCCATCTCCGAACACGTGTTCGTAACATATCCATAGACACGGATGCAGTGAATGATAGCGAGACGGATGGGCGCAGGATGTCTGGAGAGATGATCTCAATGAGAGACTTCCTGGCGGCTAATAAGGTCAACTTGGCGATCATGCAGAAACAACTGTCTGAGACGGCCAACGGCCATCCGCGGCCATGCGGCTCAACAAACAGGCACAACGGATTCTCTGGTGGGGTCGGAGCCCTAGGCATAATGAATAATAGGCTGGCAGAAACCAGTGCGGACAGATAAATGTTACTTTTACAAACAAACTATCACAATGACTTTATGAAAAAGCCAGATTGCACTGCCCATAGTTTAGCTATATTGTTACTTTTATAATACAGACGTAGACTTGTACACAGTCTCTAATATGTGTTGAATGCTGTAGCTGAAATATCCATTGCTGCTCTAAAGGTAAAGAAGATTAGGAACTGAAGCTCAGGTCTGATTGAGGTGCTGGGAGAGGCTTTGCTGCACCATATTTTGACTCAAACTTTTTTGGTTATACTTTATTTTAAGGTGTCCGTGTTGCATTTAAGTACTGAGTAATATTAATTGAGTACATGCTCTTTTTGCATGGTTTAAGAATAGAGGTTGGTTTAGGGTTAGTTGCATGTAATTATTCATAATTTATAGTTATTACAACAAATGTAACGTGTAACAATGACACTAAATTAAAGTGTTAACACTTTTGTTATAATCGTTTTTTTTTTTTTTTTTTTTGGGCCAAACTAACACTCTGTATGCCAAAATCAAAATGCACAGATGCCATGTGGGTAGATCTACAGTGGGGTCTACAAAGTCTAATCTATAAAGTCTGAGACCACTTGTGTGAATATATATTTTGCAGTCTTTTTCATAAATAAATATTTTAAATTATGAGCATAAGAGCATTTTGTTAACATCTGACAGTCACGTGATCAGTGTCACAAATGTACTAATAAGTATATTTATAAGTATTAAATATTTACATATACCATTCAAAAGTTTGGGGTCAATAACTTTTTAATTATTATTATGGAGAGAAATTAATTCTTTATTCAGCAAGGATTCATTAGATTAATCAAAACTAACAGTAAAGACATTTATGCTATATATTTCTATTTCAAATAAATGCTGTTCTTTTGAACTTAATTTCCATCAAAGAATCCTGAAAATGAGATTTCACGGTTTCCACAAAAAATATTAAGCAACTGTTTTCATCATTGCTAATAATAATAATAAATGTTTCTTGAGCACCAAATGAACATATTAGAATGATTTCTGAAGGATCATGTGACATTGAAGACTTTCAGAATATTACTGTTTTTTTTGTATTTTGTATCATATAAATGTAGTAGCTTTGAAAAGTTGCTGCCTCAAATTTTTAAGTACAGTTGCTTAACTTATTTTGGAGTAATGTAAAAACAAATGTTGTCGTAACTTATTGATCATATAATTTTTTTACAGTGTATAAAATGTATTTTCAGTGTGGTCTCAGACTTTTGGACCTCTCTTTCTGTCTTCTGTCGCTTCTGAATAGAGCATTTCTTTTTAGGGTAAGTGAACCAAGTGATAAGGTGATGCAAATTACATTCATCCACCAGTAGCTTACTGTCCTCTTCACTGTGCAGGCATGCAGATATGGGCACAAGGAATAAGATGCTATACAGTTATGAGAGCCAGACAGCTCGCATGCCATCTGCTTCATGACGTTGTACTGCAAACACTTCAGAGTGTCTAACAGCTGTATAAAATTCATGACTCGGCAGCCTATTGATTGCTTGAATTGCTTATCAGGTATTTTAGATGAACTGAAATGTATCAGAAGTGCACTGAATGAAACGAACAATGTTCACGAATAGGCCTATGTGCAGTGCAATGCAATGCAATGCCAAAATGGGTATGATGCAGGACATCAGATAATTTTCTCCAGCACTTTGTATCTTGAACTTTGAAACCTGCTCACTTTATTTTGAGATGAATGACTATGTAATGGTGTAATGCATGAGAAATTATAATAAAATAGGCTATGCTTTGCCAGTTTTGCTGGGAAATCTTGTAAATGTGTGTGATACTTAATTTTATTTACCCTTTGTCATTCTTTGGTAATAATTCCGGTTGTTCAATCGCAACATTCAGCGGTCACCTTATCTAAAAATGTCGTCTGTGGCGGCAACACATTGCCTCAGTCCCTCATCGCATAACTGAAACTGGCGCTACTTTCATGTCTCTCGTATTACTTCGCGCATTCGCTTTCTCTCTCAAATCCCATCTTTTATCTCAGTTATTGACTGTAGCCTACCTCAGAGGACTTAAATATTAATAATATTACCGAAATATTTGCTGTGGCTTTTATTTTGTAGACCGGTTGTTTTGTAGGCTACATTGCAGGGACTATTTTTACTTAGAGGAAGGATTAAGATAACAAAAGAAAAAAAAATCTCATTTCAAAACAGACTGATTTTTCATGTCTACGTATTTATTTATTTTGTGATTGGCAATGCTAACACTGTCTGTTGGATGTATGAGAAAGAAAACGAGATGAATTATGCTTATGTTGTGTAAATCGATAAGTCATAATGAAGACTGCGTTTCTTTCACGCACTGTCTGACTGAGCTGCAGGCCTACGTGTGAAGACCCGTTTATTTGGGTTGGTAGGACGTTAGATTAAATCAGGCAGTGATGACATGATCACAACTGTGTGAAACTGAGCAAGAAGCAGAATTCCACAAAACCATAAAACAAGGCACTTTGTCATTGTGGCACCAGCAAGTCTGAGATTAGGCTACTCCTCCATGGACGATTGCATCGAAAGCCATACAAGCCAAAACATTGTCAACTTTACGCATTTAACCCAAGACAAATAGTTCCAAAGACAGCACATCCCGACTATGACAAGGAAAAGCATGAGATGAGTTGAGACAAAGGGGCCAGTTTTGCCCATTTATTAATAATAATTAATAAAAAATAGAATACAGATTTTCTCATATCATTTGTCTTATCTTATTATTTTGGGTAGAATGAGTAAGTTATGGCTACATTATTTTTTAATAAGACAGAGAGCTAAAACAGACTCCCTTTGACCCTCTGAATGGCACAGACTGCTTTTACATATCAAACTGCATCAGATCATTCCAAAATGATGCTAAGAGGTCTTGAATCAAATATTCAGTTGCATAATTCTATATCATGTCTAACCCACACGTTTGACTAGCATGTTTTAATTCTGCCATTTGCCATTTTGAGTAACTATTGAATATTTTATAGGAAGTATGTGATGATTGGTATGTGTGTGAAGGCTAATTCCTTTCCCAAATGTTGATATCAATCGAGTAAAACATATCATATTCCCTTTAGAAATCATGACTAAATTATAGTCTGCAGTCGATCGCTGGGCGATTCATTTGATTAGTGATTCAATTCTGTCAAAAATTCCCTATAAATAGAATGATTACTTCCCTTTGAGCTAAATTGATCTGCTTTCCTTACAGAGGCCTGTCATGTGTGTGTGTGTGTGTGTGTGTGTGTGTGTGTGTGTGTGTGTGTGTGTGTGTGTGTGTGTGTGTGTGTGTGTGTGTGTGTGTGTGTGTGTGTGTGTGTGTGTGTGGCCACCTGTGGCCACCAGCTTTCAGAGGTGATGTGAAAGCCAGCAAGCCATTTAAAAGATTTCCAAACAGTAAAGAAAATAGATGTTTTCTCTAGCATAATCTCTTACTTGTTCAGTCTGTGCTATCAAAATTTGTGAGTGGATCAGTGCAAAGTCAATGATCCAAAACTCATATTATTGCAACCTAGCACATTTCTTACCCTGTTTGCACTCTAGACTCTAGAA
Organism: Scardinius erythrophthalmus; assembly: GCF_964197995.2. Classification (NCBI taxonomy): domain Eukaryota; kingdom Metazoa; phylum Chordata; class Actinopteri; order Cypriniformes; family Leuciscidae; genus Scardinius; species Scardinius erythrophthalmus. The sequence goes on from NC_138239.1 coordinate 23,021,467, forward strand.
GACTCTATTTGTGTTACTATGTCTGTTATTTGATTTTAAAACACAGGCACATACATTAAGTCCAAGCTCCAAATAAGATTTATTCAGGCCTACCATTCATTAAACACAAACTCACTGACCATAACCATACAACTTTTAAAATCTACTGTCATTATGTAATTGACTCTTGGCTGAATGTATTTATTGCAGTCACTTGTTTACCCGAATGTACAAAACAAGATGATATTGTACATTTAGTTTGCATTATGCCGACAGAATTCACCAAATTTACTGAACTCAGTATTTGAATCCAATATGAAAACACTTGTTTGGACTTTATACTGGCTTTATATAGCCTATTTCTTGTGACAACTAGCCCCGGTGTCCCATATAGCCTATGGCGTATATCACTAACAAAAAGTTAACCATAGTTTATCATAGTTTCCACCATAACGTTCTACAGTTGTTGTTATTTTTTATTATAACTTTAAAAATGAAATTGAGATTTTAAAAGATTTATACAGTGCTCGAGAAGCATCTCATGTCATCGTATTATTATTTTCCAGTGCTACCAATAACTGTGGTAGCTGTGGTATTTTAGTGGATACTGTTTCTATAAACATATTAGCCTACTCATGGCGATTGCGGTCAATGCCCACTAGAGGGCGCCCGGATGTTAAAAAAAACCCCAGAAGATCCCTTTTGCAGGTGATAAGAAATTTGATCTCAATCAAACATACATTTTTATCTTTTAGTTGTTGTTGTTTTTTTCGACAGTTTCCCCTCAAAATGTAAAAAATTATCTGATGGAATTTACGTGAGTGTTTCTATTAATTAATTTTTTATTACTACGTGGAACAATTCATTTAGACTCCAGAGGATGCATATTTTTGAAAATATGCATACATCTGCATGATTACCTAATTTACTCAAAAAAATTTTCAGAAAATAGAATTGAAAATTATAAGCAGTAAATCCCACATTCTGTCGTCGTGGCTTCAGCGAATAAAAAGTCAGAAATACATTTTTGTTCCTGCATGCAGCAGTTGGTGAAAAATGATCGAGGATGAAACTGTACCATATTCCACTGGAGTTGTAGTCCGGCGCGCGGCGAACTCCCATTGAGTGTCACTTTCCCGCCCGCGGAGATGAACTACAACTCCCATGAAACCACCGCAGCGCTTCTGTTAATATCAATATGGCTTCTGTCAGTCAGACAAAGGCGAATCAGTTTTTGCCTTGAAATGAAATCAAATTAGGGAAAGGTAGCGGGAGAGTCGGACATCGTCCTATTTGGCTGGTTCATGTCTGGCGACGGGGATTGCAAGGGACGGAAACACTGTCAGTCGAGTTGAATAAATGCTGTGGTGCACGGAGGCCCCGCACGCGCACAATCAGGTAAGTCTGAGATGCCAAATTATAAGAAAGGCGTCATTTGTTAAATCTGTCTGGAGACATGAAACATGCATTGACGTGCAAATGACACCCGGGGGTGAACGAGCTCGGTTCGACCGCTGGTCCGCATCGCATCCGAAGTCACATCTGCTCTCATTCTGTGGTGGGATAGGGGTTTGGAAAAGAAATGCTTGCAACTGTGCAACAACTGACACTGTGTTGACATTGGTGTGTTGTGTTGATACTTACCTCATTTCATAAATTATTATGACTATTATTACATATTTATGTACTGTATATATCTATATTATTAGTATTGTTGTTGTTGTAGTTGTTGTTATTATCATGTTTTGTGTTTTAACAAGGTGTTGCCAGCATCCTATATCATCTGGGTATAGGGTGTATATTGGGTGAAGGATTTTGGTTCGATAGTTCTTGCAGTGATTTTTATTTTTTTTTAATTGCAGTGGTTTTTAATTAAGGAAAGTGGCACTTTTAAGACCACACAAATTCAAAGTTGTCCATGTTTTCTTATAGATACTGTACTGTATTATACAATTAATCCAAAACACTTGTAATTGTTATTTTTGTCTCGAAATTAAATTGCTTAATTTATTTGCAAACATTAATCCAGAGTGGATTTTTAAAGTAGATTGGCTGCATGTGTATCCCACCTTACTTTTTTATTGTAAAGGCTTTACAATACATTACATCAAGTTAGATACATTTTTTATTTACCAAGCCAACAAACTACAAAAACTGCTGATCAAGCTAAAATATGGAATATGGTTTTAGTATTTGAAACTTCAGCATCCATTGAACAATAACCAAAGTCAGTGTGGATGTCCATTCAACCTGTTCTTATATCTTACTTCAGGACAGTTTGCATTTTCTCTGGCTGAGAATCTTTCTGGACATATTTCTTTTTTAGTGCAGAAAGCTTGTGAGACACCCCTTTTCTATGCCATATCACTTCATTTTCTGAGTGGCCAGTTTGTCCTCACAATGAAAATAACGTGGGGTAAAGTTTATAAAATAAAGAATGTGTCTGAGCACGACTGAATTCATTTGAGGTTTATATGAGGTTTAATTTACATAGTAGGCTTATTAGGAGCAGGGAATAGGGGTTATTAGTGCACATTCTAAGCCCACCTGACATCATGTTTATGGATTATAATTACAGACAGTGATTTAAATCTTTTTGTTTTTTATTAATAACTTAATTTAAATACGCAGCTGAAACTGGAAAACCTTGAATGGCATTTCAAACAGCTTTGATGCAGTTCAAGTTTTGTGTGACTTAGCCTAAATATTCATCTTGTTTGTTCTGTAGATGCTTATCATATTCAATATGTTTATAAATATAATTTTAATTGTAGAACCACAGTGGGCATCAGGTACTTCAGTCTCTGGATGGGCTGTGTTTTCATTGATCAGTGGGCTTGGACATCTAATAATTACCAGCTGCTTATAGAGGTAAACTGGTATTTGAAAGATAAACACAAGTTACATATGAAACAAATGGGCTGTAAAAAGTGCTTAAAATTGCGGAGACGTAAAGCGAGATTTGGGATATTTTGGATGCCGTTCTGATGAAGAGAAGCAGGGCATATGGACAAAATCAACTTTGATCTTGAGCTGCTGCAAAACAGATGAGTTTCCTCCTCTGCCTCCGCACTATAGTTTCATAACTATAATCGCTAACACTTTATTTTACAGTGTCCTTGTTACACATCTTACATGTAGTTCGTTACTGTAGTAATAACTATAAATTATGCATAATTACATGCAACTAACCCTAATCCTATAAGTACATGCAGTTAATCAATATAACTTAAATATAACTTAGTACTTAAATGCATAATTACACTGTAACACAGACACCTTAAAATAAAGTGTAACCCTATAATCTATAGATACATTTATGCTTCCATGCATAAGTCAGGTTAGAACATGAATATGCAAATAAAGGAAACAATGAACTCCCGAGAGCATTAAAATTGCATGCACACCAGTAGCCTTGCATTTAAAGCTTGATATAGCAAGATTGCATCTTTCTTGATTGTTATTGTTGTAAGTAGTGATGCATTTTTCATTATTAAATACTTATTTGTCTTACTAGTCCTACACAACTCCATGTGGGCAGGCCAGTTAACTGAGTTGGTTTGTCATCAAGTGACAGTTTAATCTCAGTAGAAGTGGTTGTGCGTGCCTGTGGTTGGACACGTCTCCATACTGGCGATTCTGAATTCCTCTATCATTGTGGTTTATCGCCTAGCTTGGCAGAGATTACTAAAAACTAGATTTGATGTGCAAGGTGAAACCTTTACATTTGGGATTTTTTATTCCCATATAAGACATATTTTGTCATCCTGAAAATGTATACGTGGTGCACTGCACACACATTAAGTGACTGTTTTATGACTTTGTTTGACGTTGTTCGGCTTCTACCGCTAAAGGCTTGTTTGTTACAGGGTTAATGTATTGTTCTTTTGTAGATACATAAAAATTAGACTGATCTGATACCGAACGAATCCTCAACAACCCCTGGATGGATTTATTGTTGTTTTTGCTGATTTGCTGTATCTGATGCCTCTGGATAATTAAACCTTTTGAAGCTTTTTAAAGGGTGCTTGGGTGAGCAGAAATCTTTTTTTATTCATTTTATGCAGCGCAGACACCAGGAGACAGTCGTACTCGCTCATCAGCAGAATTTATTCTTGAAGAATATGTCGCAGGGAAGTTGAAATCTTCATTTTGTTAAAAGGAGCCTCACCGCGTTCTCGTTTACTTGATTGCATTACACTGTGCCATATGGAATGCATATTGCATTGGCACGAGTTTTGCATTTGCAGCGTCACAAGTTGTAGCTTCCTTTCAAAACTCAGGCATTGACCAAATGAATTGAAATACAATGTGTTATAACAATTCAGCAAAGCATACGTGTGTGTGTGGGCAACAGTCAGCCTGGCATTGAGAGGACTATTCTCAGACAAATGCCTTTATGGAGATTCATCCTCAGCTTTTTTACTGAAAGTAGGTTGGCCGCCTCAGATGGAATTTTTCTTGGCAGTTTTCCCTAAAGTTAACCTCCTTCCCCCTCCTCACGTGTTCCAGCTTTCTGCTGTTTAAAGTCTATTAAAAATTCTGTGGTAATGCATGCAGTGTCTTTGCCTTGACCTCAGACAGGCTCCGCACTTCTGTTGCAATGATTGGTCGATAAAGGTGTGGTGACTGACATTTTCTTGGAAAAATAGCGTTTAGTTAGAGCTCATGCGCATGTGGCCCCTGCCACACCTCCTCCGCTGCATTTCTTAGACTAAAGCATTGTTTTTTTTAGTCTAGGCTATGTTATTATGACTTTTATTCACTATGCAGCCATGTGTCGTGTTTTATCAGCATGGGTTTAAGGATTTCCTCCGACATCAATTCTCTAATGCCGCAGCTCTCTCTTTCTCTTGGCAGAATGTCCCATTATACAGATGAGCCTCGTTTTACCATTGAGCAGATCGACTTGCTGCAGCGGCTACGTCGAAGCGGCATGACAAAGCAAGAGATCTTGCACGCCCTGGACACCCTCGACCGGCTGGACCGCGAGCACGTGGAGAAGTTCGGCCACCGGCACGCCCATGGCGGAAGCGGGACGGCCGTAGTCAACCACGGCAACAGCAGCAACGCCACCACCTCTTCCAACTCCTGCACTACCTCCACTAACAACCTCGCAGCCTCTTCTTCAACGACCTCTACGGCCACGCAGACCGGTTACCGTGGCAATGGCCTCTCACCATCTCCTAGCAACAGCTACGACACCTCCCCGCCCCCGACGGTCCCCACCCCCATGCCGGTAGTAGCACCCATGGTCCAAAATGGACGGGACGGCCTTGCCGCCATGCCTAACGGGAAGCTCTCCCCGCCCCGCTTCACTGTTAGCAACACCTCCTCGAGGGCCTTCGCGTTCGAGCATCCGGATGAGGAAGTGGACATCGATGACAGAGTCGAGGAGCTCATGAGGTCAGTGGGATACTCTCCGGATGGGTCAGAAACTCATGAGGTGGAATGTGAAGTCAAGATTGGGAAACGAGTGCTGGTTCTTATTAGGGGCTTTCGCACCGGGTAGTTCTAGGAACGAGCCACCAGGGTGGTTCCCCGAGAATTAATGGTTCCCAACCATTTTCCTGGTTGCATTCGCACCGCCAGTAGGAACTCTGAAGTGACGTAAGCCGCGCTTGTTGACGTGACTTTTATTTTGATGGCGTGATGGACCTTTATTTTGACGCACACAGCGCTCTCCGTGTTCATTAGTTTACGATCTGTCTAACAGTCCTGTCTAATACGTTATTAGATAGAACTGTTATATATAGAAAGTGGACAGTATATGAAAAGGTATTATCTTATGCCGTGTGGTTGATGTCCAGTGTTGCTAGCTGAGCAGAAATACATAATCATGTTTTGCTTGGCCCCCTCAAAGTTGCGTTGGATTTTCTCCTTAGCGTAAAAGTTAAGAGGTCCATCTATCACTGTTTTCCATGTTCGTAGAGTTAGTTTCTGGCTATATATAATATATTATGGCTAGAAAATAATTCTGGCTAGTAAATATATAGGCTATAATATGTGTGTTTACACAGCTTTTTTAAAAATGGCGGATGCTGTTGTTTTTAACTTATGTTCGGCCAATCAGCGTACACTAACGGCACTGCTCATACACAAAAGAAATATATTTGAAATATATTTTCAGTATATATTTGGGAATATATGCAAATGTTTGAAATTGGCCCAATAAATATTTTCTTTATATTTCAGAATATATTTTAATGTATTTTTTTCTGTATGGGTCCCCAAAAGTGTCAAAATATATGTGGCATATATTCCAAATACATTGAATATATTCTGAAATATATGATGTTAAGTGTGAAATATATTTATTGGGCCAATTTCAAATATTTGCATATATTCCAAAATATATACTGAAAATATATTTCTTTTGTGTATGGTAGTTCCTATAGTGCTGGTTTAGACCCTACTCTGAAGTAGGAGCTAAATTAGTTCCTCCAAAAGGAGTTCCTAGAACTAAAATCGTTCCTAGTTCCTGCGGTGCGAACAAATAGTTCTAGGAACTATGAAAAGGTTCCTCTGGTGCGAAAGCCCCTATTCAGAACCTGTTCTCATTTGAAAATGTTGAACTTACAAAAGAAAAACTGAATGGTGCAACATAATACACAGTAAAAAAAAAAAAAAGAAAGCAGCCTAGTCCAAATTATAAACAGTTGACAAATGAATGGTTCTTTTAAATGAATCACAAGTGAACTTATCAGGCTAAAATGACTAATACTCAATCTGACTCACTCATTAACTTTGTTCATATCTGAACTTAAACTGTACTTTATTTGTGGTTTGTGAGACAGTTTTGTGACTGGTTGTTCATATGACAACATTTAAAGTCGGCATGAAACAGAAGCTGCGATAAATCTTTTCTTATGTATTGTGACGTATGAGTGAAACGGCTTCTTGAACAAGAAAAAATGTAGGGCAGGACTTTATTATGTCTATCGGTAATCGGACTGGATCGTTAGATCATTGTGATTTGCTATTGCTGTGATCTAATGTGAGTGACAGGTTGTCCCTGCGCTGCATGACTGTCCTCGCCCCAACACACAGAGAAGAGATGTCCCTTCATTTGGGAGAAGTTATTATGAATAAAGATTACGATAGTAAATACTGAAATATTCCATAAAAATGTGGAAGTTCATGGTGACTTTAAAGATACACGTTAGGGACATTTTTGTAATACATGGTTGTTTAAAAATGTTACCAAAAATAGTATTGCGGTTTTTCATTTGATGTCATTTTTTAGTCTCAGTGTCTCTCTCTCTCTCTCTCTCTGTTGTTGTAGAATGGACAGTGCTATAATTAAAGAAGAGATTAAAGCATTCTTGGGGAATCGGCGAATATCACAGGCAGTAGTTGCCCAAGTTACAGGTTAGTGTGCTTTGCCTTTTTGTTTTCCAAATTGAAAAACTAATATATTGTGATTTATTCTGTGACTAACATTGTCCTTGTTACTTTGTGTAATGAAAAAGAAAGCAGTTAAAGCACACCATGATATTTTGTTATGAAAGAAATGTCAGCTGTAACGTACGACTGCCTTTTATTAAAAGGGGATAGTTCACCCAAAAATGAAAATTCTTCCATCATTTACTCAACCTTCTGTTGTTCCAAACCTGTATGAGTTTCTTTCTTTTGTTGAACTAAAAAAGAAGATATTTTGACGAATGTTGGTAACCAGACAGTTGACGGCACCCATTGACTTCTGTAGAAGAAGAAAAAAATACTACAGAAGTCAATAGTCTGGTTACCAACATTCCAACACTATCCCTTTAAGGTTGTAGGATTTGTCAAGTCTGGCCTTAGAGAGACATTTGCAAGTCAGATTTTGCCCTTATATGCTGTGTGTCTTTCTCTGCAGGTATCAGTCAGAGCCGGATCTCTCATTGGCTGCTCCAGCAGGGCTCAGACCTCAGCGAGCAGAAGAAAAGAGCCTTCTACCGCTGGTACCAACTAGAGAAAACTACACCTGGTAATATGTCCAATGTCTTTCTAACATTTCTATCATTCATTTTAACATTTCTGTTATTCATTTTAACTTCAACTCTAAACATACCCCTATAGAATTAAAAAATATATAAATGATTGGGTGATAAAAATGTTCCAGGAACATATCCTATTTGGGATGTGTTTAATTTAATTTATTGATTGTGTGCATGTTAATCTTCCCTATTTACATTACCTCTCATATGGAAGCTTGTTTCCATCATGGAATAAAACATTTTTTAAGATAATTGCGACTTTTTATCTCGCAATTCAGATTTTTTTTTTCTAGTAATTGCGACTTTACATCTTTACAAAATTACGACTTCTTTTTTCTCACTATTTCAAGTTTATATCTTACATTTCAAGTTTACATCTCAGAATTCGGACTTTTTCTCACAATTGCGAGTTTATATCTCGCAATTCTGACTTCTTTTCTCAGAATGGTGAGATATAAATTTTGCAATTGCGAGTTATAAAGTCCAATTCCGAGGAAAGAAAGACTGACTTCAGTTGGCAGGTGATATAAACACGCAATTCTGACTTTATAACACGCAAAAAAGAAAAAAAAGTCAGAATTGCAACATGTAAACTCATAAAAATGTCCGTAGCCATCATCTAATGGTCATTTAAAAATAATCATTAAAAACACTAATTTAATTAACACTGTTAAATTGAATCTTTGGCAATTGAAATTTCCATAATGTACATTATAATCTTGTGATGCCTAAATTAATCGAAGCATTTTTTTAATTTTACATTTTTGTTAATTGAGTAGTTTGCTAGTTTTTTTGTTGTTTTTTTTACACAAAATATGTAATATCAGTCATGTACAGCCATAACACGAATAATTACTGTGATCTTGTGCTCTGTCAGTTTCATCCAGGCTGATCTGAGGGAAGATATTAGATGTTCAGTGAATAGATTAGAAGATCATGACCCAAACCCAGAACACCAGTTTCTCATTATCAGTTGCTTTCAGACACAGTGAACAGGCTTTAGTCTACCAGAGAGTCTGTCCTCAGAAGCACACAGACTGTTACCCTTATGACACTTCATCTGAGATGACATGTCATGTTTGTGCCCCAGGTGCAACACTAGCGATGCGGCCCACTCCGATGGCCCTGGAGGACATTGTGGAGTGGCGTCAAACACCCCCTCCCATTAGCAGCACCCAGGGCAGCTTCCGTCTGCGGCGTGGAAGCCGCTTCACCTGGAGGAAAGAGTGTCTGGCGGTCATGGAGAGGTGAGAGGATATGGTAAATTGTGTGAATGGTCTGGACAGGTCACTGTGGGTCGTCCCATGAAAGTACATTTCTGTAGGTTTTATTTGGTGGCACTTAGAAGGTTACAATAAGGTTCCATTTGTTAACATTAGTAGTTAACATGAAAAATATTTCCAAAGCATCTGTTAATGTTCATTCCAACATTTACTGATACTTAAATTGATTCATATTATTCAATGGACTTGAGCTAACATGAACTTACAATAAACAGTTGTCTTTAAAGGTACAATATGTAAGAATTTTGCATTAAAATATCCCATAATAATCCCGTGGAGTCCTGGACAAATGCGGAAGTTGTAGTTGTAGCGTCTATCAAGCAACAAACGTTAGCTTGTTTCGTGCTGTCATTATGGAACACAATTATTCTTTACCGATTGCAGCTGGTTCTGTCGACAAAGCATGCTTAATTTTATATTTTCCACATGTAGTATGGTTACGGTTATGTTTATGTAAGGAAAGTATTATTGCTTTAGATTTGTGTTTAACGTTAGTTTATTGACATTGTTTATCTGGTGTTTATGGCAATGTAAATAAATATAGCATGTGTTATACATAAAGATTAATCAGTATTTTGGCAAATGATGTGGGTATGTTCGAATGTACTTTTACAACAATTGTTTAGAACACGTAAAACTGCGCCGCGTTATCACAACAATGAATTCGACATACAGAAACATCTATGATAAGCAATTTAGTATTAAACCTTACTTTTATTGCTGTTAATTCATTTTAATGAAATAAAAGTGTGATGAGGTTCAAGAGTCAGGAAGGAAGAAGACGGGGTCGGTGTGACTGGGACTCGTACTTTATTAAAATAAAACAAAACAAACAAAAGTCGCGCACAACGCGCATTCACCGTGGCAACCGCGACGGCACAAAACAGTTCAAAAATGAGAGCTCGGATCCACCGGTTTACTTTCTCTGCGTCCAATTTTCTCTCCAGTCTCTCTCTCGTTCCAGCGCGGCTTTAAGCGGCCTCTCCACGCCAATAATACTGCAATAAGGTGTTTGTCATTTGCACTTGACCTACTTGCGTCCCGCTCGTCTCGTTTCTCTCTCTCTCCCGTTACAGACCGCGCTGAACCACGCCCCCTCGCCACAAAAAGCATGTCATTAAACACAACATTTATAAAAATAGAACTTTACCCCATCCATGAACATGATTTTTCGATTCCCGTCTGACTGATTTATATCCACGGTGGAGTTTAAAACGACAGTTCCCATCATTCCACGCTCCTTCACATCGTCATCAAGCTACGCCGTTGTTGTTGTTTGGAATGTAGCGCCCTCTAGCGGCAAAAATTCTTGCATATTGTACCTTTAACTTTTATTTCATTAAATAATGTTAACAAAGATTAATAAATACTGTAACAAATGAATTTGCTCATTGTTAATTTAATTTTAAGTTAAGGCATTAACTAACATTAACTAATGGAACCTTATTGTAGTGTTTTAGCATTTAACAGTCCAGTTAGACATTACCAGCTTTTTCCTAAAGGTCATGAAAATTCTAATAAGAAAATGTATGCTAATTAATAAACTAATTAATTGAAAGCTAATTTCTGCAAATATTCCCTTGTCATAATTAATTGTTCAATAGACAGTCGTTTACTATGAAAAAAAATCACAGGTGGTAACAGGATTAAACAACAAACAATTTGTACAGCAGTCAAAATTAATTTAAATAAATACACTATTGTATATATATTGTTAATTTGTTTGTTTATAGTTAACTAATGTTAATTTATACAATTTACATTAATTTTAAAGTATTGTTCATTGCTAGTTCCATGATACCCAATGCATTAACTAAGGTTAACAAATTTTGAAACTCATGGTAGTGTTAATTTATCTTTTAATTTTACTTTTGATTTAATTTTATCTTTTAAACATTGTTTTATTTCAATTAATTAATATTTTACTTATAATTAACTCTTTAAATGAAGCATAGCATTATACGTATAGAAAATGTTTTTTGCTGTGATATCATTACTAGTATCAATAATTGTGAAATATCACTGGAATTGGTATTGACCACTGAAATGTTGGTATTGTGACAAACGTAAAACGTAGTCAACCTAAATCTAAAAGTAGGTTATCTAATCTAGTGTAAATAAAGACATAATGCAAGCTTATATTTAAAGCTATTTAATGTGTGAATTGCATGATAATTTCATCTTATCTGCCTTTGCTGTCTTATGTTTTTGCTCAAGTTATTTCAACGACAACCAGTACCCCGATGAAGCCAAACGAGAGGAAATTGCCAACGCCTGCAATGCAGTTATTCAAAAACCAGGTAGGATGTTTAAACACAGCCCCCATAAAGAAGATGAATGCATGTGTAAATGCTTGTTATCGTGGCCCCAGACATTATTGATGAGCTCTGCTGTGATTTGATTAAGGGAAGAAGCTTTCAGATCTTGAGAGGGTCACGTCTCTGAAAGTTTACAACTGGTTTGCCAACAGAAGGAAGGAAATTAAGAGAAGAGCCAACATAGGTAATGTTGAAGCCCTCTGGGGACAGACCAAGCTCGAATTACACGCAACAATGCATTTTGAATGTGGACAATGTAATTATTTCCATTGCATTGTTATCACCGTGCGGCAGCTGTCTCATTCAAAATGTGCAGTCATCAGAAATATTGAATTTACAGAAAAAATGCCTTTCAGAAAACACCGTTCCATCATGTTGGGTACATCATAATGGGCGCAGATATGTTATGGCAAGGTCTGTTTTTTTCTAAGAAGCAGCAATCCTGGAGAGTCATGGGATTGATGTCCAAAGCCCGGGAGGACATTCCAACAGCGATGAGATCGATGGAAATGACTACGGTGAGCAAGTAGCTGCTGACCAAGTTTTGGGAATGGTAAGGGATTTTTTCAAAATATATATATATATAGATATATATATATAAATCAACCATCCCAACATGATTTAGCTTGAATGGCTAGAATGATATTTAGCTATATTAAAAAAAAAATTGGCCTTTAATTTAATTAAAAATTATTGTCATGTTATCGCTAAAAAACTATTATTTGAAATGCTTCAAATTAATTTAGGCATCACAACTTTATAATGTACAGTATAAAAAATATTATCATTTTGAGATTTGCTAAAGATTACATTATACACTAATAACCGATGTTACAAATATGTTGCCGATATACTGTGGTTTGTATGAACAATTTCATGCTCCTTTGTCTTTTAATGACACAAAGTCATTCAAACAGGTTTGCGGGGGAAAATCAGAGGGCTTCAGACCAATCTCTGGTTCTCTACTCCCTTATAGGACGACAACGCCGGCCCAATAGAACACCAGGACCCCATAGCTTTGGCAGTGGAGATGGCCGCTGTCAATCACAGCATCCTGGCTCTGGCGAGGCAGGGAGGAGCTGCCAGTGACATCAAGACAGAGGTGCTGGATGATGAGTGAGAATCTTCCCTTCGACGTGGAGCGCGGGAGGGAAGCCGAAGGAGAAATGTGGGGTTACGAAAATAAAGCCAAACAGTTGGTGCGTGAACTGTGATTGAGGAATATGGCCAGGTCGTGGATGACCAAAGTGAATACCGAGGTTATAAAGACTGTTAACCCAACATTCCCTCCTTCCACCTCCCTCCTACATGTGTCTTTTCATTAATACCGCTTTCCTACGCGCAGCAGGTCGGGGAGGCGCTGCGTTTAAACTGTTGATGGAACTTCATGTGACATATCACCCTGCCATATCCCATACTTGGATAGTGAATTTCGTCTCTCAGTTTTCCTTCTTTCAGGAAGTCTTCTTTGCAGGATATAAGAGGTCAGTATCATACTAAATGTTCACTGCCTCAGCCTCTCCAGGGAAAGTGTGTTGGGAAGCATATTCTCTCTCACTTCTTAACTTATTTCTTTATCTACGTGCAGTCCAGCATTGCTGAAGTTGCATTTTGAACTTGTACACTTGTCACCAGGGTCCAAAATTAACACTCGCCAACCACCAAATGCGTACCAGCGGCTTTGCCAAGTAAATAGAACAAACTTACTGGGCTGTTGTTTAGAACTGTAACATAGTTGGGAGATGATTAAAACTACATGTGTACGTCCTGGCAAAATGAGTCGGAATGCGCACGGGCTAATTACGAGCTGCTGGCAAAACAAGTGAAATATGTCAATTTTGGTCGAATTTGTGGTTTTCACAAAAATTAGTTCACTAAGCCTTCGTCTAGCGATCCCTATGCTCCAAATAGCAATTAAACATCTAATGATCTTTATTTGTATGTTTTCTGAGAGGTGTACCTTCCTAAATCTTTCCTTTGTTTTAATAATCCATGAAAAATTGCCGTTTTTCTCTGCTCACTTCTCGACTACTGGCGCTTCCCCTCAACACAAGTTTGGTATCGTTGTAAAGCTAACTTTGTGAATATTCATAGCGAATTCTCAATGGCATGAGTGAACCAATGAAATGTGATTTTCAAACTCATGCTGATGTAAACGCTTGAGACAGTGTGCGATCACGATATATACACACAGAATTACAGTATTTCAAAATATCAGTCTTGGCAAGTATTCACGCAAACATTATCTTTTATGTCTTAAATGAACATTTGGTTAACTGTTGGGGAAAATCATCTGATCTGCAACATTGTATTAGATCCGTGCAGTACAGTAGGTCTTAATATATAGGCTGTCTGTCTCATTATTGTTAATCAAACAATTGCGGTATCATGGGGGAAAAAAGTTGAATATATATTTTTCCTATAGAAAACAAAAAACAAATTTGGTGGTATTACCAGGGATTTTAAGGTATGATTGCATCAAACTATTTTTGAACAACTAATTTTTTAAAAACATTTGCTCATTGTTACTCATTTTGCCAGCACGGTAACCAGTCCTGTATAATTAGGCTGAATTTCAACATTTTTTTGTGACCGTTTTACATAAAATGTGAAGTAAAAAAATTCAAATTCAGCTCTAGATGAAGCGCAGTACAATTGTATAGAACACAAGGGATCTTAAGATGTGTTTTTTAAAGTGTTTTAAAAGTTTTGACATTTAAATAACATTATTTTAAAAGTTATTTTAACTCCATACGTAATCTTAATAATGGCTAAAATGCTACAAAAAAACCAGTGTGATACACAGTGCATCAGCTGTAGTGTACATCGCTGTAGTGATGGTGTTTAAACAAGATTAATTTAAATACGCAACTTCTCTGGAAAAGTTTTCATCATGTACAATGTCTTACAGCCAAAGTGTAGCATGCTAATTGAAGCATCACCACTACAATATCTAAACTACAAGAAAAGAAATTATAAAAACGTACTTCACCTCACTAAATAAAAAATCAGTTGTTGGACGATTAGTGGTAACTCATAACTTAACATATTACATTTCTTAACTGTGACATTCTGCCCTCGCTAATGCAAGCGTTTTCAGTCAACGGTATATGTTGCTAGAAAAACAGCAAAATAATTGAATTATCATTGAGATAAGAATATCTCAAGTACAACAAAATAGTTTTTTATGACCAGAATTAAAAAAAAAATTTTCCATGAAATTGGCAAAACGTTAATTCTGGACCCTGGTTGTCACATTAGAAATTGCATAGGACTGAATAGTTGCATACCATAACCGGCCTGCTGGCTTCAGCAATTACGTATTGCACTTTTAATTACTGGCGGCAACTTATTTATGTTCCTGCCGCTACACAACTGTGCATCTCTGCAGGGAGGCATCGAGGGCCGCCTGGAAACTGAAGCCTTCTCGTGAAGATTGTGCCATTATATTTCAGCATTAGCAGACTAGAAAATCAGTCGGGCTCTTCTGCAGGCCTCTCTAAAAGCAATCAGACAACAGCCGTTTAATTGAACGTATATAACCTCAAAGTGTTCTACTCGGCCAATAACTGTGCAAACGTTCCAGCGGCACACGGCTGGAAAATGTTGTAGCATTGGGAATTTCTTTGTCTCAGCGAATGGGAAAACACTTGACAATCAGGATGACAACGTTCCAATACAAAAACCTGTTGGTGTTTGCCCTCGTGTCCAAATATGGGGTTTCTCTGGAAAGTGATGATAACTCCCCTCCATGGGGATTAATAACAGTTAGTTCCGAAATTAAAGTGGATTTAACCACTCTAATAAAAATCCCATGTAATTGCTTGTTTGTTTTAATAATCATAAAATGTCACTTTAAGGGGGAGGGTTATGGTGCTTTGGGTTCTTTACCTCAACATACTTTTTTTTTTTTTTCTTCCTTTTATCTGGTACTGTTTCAAAGAAAGATAAGAGGGATGGACTACTTCAGGTTATTTTCATTTGTGCTTCAGAATCATGGTGCTTGTTTTAAAAAAGGAAAGGAGATACTAACCACGTGCTCTCTCCCACCTTTTACTGTCTTTCCTCTTTGCCTTTTAGGAAGCTGCTTTCTGTGTGTAATGCATATCATTGCAGGCACAAATAAGCTTTTTTTAGACTTATCAAAATAGCTATCAGATGACAAACCTGTGAAAAGTATCAGCTGCTTCAAAAAGTTCTCTCAGAATGTCTGAAATACCATTTCAACTCATAAACACACCTTTGTTTCTATTGAGCGTGAGGACTACAGATTTATGTCGATGAGATCGCCACTAGCTAACTCGTAATTAAAACGTGAATTTTAAACATTGAAATTGGGCTTCAGCCTTGATGTGCAAGTATTTCTAAGCACTTAAATTACAGAATATGTCAAATCTGTCAACACGTCATTTCTGTGAAAATTAACTGTGGGTGACGCTGTTTAATTTAACGCTGAAGTTCCTAGATACATTTATTCAGCTTATCATAAATGTACTAAGTCTATTTGCTAAAATATGTATCAAAAGAATATTGTGTGTTAGGAGAGAATATTAATTGGAAATTAAATTTCTCACTTACGATAATTCTGCCAAGCAGAAAAAAATGCATCAAATGAGACGTTGTTTTTCTAGTTATGCCTTGTAAATTGGTTGAAAGGTCGTTATGTTTTCATTTATAGGGGTGACCAGGACTAGTTGACACACTTTTTACTCCAGTGACTATTTGTCAGCGTGAGATTATTGTTGAAAGGTAATTTCTGCATAGACACAAACCTTGCTGTAACACTATATGGGCTAAGTTGTCACAGTGGCAACCCCCACAGCATATTTTTGTTTATATTATAAGTATTATGTTATTATGTTCATTGGCTTTTCAGAAAAAAAAGCAAAAATGTCAAATTATTGTTTTGGCTAACAGAAATTGTAATGAACTTTATAAAATTCCAACCTATAAAACTTGTCCCAATCTAAATTTTGAAGGTACACTATGTCATTTTTGGCCTTTTATCGGTTAAAAGACAAACCTGTAGGGCTGGGGAAAAAATCGATTTGATTTAAAAATCGAGTTGGTAGGTCAAATCGATACATATTTTCAAAAAATCTTTTTTTTTTATTTTTTTTCTCCCCCTCTTCTATAAATATAGTATATATAAATACTATAAATGCTCTCTGCGGCGCAGCCCTCGATGCTTCACGACATCACGACAAAAAGACCAGCATGTTTAATTTTTTAACGGTCCTCCACGTCGACGGCGCGCGAGTGAGTGAGTGAGGGAGAGTGAGTGAGAGTGTGTGTTCGCGAGTGAGTGAGTGAGTGAGTGAGCGAGTGAGTATGACTGTGTTTGTGTGCGCGAGAGTGAGTGAGTGTGTGTGTGTGTGTGTGAGAGAGAGAGAGAGAGAGAGAGAGAGAGAGTGAGAGTGCGTGTATGTGAGTGAGTGTGTATGTGCGAGTGAGTGTGTGTGTGTAGGCTATGTGAGTGAGCTTGTGTAGCCTATATGTGCGAGTGAATGAGTGTGTGAGACGGCTCGCGATGACTGATCGTAAAACAACGTGTAGTCTGACATGTTTCTTGTCCACAACATGACAAGATTTTTAGGAGTCAAAATCATGTAATCTGACAGTGACTATAGTAACAGACAAACAAAATTTTGTTTATGTTGATGCACTTTAATTAAATACAATAAATATATATTTTTAAAATATGTTTACAGTTCGCAGTTATTTTGTTTTAAATGGGGGGAAAAAAATCGAATCGAATCGTAAATCGATTTTTTTGCATAAAAAAATCACAGATTTTTTTAGGGGGAAAAAAATCGCCCAGCTCTACAAAACTGCATATTTTTTTGCTGAAGAACATTGTTTTGGTTGCTCTTTGACTGCGTAAGGCCCTGATCACACCTGACGCGTTTTTCAGGTTCGAAAACGCGAGGTGCACTGCACTTACCATCACACAGAACGAGCAGTGTGCTGCGTTTTTTTATGTTGCTAGGCAACCACTGAAACAGCTGTCCTGTCAGTCAAGTAAACGTCAAATCTGCCTTTTATTACTTTTATTTACTTTCTGTTAACATTGTGATAGTTACGGTTCGTGGAGTCGTTAAGCTCCTGGTAACCCGCGAGAGCACCACAAGTTTATCCTCCATCATCGCACTCTCCGGGCGTTCAATCAACTGTAGCGTTCATCACTACAACGGAAGGCCCGCCTCTCCATTCACTCGATTGGACAGTGGAAAAAAACACGATGACGTCGGGCGCTTTTTCCGCTCGGAGTTGCTTTTTTTTCAACTTCAAAAACGCGAGGCGCAGCAGGCGGTAAAACGCGAGGCGCAGAAGGCGCATAAACAGCGCGCAGAACGCTCGCTGCCATAGGAAACCAATTGAAAACAGGCGCCTCTCACTGCAAAAAACGCGTCAGGTGTGATCGGGGCCTAACTGTGCAGGCATTCACTATAGGCTTAAGAGATATAGCCAGTTTAGATGGGAAGGATCTCAACTGTCTAGCTGAAGACGTTACTGTAGCTATACCCATTAATAGAAACTTTAAAATAAATTCCAACGCAGCACTACAATCACCATAATGAAATAACCCTTCACAATAGATAATGCTTTACAATGAACTCTGTTAGAGAGCTACATACGGCAATTTATCTGTTAAATAAAATACCTTGCTCCCCTATTGAGTAATAAAACGCTATCTCCACTTTTACAACATTTCAAATACTTGCCATCTCCGAAAAGCCAAGCCGATGTTGATTCTTGTTTTATTACGAGCTCCCTCAGCAGACTCTCCTCTGTTCATCGTTTTTTTTTAAACTGGTGATTTGATATTCAGCGTGCTCCATGTCAACCTTTTTCACTCGTTGTGACAACTAACCTATGCCACTCCCACACCATATACACGGCAAGCAGATTTAAGGTATGTCCGACTTGATGCGGCACTGTGCAGTCATCAAAGTACCGTGAGAGCGATAAGACAGCAGACGTTCGCTCAAGTCGAACACACCACTTTTCCATATTTACGGATATTACGAGACAAGCACTGGCGAGTGGCGTATATATGCATTTTCCTGCCGTAAATCAATATTGTTAGTATTTTTAAACCCCTCAGATCTAAAATATATTAAAAAAAGTAATAATAGGCTTAACATAGTGAATCAGGGTATGTTTGGAAGAAGGATTGAGGAAAAAAAGTTACATAGTGTACCTTTAATTCGACTTTCGTTATATAACTCACTCTTGTCTGTATGCACAGTATGCAAATGTGGTTTCATTGTTTAGCGGCTGTTAGAAAAAAATGTGATGGAATGGTTGGATGGTTTGAATCCAGCAAGGAACATCACTGTAGCAATTGTGCAATTTTGACTGAAAATGTTATAGTTACTGAAATACAGTCGTTGTGGTAAGTTCCCTGTGTGACAACTCGCCCTGGTCTCAAGTTCTTTAACTTTCTTCAGTTCACTGAACCTCCATCAAAATATTAGATGCTATTATAGCGAGACAATGAACAGTATTGCAAACTGCCAAATCATACACTCAGCTAAAAAAAGGTTTAGAATTGTCCCTGAAATGTGTTTTAAGTCGTTGCCAACCCAAATTTTAGTGTGAATTATCATGAGCTTACACAGCAGTCATGTAGTCTTGTATATTTTATTATAGGACACAGTCAGCCCAATCTTTCTAACACAGAGTCCCTCATTAAACACTTTCTTAGAAACAGTATTGAGGCACAATGTGATGGACTTGTGCCCGGTGACTTACCCAGAAGTCTTTATTAAGCTAGTGTTGGAATGTGTTTGGAACAGAAGTCTGTCGTGAAAGAACGAGGGAACACTTTGACTGTGTTTTTAATCTGT
The DNA here is from genome assembly GCF_964197995.2 of Scardinius erythrophthalmus. Classification (NCBI taxonomy): domain Eukaryota; kingdom Metazoa; phylum Chordata; class Actinopteri; order Cypriniformes; family Leuciscidae; genus Scardinius; species Scardinius erythrophthalmus. The sequence continues at coordinate 23,040,879 of NC_138239.1, forward strand.
CCATGTTCAATATGTGAATATATTAAAAATATATAAATATATTCTATGAGTATAAAAAATGAAAATATATCACTGTTGTATTAACTTGAAATAGTCTGATCATGTATCTCTTATTACAGAATTTAGTGCCTTTTTTGGACAGTAGACTGTTCTGTAATTAATATGTAGTATAAAATGCATATGCTTTGTTACTTTTTTAAGTTTTGTTTTGACACTTATTTTTGGTTTGTTTTCAAAATTTGTTTTTAAGTTGTTTTTATTTTAGAACTGTACCTTCTAGAGAATAAAGACTTAATGAGCTGAAAGACACTGGCTACTTGTACTTTATATTTAAATTGTGCAAAATATTAGGCTAGATTGTTTGAAGACATGAAGTAATGTGAAGCAATGTGAGGCGTTTATATCAGATTGTGTGATTCAATTTGATTCAAAATTGATTAATTTGGGGGCCTACATAGCAAATATCCTTTAATTAATTAACTAATGTTATACATGAACCCCACATAATTATAATGTTAAAGGTTAAAATCAATTGATTTGTAGGCTAAACAGAAGAAGGGTTTTATAATAACGTTACATTTTCAACAAACATTTTTTTACAAATTGGCTATTTAAATAGTAGCAGTCAAAAACGGATTTATTCAAACACAAAGAAAAGGTTGAGTACAAATACAATGACTGCGATATAGAGCATACATTTATCAAAATGCTCCTCTCGAAGTTCATTTTTCTAGCTGACTGAGTTTTTGGACATTGAATGGCTTTTCTGAGGTACGTCAATGTGACGTTAGATGACATTGTTTACAGAGGTTTTATTGGCGTCTTTCAGCGGTTGAAAAGCTGATTGAGCGAATACATTGTAACATGATATGTATTTCGGTAAGTTGTAAAGTATTTATCAACTTACCTTCTGATGTGAATTCATGTTTATCTCGTGCTGTAGAGCGGACGGGTTTATCGTATCACGTGCGCTCCGCGTTGTCGCTTGTTTGAACAGCGATCTGTCACGCCATGCGTCAAGAAAGAGCCCATTTCCAATTATTTAAGGTTTATTGTGCTTGCGATTTCAATTTTCAATAGCTCAATCGCAGTTTCCGTCAAAACAAAGGTCTAGGTCTCGTGCAAGTGAAGAAATTAAGACAAAAGTATAGTAATTTGCCCACTGTTATAAAGTAAAATCATATAGGCTACTTATAAAATGTTAATTTTCATCTATTTTAGTGTTTGTTTTACAATATAAAAGGTTTTTACTGTTAGAAATAATATTAATATAAAATTATTTATATGATTTTTTTAATTATTTGGCTTCCTAAAACAAATACCAGTGGGAATGTAATTTAGGCGCTAAAAGAGGTTTGAGTCCACGTTCAGGTACAAGTCAATGCTCAGATTTTTTTCTTTGTTGGATTTGCACACTGAACATGGGTTGGAGCTCTTCATTTTGCACTCTAAAAGCACACCAGATTGATGAATTTAACTTGAAAATGTACCAAATTTATTCCAGCACAGTATAAACGTTAGTTTTAAGTTAGTAAAAACTTTATGCCAAATTCCTACCCTACCTATCTTATGTAACTTTAAAATAGTCACATCAGTCTCTTTTTTTGCCAAGGAGTGAAAATGTGGCATCCTCAAAATGTGTTATGGTTTCAAAATAAGGAAGGCAGAGAACAATTAGATATTCACATACAGTCTGTCAAACCAAAATTTATTTAGACACCTTCAACATTTCTCACATTATCATAGTCATAAAATATGACAAGAACTCAGGTATCTAATCAGTTGATATTTCACAAATGAATTAGGTTGAATAGCGGTCAGCTGTTAAATTTAAGTACAAAATTAGATAATACCAATTTAGGTCAACTAATTACCAAGCAATGCTTAATCTTGTTCAGTCTATGTAAAAAGGTCGCATTAGCAATTAAAGAAAAAACACTTAAGCAAAACATGGTCAGGTCAAAGTGTCTGAATAATTTTTATACATTTTACTAGTAGTCCACTGTATGAAGATATTTTTGGCCATAATAGTCACAGTTTACTTTATTTTGCTATCATAACTTACATAAATGAACTATAGTGTCCTGTAAAAAATATGTAAAAAATTATATCTGGTGTCTGAATAATTTTTGGTTTGTCTGTAGCTGCCATAAATTTGGGGAAAATGTCCATGGATCAACTAGATATGGGCTAAGCCCCAGATCTTTACAATGTCTGGTTCCGCCCCCATGGTTTGCAGGTACATAATAAAGAACCATGTTATTTTTATTCTTCACATCAAGGACAAGTGAGCTAAGACTGCAACTGAGGCCACCAAAAAAGAAAAAATTAACTAAAGTGATAAGACGTGTAAATCAATTCACTTTTTATTTTTTACCTTTACAGCCAGATTATTGTACAGTCAATATAAAAGAAATTATAAATGAATTATTATACATGATTATTCTTTGGATATCAGCATAGAATTGCAGATAATTAAATTAATCAAACCCAACCTTGTGCTCAGATTGAACTCTCAAGATGCAACTATATACAAAACACACATACACGCGTATACTCGGGGACAAAAGCTCCATTTGCAGGACAACTTTCATGACATAAAATCATCAAACCTCAGGACGAGGCACAGACTAGTGGTGGAAGATGGAGCTGTACACTCACTGATCAGAAAGAGGAGGGAGGGGTGGGACTACAAAAGTAGAGCAGCAACTTCCTGCCAAGAGCTTCGTCTGACATCTGTGTTAACAGCAGGGCCCAAAGTTTCCTTCAAAACCTTTTTCTCCAGGTGCCGTCAATGGGAAGGATTTCAAACAGGAGGAGAGCACGAGTATCCACACCTGTATTTAGTATTTGACTTCAAAAGGCCACAGTGTGGTTGCTCAGATATGGCTCTGGATCTATGCCACTTCATGACAGATCAAGGTGTCATTGCTACTGAAGACATACTTTAACCAGAATGGATGTAGAATGCATTTAACCTTTTTAATGATAAAAATGCTTAAAAAATGTAAAATTGCACTTGAAAATAAAATAATCACCTAGTACGCCAGTATACACCAAGATTAAAGTTTCTATGATTGAAATGTGGGGCCGTGGAAGGAGATCAGCTCATTGAGATTCTTCAATAAGTTAATTTCCCCTTTCTAGTGACAAGGAACAATTATTCCTAAATATTCCTTCAAATTCCTAAAAGGATTTCGAGTGTTGTTGCTAAAATAGAAAATGTATTAAAATAAACTTAGTTGAGACTTGTCATTCCAAAGGCAAACAATCTGTTCTTGTATAACATTTAAATTAATACTCAAGAATGACTAGTTGCTAATGTGACCCGATAGACGTTAAAATCACAGCAACAGTCATGCTCCATATGTGCATTTGTTTTTTTCTCATGATGAATGAGGCACAAATCAAGATACATATAAAAAAAAAAAAAAGAAAGATCAACCCATTTTTTATGACCGAACACAAACATCAAGACATCACTCTACAGGAAAACAAATTAAAGGCAACTTGAAACTGGAAAAATCATCTCATCTAAATTTTGAAATGCTTTTGACTTTAGAGCACCACATCCAGTGAAAAGCAGATTTACAGTGGATAATTGGTTAGTTTAAGTTAATTTACAACAAAACTAGTACCCTTTGGGCACATAAGCTATCTAGTATAAATCAAATGTGCAAATTAATTTTCCATTCATGGGATTTTTACACTTTATAAATTCAATATACATACCTACAACCATTAAAATATATTTGATTTAATAATTTGATATTGCATTTGACTTCAGAAATCACAAGAGGATTTCCGCGAAAATAGAATATAAAAGGAACGAAATAGCACGTCTTTTCTCTCCATCACGATGTGGAGACAAAAGTATCATATCTGTG